>NC_141419.1:40029056-40629056 GCF_034619465.1 Leptosomus discolor | reverse complement strand
TATCCCCTTAAAATGGAAGATAGGGAAGGGATCTGATCTGTAATCAACTGATTCATCAAGTACGGGCTACTAACGGAGTGTGAATCGGAATATAACACTCCCATTTTACTGGTCAAAAAGCCAGATGGTAATTATCAAATAGTACAGGATCTTAGAGCTATTAATAAAATTGTTGAGGATCTGCACCAGTTGTAGCAAACCCATATATGTTGCTAACTAAATTAGTACCTGAATTCGCTTGGTTTACCATATTGGACCTAAAGGACACCTTCTTTTGCCTATCCTTGAGTCCAGACAGCCAGTTGCTGTTTGCATTTGAGTGGGAAAACCCAGACTCTGGAAGGAAGACGCAGCTAACATGGATGGTGTTACCACAGGAATTTAAGAACAGCCCCACTATTTTTGGAAACCAATTAGCCAGAGACCTGGAACAATGGGAACGGCCACATGGAGCTGGAATAATATTACAGTATGTAGACGATGTGCTGATAGCCACTGAGACGAAAGAACTTTGTATAGTGTGGACAATTAGTCTGTTAAATTTTCTTGGACTTCATGGTTATCGAGAATTTCCACAGAAAGCCCAAATAGCTCAGCAACAAGTGACTTACCCTGGACACAAGATAATGGCGGACCAGCGGATCCTGGGAACGACAAGGAAGGAGGTTATCTGCCAGACCCCCCAACCACAGACAGCTAAAGAGCTTCTTACTTTTCTAGGAATGACAGGATGGTGTAGCCTATGGATATATAACTACGGACTCATGGTAAAGCCACTTTATAAATTGTTAAAATCTAATCAAAAGAACCTTGTCTGGAATAAAGAAGCAGAAAGAGCATTCCACCAGCTAAAGGCTGATGGAGGCCCCTGCTTTGGGGTTACCAGATATTACCAAGCCTTTCTGGCTGTTCTCTCATGAAAAGCAGTGAATAGCCCTAGGGGTCCTAGCTCAAAACCTAGGACTGTACCGCAGGGCAGTAGCATAATTCTCCAACCAACTTGATGATGTAAGCAGGGGTTGGCCTAGCTGCTTAAGAGCAGTAGCAGTGGTGGTACTGAACATCCAAGAAGCCCCTAAGTTTACATTGGGTCAAAAGATTACAGTATTGGTCTCCCATACTATATCAGCGGTGTTGGAGGTGAAGGGAGGACACTGGCTCTCACCACAAAGATTCCTTAAATATCAAGCTATTCTGGTAGAGCAGGATGATGTGGAAATAGTGGTCACTAACATTATCGATCCAGCATCTTTTCTTAGTGGGGCTACAGTAGAACTGGTATCACACGACTGCCTGGAAACAATTGAAGCAGTCTACTCTAGCCGACCTGACCTAATAGAGGAGCCGCTGGAAGATGCTGATCACTCCTGGAACACTGACGGAAGCAGCTTCGTTCGGCAAGGCATCCATAAGGCAGGATACACGGTAACCACTACAGATCAGGGAACAGAATCTAAAGCTCTTGCCCCGAACACCTCAGCACAAAACCCAGAAATAATAGCTCTAACCCGAGCATTGAAATTAGCCAAAACCAAAAGAATTAACATCTAGACCGACTCCAAGTACTCTTTTGGGGTGGTCCATACTCATGGAGCAGTATGTAGAGAAAGAGGACTCCTAACCACTCAAGGGAAACATATCAAACACGCTGAAGAAATTCTCAAGCTCCTAGAAGCAGTGCAACTACCCAAAAAGGTGGCTATCATGCACTGTAAAGCTCATCAGAGAAAGAATACAGCTCAGGAGTTGGGCAATGCCATGGCGGACCATGAAGCCAGGAGAGTAGCTGAGGAGGGTGATTTGGGGGTGCAGTCTTTGGTCCCAGACAGTAAAATACAAATTGACTGTGAACCCAGATACTCTAAAGAAGATCAAAAATTGATTGAAGATTTAGAAGGAAAAGTAGAAAATGAGAGATGGGCAAAAACTCCACAAGGTAAAGTCATAATACCATCCGCATTACTGTGGGCCATAGTCATGGCCGAGCATAAAAAATCCCATTGGGGAACAGAAGCCTTGCATAAATACTTAAGTCAGCTTATAGTTGCCCAAAATCTGTATACCACTATCAAGCACATAACACAGCAGTGTGAGGTATGTTTACAGAGTAATCCCAAGACAGACCCTAAAGCCCAGCATGGACAGATAGGGAAAGGAAACTATCCAGGACAACAATGGAAAATTGATTTCTCAGAGCTCCCAAGAAAAGGGAGGGGTTCGATATTTATTGGTCTTGACAGACATCTTTTCAGGGTGACCAGAAGCATTCCCTTGCTGAACCAATAAAGCTAAGGAGATGATCAAGGTATTATTACAAGTAATAATACCGAGGTTTGGAGTTCCAGTAATAATTTCATCAGATCGAGGGCCACACTTCATTTCAAAGATCATTCGACAAGTCAGTATGCTTCTAGGAATAGACTGGCAACTACACACCCCATCTAATCCACAATCAAGTGGTCAGGTGGAAAAGATGAACCACTTATTAAGCTACAAATTGTGAAACTAGGACAGGAGGCAAGTCTACTTTGGCTTCAGTCACTGCCCCTGGCACTCCTAAGAATTAGAACTAAGCCCAGAACGAAGGAAGGATTAAGTCCATTTGAAATATTATATGATAAACCCTATATTGTGCGGACGGGGACATTGGCCCAAATCGGGGATGAAGTGTTAACAGATTATGTGATATGCCTACAGAAGCAACTTCAAGAGATAGAAAAGAGTTTTAGGAACTAGAGCCCGAGGTCTTGATGGACCTGTGCATAATATTGAACCTGGTGACTATATATATGTCAGATCTCTTTCAGGCTCACCCTTGGAACCTAGATCGGAAGGTCCGTTCCAGGTATTGCTAACTTCCCACACGGCTATCAAGATTAGAGAACAAGCTTCGTGGATTCATCATACCAGAGTAAAGAAAGCTCCCAAGCCACGATGCCACATGTGTCGGACCACTAAAATTGTGAGTTCAATGAAAAGATGGACATTAACTATTAGTCTGGTCGGAATGCGCCTGGGTACGGGAGGTGCATGGGATCAAAATGTGTACTTGCAATTGTTAAGGAAGGTGGTTGACAACTTTAAATTATCTTCCTGTTGGATTTGTGCACAACTACCTGAAAATTCGGCACGTGGGTTCTCCTTGATAGGTACAGCTTTCCCCAACAGTTCTGAAGTATTAAGAGCCTTTCCAACCATCAGTCTTTCAGAATATGTAGAAATATCAATTAAAGATCTGCAATGGGTGTTAGATCTTGGTGAACCATCGGACTTGAGCGTAGGTGTTCCGTGTGTCCAGAGACGTTCCCAAGAAACCATTAGTTCCAATAGCGGAGGAAACGCAACTGACAAAAATTGTTGAGAAACAGTAACTGTAGGAAAGTATCCTAACTGTATTTCCTATTGGAAATATGGGGGTGCTAACATGTGGAACAAAATTCAGACTAGGAGAAATAACTCTACCAGTCCCAAAGGGTGGCCCACTCCCTTGGGAACAGGGTGGTATTGGTTATTTGGTAATAAGGCATGAAAAGTTTTACCCTTAGGACGGAAAGGTCAGTGCGCTATAGGACCTGTATACCCACATATTATCATAACTAACCAACTAGGACAAGGAATAGTAAAGTCATATATGAGTCAAGTCCGATCTCCCGCAAACCCACTTATAGAAAGACCCAGCTCCTTCCATAGTTTTGCTCAATGGTTTTTGCCTTGGCTAGGGTAAGCGAACTAGAAAAAGCTATGGTAAACCTATCAGCTACCTTAGAGATAGCCATGAATTCCATTGTAGATGCCATAAGAGCACAACAAAAAGAAAGAGAAAGCATTTCAAAAATAACACTACAAAATAGATTAGCAATGGATTTGCTATATAGCAAGGAAGGATGAGTATGTACAGTACTAAATAGTAGCTGCTGTTCTGAATTTCTACAAAGTTTAACACATAGGATGAGTCATTAAAAGAGCCTACAGCCCCCCCCCCCCCCCCCATTATGAGCATGCAGCAATTAAGCTGATGAATTTGGCAGAAATAGTAGCACATATAATTTAGTTCTTTCCTCGCTAATAAGCATTTGTTAAGTAAGTTAGTCACAATGAAAACACTGCACCCCCTCATGGCTAATACTGAAACCCCTGCAAGAGCCACTATGACAGCAGGTTCTTCATGTGTATGCTGCTAGGGACAAAACCCTTCACAGGCACTGAAAATAAAACAGGTGTCAGGTATGCCCTGAACTAGATAATACTGACCACATTGAGCAGTACTAGAATATTTTCAGTGATTTGATGTAATTTATTCATTTCAATTGGTTTGATTCTCTGTTGCAAAGTATACTCTGATGAAGTATATAATTACCATACATTTTCGCCATACATATAGGCAGGCCTTCAATAACTAAGTATACTCTGCTATCAAGAAGACAGTTACAGCTACTAACATCTCTTTCAGAAGTGATTTATCCAACCTTTTCCCTTTTGTTTCAGGTCAACTTAGATTAGTTCCATATTTACATCACAACTAAACCACAAAATTTATCCATCTGCATGCAGACACAGGCAAGGGTTCAGTGCAGGGATACCACTATGCAAAATGGATACTGTTATGACAAATGTTTACAAAAGCTATCGTTGCAAAGCTTTGGCACTTTCTGACATCTTCACCAATATATTTTACAATCCTAGAAAGTATGGATTTACTCGCAGGACTAAAGGACATGATTCTACTTCCACATGGGCCGTGCCTGGTACACACTCTCTTCAATTGCTACTCTGAAATGCTAATTTATTTCAGTTTTCCACAGGCCCATCAGCATACCTAAAACAGGATTGTTTTAATTGGCATTGCTCTTGCCTGTAATCTCCAGGCAAGTGTTCCCTGAACCTTCACAGCATGAGTGATGCTGACTATCCAGAATAATCAAAGAGTATCAGATGTGTTAAGACTTACTGCCTTACAACAATCCCAGATGAGCTCTCTGTTCTAGTTGTCAGGGGATTTGGAGATACTGGAATTGCAGAATTAAAAGACGACATTGAGAACTTATTCAACTATTCCATACGGTATTAAGAGTTTCCAGAAGGGGCACAAGCCCCTTGTACTTCATAATCCTGATCTAACTAAAACAGTGATGATGGGGAAATAAGCCCTCTTGTGGGATATGATAATTCTTAATAATTTATTTTCCAGTTTCTTCTAAACACCTTAGATGCTTTGCTAGGCACTGTCAGAGACAGGATAAGATAGATCAGTGGTACAGACTAGCTAAGTAATTTTTGTTAATATGTACATACTAGCTTTAACTGAGGGCATCATTTCAAATTAAAAATATTGGGGGGGTGTGGGGTGTGGAGTGAAGAGACATCATTCCAGTAAGAATTTTTGCAACAGCTTTTTAGAATAGCTTTGATGAATACCTTATCATATGATTTGCCATAGTCAGACTTTTCTCGGTATCTTAAAAACATGAAAACCTCAGTTAAAATTAATGCATTCCCAACCTTTTTAAGTCTTGCAAGCAGACTGGCTACATGTTCATGCTGCTCTGCTCTGGCGAGATCTTCTGCTGTTTTCCCATCCTGTTAAAACACAAATTATTAGCATCAGTTCCTTCCTTTTGCTTAAAAAAAAGCATGCGCAACATAGCTCACAGTAACAGAACTGCTGTCAGAAGCAAATGAAACAGGGAGAATTAAAAAAAAAAAAACAAACAAAAAACCCGAACAACCAACAACCAGTAATGATTACCCCCCACCACAATCCCCATTTTTTTTAATTGGCAAAAAAATACGGTCCAATGCAGTACAGCAGCACTTCCTTTACAAATTGGCATCTGGATGACACTGTAACAAGATACTTTGAATTCAGAGCCTAAGAGCGATGCCAATACTCCCATCTGAATTCCTCTACTCTTCTCACCAATTACAGGATGATAGTGATTCCTAGATATTACATACTGAACAGATCTGAAAGTTTAAACATTTCACAAAGAGGGGACACATCAGCATATTCACTCCCATGAATAGCAGGTGGATGCTGTTTACTCACAGATAAAGAATGACAGTGGCATATCAGTCACTGGAGGTTTCCAGAAAACAAGAAAATTGTAAGAGTTGTGGTTTAAACTGCATCAGCAAATATAGGAGGAGCAAAGCTGCCTTCAGCATTCTGGTCGTGCCAGTTTAATTACCCATGTTTCACAGGTCAGCAGTTTAATATTAAATAGGCTGAAAGAAGAATTGCTTACTACTTTTACAACTACATTAATGCTATGGTGATGTTTTAAATTTTGGTAACTAATTTATGAGCACTTTGCTTAATTCACTCTGTCAGGTAAAAGCTTTTGATTATTAAGATGTAGTACTAGAAAACCAAGACCTCTTTCTTGGGTTTCTACATTTGATTTTAGTAGCTTTTATGTGAAACTTACATTGGCTTAAGTAGTTCCTGAGGTTACCATGATTATTATCCCTACCTACGAAACTACTATCTTTGACAATTGAGTGTCCACCTGCAGAAGACATTTTTAAGTTTCCATTAAAGTTATATACTCCAGACTTCAGATAATTCAGACAGAGCAGGAATGGAACATTAGGAAGAAACAGGCAAAATTGCAGGTGATGGCTTGAACTGACTAAATTTGAACCAATACCTTACTGTTACATTCCTTCCGTATTTGACATGTAATTGCATCTTTAGTAAAGAAACATCTGAATCTATTTTTTAAAATTAATTTTCCTTAGAGAGGATGTATTAAAAGGGAAGAATCTCTCTGTCTGTTCTGACCCTACCCTTCAAATCCTAGTTAATCCTGACTGCCTGCTGTATGAGAGGAAGAGTGGTCTAGTGACTTGGCAGCTAGCCTGCCATCAGGAGAACTGCTTCAACACTTTAGTGTTTCTCAAGTTTCCGGTCTTGGGCATATCCAGGGGAACGCAAAACCTTCAAATGAAGGGGAAACCTTGATCCCCTTTCTGAGAATCCCTGTGGTTAACAGGATGTGGCCTTCACCAACCTAAAGTCTGAATTTTATCCAGATCCCCAAATCTTTGGCCTCTTAAGTCCAAAGCAGGACTGATACAGCCTGATACAGCATGTTCCTGTTGCAACATAAGGTTGGAGATGGCCTGGCAAACTCCAGCAGCAAGAACATACACAGCGACAGATCCCTGCCACGGGCATTGGCCCTTTGAATCAGAGCAGGTCCCATGCCTCTCTGTAGGTACACCACAACTGCCCTGGCACTGCTTGGGTGACTTGACATCCTTGTTTGCTCCGTGGGGGTTTGTTCTGGCTTCAAGCCTGGCTTGGGCTTAGCTCAGTCACAGCTATTTGGGCACAAACACAAAGGAAATAACCATCTGGTGAGTATTTGGCAAGGGGCATGGATGGCAGTCGCTCAGCCAGAGCCTGATGTGAGAGCATGGTTATAATGGGATGGAGCTGACTGCTCCTAAAACTGGAAAAATGGCAACAGGAATGGTTCAAATTGCTAAAAGTCTAAGCAGATGTGCAGAGAGCAAGCCTACCTGTAGCAATGGGATGGCACTGTCATGACCCAGAGCTCCCTCCACATGTCCTAACAGGTTCCTGAGCTCAAGACCAGCTGTCTGATACAGCTGTCTAATCTTCGTTTAGACTGCTGTGAAGGAAGAATACCTGAAAAGAAGCCATATCAGGGGCTTTTGTGCCACCTTTGGTCAGGTGTTGCTCTTAGACTGAGGATTTTGCCCTTGGTCCTCACCTGAGCAACACTACAGCTATACGCCTATGTGTGGCCATGAAGCCCACTGACCCAGCCCCTAACTGCTGGCTTTGACCTTGAATCTGTCTCTTCACTATGGACTTGCCTGGTGATACCAGACCCTTGGCTGACCATGGTTATCGAGCCCAATTCCTGACCTTGACTTAACCTCAGACCTGCCTCATTGTTAGGGACTTGTCTGGTGACCTGGACTCTCGGCTGAAGCTGGTTGCCATCACTGGACCTGCTCTGCTTGCCTTGCTTGGGTACTGTGGGACAGGGCCCCTGCTGGTGAGGGCACTGTCCCTGCCTGCCTTGTTGTTTACTCTTGGCTCTGAGTTCACCTTCTGTTATGGAGCAATGCCTTAGCAAGGGCACTGCTTGACAAGCACCATTTTTGAAGTCCACGGTCATCAGACCACGCAGGAAACAAGACAGGCAGAAAGGCCTGCGGAGTAGATGAAGGATACCCCAGAGCATTGGCAACAAGGCCCATGTACCGCAGAAAGAACTCTAGGTCAAGTTTATCCAAAAAAAGCATTTTGAGATGTTTAAATTGACAGATGCTAGCAGGTTCATTTCACATGTCTGTTTAAAATTTATACTTGGATCTGGAAGCTTAATTTATTGATTGAGAGAACAGGTAGAAAAAGCATTTGCTTCTATGAGAAAGTGATCACCAGAACAAAGTTCCCTTTCTTGTCCAAAACTGGAAACAAGATGAGGCTGTTTAATTCTCTGGATATCCACTGCAGGATGAACTGCAGAGCACAAGAAGAATTAGAAAATACATACACAAGCAAAATAGCAAATAGGTTTCAGTAAGTTATTTTCCTATTTAAGCTTTCTTGAAAAGCACAGGGTATCTGTATGCTGGAATAGCAATGTGTAGGCAGAGCTGGCATCTGAAAAGGGTTTGGTTACAGGATCCATGAAAGTGTATTTCACACCTGGTGGTAGTATTTCATCGCAATTGCTAGCTAGCTCCTTAGCTGCAAATAAGACAGCTATACCTGCAAGAGCTGGTCCTGAGTTTAACTGGCCCAAGCATCATCATTCCAAGTTTTTAAGGTTTTAATATGACAATTTTACTTGGTACAATTTTAGAAACTTCCATGAGGAGAGGCCAAGAACATCATGCCAGCCAGCATGTGAGCACAACAGAATTTTTTGGGTGCTATTCAAACATTGGAAATGATTGTATACTCTGGGAGCATAAGGTTTTCTAAGGTCACTTAACAACATTCCTGCAATCAAATTCAAAATCAAACTAGTCCTAAAAGCCTGGGGAGGAGACAAGGAAATCATACTTCAGTCCAGTTACTTAACAGTGCTGAAAAAGTTAAATCCTCAGAAATGGCATTCCGAGATAAGAAAAAGGCAATTAATTCTACTGCACTGGCTCAGAAAGAGCTGTTAATAAGACTTTTCAGAACAGTTTAACATCCACCTAGCAAACTAATGCAAAACTGAAATGCTATTAAAATCACCACACACACTTCCTCCCTTCCTCTCCTCCTTTTCCCTCCTCTCTGCCACAACACTGATGGAATAATGGATAGTTATGTATATTAATTATGTCTGCTTCTCCTGCCAGATTTAGTATCAGCACGATTTACTTTGTTATCTCCTTCAAACTTATCTAAACTGAAGACATTAAAAGTACTTTTATCTTGGAAGGTCAACACAGGCAATTATACCAACACAGCCTTCATGACATAAATGAAGTGATATAGCTCAAGAATTCCCCCATCACCTTTTTGTTATATCTTATTTCTACAGTATGTAGCAGTGAAAATATTGATACACAACGGGACATTCAAAAAAAAAAAAAAAGACAGGAAATCCAAGGAAAATCCAAGGAAAAACAAAACACGGAAAAAAGAAAAAAGGGACAAAAGCAGGTGACAAAGGAAATTCTGTAAAATATCCCACAAGGTCCACTGCATGCACATTTCATCATTATTGATTAAGAGGAGACATGGCAATCTACAATCTAGTAGTTATCAAAAAGTCATTTTTAGATGCTAAACTTGTTTAAGCCACAATTCCAGGCTTACTGGCATTCTGCCACATGAGATACATGCTTAGAGAAAAATCCACAGTGCTAAATGTACAGGAAAACACCAAAACCAACTGTATTTTCTACCAAATGGGTAGAGCAAATGAAATAGCTTTATTCATCAGGAGGATGGAGCCGGGCTCTTCTCAGTGATGGCCAAAGACAGGACAAGGGGAAATGGGTGCAAGCTGGAGCAGAGGAGGTTCCACATTAACATGAGGAAAAAATTTTTCACTGTGAGGGTGACAGAGCACTGGAACAGGCTGCCCAGAGAGGTTGTGGAGTCTCCTTCTCTGGAGACATTCAAAACCCACCTGGATGTGTTCCTGTGTGACCTACTGTAGGTGGTCCTGCTCTGGCAGGGGGGGTTGGACTAGATGATATTTTGAGGTCCCTTCCAACCCCTAACATTCTGTGATTCTTTTTCCCTCAATTTCAGTTGTCTCAGGGATACTTTGTTAGGAGAAAAACTTTAAAAAACATGGACTCAACTAAAATCTAATCACAACATGATTTCAATATACAGAACAATAGTTATTTCCATGCAGAATGCATTGGTTAGGGTAAGCAGCAAACTTATATAAACTAATCCAGTGCATCTGAAAATACAACATGGTGAGTTTGTTTAAAACACAAGTAACGGTGTGTATGACGCCTATAATGTATCGTGTGCATGAGGTGTGTGTGATAAAGGACACTTTACTCCTGCTGTGGATATGTCAGCTAGGATAACATTTCTCACCTTAGTAAGAATAAAAAATACCCTCAGTGGTGCTAACTGGAAGTAGTGCTGCTGACTGATCTGAAACAAATGATTTGTTTTACAAGGATACTCATCCATGCACCCACACATCTCCCACCATGAATATAAAACTTTTTAATCCCCTGAAAGCAAGAAAAATATTTAAGATATATACAATACATTTGTATGGCAACTCTACGTGATGTGAAATAAGGTACATCTTAGTGACAGTAACCCACTGTGCTTACAGAAAACTCAACGCTACAAGTAATTCTTAGGTGAAGAAATTCCTTAGGTGTAGATAAAGCGGTAGCTGTACTGTACCTTAACAAGTTTCAAATTCCTTTGTAAGAAGGAATTAAGTGGACAACACAGAATGCTTTTCAAGCTGTGGGCATACAGCAGCCTAGTATTTTTTAAATTTCAAAACGTAATTACATTAGACCATTGTCCTTTATTCCACCCTCCTCCAAGAGATGAATTAATTTTCTACTATAATACATAAAAGAAGCATAACAGTATTTCTCAATACTTACAGAGGTTAAAGATTCTACGTTGGCACCAGTAAGACACAGGAACCGGACAACATCAAGAATGCCATTGTTTGCTGCCAGATGTAAAGGTGTCCTTCCATACTAACACAGGGAAATAAGTGTCATCATATTTGTCAAAGAGCTTCACTCTAAATTTTATGACTAAGAATCAAACATATTGTACAATTATACGTACTGATACACAGTGAAGATCTTGCAAAAACTGTAAGAAAAAGTACTTTTGATTACAGCTTAAGCACAACTGCTTAAAGCTCAATTAAAAACAAAGGCTAGACTGACTACTTAAAAAATGGGAAACAATTTTATGCCTAAATCCCTCACAACTGTGAGGGAATCCTTTAGTTTTTTGGCTGTATTTGACAACGTCTTTCTAATTTCCAGTGATTGTTATTGTATTTTGCTTAATTGAATACAAACCAATTAAGCAACACTAAGTCCTTAACCTTTAAAGCTTTGGATTATACTTCAATCCAAGTATTACTGAAGATTCCATATCTGCAGTCTCTCCCTCCCACCCAAAGGAATAAAACTGATGAATGCACCAGTCAGCCTTAAGGAATTTGCACTTTGTGACAAAGGGAAAGTGCTGCTTCCCCAATTTTTGCTCTTCCCCTGAATCTCTCCACTGACAACAGGTCCCCATGTCATCCACTTCTGGTCTTTCATGTTCAAGCTGCTGTTATAAATATCACTACTGTATATTCCGTGCTTGTAACTCCGCTTACTATTACTTCACATATATCTGTCCTTTCAATACCATTCTCCATGTTTCAACCTTACATTCAGAAACAAACTCACAAAATTACTTCACAGAAGAGTATTTGAAAGCAAAGCTAAAATTCTGACTGCTGCAAAACTGTAAAGATGCCCAGCTCCTCAAAACCCTACACCTCAACTCAAACAGCATTCTGGCCTGCATCAGAAATGGTGTGGCCAGCAGGAGTAGGGAGGTGATTGTGCCCCTGTACTCAGAACTGGTGAGGCCACACCTCGAATGCTGTGTGCAGTTTGGGGCCCCTCACTACAAGAAAGACACTGAGGTGCTGGAGCGTGCCCAGAGAAGGGCAGCGAAGCTGGTGAAGGGTCTGGAGAACAGGCGTTGTGAGGAGCGGCTGAGGGAACTGGGGTTGTTGAGTCTGGAGAAAAGGAGGCTGAGGGGAGACCTTATTGCTCTCTACAACTGTCTGAAAGTAGGTTGTAGCGAGGTGGGGGGCAGTCTCTTCTCCCAGGGATAGGATAAAGCTTCTTTACTCTGAGGGTGACAGAGTACTGGAATAGGCTGCCCAGAGAGGTTGTGGAATCTCCTTCTCTGGAGATATTCAAAACCTGCCTGGACACGATCCTGTGCGACCTGCTCTAGGTGAACCTGCTTTAGCAGAGGGGTTGGACTAGATGATCTCCAGAGGTCCCTGTGACAAGAGGAAATGGCCTCAAGTTGTGCCAAGGGAGGTTTAGATTGCATATTAGGAAAAATTTCTTCACTGAAAGGGTTGTCAAAAATTGAAACAGGCTGCTGAGGGAAGTGGTTGAGTCACCATCCCCGAAGGTATTTAAAAGATGTGTATATGCGGCTTAAGACACATGGTTTAGTGGTGGACTTGGCTGTGTTAAGTTTATGGTTGGACTCAACCCTAAAGGTCTTTTCCAACCTAAATGACTCTGTGATTCTATGACTTCTAAATAAATGCATATGATGTTCTACTTGGTCCTTCAACTGGTATTACATACATGTGGGACAATGCCAGATGTGAGTTGTTATGTTAATGTACTCCCTCAGCACTACTTGCTGCTGAAGAGGACCAGTATAAATAAATATTCTCTATTTGATAAGATGCAAACTCACCCTGTCAAATAAAGGGCACTCTAAAAATCAGTCTAGTATACATCACTCCAAAAAGAGTAACAGGACACAAACTAGAAGCACAGCTTTTTTCCACAGCATGCTTGCAGCCAAGGCACTGATGCCAGCTCAGCATTCTCCATTAGGAAAAAGAGGTGCTAATCCAGCCTTGTGCTGCATTAACTCATCTTCCCCAAACTGTGTTCTTAGCTATGGATCTGGATTTAGTTGCCTAGACAATCAGGTTTAAGCTCAGAGGCAGGGCTTGGGAGCTCATTATTTTAAGTTTTTTCACCTGGCAGTCGATGATTTTAATTATTAAAACCAAAAGTGATTGCACTGGACAACCCTCAAGCCAAAAGCCCCACAACTTTCTTTAGCTGGCTAACACAGAGAAGGTCAGTGCTTTGGTAATATATGGAAGTGTTAACTCGCAAAACGTTACTGCCAGAATATGTACTTTTTCAGAAAACCAAAGAAGCTACAACACCTGAATCAAACAAATTGCAGATAGCAATATAAAGCTTCCTACGAGTAACTTTTAAACTCTGTAGCATATGTAAAATTTAAATATGGCACAGAAAGACATTCAGAGATAAGTATCAATTCCTAAGCCCTATGGCCTGTCAGCAAAGTCCAATGGCTGACCGTAACCTATTCAAACTAACCAAAGCGAAGTTTAGTGAAACAGCTTACTTTTCTCTCAAAGATCTCTAGAAGCAAAGCCAGAACGTTACACCTGTAAAGTATCACATTGAGTTATCCCGTACACTGCAGCACTAGCACAACTGAAGCAGCAAGCAAGGCACTAGTATCTCAGAGTTTAGTGAAGTGCTTTTGGAAAGTGCTTACACCAATTATGGACAGTTCACATATTTAGCTGTTAGTAATCCAGCCACATGCACTGGAATCAACATTTTTAGGGTTATAACATTTACCAAGTGTTTCTGCAATTGTTATCTGTTTGTGAAACAACAAGCAATAACAAAGTTCCTAAAAAGCACCTTAGTTGACTGCTGACTTCAAGTTTTCAAAATAATTTTTAACATTTTAATTCTACGATTTCCTGTCAGTGACAATTTGTTTAATAGATAAAGCTATTCTATTCTAAGATCAATGTTTGATTAGTATTTATTAAAATAAATCAATTCAATGCAGAAAAACATAAACCAGACAATATGACACTTATAATCAGGAATAGAATCTGCAGTTAAATCCCTTGTTAGATGACCGTGCAGATCTTTTCAGGCAATTTGGAAGAATTCAAAGCAGATTTTTCATAAAAATGTACCAGTCTTCTGGTACATTCTATATATAAATTACTGTTATTAAATCACATCAAATCAAGGCCAGCAGCAATACATTTCATCTGTTCTTCACTGCCCAGATGTAATCTGCAGAAAGCCAAGCTACACAGCTAGGGAAGAAGGTTGGTACACATTTCAACATTAGAGTTGAGCTGCAAAATACACTGTGATAATTCACTTGGTCTCTTTCTTCATGGACCTCCAATCTTCTATTCAACTGAAACAAACCTAGGTACATTTGCAAGGTATGTCATTTAATGCTTCTTTGCATTTGGCCACTTTAAGAAATAAAAAAATAAAAGGAAAAACGTTTTTTATATCAGAGAATTGGAAAAGGTCATCTAATGCAATAGGTGAGCTATTAAGCAAAGCAGTTCGGTAGCCACGTACCACTTACCTTATTAGTGACATCCAAATTACAACTTGCTTCACAGAGTGCCATCACAATAGGAACATTCCCATCTTTGCAGGCCACATGCAAGGGAGTGTTGCCATGTCTGTCTTGGAAATCTACAGAACATCCTTGAGTGATCAGAGTTTTAACTACTTCTATCTGACATCTCCTCACAGCAAGGTGTAGGGCTATATGACCATCCTGAAACCATAAGACAGCTTGTTAGTGATAATGCTAAAAATCTAAGCATTTTGCACAGTCGCCGTCATTTCACGTAACTGGGTGCATCTCCTTGCCTCAAGAATCACAATGTGGTTTTTTTTTTTTTTTTAACTTTGAGGGTAGAGGCAGGAGACGCACAGTATCAGAACAAATCACCTATGGGATGAAAACAAATTTCTATTAAGCCACTGGGCTTTGCAGTGGAATGGATGAAATGCAAATTCACATTCCCTACTGACAACTTCCCTAGGAGGTGGGAAAGAGACCAACTGTAACAACCAGCTGCATATTGTAAACCACTCTGGTGTTTACTAACAGAATTTAGTGATGCAAAAGTCATGCAATCTGCTTAGTGATCAGTAACTTTAGGGACAGAGCTTTCTCTCTCTGTGGTACAGCTTAAAGAGACAATGTGACCGGAAAAAAACAATTTAATTCTTTTAGAAGCAAAAGCATGTTTCTGAACTTGCTTTAATAACTATTTAGGAACGATCAGCAATAAAGGAGGCTAAAAGGACAAGCATACTAAGAGTACAAGCAAAGAAATGCAAGATTTATTTCTTGGGATTACACCATGAAAGACAAAAATCAATTCTGAATAAAATGAAGTTATATTTTGAAATAGCTGGAATTTAGGTTATTGGAAATAGGTGTGATTTATCCATACCATAGGAATCAAAGGCAAACCATTTTTCTCTTAAGTTAATAGTTTGTTGCCAGTTACAGAACCCAATGTTCCTGCCATTTTTCACAGTGTTACTCATGAGGTGGTAACTGATAAGGTGATAACGAATCAGCAAAAACCTCATCGTGGAAAAATAATCAGTGAGCAACTTTAAAGACCACTGCAGTCATCAATAGTCTCCATGTGAACTGCTCAGAAAACCTACGTCATGGAAACACTGCTGGCTTGCAGCATTCAAATGAAGAAATTCAGAGATACAGCTCTGTGACACCTGTGATCTTTGGACGTAATTCCTGACCAAAAGCAACTTAAACTAACCTTGTCTGTTGCATGAAGGTCAGCCCCATGTTCTGCCAAGCATTCCACAATATCATGGTAACCCCTAGCAGATGCGGTCAGGAGCGGAGTCTCCGCTTCTTTGTTTTTAACATTCACATTGCAACCTGCTTCACAGAGTGCTTTGGCAACAGAGTAGTAGCCGTGCCAAGCAGCACAATGCAGTGGGGTTTCTTCTTCCTATCAACACAGAAAATAAAAACCAAACCAACAGAGCTGAACCAAATGCCAGGAGGAACAATTCCCCAGCTTAACTTAGAGATGAATATGACACAAAATATGACGGTTTAGTAAGTAAGCCCTATAAAAAGATTTTGTCATTTCTAATGCTGACATTCTCAAAGCAAACGTAACTCCTGCTGACGTACCAAGTTGTTAAAGTAACATACTAAATTTTTGTCGTTACCTGTATTCTGAGACCGTGGTTCTCACCATAAAACTGTCTAGTGACAACACCTCACCTGTCAGCAATCTTAGATGTTTCCATGCTTCTGAAGATAACTATCTTGGTTCTCTTACTTGAAAACTGATCCTCATTCACAAGCAACTTCTACATCCTGTGTGCTGAGCGATTAATCCAATGTTTAAAACAGATCACTCGCCAAGGAGATGCAATTCCCACTAGACTTGCAGTTTGAGGCAGAACATTGCTTACCGTGTTCAAAAAGCACATCCTAATGATTCAGGAGCGTAGGCAGTGACAGGTACTTAGAAACCTGAATCCTTTTAACGTGCATCAAGACAGGCATTTGAAACTGTAGGCTTTTTGAGTTCAGTTGTGACTAAAGTTCTAATTTGCTTTTTGCATGAACCCAGGAAGCTTCAAAATATTCACCTTCAACCTCACTGTACCTTATAACAGTTATGTTATAACAAGAAACAAAAATATTTTACAAAAATACGCTATTGAAAGTAGCCCACTGAAAAGCAGGGAGGATTAAAACCAACCAAAAAAGTCATTCTATCAAATTCTGAGAAATGTGATAACCTTTCTGTACCTGGCAAATATAAATGAGGAGACAATCAATGCTAATAATAGTAGAGAACTTGGACTGTATTCAAGGTTTCTGTAAAAATCTGAGGAAAGAAACAGCCGAACAGCATGTCCTGTGGTCCCTTGGCCTGCTGCTGCTTAAACAATATAAAGGTAGTCCTAGAGGACGCAGCACCTGGGGAGGCTTGTGGAACTCCCACACACAGTTAAACTTGGGTCAAATGGGTGAGGTTTTTTCTATTAAGCCTTTTCTTTCCTGTTTTCTCACAAGAGCTCTAAAGAAGGCCTCCTGAGTCCTCCTCTCATTTTCAGAAAAGAGTGCTTGACACTTCAGAAAAGTCCCATGATGGCTAAAACAAAGCTGAAGTCAAGGCAAAAAGTAATAAAAAGCTTTAGCTGAACTCACAGAGCACACACCACCACCCACACCTTCATGATGTTGAATTTCTCCATCTTTAAGCTTCCATTTTCAAGAGAACTTGTGTTTTAGTAGTTGGTTCACGCACCCTGGTTTTTGCATGGTCTTCATCTATTAAGAGGTATTGAAACCTCCATAACTCTGTTATTTTTTTTCAAATGCAAACATGCCAGAGGCTGCAAGGCAAGACTAAGAGTTTTGACCACTCATACTAAAGCCTTATTCATGGAAGAAAAAAAAAGAGTGTCCATAACTCACCTTGTCTTGAAAGTTTGGATTGGATCCAATGCTACAGAGAAACTGAACCACATCCACATGCCCATACCGAGCTGCAACGTGGAGAGCGGTCTCCCCAGACTGCAATTACAGAAAAACGTGACAGTGTAATTTTGTATGTCACCCCTACATATACCCTGCTATGTACAGCCTGAATGCCTGTATGCTGCATGGGGTACTTCCCCTCCCCATCACCCAGCAGCACAGCTGCAGTCAGCAGAGATCCCCCACTTACAAAGTAGTTGTACGTGACAGTTACACGACCACCTGACAAGCTATTTTTCAAAGGCCTTCCTTTTTCAGAATTTATTTTCCTACTTAATTTGTTCCAGGTCACAGCCACAATGGGATTTCTGAGCAATATGAGGCGGCAGCTGCATGTGCAATTGGTGCTGAAACAGACATCCTATTTCTATTCATACTATTTTCATACGCTCCCCCTCCACCCTATATAAATAAATGTAAGGAGCTGGCCTAACATTTTTGGTATTCCCTGGAATATTTTGGTCATTACATTTAATTTGTAACCTTTTGCTGAAATTATGTGAAAAAAGAAATTGTATTTTTACTAAGAGAGTAATCTCTTTCCTAGTAGCCCTAGGAATGGGCTAATTTTGCTAATGTGCCTTGCCTCACGCTAGTTCCCTCAAAGCAAGCTGTGTTTCACAAGTATAACTTCCTCTCTACTGGAGCTTTGGCTAGTATAAAAACATTGCTGTGGTGCAAGATTTTAACAGCAACTAGTTTCTAGGGTGAAAGTTGCTCAAGTAACACTGCTGGAGACAAGGTAAGTGCTCATCAGCTACAAATTGTTAGGCTTCATTATACTCAACTTAATAACAGTCAAATTTACTTGTCAGACAAAAGTCATTTTCAATCAAGAGGAATGAAAAACCAAATCATGATTTTACCCTGAGTTCCAATGAGAAATCTAGTCTTCAAGTGAAAATTAATTTAGGTTTGTACTTCCCCACCTAATCACCATGTACTCACCACATTTAATATGCGTGCTTGGTTACCAGTTGTCAGGAAAATAATCAGTACATGCTGCTACTTTAAAGCTGTGTTATCACAGCCCTATATGTCAGCTCATAAAACCATACTAAAAAAGCCAGTCAAATTCTTGGAATTATGGCACAGCTGAAAATCATTCCAATTGAAAAACCGCTCTCTTTGCTAAAATAATTTTGAAAAGGCTCTCTGCATGAAAAAGGAAAATAATTTTCTTCCTACCTTATCCTTAACATCCAAAGGACATTTGCTATCACTGAGAAATTTCAGCATTTCTACATGACCATGTCGAGAAGCCCAATAGATTGCATTAGATCCAGCCTGTCAAAAATATTTGATAACAGATGTTATTGATCAATTTAGAATCCTAATTCTAGATTTTCAACTGAAGTATACATGCACTTAGATGTCCACAGATATATTGAACAGCTATTCAAGCTTGTATGAATATATTTACTTTTTTAAAAAAAATTCAAATTGATTCAACCCCTCATACCAACAACGACAACAAAAACCCCCTCTATGCAAACATTATTAACAGGATCACTAACTCCCCCTTGTAAGCAATTTTTTGAAAGAATAGCAATGAGATAAAAACCTTTCTGCTGCTTACTTTACCATCTACTAGACAGAGAAGCAGACAGTGCTTCACATTTGCTTTAAACAAAACCCATTACCACATTTTGAAAAAAAACTTGCCTCCATCACACAGGAGTTTTAGTTGCGATCTTCCCCATCACCAAAACGTGCATTTATCATTCCATATTAAATAAAGTTCACCATTGTGTTTTAGGGCAATCACTAATTTGAACTAATTGAGGCAATTTTGTAAGCATGAACTATGTTTTAAGATTAGTATAATTCAAATTACTTTGCTAATAAAGTGATCAAATCAGAGGATATGCACTAGTAATAAATGACATTATTAAAGACTTGCTTTTATCTTTTTGCTGTGGAAAACAGAAAACAGGCTCTACAGCCCAGAATTTTTAATTTCGAACACAGCTTGGTCTGAACTGCTTGTCTTCTGCTAATTGTACTCAAAAAATTATTCAGAATGGTGACAAAGCTGAACCCTGACCTTATCTTGAACATCAATACGGGATCCACGCTTTAAAAGCAACTGAAGCATCTGAATGTTTCCACAGCCAGCAGCAATCAGTAGCGGAGGTGTTCCATGCTAACAACGAAATACAAGTAAGAATGATACATTCAATTTTTGAAGAATTAAGAAAAGTGAGTGGAGTAGAGGGCAGGCATTGAACAGCATCTCTGGATTTCCAGTTTCAAACTGTCTTCAGGCAATATTGTATAGAAAACAATTCGTCCCTTTGTCCAAATAAGTTTATTGTACAGCAATCTTACATGTTTTTGGGATTACTAAATGAAACACCACATGTTAAAGTCATGCTTTTCAAATCAGCGATATTAACGTTAAGCTCTCATTAGCTCAGTTTGGCAAGGATGTTCCACTTTCCAGCTTCTTTATATCTACGTTTTAAGCCAGATTAACAAAGGTGTTTGCCACATCACCTCAAAGACACAAGCCACCAGCAACATATGGGAAAGTTAAATGGGACTGCACCATTAAAACAAAACACAGTGATTTCTTGAAAGGTTCAAGACCACACCACAGTAAAATAACAGACACTCTACTTTTATAGTGCTCTTCATGAGCATTTCTCAAAGTACTTTATAATGAAGGTCAGTATAACCATTCAAAAAAGTGAAAATTAGAGCAGAGATGATTTATCCAAGGTTAAACAGCAGAGCCAGCAACAGAACTTTGGTCTCTTAGTCTCAGTTCCATTACTCCCATTACTACAGCAGCAGCACACTGAAATACTGTAGCAGGGCAAGTCATTTCATTTTGGAAACTGAATGACACCATCTAACACTACGTTCACATAACCAGTTTCTGCAGTATGGGACTTTTGTTTTTAACAGTGCTTTGCAAAGTCAGTTTTGGCAGTCTGGATATTCCTACATATTCTGCCATCTTCATCTGCCACAAGAAACAACTGCAAACAGACACCAGGCTGCTATCTGATAAACCACAGCTCTTGACAACAGATTTGTTTAGTGTTTTCCAAAGGCCTAGGCAAAAAACCTCAAACATTTTGGACTTCATTTTCAGGTAGTTTGAGAAGACTGAACACAGAACACAAAAATTTCTCCTAAGAAAGTCTGTTATTTCCTATCCATGTATTTTCCTTTCCATTTTGGGTGTTAACATTTCTATTTCGCAACCATGTTGCTCTATTCAACAGGGTAATAGCTACTCCCCCACGCACCTGTCCACAGACCCACACTACCTTGTTGGGTTGATTGACATCATAATTTGTCAGAGATCCCAGAAGGTGCTGTAATCCAGGAACATTGTCATCATTGATGGCATGAATAATAGCTTTCATCACAAAAGAATCTTCCTCATCCTTGTAATTAAAGAAGAAAAATTGTTAGCTTCAAGGAAAAATCCCTCTCTCAGCAGCTGCCAAGACATCTAAAAGTAAAAAAAGTAAAATTTTCCAAGACTTTCAGAGTGCTTCAGCTGCAAGTTGTAATCCTTTGTGAAGCATATGGCCAACATGTACGCATGTTATTTGAAAACCCACACTAAAAACTCCCACACTTTATCTAGTACAATATGCTTCCCTCTTCTTCAGACATGAACTACTCACTGAGATTCCAAACAGGTTTCTTTTATTAGCTGTATTTTCTTTTTCCTCCTAAGAATGCAATACTTGCATGAAGTGAAACTAGTTCTATGCATGTATGTGAACATTAAAAAAAAACAAGGGGTAGGGAAACAAATTGCAGCATCAAGTTTTGCTCCATTCAGTAATATGACACAGGAGAGCTACTTTGGACCAGGCTTTCATATATTCAAAAGGACCAGTTAAAAATCTAGAACAGACATAATGAGCCTAGATACTCTGCAGATCTAACTTTATTTTTCTCCCATGCACTAAAATGGCAAAGAACTGAAATTCACTGAGCCAAATATTTGGATTGCTCTCACCTCCTCTCTTCTGAGGCTTCAGATTTTTTAGAACATTAACATTAGGCTACAATCCTTTCTGCTGCAACACAGGTGTGAATGCTGACCCACTGCTAAAAGGCACTGATAGCTGAGGTGGGCGAGGCAGGGAAAGGAGGGCAAGACCAAGAGAACAAAGAGCACGGAAGCAGAAAGATAGGAGAAAGTGGAAACAAGAGTATGGAGCTGCACAGGAGGGACACAGGGAAGACAATACAGATAAAAAGGGCTCTGCAGAATTGTTGAAGTTTGATCCTATTAATGTACAGAAAAGATGAGGTTACCCACCTCTAAATGTATTAACATACATACTTTGCTGGTAAGAGGGAATTTGTGAAGCATTTACTAAAACCTGGAGAGTAAGCTAAATAAGAATGCTTTTGGATTTACAAGCATTTGTAATTACAAAGCACACAGCAATTGCTCCTGACTACTTAAGTCTAGTAGATGTATGTAATACCAAAAACTGAATACTGGCCAACTTGAAAATTTCCTCCTTAAATAATTGTTGTGATACTGCTCTCTAGCATGCATTGGATCTAAAAAGGTCTCAGTGATTTTGAATATTCTGTTAAAAAAATGCAGTATTATTTTACTCTACAGAGTGCCATGAAAAATCCAGATGCAACTTTTTCACATTATAATTGCTAGAGTACAAAAAATCCTCCTGAATCAAACTTCAAAACCAAGATAGATTAATTTCTGGCACTAGCTATCAGCCTCACCACGGTAATTAATAAATTAAGTCTCCAGGTTTGTGTCATGCAGAAGAACAGACTACGGATAATTGACCTCTGTAGCCTTAAAAAAAAAAAGTACATCTTCCTACATATGAGATTAATTAACTTTGCACACTTTCAATATCACAATATTTCTGTTAGAGTAATTTCAGAAAACATTAAGTTTCAGATGTAGTAAAGCATTCTAAGCATATAAGTACACACTTACCAGAGTATCATCACTCCTAGCAACACTCATGTTACTTCTGGACAAGAAAGATCTTGATAATCTTTGGCACAAGGATATTAAGCGCACTGATTGCTTTTTAAAAATAAGAAGAAAAAAGCTATATGTAAAAAAAAAATCAAAACAGAATACTTGTGATAAGATGCTATTGCAGAAATTTTAAAGGATTGCTGTTGTATTAGCAAAACAAACCGGAGTTTGACTTCAATACCCGCCATCTCCTTCTTATATTGCATTTAAACCTTCAATTTCTTTTGACATTTACAATCCAAATAGGCTACTCATATGCACTAAGCAAAGTTATGTAATATTTTTGGATTGCTACTATTTCACCAAGCTGTTCAAATACAAAGAATACAGACTTGTATTACATCCTTTTGTTCACATCAAAAACATTTAAATGTATGTATTTTAAAATATGTACACACAGAAAACCTAAACTGAGTGTAAACTAGCTGACAGCATTCTGTTAAACACCATTATAAAACAGTTCAAGATATTCCCAGACGCACCATTTCATTCTAGGGCAGCAGACTAGTACTTAAATTTTATAAATACCATAGATGTTCACCTATTACGGACACTAAACTGTGGCAAAAGAATTGTAATGCACACCTGGATATTTTGTGCCTTTGGTCCATAGCTTAGGAAAATCATCCTACATCTTGGTCTCTGTGACAATGAATAAAACTCCTTTTCTAATCCTAGCAACCTCTGTTGTCTCATGTTTCATCTCTCCTAATGATAAAGAGATTTCTCATACAACAGTCCTGCCCTTGCTTACTATCACTGTGAATTCCCCAATGTGCACACTGAAGGAGGAGGGATAACTGTCTTGGCTAATTGCTTCTTGCACAGATCAACTCTTTCAGTTAATACCTTGCCCCACTTCCATAAATATTAAGTGATGCCAACCTTCTAAACAGGTTGGCCGTCTCAGACCAAAAATCCTTTGCAGAAGAGACTAGTTTTTCCTTCCTACTACTCGGCTGAGTGTTTGCGTAACTACTGGAATAATTAATAAATAAGTAGTGAGAGCTACTTAACGGAATTTTGATTTATGGGGATTTTACTGTCACAAAAACATGCACCTATACTTAGAAGTGCCTTTTCTCTGAAAACATTACTGAGACAAATGATGACAGCATACAGCGAGAAGCATAAACCAAACAATCCACACATAAGCATTTGTATGCAGATCATTAACAAAGAAGTCTTCTCCCATACCACCACACTCAAGCACCTAATTTATTCCAAATGACAGAGGAATGGGTTTCTTCTTTCTTCTCCTCCACTCTTAAAGGCTCTGATGTTTCCCTGAAGCAGGTAACACTACTGCACTTGTATGTCACCAACATTCTGAAGATTTATTGAATGACTTACTTTCCATTTTCGTCGTGCTGCGAACTTTTTGAATTTCTCCATATTCACTGCAGATGCTTTTCTACTAAGTGCTTGCTGGGTGTCTTTAGGCTATGTGCAAAATGAAAATAAAGCTGTTGTAAAATATCCCACAATTACAACCAGAACTTTCTTAAAGCACCTTCCTGTATGTAAGACTCCATCCTTCAGTGATGACTTCCACTTACATTGTAACAACACTGCAATCATAGTGTAATAATAAAGTAATTGTAAGCACATTATTTTAACATCCACAGCCTAGTGGGAAATGGAAATGGAATTTCTTGAGAAAATGCCATAAAGGAAATCCAGACCTAAGAATTTGTTTTTTCCATTTTAAACATAAAAGGCCAACAGAACATTCAGCTTTATTCTTCACCTCCCTCCGTGATGGAGGCATTAGATATTATCTCCTACATGAATCTTGTCTTCTGGGAAGATTGCCCAGCTGATTTTAAATGCAATCAAATTTTGTTAGTCTCAGTGTAATCAGCTGGATGCTGCTGGGACCCTCCCAAAATTACATCCCACCTACCTGTGCAGCAAGCTCTAAGGCTGCACCCTTTGAACTTTCTCATAGGCTAATACTAAGCACCAGTTACCAGTGGGGTATAACAAATTTAAAATTATATGATCCTATACTTGAAGTCATTTTTATGGAGAAATGCAAGTAAAGGTAGTGATGGGAAGGGGGAAAAAAGGATATGACCAGTAGGGTGGGGGGAGAACATCCAGAAAGTTAGGCTACAAAGGAACATAACAGGGTTCAAAACAATGTGTTGCAGGAGTGGAGACCTTGGTCCTTCAGAGACAAACTTGGACGATGCTTGCTTCAGTGGTTTAAAAGATCATTTCAACATGTTTCAACTGTTTTAAGATTACCCTACCAAAAAGTCAGCTAAGCACAGTCAAATCTGTAGTTTGGCATATATTGGTGTAGAAATGCGTGCCCTAGAATTCTGAACTGTAAACTGGAGCAGCTGTGGCACGGATAAATATTCTGCTAACTGGCTCTCTGGGAAGTGGAAGGGGGTCAAATACCCACTGTGCATTCCCAAGACCTGGGAAATCAATGGCACTGAAGAGGTTTACTACTCACAGTGGACATGCAATATGGAATTAAAAAAATTAAGTAGCAGGTATTACTACACGCATTAAGAAGAATGATAGGTCCCATTTTCTCCCTCTCAATCTGGCAGCACCACAACAGCTCGATCCAAACCAAACACTGTTGACCACTGAAAGAACTGGACCACCAGCCCACATCAACTGCTTTCTTCAGTCTGAAGAGGAACGACAGAAGAGAGATGACCCTTTTTCTCCCAATCTAAATAAGGACATTGGAAGATGAAAAATGTGAGAGGAAATTGGACTGGATTCAGAGAATGTATCTTTGTCAGTGCAATGCTCCATGAAGATTAGCTTCTCTGCCTGAGCATAATTTTCATCTCAATAGTGGGCTACTTCCCTATTGCTAACTCACATAGGTGATAAGTTAATGAAATCCATATTCTGCACCTAGTAGTTTTCATGCAGACAGCTTTCAAAACCACTGAGTTATATTAAACAATTATGACAATTTTCCTTGTTAAGGAACTTGAAAAGTGGAAGTATGAACTGAAGAATGATTAAAAACAGGACAACAGAGAATGAATTACATGCTAACCTTGATCCAAGGATGCAGCAAACTGTCTTGAATAGTCATTCTCTTCCTTTAATAAAAGACAAAACTTTTCAGATAGTAAAAAATACATACTTCTCCACATTTATTAAACTAACATCTCAAAACACCATGTAATTTGAAATATTAGAGACATACCCTGCAACAGTGCATACACAAGAGAAACCACTCACTTTGGATCCTTGACTAGAAGTCTCCGTATAAAATCTTTAGCTAGGGCACTGGTGTTACTGAAGAACTCTTCTTCAAATTCATAATTCACAGCAGATACATTTGCTAATGTTTCCTGTTTGGTTTCTCCAAGAAACGGTGATGCACCACTTAGACTACAAGAAAGATAGAACATTCCTCTCATTACATGTTGTAACCCTATCGTTTCAAACCCTCTGAGAACAAGTAACAGCAAAAAGTGAAAATTTTTCTTTTGTACTTTAAGACTACAAATGTACTTTCAGGAAGATGTGATCTAGCAGGGCAAAAAGCTTTGCTGTAATTTCAAGAGAATATTGATTAAGATAAAGCCACTGTGAAAAATCACCTACAGATACGAAGACAGCTTCCCATGCTATCTCAATGCTGATTAACGGCCATTCTTTCAATAATTATACTACTGCTTTTATGATCATTCAACTTGAACCATGATGTGCAATCAAAATGCTTTGACTTGTATGGACACCACCAAAAACACAGAGGATAGAATAAGAATTAAAAAAATCAGCATTTGCAAGAACCACCCATAGATTTTGGTACTTACAGAATATAAGTTATTACACCAATGCTCCTGGAATGAAGGAAAAAGAAAAAAAAGATGATGAAGAAGAGGGTAGAGAAACATGGAGAGTGAGAGAGGAGAGAAAAAAAAAAAAGGTTAGAACATAAGAATAATCATGACAGCTGTATTTCAAGTAAGATCCAATAACTTACCACATATCTGCTTCAAGACCAAGCGGCTCATAATTTACTATTTCAGGAGCTAAAGGAGAAAGCAGGAAGATCAGTACCTAGTCAAAGAACAGATCTATGTCACTCTGAGCCTATATATGTCAGGGATAATAAGCTAAGATGCTGATAGAGAAAAATACCTTAATGCAAATCTAAGTTGGAACTGCATGCTACAAATTGCTTATGTAAATTTCAGAATGTCATGAATTACACACAAATTACACAATCTGTAACTCAGACATACCAAGCTAAGCCACATATACTGTTTCACAGACTGAGAAAGAATAGTTCGAAGAAACAACAGTTTTCTCACCAACAAACTCTGGCGTCCCGAAGATATTTTTGAATTCATTTCCAAAGTCAATTTTGTGTGCTAAACCAAAGTCAATAATCTTGATTCGAGGCTTTGGTACATTCCTGTCCAACAACATTATGTTTTCAGGCTTTGAGAAGGAGGGAGAGAAAGAGAGATTACACATAGGTACGAAATGTCTTGACACATACCAGCATTCTTCAGCACTGAACACTTCTCTTTACCTCCCCTTCAGCCTCTTGAATTGTGTCTTCAGCAGAAAAACCCCATTTTTTTCCTATTATGATCTAACATATGCTAAAAATTAACTACAGCAAATTATGATTTCATGTTGATGACAAAGTGCTATAATTTCCACAGGGCCAAGATTTTACCTCTTGTAGATGCAACAGTTGCAGTTTTCATGTGGACTGACCCTAAGCGAAACATGCTGTCCTCAGTAAAGATCACAGCCCCTCTGCTATGGCAATTTGAGCAGTGCTGGGAGCTTGCAAGAAACAAAGTCCTATAAACTAGTAGGTGGGCTTGGCTACCATTACTCCCCGAAAGAGGTTTCTTTCAAATGGCACAAGCAATCAGGCAGATATATCTTGCTGCCTTCGGATCTCCAAGAAGAACTTTTGGAGTAGTCCAGTTCCCAGATTTTAAGGCTCAATATATTTACAAAAAAGGATAAAGAACAGCTTCTCATGTCTTTTCTAGCTCTATTTTAAAATATGGACTTTGGATTATTTTACAACAAAGATATGCAAAACCAGAACAAAGTTAGTAGATGAAATGTCAAATTATCATCGAAGGAGCCTGCTTCTACAGTCCATCATTTTAACTAGGATACAGAACGAGGTACTTAGCCTCCATATCCTGTCATGTTCAAAAGCTAGTGTCCTCTTAAGAGTTCCTGGAGCTACATCCATCCTGCTCACATTGTTAAGGACTTCTGGAGTCATTAAGGACTGCTCTTCATCACCTTTCTTTTACCTCTTTTCCCTAACTACAGGGGCTGATATATGCAAATGTAATTTTCTCCCTTCCCTCCCTACATTTCTCTTGCATACTTTTATTGTTCTGCATACTTTAATTCACATATTGTTGGTATCCGGTGTAAGGATGCTTTGTTTTATTACAAGCACATTGGCAAAAATTTACATTTCATGTCGTAAGAAATGTATTTCTTACTAGAACTCTTTTCTCTTGCCGACTGCCATACAAAGACCAAATATATTACTGTAGGTGATGAGGATGAGACTGGAAACATTTCCCTTCCCTAACTCATCCGCAGAACACAGTACGCCTTTCAGAACTGCACTGCAATGTAATAATTATGCCTCTTTTTTTCCTATTATAGACATAGCTGCCAACTTCAGGGACCCTTCAGCTGCCTACCTCTGAAAAAAAAAAATCTTACCAACAAAACCATTCTGAAATCAAAACATTAAAAAACCCAATAACTGAGTTCAGATACAAAAGCTCTGTTTTCATTACCAAAAGGATGCAACTAGTGTTTTTTCTAAAAACAAACAAAAAAGCCCCAAAAGCAAAAAACAGAAGAGGAAATTATCTGCTCTGTCTGTTCCACAAAAATCTTTGTACTCAACTCTGCACTGTTTCAATTTAGTACCTATAAATAATGTTCATGTGAACATAAAATGTATACAACAGCAAAGAAAAGTTGAAAAAAGGCATCCTGTTCAGAATGTTTCATCCAGATCCCATTCACATTCCATAAAATCATAATCATCATTTTTATTTCCAGATTGCTTCCTCAGAAAAGTTTAATTCTGTCAGAAGTTGCCATTTTCCATGAAGAATCTTACATTAGAAACAGATGGGAAGTATTTAGGGTTCAGTGATTTCTTTTCAATAGCTGAGCTTTCCCCTGTCTACATAAGCTAGCAAAACAAAACTACGGCCAAGATCTGCACGATGGCAGATTTGCGGCTGGTGTTACAAAGGACTTTAACGGATGTTGCTTACAGTTGTCGAAGTTTTTATCCTCTCAACACACCTTAAGATCAAAGTGGGCAATTTGCAGAGAGTGGAGATACTGAACACCATTAAGTATCTGCTTGAGAAATTCTGTGGCTTCCTCCTCCGTGAGAGATTCTTTCTCAGCTAAGAAGTCGAAGAGCTCTCCACCTGCAACACTTGGGAGAGCAGAAGCAGAGTTATTAGAATCACAGAATCATAGAATAGTTTGGGTTTGAAGGGACCTTTAGAGGCCATCTAGTCCAAGCCCTCCTGCAATGGTCAGGGACATCTTCAACTAGATCAGGCTGCTCAGAGCCCCATCCAACCCGACCTTGAATGTTTCCAGGGATGGGGCATCTACCACCTCTCTTGCCAACCTGTTCTAATGTTTCACCACTCTCATCGTAAAAAAATGTCTTCCTTTTATCTAGCCTAAATCTGCCCTCTTTTAGTTTAAAACCATCACTCCTTGTCCTATGGCAGCAGGCCCTGCTGAAAAGATTGCCCCCACCTTCCTTAAAGGCCCCCTTTAAGTACTGGAAGGCTGACAGAAGGTCTCCCCGGAGCCTTCTCTTCTCCAGGCTGGACAATCCCAACTCTCTGAGCCTGTCCTCGTAGGGGAGGTGCTCCAGCCCCCTGATCATCTTCACAGCCGTCCTCTATGCTTGCTTTAACCAGTGGGGTCCTTTTAGTGTAGCTATTCTCAAACCAGCCTTGAAAAAGATCCAGATTCTTTAAAGGTTGTCAATATCAAGAAAGATGTTAAAAATTAAATTCAATACCCAAAAAAATACCCCTCCTCCCTCTGAAAATAATACACAAAAATGAGCCTTATTTTCAAACAAAAAAGGTTTAAAAAACCAAACAAACACAGCTGGCTTGATCTAAATTTAAATGAAGTAAAACTCCCCTACTCTCTGTATGCACATTTAAAAGAATAAATTTAAATGTGAAGTAAGTATACTCAAAACATACCAAAAAAAAAAAATTGGCTCATAGAATCAGTAGAACACCAGATTTCCACCTCCCCACTGAAAAACACAAAATTTAAAGCTTACTTTGAAATAGTTACTGGTAGCTGTCCTACTATTCAGTTTCTAAACTCCTCAAAGCATTCAACTCTTGAAAATATATTCTATTCTTTGAAATTGTGTATTACATTCAGCGCATATGTTATATTTGTACTTTAGGTTAATCACCACACCTTTCCTATAAGGAAAAGCCACCACTGCACTTAAGACTATTTCCAGCAAGTGTTTTAGCTGCACAGGCAGAATGAAGAGAGGTAAGAAGTGAGGAAGGTACACAAGCACACCTAGATTTTTGCATTTGAGGAAAAGCAACAATCTGAAGGTGACCCTTTTCTCAGCTCAGTCAGCTGTCTGGCAAAAGTGATGATAATTGTCAACAGAAAAAGACATACTGGAGTAAAGTGAATAGGAAACATGAACTATAACTACTCTTAAAAAACAACCATCAGTTTAGGGACATATAGAGATGACTGTCCACTGTTTTTCCTGTTCATGAAAGTAGCCTTATTACCTACAGATATCTTAAAGACCGCAAACATGGTCATATTAGCCCCTACATTTTGCATTGTATTGATACTAAAAAAAATCAGAAAGTACTCCTTTATTTATGTTGCCTTTCTGTAGGAAAAAAAAAATAATTTGTTCATGATTTAAACTTCTGATTGTGAAAAACAGTTGGATTAACATACAACAATAACTAAACAGTCTGAGCAAATTTCTGGAAATACATTTAACTTCTTTATCATGCCTGCTTTTCAAGAGACTTAATCTGCATTATTGTAATGCAAACGGCATGAAAAGTGTATTTTAATGAGTTCTTGGAGCTTTCATTGAGCTGCCTAGACGATAATGAGAGTATTGTTTTGGGTATTATTTGTGTTGTAATACTTCCTGCGTGAAAGCAATTATTGAAACAAAATGCCATTAAATATAAGAATTATAGACTGTAAGGAAGAGAGGTCATTTTAATAACCTTTTGTTTTGTGGTAGAGACATTAAAATGGAATTCCTGAAGACTAAATACAGTTCATTATTTTACAGAGGCTGGTCAGAAACATCTTACAAATGGATACACATGCATATTGTCTCATTCTTTGCTTCTGACTGAAAAAACAGCAAAAGGTTTTCAGGCTAAGGTCTGTTCCTCTGCAGCACTTTGTGATGATGCACAGAAACGTGGGTGATGATACCGTGCTGGCATTCCTCTTCATTTCCAATTACCAGGTGAAGGGACTTACACATCACATGGAACTTGTTTCCACATGTTTCCAACTGGATGTTTGCTGCAGTTCCTGGAAGGCTGTTAACTGGAGCCCAGCCATGCCACGCAGAGCAGGTGGGCTCACTGTGGCTACCTCCCCAGATGTGACGGGCAGCTGTGGCAGCAGTCACAGCAAAACCCAGCACCTTTACGCACTCAGCAGGTTGGGCACTGGGCTAACTGTCACAGAGTTTGGTGAGCCGGCGGAGCCGAGGAAGAGGCTGGAAGACTGCAGCAAACACACAGTTAGCCGGTCTGCCTTCCATGTAGAAGACCACCCGCCCTGTGAAACAGCACAAGCGCCTTCTGATGCCTAAAGCGGTCATCAGCCGTCACAAATGCAACAGAAGTACATGGAGCACGAGTTTTCAGCAATGCCAACTTGCAACACTGTGCTGCTCACTCTGCAGTCTAGGACAGACTGTGGTGGTGTCACAGAGGTATGCCTATGTTTTATGGCTGTTACAGCTTGCTCTTATTCCAGTTGGTGTTTTAAACACACACAGTCTCTGCGAAACTTACCAGTCATCTATGAACAGCAGCATTGGTTATACATGCTCCTTTTAGAGTCAAAAGAAAGATTTAATTCCCAAGGATTACCTATTTTCGAGACATCTAACAAAGAAACATAAGTGTATTTGTGTAAATTGAAAGAGCCTCTTTATCTTCAGCTTCTTCTTACCTGCAATCATTCCATTTTGTGCAATTCCGTATCCTGACAGTTTAGACCACATGAAATTACAAGTTTGACTGCATTTTTGTGTGTCTCAAAGATGTCACATTTGTGACTAGCTAACCACATGAGATCACATGTAGCTCTTCTATAGCACTGCTGAGTACTATCCTCATGTCTTTGCCACAGGTTAGTTCTAGTGACATTTCTCTTATGATTACACCACAGGCCTTACAATGGTGCAAAATAAAATGTTACCTGTATTTCACAGGTAATATACCCAGTGCTTGCAAATCATGAAACTGAGATCCAGAGAAGCTAAGAGTTTAAAAAAATATTTTTTTTTCCTTGAAATTGGATGTTAATTAGCGAAAGTTGCAGATTTTTCCAAAGTGTTGTGTGCCTCTTTAGATGCTTAACTACTGTCACCCTCAGCAGCCATTGCTTAAGGAGTAGGCGAGTGAGGAGGGACTTGGCGTAATGCACTCAAAGCTTTGTTCTAGAAGCAGCTGTATCTCTGGTCTATGGGATTTTAGTGTGGTCCTTAATGGCTAGGGTGAGATCCTACGTGGGTTCACCTCAGAGCGGGACATTGCGACTTCTCCTGTTGGTCAACTGCAGGCGGGAGAGCTCAGTACCCCGTGTTCTCCCTTTGGACGCTACTATTGCTGGCAAGCACAGTGCCCAGCCAGCTTCTCCTGTTGCTTACTTTTACCAGCAAGGATGCACAGCATGTTTCATGAGAGAAACAAGGTTTTATAGCAATGATGAGTAAAATGTTAAACTAGCACACATGAAATGATCTGGAAGCTCAGAAAAGCCCAGCTTCCCCAAAAGGTGTCTCTGCTTCAGGTGGTCTCCAGGGGCCTTTCTCATACGTGAAGGGCTGCAACCCACATCCCCACAGAGGCTCAGTAACGCAGGTTGTGTTCTTAGCTTCCTCTTCACGCTCATCAGAAGACTGCTTATTCCCTACCTTCCTGCTGACTGATACTAAGCTGTACCACCACAGGTATACAGAAAACCATGGTATCACTGCAAGGCAATTACTTCAGGCAAGTCATAGAGGGTTAATACTGGTCTACATCAAACATCCTTTACAAGTTTCACTTCCACAAGTAATTCACTGGATTATAGTGCCCCCAGGTCTATCAGCAGAGTCTGCTTTCACAGATTTCATAACCAGATTACATATCTAGAATTACTAGATGCATCTTGACTGGACTTTCAGATATCATAGATCAAGAAACGGGTTAGAACAAGCCAGTAAAGAGATTGTCTATGTAAGCTACTGCAGTCTTTACAAACTTCCTAAAAAGATGTTGGATTTTCAAGTCTAGCCCTGTGCCTCAGCCACGATAACACAGTTCCACAGTAAGTAAACTGCACATCTTACTATACCATGGTCACCTTCAGAGGGGGAGCCAGAAGCCAAGCAGAAAGCCCTATTCCACCAATGAACCCATGCAAATCGCACCTCATGTCCAGAGGCAGTCAATCTAAAGGAAAAGGGGTAGACAACTGCATACATCAGCCCCTACAACTGATCTTTTTGACTGTCCCCTTCTCCCAAGAAGCACACTGGTTCCACCTCCATTACAGTGCCCCAGCTTTGTTTCTAAGTTAGCTTTGGGGTTGTTTGTGCACAAACACTCTGTGGAAACCTGGCTGAAACCAGATCACTGTGCAGGTTTCCAGAGCCATGCAAACTCACTCGCAGCCTGCCTTTGGGGATCTGCAAAGGGGTCCATGCAGCTAGCATCTAACAGACTGCTGCCAACCAGCAGCTGGGTGGAGACTGCTTCCTGATGGGAGCAGAGGCAAGACGTTCACCAAGCACTAGTGTTTCTTCCTGTAGAGCACTTTGGAGTGTCTGTACCTAGTATCCTCTGGAAGTACAGAGCTTCTTTCTGTTCAGTATCTCTGCTGGCTGGTAGGAACTACCAGACAGCTTTCAGAGCAGTTCATCTGTGCCGTAACACAACTCTAATCTCCAACGTTCTAGCAAGTAATAACAGATGGGCAACAACCTCTACTCCTTCAGATTAACAGAGGAACTTGATTACAGTCAAGTCACAGCTAAATTCCTTGATGGCTGCAAAGCCTCTATGTTCACCTTCACATACTGTTTTCCTTTAAAGCATTAATCATTTAATGTTCCTGCATAAAATCTTTCTGTTTACCTTTAAAGTAAGTCACATTTTTACAGTCATAATAGGTTGTTCAAATATTTGGCTCAATGAAATAAGAATTTGTGATTGATGGAGGCCACATCTTTAATCTTAAAGGACATGTTATATTACTGACCATGTTACAACACAGAAAGCCATAAGAACTGAGTAAATCTATTTTCTGTTATAACACGACTATGTTTTATATCGTTTTTCAGTAGCACAGCACACATTTTTAGAAATATTTTGTATAAACATTTTCACCAACAGCAAAGCTGGTATGTGTTGCTTCCCCAATATTTCCAGGCAGAGGTGCTAGCTTTCCCAAACTGATACAAGTAAAATAAAGCTTCGGGTGAACTGCATTCTTTCTTATAAAATGCAGTAGCAGTAAAAGCATTTCCCAGCCTTCCCAAAAGATGCCCAGCAGATGTGTTTGCAATGCACACATCTCCCTCTGGAAAAGAAAATACATCACACCTGTGCAAAAAGGATTTCTGGATAGTGCTTTCACAAGTTGCCAGGATTTCTTAACTATGAAATGGATCACAAGATCTCAGAGGAAGGCATTATGGGAACCTACATGTAGAACTTAGAACCAATTAACCTTCAAAGCCAGCATGGTCACCTTGTAGTGACTCAGTCAAATGCCATGTTGATCACATTGCTCATACTGTAATAGCACCTAAATGATAATTAATGATTATCCAAGGATTTCTGATGCAGTTAAAAACCCACAAATCCCAAAACATAAGCCCTTTTTTGAAGAAACTTAACCTAGTAAGTTCAAGCTTACAAAGTTTAATTTACCTTGTTTAGATTTCAAAAAAGCATAAAACTAGTGAAGTTAAAAAATAATTCAAGCACCAATTTACTCCTTTTTTTAAAGCAGATTCTATTTGATGAATTTTCTAATAAAAAAATTTCTTCTGTCAACTTGCAAAAGAAATGTTATCACTAAGGATTCTGTGGTCAAATGTCTCTTGTATGACTCCTTGCATTATTTCGAAACAGAAGTTATCAGCCCAAGACTAGACAGAAATATTGATACTTCTGATTTGTTTAAGGTTAAGGGGTTTTACATTCACTTCATTTCACAGCCTTTAAGAACTGTGCCATTACCAACCCACTTCTCAGAAGTACAGAGTGTACCAAATATTTTAAAAAGCAGAACAGGGCTGCTAGCTCATTACGTTACCTACCCACTGAACAACATTGTACTTAGTTTTTTCTTCATCTAGCTACCAGAAAAAACAAGGCATGTTATGGCATCACTACGCCTTGTCATTTTCATGTGTTCAGCTGCTCTAAGAGATACCGACTGGCATGAAATCCTCTCTTTAATGTGCCTAAATTCAATTACATTGAACAAGCAGCACTGGCTTCACAATGGCCAGCCAGAAGAACACAGGCACCAAAACCTGGACTAAGATTTGAGCAGTTAAATCCCACTAGTAGGGAGGCCTGAACACTCCTCTGAATCTTTCCTGCTCCCAAACACTGCGGGTACCTAAGTGTCCAGAGTCTGGATAACACACATGGTTCATCAACACTTTGGCCCAGCTGAATGCGTTTTTCAATTCCACCCAAGACATTCAAATTTACCGTATGAAAAGCATTCAAGTTTAGCATACAAGAGTGCTGTGCGTTTTTCTCAGCGACTGCAGAGCCCAGAAGCCAAGTGCTCTCCCTCTGAGATGCATGCTTAGTGTGCTGGAGAGTCACCCTCACTCTAGCTCCTTCCTTTTAAACCCTGTCAAGCCTTTACTCTTGCCCACCTACACGTTCTCTGGGCACCTATCTGTGGGCCTGCAATTCAGAATTTTGAAGTCAAAAAGGTGACACAACAACTACAAATTAGCATTGCAGAGACTACTTACCTACTGTTACTCCCCAGTAAGCACCAAAATTCAGTATAAGGCCACTTGAGAAGGACTTTATTAGGACTTACTTAAAAGCTCAGAGCTATTTCTGTCAAAAGAGAACTAAAAATCTGTGCAGACTTAAAGCTTCTCTAGAAGCCAAGCTGTTATAAATGTAACAAGTTAACTCCCTAATAAGATAGAAGAGCAATTTTTAAAGAGTTCATCGTTATTTGCTCTTATTTACTCTTCAATAAGCAACTCATGACATCATCAGAATTTTTATACATGGATCTATCATCCTCTCCTTGCTCTGTTTTGTTTTGGTTAATATTATAAAGGTACCAATAAGGTGGCAACTCTCCCTGACACTGGGACATACAGGACTAAATTTTAAAGAAAGTATACGGTAACTAACTTTTTTTTTTAAAAAAAAAAGGCATAAAAGCTACTATTTAGTGCACAATCACTTGTAAGTTAATGTCATTCCTCTCTTTCTGAGCTAACAGTTTCAAAGCTTTGTGTTTTTTTTTTTTTAAAACCTTAAAAACAGATACTCATCACTCAAAACTATGTTACAAGAACAAATGGTCTTCAATTAAGATTTCTAATTCAGAAATGAAGGTATGTTTTTTTGCAGAGAAAAGTATATGAATACCTAACTCCATCCTAACAGCCTCCCTGTGAAAAGACTCAGATATTGCTATCAAGCTATTTTAAAAGGTAAGACCATCTTTTAAAAGGCATTACTTTTGAGCATTCTAAGGAATCACTATATAATCTAGGCTAAGTCTGTTTATTCTCTGCAGTTGCACCGAGATCGTGACAAAGGCTCTACAAAGCACCACATGCTGAATGCATTTTTTAGGTCTGCAGTCTAAATGAAGACAAAATAAAGCGGAAGGAAAAACAAAATAGAAGCGACAGATTATGCATCTAAGGCCAGCAAAAGGGGAACCAAGTAGGTGCAAAACATGTTTGAAGAAAGAAAATAATTATCACTGTGCAACAGAGCCATCTGTGTTTTCTAGCCTGTGAAATCTGATAAAAGGATGGCTTCAGCAGAGCTCACTGGAAATAGCTAGTACTGTGAACATGTAACAGACTAGTTACAGCAGCTGGATAGAAAAAAGTAGTATAAAATTGTAACTAATTCAATTATGTATGTGATAGGAAGAAAAAAAAAGAAAATTATTACAGTTTTAAGTTAGATGAGGAAGAGACAGTGTCTTCCCCTTCATATGTAATATGCACAGCATTCTATGCAAGATGATGAAAGAGTTCACAGAGCGGGAATTGCAAAGGTTATTTCCAAATCAAGACGACACTTGCTACTAAGTAAGACCTAGAAAGACGAAAATATGACTGATTGCTCTAACTATACCAAAACACTGTAATAAAATAAAGCTCTTATGGATATCTCCTGCTCATGTGTGACTGCTGAACCTTTTAAGGAAGCATCCGATTTTAAAAGTTTCAGTAATTAAATTTTTTGTGGTTGGGTGGGGCTTTTTGGTCTTTTTTTTTTTTTTTGAAAGGTCAGTTTCCTGACATAAGGTGGTTGAGAGAAAACCTTTCAAACACTTATGTGGAAATTTTTGATATGCAGTTCTGTTTTGCATTCAGTGTTGTGAGGACCTTGCCACTGCAATAAGTAACTAACTGCCCACATATTTCTGCATACAAATCACCACCTTGAATACTTTGCCGGCTGACACAGTATTTGCTGCGGGGGAATGAAGTGAGAACTTCTACAACCCTTCGCTAACCTCTCAGAAAGAGCTGATTGATAATGGAGAAAAGTGTTTAGGAGGCTGCATGCATTACTGCAAACCTCATGCTGAACCAGGACATAAAAATGAATAGTGAACAGGCAACAGACGCTGTTGCCCTGAGACTGTGCATGTAAACATCTTGCAGCCACCAAAAGGGCAGCTGCGGTGGCTTGACGCCTGTGGGCTGCAGCTTCCACCAAAAACAGAAGCCAGAGATATTTTTCCTCACTGCTGCTTGTGCTACTACACTTGCTTACTGATATGAAATCAGTGTTTCTTCTGGGCTTTTGTTTTGTTATGAATTTCTCATACATAGCTGGAATGTTGATTTTTTTAGTTTCTCTCTACATTCCGGATAATGGAAGTTACACAAAATCCTGTCTGTATGTGGCACATGGTCTCATCCTGTAGTCGTAAAGTAACACACAGTCCCAGGAAAAAAGCGATGTTATAATCAAAAAGGAAAATGCTCACTTAGGATTGATTCTGAGGACAGCAAAACAGGTTATTTACCAAGCTGTCTGCTTTATTTCCATTTGTTTGAAATCGTCCTGAAAGAACAACTAATGTCGGGGAGTAGGTCCTTAGGCAAAATGCAAATATTAGAAAAAAGGGATTACATATTTAAGTGTTTAAGCCTGTGATTAAAACAATAATCTTTTGCCCCTTCAATAGCTTTCCACAGTATCACAGTGATTTTGAGAATTACAAAACTTTACAGCATTTAGTACGTTCACTGCAGAAAGGGATCGCTAATGTGCCATCTTTTCTTCTTCGACCCTTTTAACTAAATAAATGCGTTACCTTTGTGATACCCTAAATAGCACTGCTTCAACTTGAAAGACGCACATAACAGTTTGGAAAAGTGAAAGAAAAGCCTCCAACTGAACCTATATGTGGATTGTTAACTAGGCAAAACAATTTGCTAAACTGAAATGGAAATAGCTTGCTGAGCTTCACACTATACTTCCATTCAATGAAGGTTAGTGTGCACGCACAGACACAGAAGGCAACCTTGCTGCCAAAACGGCTTCTATCTCAAGTAGAAAGGGGCGAGGGGCAGAGGAGAGTGTGTCAGAACGGCCCCATTCCTCCTACCACTGTCCATGATTCCCGAGTCTTCCTCAGACCTTTCAAATCCAGACCCTGGCGTGATTTCATCTGGACAGATTACAGAGAAGAAAGAAAGCACCGCAGAAGCAGTGATACACTGATAGTAAGGCTATAGACAGAAAGAATGTGATAGCTAGTATCAAGTGAGGAGAGAAAGAAGCATCACACTAATTTTGCTGTGTATTCATGAAACATTTAAAGAGTTCTGAACAAAACCCAGGAGAAGCAGATACTCTGACAGGAATACAACAAAGTATTACATCATACAGGACATTAATTTAGCTCTTTAAAAAAAGTGCTTGCTTAAATAACCCAAAGTTGACAAGCTAATGCAAGTGTACACTTCTGGAACTGAAAAACCAAACCAGAATACAACAAATATTACACTAAACTATCAGATGCTGGACTAGAAGTGTAAAAGTATGTTGTAACATAAAAAAGCAGTATCATGTGTGTACATACCACAGAAAAGACAAAACTCCAAATGCTACTTCCCAGTTTTCTTTTTGAATCTATACTGTAAATCCACACATATATTACAGAAAATATGCAACACTAAAGTATCCTCATAAATTAAGTGGAAATACCATTTACCAAAGCTAGTAAACAGGGAGACATAACCTACATAAGAAAACCCACACCAACGGCCAAGGAAAAGGCCCAAGTGCTGCTCAAGATTCTGGTACCAAATAATTTGCTTGTACAAAATACTCATTCTAAAGCACATTTAAGCGGTACAGAGCAAGTATGTCAATAATACAGTGTCAGGCATGCAAACTATGTAAAGACATGTAAGTCCTACCAGCAGACACTGCCAAACTGTAACGGGTGAGTAGTGCTTAACTGCTAAACTTGCAGTTTTGAGGAACTTGAAGCCAGAGTTGAAACTATGCAGAAGTATTCTCTGGTGACATACTTACCTCAATCCATTAGCAATAACCTTGGATGAAAAATGGGAACTAAAACAAGGATGTGAAAGTTCAGTTTACATTTCAACAGGACAGAACTGTGAAAATTCTGTTCTCTGTTATGTGGATTAAAAATAAAGAGAAAAAACATTCAGTGATCCTACTTTACTTTACATCAACTTAAAACATGGTAAAATTTGCTAACCTAACCTCCAATTAGAATCCCGAATTCTCTCTGTTTTTATCTTCAAATCAGTTTATTTGGCTCCATGCTATTCTTCTAGATCCATAACATCAACAATGATTAACGTAACAAGCAGAAAAATTCCCAAATATGCTGGATTTTTTTTTAAAACCTTTGTAGTGTCATTTACAGTGAAAAATGTGTAGAAATCAAGAAGCTACAACTCTGACTTAAAAATAAGGAATTCTCAGGCTATATCTATTTTCTTTTGGGGTGCATTAAATCACTGCCATTTTTTGAAACAAGCAAACAAATATTCTGTTACTCCTTCTCGACGTCTCTAGAGCTACTTACAGTTCCAGAATAAGAACGACCTCTGTTTTGTTCTCATAAACATCATGCAGTGCAATCACATTAGGATGTTGAATCTCTTTTAGTATGCTGACTTCTCGCTCGATATCTTCCCGGCTCACTCCGCGCCGGCTGGATTTTGTTCTCCGTTTCTTGATGAATTTTGCTGCAAACTGCTGACCAGTGCTTTTCTCCCGGCATTTTTTCACTACAGCAAACTGACCACTAAAAAAAAAAAAAAAAAAAAAAAAAGAGAATGAAGGTGAGAGTTAAAGGAAGTTTACAGTTACGAGAGTTAAGAGCAGCCTTTACTTCCTACAGTGGGGGGAAACAGCTGCACCTCTGAATTACCAACTTGTCTAAAGTACATTAATGCTTTTTATACAATCTAGAATAATACTAAAAAAAACCTAGAGGAGGCAGAAAAGGTAAGTTAAGATACAGTTTTTACATCACACAAACATACGTACACATTTCAGTGTGTCCAGAAGTAAAAGATAACACCTGTGTAGACTATTGGATTTTTGACAAATACATTCATCAGGGATTACTGAGGAAAAGTAATGTTTTCTGGATTTCTCTTTCCACATGCATGTTGAGTACAATTTTTGTTTTGCTCTGCAAGAGGGACAGTCCTTAATTTCTTCCAATCTATATGATCTATCAATATTCACTTTATCCTCAAGTCTGTTTTTCTTAAAAACATGGGTTTCACAACACTGCTTTGTTTTTTAGTTTTAAAAGCAGTGACTAAATATGGTAATACCGAGAATTACAGTTATCGTGTCATTTCTTTAAGTAGGAAGAGTTCAAAGGCGAGAAAAGTACTCAGGCACTGATGAACAAAAATCTATGATTGTGTTACAAACCAGAGGAAACTCCAGGAAGCTGCTGACTCCAGCATGTTATAAGCCTGTTGCTGCTAGATGTACACACTGATTCAGATCAGAAATGTCCAGGAATCTAATGCTGAATTAAAACAAGAACAGGATTTCTGATACTGCTGAGTTTTCCTTTTAAATTTTCTTAACCTCTTGCTAAGGATTCTCTAGCAATTCTGTTCTTGATTTATTTCACTGTATGAAGAATTCACAGAATTATTGAATGATACCAATGAGAAAATTTGTGAAGTTAACCTACCCTGCTAACTGAAGAAACTGTGACCCCTAAAGTAGACTTAGTACAGTTGTTAAATCAAAGCTAAGCCTAGTAGGCTTGACTACATAGCAGTGTAACATGTAGGCAATACCTGGGACAGGAGCTAACATGTATTAGTGGTTAATTAATTACAACTGACAGAGAGATCTCTAGGAAGATATATCACCCACAAAAAGAGCATCACATAATGACAAAGTGCCAAGTGGGAATCACTCAAAGCTACACATCTCATGCATGAACTCAATGCACAATACTACTTTATTATTGGAGAATGAACATGTGCCAAATACACCGGCAAAGTAATTAAGCAATTAAGGAATGCATGACGGATAGAAAACAGAAGATGATAACTGATCAGCAACAGTGTTATGCAATAAATGAAGATAATAAAATGCTGTAAGGGAAAAATCACACTCGTGATTTTTGAATTTAGAGGGCTGATCAGCTGAGAATACTTTGTGCTGCTGTGTCACCACTGCCACCATTACTATGCTGACCCCATACAGAAGCCCGACTGACAAATAGTCTTGAACTGGGACATGCAGTTGGGCAAGGCTAAATGACTGTCACCTGCTGAAGGTAGGGCAGAGACAGATCCTCTCCTATGAACTCGTATAAAGGAAACTCTTGAGTAGCCACCACCAGCTGAGAAGCCTTTGAACGCAGCCATGGGCAATGAGATAAGTAAGCTCTGAGAGAAGTTGTCAACAGTCTTAAGTTTTGAAGTTTTGTTTTATTTCAATGTTATGATGGCCATTCAAGTTTCATTCTTCATTATTCCATAAAATCAGTTTGTGAACTTGTGAGATGACTTTATGTTGCATGAAAAAAATCCTTACCTTAAATTCCCACCCTGCCCAATTCTGCACAAAGTTGTCAAGAGCCAGGTTCATTAGACAGGGCCCAGCACATTATTATTACAAACTGCAGTAGACAGAGCAGTGCTTTAAACCGCACCATATCCTCCTCCCCATTACACAAGGACTGGAAGACCTGCTTCACTTGCCTAGAACTGGTCAGCTAGCGCTATCTGAGATGCTCTTGGACACCTAAGATATTCATATGGGACTGGCAGCTAAGGCACAGGACTCCTGGAAGATCTATGTCATCCTAAACTGGCAGCAGAGGGCCAGGCAAGATACCCTAAGGTACATCAACCCTCTCTGCTTGGTTCAGCTCAAGTCCACCACACCTATTCCTGCAACAGTGGTTCTGGGTTTGATCTCCAATGTCTGAGCAATTTTCCACGGTGGGGCAGCCTGCCAGAGTGGAGCATGCACTTAGTTATTCGCACTGCTGCAAAGACGTGCGAATGGAGTCTTCTGGCCCTTGCTCATGGTGAGGGGAAAGCAGCGATTCTCTCGCCCTCTCTCCCCCACAACATCCACATCTCCACAGGGATACTCAGCTTTATTTAAAAAGCAATCAGCTTTTCAGAAAGGTCACAGTTCCACAGAAACCGCAGTCAGGTAGTAGAGAGACAAAGGCACCACCACAACTCTGAACAGCTACTCAAGCTCACGGACCAGAAGGAAGTAAAAAGCCATTGCTTGCCTTTTGGCCACCTAGCTGGCTTTCAGGCTAGAAGCCTAAACTGCCTGATAGAGGAACAAAAATATTTCTGCTTATGATTCATCCATAGGCTTGAATGCTATGCGGCTAACCCCTTTCTTATCGATGCTCACCTCGTAAGCTTGGCAAAAGCTACTGCTTCATTAAAAACAAAACAAAAATCAAACCCCAAACCCTGCAACACAAATCAAACCAAGTCCCCAACAACAATAACCCCCCCCCCAAAAAAAAACCCAAAACAAAACCCACCACAAAATTACTGCTAACATCAGCTCTGGAGAGGCTGGGAGTGAAAAGTATCTCTGAAGTACACGGACATACAATACTTTTTGATATCCAAGAAGATTTAATTATAAAAGCTGACTGGGATTAAGAATTATCTGTGTTTCACTGACAAAGCACGTATCATTGACTTCTGGAAAATACTGGTATTTGAATTTCTGATCTTTAGCCCATGATAGAATTTTTACTTTAGTGCTTCTTCACTGAAAAGTGTTACACATTTTAGGCTTCTTTTTAAATAAAAAACATTCTGGAAGTGTTTTTAAACACACATTGTCTGTGGACCTGTAAGCTAAAGAAAGGTGTTTTTTCCACAGAATTATTCATACTTGAATTACCCTATTCCCCAAAGCCACTTCATGCTTCCGATGCCTTTAAGGCTAAGGCTGTTTAATTTTGGCTGTGAGTCAACTGTGATGTTACAGCATGAGGGTGACCTACTGAAACAAAGAGGACCAGGTAAGACAAGTAGATATCCTCTCTCCTCCTCTTCAGAGCTATGTAGCTTTATTTTTTTCAGACTTTTACTTTTTTCTACAGCTACAACCGCCTGTTTGAAGGATGTCCTGATCTATCACAATTCAATAAAAAAGTGTTATCAGAAGACCAATACATTGTTTAAAACCGCATGACTTTAGGATGTCAGGCTACATCCAATCTTTGACATTGCTCAAGAGTGCAAGAAAGTTATCAACTAATAAGCATCTAGAATAAGTGCCAGTTATACACCAAGTAACCTTCTTATTGTTTCCGTTGTGGTATTCAGCACATGAACCCACAATTAGTTGTTATTAAGTGCCGTACATGCAGATCACACTTAAGCTGCAATCAAAAGGGCTATTTCATGCCTGGGATCCTTAAGCCACACCATTTTACAACTCCCTCCAAACTCGCTGTTTTAAAAGCAGAGGAGAGGTGTAAATCCAAGGGTATTTACTGGGCTTTATCCCACAGAACTGCAGCGACAAGCTGTTATAAGTCAGCTCTGCATTGGCTAACACATTTATATCCAGTAATATTCTCCCTCAGATCCTACAGTTTCAGATCCAGCATTTATTCATAAAGCATCTTCAAAGAAAAGCCCTTTAGTCTTTTAAGTTCCCTTGTTTTTGTAGGTTTGATTTAAAATGGGTGGGGTTGAAAAATGATTCCAATTTTAGGAGACAATTACAGTGAAAAAAAATTATAGAACTAAATCACAAACTCACACTTAAAAGTATCTGACAATTTTTTTCTACATGGCAGAATCAGGTTAAACAGCAAAGTGGGATGACAGCTTGATGTGAGAACAAATACTTCTGCTAATAACAGTAATTTGTTTTGTGATCTTGTAATTCTTATGCAACCAGCAGTTAATTACTATCCTAAATCCACTCTTTTTGGGAGACTTGGCATGATATCTCCACATGCAGTGATTTTTCAGACTTGCTTCAGAACAAGCACTTATCCCATTACCTAATCATTACATTTCTCTGTCTTTTTTACATCATAAGATTTCACACATTTTCCTTTACAATACATGTAAGTATATATGCAAAAGTTATGCAGAGAGGTGATGGAATCACCAATAAAGTGCCTATAGTCCACTCTTTATTGGTCTTGGCTTAGTGAGACCACAAAACAACTACTCATTAGCATGAATTATGGACAGTTTTAACTACAGAGATGGATATTTTAGAATCAAAGACAAAACCCAATAAAAGTCCTTTCATTTTTCCCAAAAGGGCGATCACAGTCATTAGGGGTAGCAAACACCCTGTATTCCTCCCCGCTCCCAGCCTTTTGCACCAGCTCTTCCCAGGTAGCTCCTTCTGTGAGAAGTGAAGCTCTTGCCCCAAGAACCCTCCAAAAGAGGTCCAGGCTGGACACAGAGATGCTCAAGTAACTCCCAGGGACCAATTTTCTAGTATTTATTGCCACAATAGTGCAAGCATGGGGGAATTCTCCATGCCATCTTCTGAGGACTGCATTCAAAAGACAAAGTTTAATCGGAGCAGGGGATAGGAATAAGGAAAATGCATTATGCTGACATTGGAGTAATAAGATGTCTTTGTATGTTAATGACACAACTTTTTTCTCTGTTCTGAAAATTTGGTATTTACCACTGAACGCTGAAAATGAAAAATGGTAAGATCCAACTGCTTTTACTATTTAACTGCTTTCCTTTTTAAAATTATACTAATCCAACAGAAAAAGACTTACACAATACTATCAGATTAGCCCATGAAAAAAACCTGCAACTCAATCACTGAGACATTTGTTTTCCTCTATAAAACAGTTACTAGCAGACTGTGCACACCTCTGTCTTTGCTCAGAGATCTGCAGCAACTGAGCAGGTGATTTCCACCCCCAGCAGTGTCTCGGCATCACCCATGTACCACTGCCTGTCATCAAGTGCATCTGAGCTGCTTCTGCTAATAAGGTTAACTCTCACAAAATTCTCTGGTGAGGCAGCGATACCTGAGTCTTTTCCAAAGGAAAGGAAGACTTCTCCACAAATCATGAAGGGTTATAGCTACATTAAGTCCCTCTCCACCTTCTAACTCAAGCATAACAACAGTTTCAATTCAGCCTCAATGCCAAATTGGAGGCAACCTCTTTCCCCTCCTTCCTCGTTCCCTCTTTATGGTCTTGCAAAAGACAGTAAATTTTATGAGGCACTTGAGAGCCTCTCTTGCGTGTATAATGCTTACAGTACCGCAGCTGAGTCACTAGCACAAAGCATTACACTTAACCCATTGAAGAGATAAGTATTATCAGCATTAGCAGAGTGGGGTGAGCCATGGTTAATAGGTTAACAGAGCACTCCAAGCAGATGCGACTGGGAAGCAGTAATGTTTCACATGTACCACGCTCAAAAGACAAGGTGTTTCACTAAAAAGCAGCTTAGTGCTAGCTACCAGCATTACGCCTGCGAGGAAAAATCTTTGTTGATCTTGACAGATAAAGAAACTGGGATGCTCTAAAACAAGGTAGAGTTTCTCTAAGTGTGCATGCATATCTTTTCTTTTCCCCGCAGAGGGCATGTTAGGGAACATAAGGGCCCTTCCCCCAAATCACGTTTTTAATTTTGCAGCCTACCGAAGGGTATAGGCAGATAGGAAATGAATGCAGGACCGACCGATAAGCTTGTACCTTATTTGTTTAGGCTCTGAAAGTCGGAAATATTTGTACAGTGCTCACAATTTTTGTGCTTCTTAATTTGTCCTACAATACTTAATTCTCTAGTACAGCTGCTGAAAGAATGCCAGAAGTATTGTTTAGTTGCAAGCCATCTAAGTACTGGAGAGCTTTGAAAAGAAATAGCAAAAAACATGAAGGTGAGAACATTGCAGGACAGCTGTATCTGAAGGATATACGGATACTGGATAGATGATTAAGCTTTTTTGTTTGTCTGGGTGATTTTTTTTTATTTAACTGCTCTGGCAAAACAGGTTTCAATGTAAGTAACAAGTTTACACTTCAAGTGCTGACACAGACACACACGTATCTCTGTTGACAGCAGTGCTGTCTGCTTTGTGTCCATGGCAGAGAAATGAATTTTGACAGTCTGAGTGCTGCCAGTTATACTTACTGCAAAGTGCTTGACCACTCTCTAACATGAAGGTACAGCACCTAACTAATCGGTAGGAGAAAGAGCCTCAAGCACCTGAAGCCTATCGATCACCACAAACTTGTTTCAGCTGCACATAAACACTTGTTACAGGAAAGGGCATACTGGCCAGAGCATAACAGAAGTAGTAATTTTGGAGACACACGAAAAAAGCAGTACTAAAAAAGTGAAAGAGGACTTAAATATGATACAGCATTTAAGCTAATGAGAAAATACGCCTCAAACACTATATAAGTGACTAAGAAGGAAAACAAGCCAATTGAAATCTGATGGTGCACGACAGGGATCACTGTGGGGACCGGTCTTTTCCAGCTACTACTAATATAGAAAAGCAAATACAAGGACTTAATTAAAATTGACTATGAAACTATAGAGTGATGCAAATACAAAGGCAGAAAAGTAACACACGTTATGCAACTGTGCAGTACATTTCCAACACTCACAGAGTTTAAATCAAGTTGTAACTTAAACCCATTAGTAAAACACATGCTGATAAACTTTCCTTAGACATATTTTGGAAAAATCAGCAAAGCCAAAAAGAGCAAGGAAGGGAAAGCAGAGGGGAACATCAGACAACTTGATAAAGGAAAGACAAACAAATGTACTGACAACTGGCATTTCTTAACTTCCGAGTTCCTTGTTATGCATAGATGTGTTTACACACTTACAAACTCCCTAAGTGTCTCTTAAATTCCCCTTCCTAATTTCTTACTTGGAGTACCTTTTGGTGTTAAATTACAAAGTTTCAGAAGTACCCTGATCCCAATATAGTGACTCAATGTATGTGATGATAAAATAGTTTGACTATCTTTCAGAATGAATACATTAAATATTTGAAGTTATTTCACCAAAACATCCAAAGTATAAAAAGGACTTCTTCCTTTATGTAATATTTTAAGCAAAAAAAACCCAACCCACACTCAAAATTATCTGTATTATTACTCTATTAAATACTTCTCGTTAGAAAAAACACTCATTATTAGATACTATTTTTTGTCTGTATGTGTCAGCTGAAACCTCTGCTGGGCCCCCTATTCAAATACAGTTCAAATAGGAAACGTATTAAGAAAATTAATAGAAACACTCTGATAGTATCTGTAACAGATGGTATCACAAGGTGAAGCAGTGAGAATTTGAGGTTTCAAACACTCTAAGAAGCACGTGGGCTAAGTTAACTTCTTAAGCACATCTGTAGACTAAACTACCTACCATAGCTTTGTATAACTGAAGTCAGATTGCAGGATGGACCACAAAGTGAAGAATCACAGAAGCACAGAATTTGTCCAATCTGCTCTTTTCTCCAGCATTTTATAAGCTAGTGTCTCATATTTCTGTGGATCGGTTATTTTAAAAGCAACTCATTTTGCATTTCAGCTACATATTTATCATCTCCTGCAGAAATCCTCTTGTGCTGTCAGCCTCAGCACATTATGCTGGTGAAACTGGAGGTCTCTTGCTCTCCTGCGTTCTGCAGTTTCATTAGGCTGCCAACAGACTTCTCTAGTTGTTTCCTAAGCTTACAGAAAAGTTATTTTTCAGTCTCTCCATTGTTTCCTTAGAACCTCAGAGGAGCCACTAGTCCTAAGGGAGGACATAATAGCATGATTAAAGCACTTCATCTATGACAGAGCACAAGAAAGATATCACACTGTTTCCTGTTTCTTATTATTTCTTATGTGCTTTATATTGCTCTGAGTCATGTACAAAAAAATTTTAGAAGAATAACTGCATGGGATGATGGATTAAAAAGAGAGCAAGCAAGAGATGGAAATACAGAAGACTACTTCTTTGTGTACACGTATCCAGTACTGACATATGCATGCACATCCTGTACTGAATGGAAGACTATGCTACGAAGTGTCTTCATGATACCAGTTTATCACAGTGTAACACCACTTTCCAGGCCACACATTTAAAAAGGCAAGTGATCAAGGATGTAACTGGCATTGCCAAGGCTCACTACACAGACCGTTGTACTCCATGAACAGATTCAGCCAAGATCGCACCTCACTGAACACAGCTCCCCAGAACAGTAACTACTGTCAAGCATAAGCATATTAATCAAATGGCTCAGAGAAAAGGGGATGAAGAAAGAGAGCTAGATTTGGAACATTTTTTGTGTATTGTATGCACATATTTAAAGTAAGATCAGGTACAACAGTACACCTTCTCACAGCCCTTCCCCACACACTCAACTAAAGGAAAGGGGGCTGATCTGCTTGGGATTTTCTCATTCTACTCAGAGAACTATGACAAAGCTTTTCCAGCATAGTTGATGCCAAACAAGTTAAACTGTTGAAGCGTCCATGCATGCCCACACCTGTGCATACATTTGCCAAGCTGAAAAGCACTTATTAACTAGTACAGTCCATCACACAGATATTATGGAAAGTGGATCCTATGTATCAGCAATTTGACAGTAAACTTCAATTGCAGATGGCTGAAGAATTGTTCACATTTAGAAACAAGAAGTTTAGAAAAAATGTAATCTCGTGATGATTACGCTTCATTTTGTGAAGTGGAACAAGGGACGAGTGAAAAAAAACACCAAACCTCCAGCTCTTTCCCTCCTGTTTGCATGCAATACATGGAAATGTTTTCACCCCCTCTCTGTGCACATACAAATATGTCAGTATCTCTCTATACATCACAACAAAGATATAAAAATAAAATATAACTGCAACACACTTTGTTTACAGTTTATTTTATACACACTATACTCTGGAGTGACTAGGCAGGTATTTGATACACTCTATCTTTGTAAGCAGCAACTGCGTTACTGTCCTTGAAAAGGATTTTAATTAGAAACACAGCACCTTGAAAAAGATAAAAGAGTCAAAAAGCCTGAAACATTTGCATCCTGCTGATGTACTTTGCCCGAAGCCTAATGCATAGCCCTTGCCAAGTATGGCTTCTAGGTAACCAAATGAGAGTGCAGTCCTCTCTTACCCAAGGAAACGGCCTTCACATTTTTTTCCTTTAAGGACTTTATTCGAGTCAGTGCTCTAAACTGCACAGTATTTCAGTGTGCAAAATGTGTTCTGACTGGGTAACATCAGATTTCCCCGCAAAGTTGCAAACATATCCACTCTGCACTACTCCCAAGCATTGGCATACGACCTTGGAGTGGGGACAAGAGTGGAAGGAATTCTGAAAAGCAGTTAGAGATGCTTTGTGTGACTCAATGTGAAAACACTTATGAAAACACTTGAAAAAAATAGCAGCATAGATTCTGTTTGAAACAGGCCATTTGTATTTTTCTTATGTAGTCCACCTCCTTGATACTTAATTAGACGCCACTGAACTGGTTTACTTCACCACTTTAAAGGGATGTTTAGGTAAGTGCTTGAATCACAATGTATCACACATTACCGTACAGGAAAAAGTAAACTGTGTTCAAGAACATTTTAACTACCCAAAATAAAGGCAAAGATATTAAACTATAACGAAGCGTTAAAACAGAAACATGTATAGCAAATCTAATATAAACAAATAGCATGAAGATCACCTCTGAAGACTTTATCTAAATTGAACACAAATTTGTCTCTATTTAAAGATACTATTGGTCTTAGTTCAAAATAATAAGCAAGAAGAATATGAGATTTACAGCGAAGAATGGAAAGCTCTGTACAAACCAAATAAGAGCCTTTTGTATATGCAATACTTCAACAAATATTTATTATTTAAACTGAATTGCCACACAAGGCATGTAATTGTGAGACACAATGAAGGCTTACCAAGGCATTTCATCATTGTTTAAAAATAGTAAACAATGAAGTTTACCTAGGACTTCAAGTAAGAGTTAACACCCGTAAACTCAAATTGGCAGGTAACAACTCAATAGTGTAGTAGAGATTCCACTAAGTCCTTCAAAAGCCACCTGCTCAGAAGAAAATGCTTTGCAAGATGCATCTTAAAGCCTCTGCACAGTCCTTACACTTAACGTCCAAAGCTGCCTAACTTGTGTGTTTCTATATAAATTACTTTGTCTTAAATTCAGCTTAACATTTTTATTGATTTTTCACCTTTTTTAAGGGAAAGAAAAATTTCCTATGACTCAATTTCCCTCATTTTAGATAACTGTAAAATGAGTTTAAGCTCTGTTTTCAAAGGTTGACTTAAAATTTCTTATGGCACTAAAAATAACACTTACAATTTTCTTTTTCATAGCAAATAAAAGAGGGATTTATATATTTCAGATGCAAAATAAGTGAAAAGTCCCCACACATGAAACCTTCACTTTATGATAGAGACATGACACAGAACCACCTCATACAAAACTTTATGTAAATGTGTAAGACAATACTGATGGAGACTTTAGAAGATTTAAGCTTTTACATGGAATTCTTCAGACTGTTTCTCTTTCCAGCACCAGTGCAACAGAATCATTTTAGGAAGCACTTGAAGATTCCTGGAAGTAGAACCCATCTGTTAAATGTAATACTGCATCTGCTTTCCAGTGAACAGCTTTGAATAAAATGTTTCATTGCTTCAAATATACAGCTGCAACCGTCTCATGAGTTTACTCCACCTTCTGACTAGAAATAATGGTGGGGCAACAAAGCCAACAAGTCCAAGATTGAAGACAGTTTGGAACATGGCACCTCCTCCTACTCACCTGCCTTTCCTTTCTTCCACCCCAATCATGAACTGATTTCGTGGTTATGATACATCCAATAAACAAGGCATGCTATCACCAGATGGCCCACTGTGGCGACATGATGAGACACCGCGCAACATGCACCACTCATTTTCCTGTATTGTTAGTAGCCTTTCTTGGTCAAAGTTTTGCAGTATAAATGAAGCACCGCTTGTTTGCTTTTCACCTTTTTTGAAACGCTAATTTTGGAATAAGCTGCATGGTTTCATAGGCTGTTTAACTCCGGTGTTCACCACCTTCAGCCCTCTTTGTCCCATTCACTGTGCTCTTTAATACAATTGAAAGGCTTCCTTCTCATTATTTTCACAACTGTCATCCCACTGTATTTATTTTTCCTCGCTAAGCCTTCTAAATTCTAGTCTTTAATGTTACACACCTTCACCCCCAGTCGCAGCACTGTAGAGTCCACCCCTCCCGCACCTTGCTAGATCTAGGCATTTAAGCCATGGTGTCCAAAACTCAGAAAAATTTCAAATTCCTCCTCACTCCTTCCAACTCTGCTCTTTTCTTCATTGTTTTTCCCTGTGCTTACACATTCACCCAACTCCAGTAGGATGGCCAGATACTCAGGTCTCTTCCTCAGGCACAATTAAAGAAACGAATCAGTACTCCCTACAAAGTCTCTCCTAGAAGAGACACCCTTTTCCAAATCACCCTCTTACTGCATATACTACGTGCTGAGCACAGTACTTGCCTAGCTTACCTTCGCAATAAAATGGCAAACCACACCAAAGAAAGATACTTGGGGGTGGGCGGGAACCCCAGCCCTGACAATTATGCTTCCTTTCTAGATTAAACAGAGTGCTGTACCCCAAACGTGGCATTCACACTTTTCCAGCACCTTTAAGACTCAGTAGAGATTTTTTATTACTTAGAGAGAAACAATTAGTCTGAATCTATTAAGTTTGCAACTATGGATGTATGAAACAGGTGGACTCCGAGCATATTCAAGCTAAAAACCACAGACTTAAATACATTCTTTACTGTAATCTAAATAAAGGAATAAACAGTAACCTCTAAGTTAATAACGTAAAGCTTCTGCATACCTCATATTAAGAAAATACACAGAAAGTTTTTACTTTCTTTTATTTACATAGCTGAATAACACTTGTAGCAAGTATTTTAAGGAATAAAAACATATATGCACAAAGTCTAAATTTAACTTAATAGCTAAGTGGCAGATGGCACATCATGTGGTTACCCATCAATCTGCAGCATTGGCAAAAGGATTAATCTACAAATCCTGCTGCATAACCAGCATCAACATAGAACGTATCTGCCTCCCCCCACTCATCTCCCTTCCTCCCCTTCTCACACGCACAAAATAGAATTTCTGTTCCTTAGGCAATGGTATTTCAACAGGAAATTCTTGGACATTTACCTATCCATTTGCTTTTGGGCCCAGGCCAGTCCATTTTTAAAGCACAGCCCCATTTAAAGTACAAACCATCTGAAGCTCCTGTATTTGCCAAGATGTTTCACTTCCAGGAATTCTGTTATGTATCAAGTTTCACATTTCTTTTTAAATTCAAATCCACTATTCTTACAAAGATGTAAACATACTTTCTACTGGTTTGCTTTAGGTTTTTTTACCTCCTTTCTCTCTCACTCCCAGCTATTCTAAGTGTTGGTATCAACAGCCTCACCACAACTGAAGTAAATGGAACAATTACGCAAAAACATGGCAAATCAGTTTTTCTTGAGCTTTCTGCACACAGCTCTAACCTACAGCATCTAAGTACTTTTTAAAAGTTATTCCAAAGACAGAAAGGGCTGGGGCATTTGTATGCTCTTCAATCTGAATGCATGATACAGATTCAATAGCTGAAGAGAGTGGAGGGAGAAGACAGTAACAAGCATTTATTTACTTTTTTTTTTTAACCATTTTTACCCAAACCCCTTAATTCTCTAACATAACAGAACTCTCCAACCTCCTTCCTTCCAGGGAAAACAGCACCTGGACCTAGCAATTCAATCTATGCATTTTTATGTTCAAACATGATGAACAGAAGATCGCTGCTCTTTGTTACTTCGGTATTGGTTTAGTCTAACATGGAAATGTTTCAATTTATGACTTCGTGTTACAACAAAAAAAATTACAGTGTACTTATGAAAGTAATGGATAAAAACTACCCGTGCCAAAACCAGCCACTTTGCTCCCTTCATTAAAAACACAGCATTCTCCTCCCCTGGTAAGATTTGAAAGTGCTGTTGTGCAGCACTAGAGAGACAGCAAATTTGGAGCACTACTGCTGAATAATTACATGGGCTCAGGTTAAGTGTGCATTTTATTTGCATGAGTGCTCCTTATGGAACAAGAATGAGGTTTCCAGTTAGACATTCAGATGGAATTTGAGAAGAGGAGAAAACATCGACTCTTTGGAGGGCTGATTGGCTAACTTTTTCAGAATATAAAAATGCAAAATAACAGCAGATCACTGAAAATTAAAAAGCTTGTATCAAATTAGTATAAGAAATCAGTGCATCAATTTTATTCATCTGTTGGCTCTCTTTAATTGCCTGAAATAAAACAGTAACACCACCTCCATCCTTCGGGATTCCATCCATTTGTGTTCCAGATTCTTCACTGTATCCACTTCCTCTCAAAAACCACATAATTTTCCTTGTATGGTTTTTAACATGTTTTCTGCCTATAAGCACTTACTTTGACCTATCATGAAAAAGCCAGCAATATGCATTTAGTTAAGAAAAGAGCATTAAACCCTTCATTTTTCAGTGTTAGTGCTGCTACGCAGAAAATACCACAAACATTTCTTCTATACTTCCAGGTAATTGAGTTGATCTTCTTTTGAAGCAGAGAAATGGATTAAGTGATTTCTAGAGATGTTTTGACGTTCTATCTTTACACTTTATATAAACCAGCTCATTGTTAAAAATGCATGTTTTTCCAAATGCTCTAAGTCACCATTTTACTCAATGTAGGTAGAAAAATTACTGCACCTTACAGAAGATTAGGGAAGATGTAGTGAACCAGATTAAGGCCATTTGAACAAAAGGACCTCTGGAGCCAGCAGCACTGTGCAACATCCAGAACTTACCTGAATCCCATGATCTGAGATTTGGACTTTCATATGTCCAATATTAATACAACCTACCCAAGGGCTAAGCTCCTTGAGTAGCAAGTGGTGCCTTATTTTCACTCTAAATTGTACTTGGGATGAAAGATTAATCTACTGCATATGTCCCAAGCTTAAATTTGTTAGAGAAATCAACTTGCTTAGGCACAGCAGGACTGGGGCTACACTGCAGGGCAGCATGTGTACAGGCAGCCATCTCTCTGAAGCAACAGCTGTATCTGTGATCTTCAGTGGGCACAGAATGCCTCCTCTACTCCACCTGCACTTCTGCAAGGGGATGCTGTGCACAGAAACTCTCTCCTGTAAGGTTTGACATAGTAACACCTTGATTTCTTACTTCAACAGTCAGTATTTTGAAGCAGTCCAAAGGCCACATGCCTACGTTGGTGACCTTTATCAAAGCTATGAAAACTATTACATCGAAAGAAAAGTTGGAGACTGTTTTAAGCAATGCATACACTTTCATTAATACAAGCAGTATGCTCAATGAATACCAGTGAGAATAAATACAACTAAATTAAGAGGAAAAAATAGAAACCAAACAAAGTGTTGCAAGACCATATCGGCATTAGTTAAGAGAGTTTTTTCTTAAAATCCAGCTTCTGTGCCAAAACAGAGAGCCTTCTTCCAAGTTTGCTTTTGACTTAACAGGATGCCAGGAGATTTGTCATTCAAAACAATTGGGTATTTATAATCACTAACCCTGCATCGGAGAAGTTTCACTTTCCACAGGTAATTCAGTCAGTCTACACACACATCAAAACAGCTTTCAGTGCTGCAGCTCTTTCTACTCAGATGAAGGGTTAAGACACCAGAATAAAAATGCAGTCACACCGACATCAGCATAACAGTCACTGCAAGTTGCAACTGAAATCCTTTCTTCCCCTGTTACAAGGGCTGAGAGCAGAGGAGTGCACAACCTACAGGAAATATTTTTGAAGTTATGGTCTTAATCAAGGGACACTTCTGTAAATTTTTGCACTGCAGAATTGGAAACTGTCATACATAACCCGGCCTTGCCCCCCTCCATCCTCTTCCTTTATATATCATGGTCATGCAATACTACATCAGAGATAAAACAAGTGGGATAACTGGGGGACAGCTGATTAAGGGATGAAGCGTGTTTCAGCACAGCTCCAAAATAAAGCAACATTATTTTAATTCACAAATGACTTTGTAAACGGAGCTTTCGCAAAAGTATTTTTCCAGCAAGCTGGTATTGTCCAGTTAGAGCCAGCAAAGGAGAGGGTAATACCCCTACAGAGAGCAGTATCTGAGTCCATTTATCAGCCATGCTCTGCTCCAGAAAGTTATGAACGAGCAAGTAGGGGATTTGTGCTTCTTCACCACTGCCACCACCAGCAGTGCGCTCCCTAGATTCATTTCCTCATCCTGCCTCTACTCAGGACCTCCCTGCATCCCAACTGAAGATGGGCCGGGCCTGGAAAAAAGTAGAACCAGTCGCCCAGTCGCATTTCAGTGTTTCCAATAAACTTTCTCTGCACATCACTTCCCTGTCCATCCTTCAAGAGGTATTTTACTGCATACACATCCCTTTGCTGTCACGAATTCCTCAAAAATAACATAAGAAATTAACTTCCTAGAAGTGTTAGCTCTTTATGTAATAGATTTCAGAGGCTTACAGAGATGTACTCTTGACATGCTGGAAGGGTACAGAGGGCTTTCAGTTAATTTTAACTCTGCATTGAAGCTCTCTTTGGGAAGTTTTGGTCAGACGTTTCTGTATTACATGGTGTTCTAATGAAAAAAAGGTGCCCACAAGTGACAGCCTGCCTTATGAAAGATATATTTGTTCTAGTTACTAAACATTTTTGCACATGGAAATAGGTGACAGACAATCTTGAAGCATTTCACTTCAGCAGCCACAGCCTACTTTGATCTTTGATTATCTAGATACAGACTGTTCAAGTAAAGACTTCAAATATTAAACAGTCCTAATTCCCGATTTTTTTCTTGTATCTATTGCCTTTTTGACAAAAGTGTATACTGCAAGGAAACAAAAACGACTCAAGCTCCAGCAGTGTATGCAAAGCTGTAATTAATTTTTGCTACATTTTTTGTTACAAATCCAGTTCAGAGAGCCATTTTATTTTGGCCTCAAGAACAAAAATCCCATTTATGCATTTCCTTAGTTTTTCTGCCATGAAGCAGCATTCATCTGCATGAGTTGCATCTACTTGAAACACTACCTGGAGCAAGGTTTCTTTGACCAGGGGATGCTATTGTTTCTTTCACAGAAGCATGAATCTCTAATAAAAACATTACGTTGGATGACCATGTGCCTCTCAACAGCTTTGTGCATGCACCCCCTGTTCCAGTGAAACGGTAAGCAGCCTGACTTTCCTACACTAGCCACCAGCTTTTGAGCTCAATACAAATTGTCTCAGGGAGGCCAGCTCAAGGTGCTCTCCGCCAGTGTCATGCTTCATTTTGTTCTTTTTCATGTTAAAGAAGCAGACAAAGAAAAATCACTCTGATGGGGGGTTTCTCTCAGCTTCTTACTGAGGGAAAAAAAACTGTCCATGAGGAACTACAAGAGAGAAAGAGATCAGCATGGCAGCACATCTGCTGCATCTGACCTTGGAGAATAGTTTGATGAAGAACAATAAATTTTAACTGTCCTTTTTCATTCTGGAGAAAGAGGCCTTTTGAGAAGGACTTGTACTTAGCAAGCAAACCTGTGCTGCCAGAGGCAGAGTCTGGCAAGCAGCATTTTCTTGTTTCATCTCCAGTAAAGGTCTCAAGCCCAGACAGAGAAAGCAGGAGTACCTGCTCCTTAAGAGGTCAGCACTTGAATGCAGCTCTGAAGCCGGAGACAGTCCGCTGTTGCATAGGATGGCTCCCTCCCTGTTCATGATGTCTCAGTAACCTTCCTCAAGGCCACTTCGTGTTTCTGCTTCTCAGTTTCTCAGTGTGCAAAACTCTCTCAGATCAGAATCCTGCTATCCCTCTACTGCACAGCATTTCTGAAACTATTTTGGCTGCTCAGTCAATTTCACCAACTACCTGATGTGTACTCTGGGTGCCAGAAGATGTTGTCCTTTTTCTGTGCTGATCAGGAGCTGGTGTCACCCCTGGCAGAACTGAGATTCCTGAGGAAGGCTCCTACACCAGAGGGAGGAAGACAACGTGCAGATGAGGTTGGTATCACCTCGGAATCACTCCCTCCTGCTGGGGCAGCCGCAGACAACCCAGTGCACACAGCGGAATGCAACCAAGTGTTTGGCTGGCAAGAGGCGATGTCCAGCAGGCAGCCTGTGCAGGCACTGCCACCCCAGTGAGACCCAGCCCTCAGTGCCAGGGCAGCATGCACCTCCCAGAGAAGGGGGAACATCTCTGTTGCTATGTAGTTCAAGGGTACAGGGCCAAAAACCAAACCCCATTTGCCCAAAGAGAGCAAGATAAGATGTCATGGTTTCTTCCACTGCCCTTCCCTGCCTTGTGCTTGGAGGTGAAGCGCCTGGCAACATTTGAGGAAGGCAAGCGTGCTGGTGTGCAAACAGCATTCTGTCTGGCTGACTGTCACTGCAGGAATGGCTGTTTTCTTACAGCAACCTGTATGTTACACCCACTGTGACCAGCTGTGTGCAACTGTAAGTGGCATGCTCCACAGCAGTCACAAAAAAAATTATTGAAAGCCACTGATGGTCTTGGTAGCCTGTCCAGAAGATGTTGTGGCACCCAAGTTCACATCCGCAGAGCAACAGTCGCACCTCAAAGCCCCCCTTCCCTCACAAGTTAGGTGTTTCTCTCATATTCCCAGTGAGCGCCGCTTTGTTCTCACAGCTTCGTCGTGGCTGAAGGCTGACAATGTGTCAGAAGGAAAATGAGTTGGGGAGTGGGGGTGGGGGGTGCGGCAAAACAAAAACGGATTGCCAGAAGCGGAAGTGTGCTACATTACCAAATAAAGACAGCTCCCCTCAAATTTCTTAGAGTGACACCAGTGAAATTTCTCTAGCAATTAATGAGTTTGCACAGGTGTTACTCCAAGTAAGACTGCCTAGCTGGCAGAAACATCACTGAAGCGACAGTGTGTTGGTGGTAACAGAGAAAGAGAGCAGAGCTCAGCTGCCATAGCACATGGTAACTACTGCGAGGCTGGCAGTCAAAAAAATAGACTCACAGCCTTGATGTGGAAATCTGCCAAACGGTATAGGGAATCCCCAAACACCTTTCCCTCTGAAACGATATAATCACATCCGAAGAGTCAGAAAAGTTTCTGAATTACTTTTCATTATCTTGGCAACAACAACAGACACAGCAGTGAGCCTTAGCTCTCTTATAACACCTCCTAGGCTTAAATTCACTGTCATTCTCAATGCACTCACTAGGTACAATGTTAGGTATTTATTGCTCTTTTTGAAAGCTTTCTCAAAGCATAGAAATAAAAAAACCCTTCAGCATCAGAGAAAGTTTATCTCAAGGTTTGTCTCAAAGAACATTTGAGTAATCATTTGTGTGTCTTCAGGCTTCCACTACGTAGTGAACAGAGTAAGCACTAGCATGCTGCAAGCTGCCAGACACAACCTTTGTCAGGGATGCGGATATAAACTATCTTCACAGTGAGTACAAGCTCCTCCCAACAAAGGTGCATGTCCTTTTGGAAGACATAACACAGTAGCTGTTGTTGCTGTGCAGCTGTAAACAACCCTGCGCACAACCATTTCACCATGGTGCTAAAAGAAGACAGTTTATCAGAGATGGGAAAGTGGTAATATGATGAAACTACATGACAGAACGGCTTGAAGCAGCACCCACATGAAAAGATAACATGATCTCTGCTAAGCGGGCTGTAGATGCTACCACTAGCGCTACCTAAGCACAAACACAGCTTTCTCACGACCGCAATTACAGGGGGCACTGGAATTATAGTGAGCATAAGGGACACTGCCCTCTTCTGAAGACATTACAGAAAACCCACAACCACATGGAAAACAGATTGCCACAAAGAAAGTCACTCTTTTTCTGGCCTCACATGATTTTTCATGCTATAATGCTGAAACTCTTTTCTCCATCTGCCACAAGACTAGCAGAAGAAACAACCTTCAGTCAATACCACCAGGGTTGCACAAAAAAGGCCAACACTGGAACTCTAAAAATGAAAGCAGGGAAGGTAGTAGATTTTTGAATTCTAAAGCTCTGCTCTAAAGTTAAAGCCTACGTAGGCCACACATTAAACAAACATCTTAAGTAAATCAGGAGGACACATAAAATTAATTTAAAAAGCAGTACAATGAAGAACAATAGGAGAGTTGCAATTTATTATCAAATTATGATTTTCTCTACTCAGTCTTCCCAAAATAGTATTTTTCCATAATTAAGTTTAACTAATTTTCACATTAACAACACACACCTTACACACGTTTGTTAAGCTGGATTACTAACACAGTAGCAATTCTGCAGCACATGGCACTGCAGAAGTGGTCTCTGACATATTCCTCCTCTATCCCAAAGTGAAGCTGGTTCAAAATGTCGGTGTACACCCTCCTACCCTGCCCATGCCCTAGGATGAAATGGCAATAAGCTGAAATTCTTCAGGCCAACGTTGCCCTGTATCCTGCAACTAGACTTGGAAAGACAGTAGTCTAAAGGAGGAAGGAGACACCTTAGAAAAGTAGGCAGACTAGAACATGACTATTAACAGAGATTGTTTCAACTTCTTTTATATTACTTGTTTTTGAACAAGAAAGGGTGTTTGCAAATACTTAGGACATTCTTGTTTTCTACTGCCTCAGTTTCAAGTCATGATAGCAAACCATCTTACACAAGTCTTCTGCTTCGCCAGCCATATTCTACTTATTAACATTAGCCAGAGAAGTCAGAGGAAATAAATTTTGGGTGTGGCACGAGGGGGTTTTTGGTGTATTGTTTTGGGGTTTTTTCCTCAGCAACTAGTAGTTATTCAGCATAATTTTCTGAAATTTCAATTCCTTTTAGATGCTCCACCGAAAACAGAGATGAGGTTATTTGTCATGCATATGATGCAACTAAGGAGAGATTTACTAGGACTTAGTGGGGTTCAATCAAAAGCTCCAGGATTTTTCCAGTGCTCAGTTTCTTCCAACTACAGAAAAATACTTCATCTGGGGAATGAAGAGTTAATTTAGCATAGCTTAGTAGAAAGTAGAAATTAGCTAGCTAGACTTAGCACAAGATAAGGGAGCAGAAGCAGCCTTGAAATGTTTGAGATAGTAGGAACAGCTTGGATGAGAAAGGACTTGATTGTCTTTGTGAAAAAATCACCAGCTTCAGACTGGTTCCTCAGTTTGGAGTTAAGCCAGTCTGGGATTCTGTACCAAAGCTGAGAAGTACACAATGAAGAAGACTATGAGCCTTCCTCCAAAAGCCCTCAAAGGACGGCCATCAGATGACAGCATGCATGCACCAAGAGGAGGAAACATATTATAATAATTTCTGAGAAACAATTATAATATCCCCACCTATTCTCTGAACTAATTATATTAACTCATGAATATACGTGTTTTGATGCAATAAATAAGAGTTTTAGAATGTTACCCGGTGTGCAAGCTAGGAGGAGCAATCCCCCTTGCACCCAGCACTGTAATAAACATACTTGCTTTGTAACTCTCTGTGAGTTATAGAGTTTGTTTCCATGCTTCATAATTACTGTCAGGTTAAGAAATAAAACTGAAATAAATTCTAGCTAGTTCACTACATTTGGGATACTACTATGGAAATATCAAATTTTATTTTTATATAGGGCAGTTACAGAGATGGAATACCTAAAATGAAATACAAACTCACTGTTTTGAATTAATACAGACAAAAAAAGGAAAAAAGCGTCAGAAAATTTTCCCTGTAGATGATTTCCTCCCTGAATTACAAAATTTGGAGCACAGACTTGAAAAGATTGCACTTTGTTACACTAAGTTTCCAGCTGTAACACCAATCCATCTATGTTAAAAAGCGCAAGGTTAACACCAAACATTGCAAGCAGTGAAATTCCACAGAAAACAAACAAGAAGGCCACCTCGCAACGGCTGTGGAGGCCACTTCAAGTGAACAGAGTGGTCAAAACCCACAGTTGTCCCTGAAACCTAAAATCCAACAGAAATGCATACAGATACTCCTTTACTATGCGTCTTCTTATCCCAGAAAAGCATTGGTGTGCAGTTGGACGCTTGGGAATTTCAGCAGGAAGGATTGTGTGGACAACAGTGAGGCTGTATGCAGGACCAACTTTGGTGTCTCCAAAGAAAAGAAGTGATTAATTCAACTGTTGCTTCATTATGAGCAGATATAAGGCCATGTTATAGCTCCATCTCTGAAGTAGTTCTTCATTCAGGTTCAGAGTAACCTCCTCTAATCTAAAACGCAAAAGATTGCACATCCTAAACACCTAAAAAAGAGCTTAAAAGCAATGCAGCTACTGCAAATGGCCAGGAAGACAGTAGGTTGACCTTGAAAGGCCTCTCAAAAGCACCTGAAGGTGAAAAACCTTAAGACATTTACACTAATTCTTTTCTCAACACTTCCTACCCTATGTAAAAACACAGTTACCTTACAATTTTCAGAATAAAAATTCTAAATCTCTACAAAGAAACAAAACTTTTAATCACAGTTACATACGCATAAGCAGGATAAATATTAATAATTAGCAATGTTAATTAGGATGGATGCAAGAATTCACTGTAAGATGTCTTCTGACATTAATGATCCCAGCTTCACTGTTTTTTGTAACTGATTTTTATGCTGAAGTAACTTTTAGTTAAAACAGCTATGACTGCACTAAAAAAACCCTCACAAAAATCAGCGGATGAGAATTCATCATGTATCAAGCTTGTTACCTGTTCCCCATGAGCTTGTTACCACACAAGACAACTTTGAGGCATGATGCTGGACAAAGACAGGCTGAGACCACATCCTAGATGAAGGAGATGCTTTCAGACTAAAACTGAAGATGTTTCTAACCTTGAATGACTATGAACATCCTGAAAAATCCCAGCTTCTAGATGTTTATTAAGTGATTAAGGACAACACGGTGCATTTTGACACTCGGAGATAAAGTCGAGGAAAAAAATACCCAATAGGCAGCAGGAAGTGAGTATCGTGTTGAGACTGAATAGCTGGCAAAGTGCAAAGGACAAAAAGCAAATGTAAACAAAGATAACACCCAAGACATAGACCAGAAAGCAGTGATGTGTTGTTTCTGATGGCATATAGAAACAACTGACTCTTGACACAAGAAGGAAGAAAGAGAAGGGAGAAGAAAGGGTAGAAAGCAATTGACCTAAACAAAGCTACACATATAAACGAGCTATCAAATGTACTTAACAATGTGGTCTGAGCTTTACAATGATTAACCAACCTCCCTCCATGCAACCTTGAAACATGGGGAAGCTACTGAAAAGGTAAGGTGAGCAGCAGCACTCCAGGCAGCACCCAACACTTGCAACTCTGCTTCACTTTTTTTAGATTAAGCACCCTGTTCCACATTGCACAAGGACACAGACATTACATATACCTATTGTAAAACTAGAGTAAACATGCTCTTGCTCCCGCATAAGGCTACATGGTGCGTCTGATAAATGTGTATTATCTACTACCTCCATGCAGGTACCTGCCACCCAAACACGTGCATGCACATTTTATAACCACCAACAGGGTGATACTAACCATATCCACAAAGCTCATCCCTTTCTCTAAAAGATGGATTCAATTCTCAGGTCAAGAAGTATCACATTACGTTATCTTGCTTTTTCCAGTGTTTCAGCTCTGACTGTAGCTAAGAAACTGTTTCTGTAAGAGATACCTCTTTTTCTCTATGTCAGAACAGTCTGTCATTCTTGAGACTGTGTGAAAAACCACCAGCACATAAACACTAATAAATATAACATTACTTAGTCGATATAAGAAAGCTGCATTCAAATGAGACAGCTTCAAAGGCTTTTAAAATTTCATAATCCCCCAAAATGAGCAAGAGAGCTGGGTGAGGGAACAGAACTTTTATTATTAAGCCATTTTAATCAGCTGACTAAACACAAGACCTCTCAAAACATGCCAATTACAATACAATCTATGTGTGGGGTAAAAATGGAAGAAAAAACAAGGACAGAAACCCAAATACCATACATCCTTTATGTCCCCACAAACCAGCACAGAAAGACTTTTTCCTCTTTCTCTCCACCCTGGTTTTTAAGAAAAAAAGCAAGTAAGCTCTTTCACAAATGTATTCTTGTTTGCCTTTACCTCTAATTACCTCCAAAAGACCCACTACAGGTGGACTTACGGTTGTATGGCCAAGGACCCTGTGCCATAAAACTTTACAGTACTGTCCTGGTTTGGGCTAAACCAGAACTAATCCTGTTTTAGTGCTTTAACTTTTCAGTCAAGTTAGCTCCTCTAACTAATGGCATTTTCTGAAACAGCAGCCTGTTTTGCCAGACAGTGACTGCTCCTAGCAGTGACAAGGCCTGATGTTTATAGTTCGTACCAAGGAATGGTGTGCAGAGAGGCCCTTGCTTATACTTGTTCTTATAGCGACCAAGGTCACTGCTAAATCTTGTACTCCGTGTTGGGGTGCCGGGAGTGAAAAGGGTCGCACCTACAGGGAGAAGCGAACCGGACAGGTGACCCAAACCTGACCAACAGAGTATTCCATCCCACATACGTCATATTCAGTATAAAGCTGAGAGATCACGAGGGTCTCTCTCCTTCAATGGCCGACATCTGAGGAGGACTCTGTTCTTCTGTTGTCGATCCCGATCCGTGTATCCCTGAATCCAGTGTCTGAGTCTAGCTCCTGCATCCCATCCCTGTCTGCTGTCGAGTCCAGCCTGGGATTGCCCCAGTGCCAGCCCTGCAGTGTGGTGGTGATGTACTGTCATCAGGGTGGGGGGAGTTGGGTTCGGTATTGTTTTTGTATATTATTATATATATATTTCGTTATTCCCTTATTTTTATTATTATCTTTTCTTTTATTGTTATTGTTTCATTAAAGCTGTATTAGTTTTCTTTTCCAAACCGTAAAGTCTCTCTCTCTTGTTCTCTTTCCTTTTCCCTTTTGGGAGGGGAGAGGGGTTAGTAGAGAGCGTCTGTCATTCGTTAGTGGCCGGCCCAGCCTCAAACCGTGACAAGTACAAATTACAGACCAACAGAATTGCATAAAAAGAATGATACTAATTTGAAAAGACAGCCTTGACAACACATGGCATGCAGTACACAGGTGACATTTGAAAGGACAGTCATCGTTTTTTTTCCCTAAATTTCCTTTTAAATTAGGGATAACTAATACTGAAACACACACACACACACAGAAAAAAAAAAAAAATCAATGTAGTTTGCATTCTAGTTTTCAACCCAAACGGGCAGTCAGAATACCTCTCCCAACTCAGCTTTCTTTTTCCCCTCAAAAAATGGGCATGACAACAGCACGAAGGACACTACTAAGCGTTACAACAGATGAGCTTTTAATTCAGCAGGAGTTGCACAATGATAGAGAAGTCTCCTACAGAGGCATGATCAGGCCTCTAGGAAAAGATAAAAATTGATAGCTCACAATTTATTTATTTAGCTAATTAACCCAATAGCAGCTAGGAAACAAATGTTTTTCCTTGCACTATACTTAGCAGACCTTTAACATCAATAACCCTCAAAAACTTCACACTGAAGGTGTCATTAGCAAGTGGATTTTCCTGTCACAGCCTACTCCATAGGCTAAAAACAGTCCTGCACCCCCACCTAATTTGGGACTTGTTTTAGTACACAGACATACATAAGGACCTTGGAAATAATTTCCATGTGCCTCACAATGGAGCCAGAGAAAACACTTTTTCACTTGACTTTCATTTATGTTACCATTACGCGCAGCTTAAACCAGAAGCGTGTTAAGAATTTTCACAGCATAGCCCCGCATTCATCACTGTAACGAACAACAGCAGGAAATGCAGGTTTTAACAGATGAAGGATTCACTCTGCAGCAGCCTGCAGCTTCAGGTTTTTTAGAGATGGCCCTGATGAGCTAGGTGGAAAGTACCAACAGTACTGAAAAGGAGGCTGAAGGTTTACAGTGAGGTGCAGGTAAGGACAGCACTAGGGGCTCTCTGGGTGTGAGCACACAGACAAGAGCCAGTCATGCTCCTCTCTTCCCAGCACATTTGCTTGCTGCTGTGCTTTAAAGATTTTCCTAACAAGGAGGCCAATAGCTATCATTCGATCCCCTGCTTTACTTTGTTTTCCAGTCTCTTATTATGCATCTGCTTCCAAATCATCAGGGCATTTCAAATGTATGGCATGCCTGCATGTAAGCCTTCTAAGGAACAACATGAAGAAACTTTCCCCAAATGAAAAACACCTGAGTGTGTGTAAGGATTCAGGATTCAAATCAGGCACAGATTCAAGAGTTTGTCTCTCTCAAGTGCCATGCAGCATGAAGGATAAGTATTTTCAAGAAGAAAAGGTGGAACAGACAATGGTGTTTCAGACAATAAAAGAAAAAGAAAGGAGAAATCTTGCAGCTGCTAAATCCTCCACAGACAGTGCCAGCACACTGCATACCCCCCACCCCCCACCCCCCCTTCATCAATGTGATCTTCTTCTTTCAAAGGAGCACATGACTTTAAAGAAGTTATGACCACAGGGTTAGCAGACAATATATGGGATTTCTCCATGATCATACTCTGCTAAGCAATTAGGTCAAACTGTGCTCTTGAAAAAGTTTAGCCCAGCTGAAGGTCAAGGAATGAAAGCATGCAGGGAGGAGATGAGGCATAAAAGGAGTAGAAAGATTTATTTTAACTCTCAAGCACAAAGACATTGACAGAAAGAGGAGTTGCACTGTTGCTAGAACTTTATAGTGTATGAAAGGAACATTCTTGGCAGTGAAAAACTGGCATCTGCATACAAATAGAAAAAGTGTTGTTCCAAGTTACAAGCTGTACACAGAAACAAAAAGGAACTCCTTTACACCAATGTGCTCACCAGTACTATCTTGTTCATTCTAAATTACACTTTTGTCAATGGATTGATGTGGCTTAACAGTCAGGTAGATAAGCAGATTTTTGTTGCTGTTAACCAGAACAAAGATATTACACGCTTTTATGGAGTTCTGTAATTCTGTTTTTTTAAAACAGATTCTCTTGCATGAGCAGGCATTCTGATGTCAGATTTTTTCTTCTATTTCCATTTGGTTTTGGAATGCAAATTTGAATGAACGAAGTACTCTGGGTTTACATTGGCAGCAGATGTTCAGAAGAGAACAGCACACTGAAAAAGCTGGAAGCATTACTGAAGGTTTGATGATTCTGTCCTCCTGGAAACCCATAAATTACTGCAGACACAAAGACTTACTAACAACTTTACAGATTGCTGTAAGAGGTTCACTGAATTCTTTAAGTCTAAAGTAGCCAAACAAGGACTAAATTCTCCTTCCTCCTTTTTATAATGCTTTGAACAGTCAGAATAGGTGGGTGAGAGGCAAACCAGACAGGCATAGACAAAACCTTCCCTGCTTCCTGTATGTATATAAACAATTCAGCTCTGTCTTCGGTTTCATATTATCTATCCAGCATTCAGTTGTACAGTCTGGGTAACACCAGACATGCAAGCTTGTCACTGTGCCAGCAGACGAGACAAGAAATGCAAGTTATCAACATTACTGAAACTTTATACAAGCGGCTGTGCAATGGCCAGACAGTATTTTTCTGTGCTCTCCGATCCAGTTATTGCCTAGGCAGGAACAGCAATTACAACATTATCAGCAAAAAAAAAAAAAAATCAAGTTGTTGGCTATTCCTCTGTAAGCAGAAGAGTAGTATCTAAATGCTGTGACTTATTCTCTTTAGGAGCTGTAATACTTCTTACTACTCAAGCAATAAACAATTTTTCATGGCTCCTTGTTGAGAATTCATTTTACCATATGATTACTTCTCACTTTTAAATTTCACCTAATATAGCTCAACATGAGATGGCCTAAGCGCACATCTATTACACATACAGTTCAAAAAGTTTTCTCCATGGTATGTTCAATCCCTTTTTTAAAATTTTTTAGTTATGAGACTAAGCTGTACTGCAAAGCTCAAGAGCTTTTAGCTTCCTAGTATACAGATGACAGCAGAGATAAACCACACTTCAGCATCCTTGCTGTCTCTCTCATTTGTACTTTACAGTTCACAAGACACAAGTGTAGTGTCACATTGACTGGATCTCAGTATTCTGTGGTTCTCTTTCAATGAACACTTCCAAGTCACTGATCTTTGACATGTGCACTGATAGCACCGTAACAAAAGGGGAAAAAGTACTGACCTGTTCTAGAGGACTTTGGAGCTGGTCCTTTGTCAATACACAGTGGGAGGAAAAAACAAATTTCACTAAATGTGGTGTCAGTTATATCACATGACAAATGAAAGATGTACACAGCCAGTATGAAAGTGAACTCAGTCTAAACACATATGTATCATTCTTGTAAAACTTGTAGATGGTAAAAACAAAAAAAAAGTGAAAATGTGAGAAGATCCCATGCCTCAATACCCTTAGACAAGCACTTAAGTGATTAGCAAACTACAGAATGTGAAGAACTACCTATTATCTTATTTGCCCAAGCAAATAACTCGAGAAAATGCTTCAGACAGAAGTCTACTCAGACATGGTGGTTTAAAACACCAATGTAAGGCTGTGCCGAGATGTAGTGTTATTTAATGTATAAGCTGGGGTAATATGTACAGCTGTAAAACTTCCAAGGCAGATGGATGTCAGCCATTTCCTATTAATGACGCTTGGGCTGGACCTTCCTGAAACCCATCTGAATACATGTACATCTGCTACAGCCTTTTCAGAAATCATCTCACAATATGAAAAGCAGAGTACTCACATTTGTAAACAGTTCAAGTAATACCTACATCTATAAGGGAAAAGCCAGAAAGCAGGTGGGGTAACGCAGAGAAATGCACAGATTTTCAAGTAAAGTGCTACCCTTACTGCCATTTATGGCATTAAAAAGGAGCTTTCACATACAGGTACTTAAAGGATCGATGTCTAAGTACAAACACATATAAACAAAGAACATAATATACTGTGCCAGTACTTAATGCCAGATACTGTGCCAGTACTTAATGCCAGAATTTGAGTCTTAATGCTGCTATTGCTCTTTAGTACTTCACTTTCGCCTTAATTTGGCCTTTTAAAGAAATTTGTAAACCAGATCAGCAATTAACATTAAATCATGTCAGTCGTGCTAAATGTTAAAAGATGTATGTGACATACATCTGACTCAGAACCGAATATAAAAGCTCAGTCACCACTTGCTCAGAAATTCTTAAACAGGAGCCTGGGCTAAATATTAAAACATATGAGCAGAACGAACATGCTGCTATTTTATAAATAAAATGCTTCGACTTTCCTGATTCTCTGCTGTAGCAATGGGCTCTGAAGCATGCCTGAAGTGGGTGTTAGCGTCTTTCAGCCTGGGGAAGAAGAGTCTAGTGATAATGCTTATCAGATCTCAAGTTATGCCATTCACTCTTTCATCACAATGAGAAGCTTCACTTCACCTTTTCAGAACCTCCCTGTTTTATAGCATATGACCTATGATCTTAATAAGCAATAACAATGTGCCTCTAGGCAGCATTTCTATGCAGATTTTGACTCTGGAAGGTATCTATGTTGAATGGCCACAAATAAAAATACACAAATGCATGACATTCACAGCACAGCTGCACCTGTTAGACACATTAAATGATGCTTATGTAAGAAAACATTGATTTTTCAAATAATACTGAAAAAGCATTTAATATGGTGATAGGGTATGGATCATTCACCAAACACTTGGCAGAAAAAGGGTAGAATCTAATCACTGAAAGCAGAAGTGAGGATGGACTGCAAAGCCCCAGACAGGTTGGACTCAGCTTTCCCAAGAAACAACAGAGTTAAAAGAGTGGGATACATTTCACCGCATTTCATTACTTCCCATCAGGTATGAAGAATCACTGTAAAATCCACAGATATCTTACTGATGTTTCAGTACCAGAGCAGAAGGAGAAACATAAAACCTCAAGTTTATACTCCACAGAAGATGGCAGAGTCATTTTCTGCATGGGAAAATTTCTGGGTTTTCTCCTCCAAATATTACTTTGATGTTAGCTAAATACATAAGAAGCTCACCGAGCTATCCAATCTATAAACACATCATTTAAGCCAAAAAAACTGAAGCTAGTGATGAAAATACTGCTTTTCCTTAACTGAAGACAGCTTTTTAAGAAGACATGGTATTAAACAAAGCACAGTTTGTGTCACATCACAAATCCCCTACCAAGTGCCTTAGTAACTGTCCATATACATTATGGTTTTATGAGCTGCTATTTACATCCAAATAATTGTCCAATTGCCCAGCTCCTCAGTCTTTATTCACAACTACGCACACTTGCAGACAAGCTTGGGTACTTAGGAATTTAGAACATCTAAAAAAAAATATTCCAAATGCCCCCTCTGACCTCCATGCAAAGGAGCACTTGTCCGGCTACCCTATGGCTGCTGCCGCAGGAAAACATACTCAGACTGTGCAGTCACCGATCTCATTGTCCAGGGTTAATCAACAGTCAGGTTTTGCTTCCCAGTTCAGAGCAACTCTTCCATGCAGTCTTAGCTGGCCACACCTGCACAGTACTGACGCAGAGCTTTACAGAGCAGGCTAGTAGACTGAGCCAGCATCCGTCACGACTATGCTGTGCCGGCGGCAGGTACTGAGACTTGCCCGACATGCCCACAGTGACCCATCGTGAGTTCAGGGAGCTCAATCTGTAATCCCCTCCTGCTTCCAGGCTATGCTTAGGATGGTGGCAGTGCCAGCACAGGAGAAGCAGCAGGAGAATGCAGCTTAGCAGGTGAGGAACAGGATTGTCCTATTCTCTGGCCCTCTCATTAGGCTGGTTTAGCCACTCCGTAAAAACACCCTGGCAGGTCAGCAGACAAGCAGGGCAGGGCTGACCAGGAACTAACACATCCTTAGGAAGGACAGGAATGTAAAGGTTTCTTTTTAAAAGAACAAAAGGGGTAGCAGAAGTGGACCAGCTTTGTAAGACATAATCTGGAATGGTTTGTTCTCCAGTTAATAACTGGCAACAAAAGCAGGAAAAGCAATCCTTCTTTCAGGCAGGAACGTGAAGTAAATAGTATCAGAAGGCCCTTTCCAATAGAAAGCAATGGGAAGAGATGAGACAGAAGGGACTAAGCTGTTCCCTGGTGTGCTTTCCTTTCCCAAGGAATCTACAGCAATTCTGCGCAGACGGCCCTGCTCATGGAGATAAGAAAATACTGTCAGAAAGATAATATACCAAAAAAAGTCCTAAGTCCCACAAGAAAACATTTGAAGTCTATACTTGCGGAACAACAACACAACCCAAAAAAACCCAACCAACCAAAAAAACCCCCACACCACCCCCAAAAAACCCCCAAAGTTAAAGAAAGCAGAAGGAGACAAAGTGAAATATTTATCTCTGGGATTACATCTGCATCATCTTCATTAAAGTTAACAGCAGCCAAATGTCCCAGTAAAGGAATCAGTCAGCAAGAAGAAAGAAATCAGAGTCAGCAAGAAGAAAGAAATCAAAAGAAAGCTAAAATTTATTACCATCCAAGACTCCCATGTATGCTTTTCTTCTCAGGAAATAAGGAACTGCCAGTTTTGTTAATGAAGCTATTGGAAGTGCTGAGTTCTTGGCCACAAAGTTGCTACACCCAAGTAAAATACTCACAAATATTATTTTCGTCTGTGGATAAAGGGGAAAAACCCCATACCTCAATCTCTGTGAAACCTGGCAGAATAAGTTAGTTGTAAACCATGCCAGAACAGAATACAGTATTATCAATTAACATAAGTTAGCTCCACTTAGTTACACCTACATAACTAGGCAAAGTAAGTGCAGTACCAAATAACACACAAACCACACAGAGCACATATGATTGTAAGTTTTAAGCATTGGCTTTTTAGTTTCATTTAGGATTTCACAGGATTACAAAGGACCAGCAATGAAGTCCAATCCTCTTAAACTGTAGACAACCCTGCAACATAGTCAACACGACTAAAAATTTCAGAGAACAGAGAAAGAGACTAGAAGAAATGAGGCCACACACTACTTCTCTATAATCACAAGACAGTTAAAAGTCACCGAAGACTCCTTCAGCTTCAACAGGCTATGTGACCTGGGGAAAATGTCCCTCTCCATTCAGTTCCCATGGCACATGAGCAGGTACTAAGTGAACACTTCTACAGGCACACCCACCCAGTACCTCAAGTCTTATGACAACTACTTACTGATACTTGAGAGAAAAATGAGGAAAGTGACAAGAGCCCAGAAGCCAATTGACATACCAGACAGAAAGTAGGGCTCTTCAAGTTACTTGTGAAAACTTAGAAACACAGTATTAGTTGCTCACAAATAAAGATACAGCGGAAATCAAGTACTTCAAGTACACCAGTCCAGTTACAGGCTAACTTAGCATTCTGTTTAAGCAAGAAGTGCAGACAGAACACTACTGCCCAAAGCAAATTTTCTTCCTTTCCACAGGCTCACTCCTCTGCATCGTTCAGCAGAAAGTTCAATTAATCTGTACCTTTCAATCAGGTGGTACATACAGCTATGATTTAGACTGACTGCAAGCTCTTCCAAGATTTGGATGTGTTCCCTCATGTTTGTGACCACCCTGAGAGAGACACTTTATGGTAAGTACAGGCAAGATCACCTAAGCTTCCTAACAGACAGACTTGCACTTGCAGTCAGACAATATTGGGGAAGACTTGATCTAGCAAAGAGTGGTACACCACCATACTGCGAGGTCCCTGCTCCTGGTGGTCAACAGACACACATGGTTTGCACGGCTGTGCAATGATGCTTCCTTCTCAACAGTACTGCCTCCTGAAGAGGAAACTGTCTGTTGGATTTGCTTGCGTAATCAGGAGGGAATAAGGGGAAGGAAATAAAACATCAAAACCAAGGGAATATGGTTGCAGGCCATCATGTGGCTTACTCAGTGTGATGTTTTACAGCAATCCTAAAACATGTGAACTATTCTGGATTTCGGTGAAAAGCACCCATTACAAGGTTGAGACAATGCTGTTTTCGGACCGACTCTTACAGGAATGTTACCCAATAACTGACAAAAACATTCAGACTCCACTCTTTCTATATGACCCCCTAGGTGATGAGATTTCAGAATTTAACAACATTATCTATGTCAGACTCCTTGGCACAGGCCTTTGTACCCAGTTCCACTAAATTTCACATCACTTATGTTACTCCAAAACTCACTGCATAATGAAGACATGCAACCAAATAGTTTAGGCTTGAAGATCTTTGGGCTTTGTCCACAGTTCTCACAGCTTCTGCCTAGCTCTGCCATGACTAGTCACAGTTAACTAGGACCTACCATACTGCGCAGTAAGGATGAATGTTTTACAGGTTTGTTGGATAATCCTCCTTTGCACCACCTATCTTCCTGCAATGAGGTCAAAATACAGTTTGAGAAACAAGAGTCTTATTTGAGACAGAGCTCCTAGGCAAGCCATGACCATGCAGGAAACAAACTGCTGAGCCACTGCTTTAACTGGTACCTTTTCTTTGGAATACACAATTGTACCAACAAGTTGGACAGGTTTGCTAACCAGGCCAGTTAAAACCAGAAGGACTCCTGGCCATTAAGCTCAGCTGCGGGTCTCACAGGAAACATGCCATTTCCTCCAAAAACTGATACACCTTTGAATGCCACTGACCAAGTGCAACAACCATTTGTCAAGGTCACTCCAGAACCACTGCACCATCTGTCGTTCTCCCAATTTCCAGCTTAACTTTCTTGTCAGTTTATGTTCTTCGGCCTTTGTAGTAAAGCGAATCTTTATCTCTGTCCCTCCTACCTATTTAACTTGAGGTGGATTTATGGAGGCAATTACAACTCCACACAGGCTGAGATTTCACAGTGCTTTCAGATGATCTGAGTGCACACTGCTGCCATAAATTAGCTATAAGGTGGTATTTTCCTCTTTGACAGCACCACTGCACTAAAAAAAAAACAACCCTAAAAGCAACAACAAACCCAGACCCACACAGAAATACAGAGCAAAGGAAAGTGATACTGCTCCCTTCGGCCTCCAACAGCATGGACTGAGCTTGGCACACAGCTCTCATGAAAACACAGCCTCAGCCTCCCTTTTCCTAAGCTAAAGGGGCCAATTTCTGTTCAGTACACACAGCTCCAGCAGAGGAAGTGACATACTTGAACATCTGTAAAGGGAGATAACAGGGAGGAAAAAAAAAAAAGAAACGCCAAAAAACCCCCACAAACACAGAAGGACAAAAAAAGCAAAGCCCAGAAAGATGTAATGAAAGGTTCAGCACAACCCTAACACACCAGCTCCAGTACTGATCATGCCTCACAGCCTGGTTAGAAAAGAAATCAAAGACGAGCGTTTTCATCTGCTTCCTGATGAGTCTAGATTTACAAAGATCTGTGCATTTAAACTGAAGGCACAGAATAACCAGCAAGCTCTAGTTTTAATTACACTTCATTTTAAAAGGCCTACAAAGCAGGCATTATTCTCTCCCAGAACAAGAAATAAACTAAGCAGGACCAAGCAGTTATATCCAAAAAGCATCTGCACCTCTTGTGCTTTTCATGCAGCAAACCTCTCAGCACATTTTGTAAGGCAGTAATTGTCACCAGTAGCACTGTGTGGTGACAGCCTCTTGCAGCCTGCGCAATCAGCAGCTTGCAGGTTATTATGCGTTTGCAAAAAGGAGGCCTTTTGAGGCATGGCTGGGAGATAAACTGACTTGAGACACAGAAGAATAATTCCTCCCACTACACTTTCCAGTTAAGAGACCTTCTTTTTAAGTAACCATGCATGCACCAGGGCCAGGACTCCAGGACTTGCAGACAAGCATGGAATAACCAACTTCTCCTCTGAGAGCTGACAAGACTGATAGAACATTTACATCATTCACAAACAGCACGGAAAGGGTTCTTTACTGTAATCTGAATTTCACAATTCTCAACTCAAAAAAAAAAAAAAGCACACAAAGACACCAACCAACCAACCAGGTTTCCTGCTCAAGCAGCAGCTTTGTGGCCAGTGTTTTCAGGGTTCCTTCCCAGGTCCCTGTCCTTGAAAACCTCTTACAGTCCACTCAATTTACTGTAAATATAATGTTCTACTGGAATTTGCATACATGTAGTTACAGAAACAGTTAATTGCACACTTGCAGTACTTTCGTTATATACTTTACAAATAACACAGGAAATGGTACCGCAGAGGTTTGCACCTTCTGCTTCTACAGTACTTAACCATTTCACCTCTGCATGAAAAAAAAGGTTAGTACGTGGCTTTTAATGGACCAATGGAGATGAGGTTACAGCAAGAAAATTCAGGAAAACAAATTGGTAATTTCAGCGTATCACAGTTAAAAATTTTCTACCTTACGTGCACTACTTTCAGCCTTACCAGACCACCTTTCACATTGCTCCTTCCCCCACCATGACTTTCTAATCTGATAATTCATAGGGAGAAATGCTACACTACGACATTATTAAAGACAGTTGGCATGGCCAACATACGACAGTTTGGAAAGGAAGTATCATCTCAAAGGAATTTCACATCCTATACGTCTCACAATGGAGCTTGACAATACTGACACAATTTTACTACATTGGATAGCCAGCAAGATTAATTTAGGTTGTCAAGCCAAAAAAGTGCCACGAAGGTCAAATTCTAGTTGCCACCCAAGTATTTTTTGTTCAGTGTTTCTGCTTTCCTCTCAACATGAGAGCAATGTAGTTACAGTGGACAGCCTTCGCAGTTCTATAAAGCAGCATTTCTGAAAACTGATACAGGAATAGCCAGAAATACATACATGCGCATATATATATATATATATATGCAAGTTCTGCCTACATACCCACTGCTTACTACAGGAATCAGTTTCCAGCATCGGGGCGGGGGGGAATAATCTTTTTTCACTCAACACGCAAAGGTAAAAATATTTTCCAGATTGTAAATACACATTTGCAGAACTCCCTGTTCTCTTTTATTGGCATCTTCAGCATGTTATCCCACACATTTTTCTCTCACAGCGCATAAAGCTATTAGCTACCTTAGACAGCAGGGTTAGCTTATTGCTTTTTACTGTTAGTGTCTCCTCTTAGTGAGCTATCAAGCAGAAACAGATTGGTTTCCAAAACTATTGAGATTCATTGTAGCTTTTATTCAACAAGTTGCAAGTGTTTCCCTAGTGAGTCCAACAGGTCCAAACAAGCTTGAAGTTTAAAGTAGATACCTCTTCCTGGTTTTTCAATCAGCAAGAATCTAAAAATTGCAAACCACAGTGCAATGTAAATACCATTCTTCAGTTCCAAAACTTTAATTCAACGATCTGCATCTCTTTTCGGAAGCACAAAAAAGTTTAAAGAAAAAAAAAAAAACGGGGCGGGGGTGGGGGTAGAGGGCGAAGGAGAAGGGAGTCGTTTGTAAGACCAGGAACTAAATCCCTTCAACTCACATACACAGACACAGTACATATCTATACCATATTATTGTTTGGGTGTCTCTCCCTGTAAATATTTAAGCAATGCCACATTTCTCACAGTACTGTAGCAATTCCCAAGTAATGGCAGTCCTAGGAGGGTAAAAAAATATTTTCATTAGTTTGATCTGGTTTCAAAGTCTTGTGTGGTCACTGTGGTGAGGTTTTTCATACTGGTGAACTTGAATTGTGTCTTTTGGGTGGACTGAAGTAAAAGCACTACAGCAGGGTATTTATAATGCACAGTCACACCACCTGCAACCATAGGCAGAACTAAAATGAACAAAAAGTCTTTAGTAAATTTGTTGTTCTTTTACCAGAGTATCTACCACCCCTTGAAATTCCATGGTTAGATGATTACTTCACACATCTGCAGGTAGCCTGCATCTGAACAATGCAAGTAATACGCATCACTTCAAATTTTTAAGATGGAAAAAGGTGTATGCAATGCAACATACAATGATACAAAGGACACAGTGTTCTTCCATGTTCTGTGCCAAAGACAACGTTTGATCCACAAGCCTGACAAGACTGTTTTGGTAAAAAAGCTTAAGATAAATCAACGTGAACAGCCACAAATGTGTCAGAAGTAATCACATACAGGCAAGACAAATAAGGGTGATGCTGTCTGTATCCACAGTCCCAAGTTCCTTTTTTCTTTTTCTCCCCAGGCATAAATCAAAACAAACTAAAGAATGGAATAAAACTCAAACATTTTGGTAAAAGGACATGGACCACATTACTTTTACTGCAAAGCCACTGTGAAATACCAGAAAACTAGCAAGTGCAGGGTTTTTTCAGCCTAGGTACACCATTATCCCTTCTTGTTTCCAACAACTCTATGTTTTAATTTAAGCAATATTTAAACCTCAGTTTCTAGTTTTAATCAAAAATCTCATTTACACAACCCATCTACTTTCTTCAAGACACCCTTCTTTGATCACTTATTAAAATGATTTTTTAATTTTAGTTACTGTAAGAAGTATTATAAGGTAATAAAGACTGCTAAATAATTTACAAGGGAAAAAAGTTAAGATTATTAAAATTTCTGAGTATTTGCATCTTCACTGAGCTTTCTCAAAAAACAGGTTGGCCAAGGAATTTCAGGATCCATTCATTCAAACATACCTGTCAATAAACTCATCTGTTAATTTATTTGCCTTGTTTGCTGCATGACTGCAACTAAGTATGAGGAAATAAAAGAATTCTTCCCTAAGAAGGGGGAAAATAGGCTAATTTTGCAAAACGGAACCTTTCAGCTTTGCTTGTATCAAGTATTAAATCCAGATTTGGGTTTCCAAATGAACAGAAGAAATTTTAAAGTCAAAGGTGTTTTTAATATTCATTGCTTTCTGAGTGTTGAGCCTCAGGGCTGACATTTGCAACTGCATTTATATGCAAACGTATAGGTGAGAAACCTGCCTAAGAGGTAAAGGAGGAATGGAAAACGATGGGATTTACAAGAGAGTATTTCAAGCAACCCTAGAAATTTAAGTTTAAAAAGTTAAAACATCACTCAACTAAACCATACAACAACTAACCTAAGACTTGCTTATTCTTACGGTTTTATGGCAGCACTTTGCAGTGGAATAATCCCAGTTTCTTAAAGTGATGCTGAAGTGAAAGCTTTGAACCTCTTAAATAATTGCATTCTATTTTTAAAGCAAAAGCCTTGTCAAGCATTTCACAATGTTTTACCGTCTACTGGTATTTTCTTAAAAAAAATTAGAGAAAAGTAATAAGGTTCTTGGCTTTCTCTACATTTTTTTCAAGGAAAAACTAGAGCAGAGTTTAACATTCTTTTAAATTCTTAAAATATTACAGGTTTAGACTGCATGCCAAGCTTATATAGCATTAAGATGAATAAAAGCAACCTCATTACTCTAATACCTTGTCTGTAACTGATCACATTAATATACCAGTTGTTTACTAAACTCCATTACCTCATATTCTGCCAATTTGAAAAAGTCCATTTTTTTTTTAACTATATAACACAATTTATTGTTTGCACTTCCCCGTACTGTAAAAATGAAAGACTTGGTCTTCACCGCTGTGTTCTGGAACCAATGTGACTTGCAAAACACGTTTGTTTGGAAAAATCCCCATACATTTAAACATTTCTTATCTAACTGGCCTAAAGGCAATTGTTCTATTTCATAAATATGTAAGGGGTACCAAACATTGTGTTGACACTTTCTCTTTAAAATAAATACAAGAGATTTTACATATACCATATCACTTTCTAAAGTAGCATACTGACATCATCTTCTCCCTGAAGAACCTTAGGAAAACATGATAGACAATTTCTAGATCTGCACCTTTATTTTCTTCTATACAGTATCAGTGCCTGTAAGCACAACCATAGTTTTGTGCCTAAGAGTCCACAAGATAAACCTGAATTTCAGAACACTTCATGTGTCCTTGCCAAAAAGCACGGAAATAAAATCAAACAATTTTATGTGTCCAAACAAAATATTTAGGCCACTCTAAACTTACGGTTTAGCTTGATAACACATCTAACAAGATATCCAATAAGTTAATAAGCCTTCGCTGTCCGACACAGCCTGTCATTCTAGATGCATGAAAAATCCAACCCAGGACACTATGTGAAGATAAAAGTACACAATCATCGTGTACCTGTCCAAGTTATGGCAACAAGCTTGTACATAAATGGAGTGAAGTTTATTTTAAATGCAGTTCAATGAACTTTCTGATAATGTGGGTGCTTTTTGGTTGGTTGGGCTTTTTGGGGGGGGGGGGGGGCAGCGTTAAGAAAGTGGTGTATTTCTAAGTTCCTGCCTATGCCAGTACCTTGTCTGCAACATCTGCTATTGCTGGACCCTTCACTGGAAAGGTACACACAAGCACACATGGGATCATCTGCCCCACATACGCTGCTGCCCTGTGGTAACTAAACACTGATCACAAGCTTTGAAATCGCCGAGATGAACACTAGAAAAGGATTCTGTCACACTGGTATGCTAAAATGCCATTGGATTCGTCCTTAAAGAAGGGGGAAGGAAGATGAAAAGAACTTGCACATAACACAATCCTCTGTTAAACTAACAGTTTTAAAACACGGAAAGCACTGAAAAAACAAGGCATGACTAACAGTTTGAGCTCGGAGGATCTCACTACACAGCATTCAAGAAGCAAGGCTCAAGCAGGCAGTGCTTCATCTGCAGCGCTCTGCTCACATCCCCTGACTGTCTTCCAGCTCCAATAGTGATGCCCAGAAAGCGATCTTCACTGCAGTACTACCGCTGAAACACAATTACAGAGTCTCTCTCACTTTTTTAATCGTGTTACTAAAGCAAAACCAACATGCAGCACGCACGCGGAGCCCTTCACTACTAACACACTGCAAACTTCTGTCCTACAAACCCACCGTGTTTCCAGCCACCCGCCCGGCTATCACCAGCGAGCCTCACAACTCCACAGCCGCCCCCGGCCCCAAGGCAGCAGCAGGTACGCCCGTACGCGCCGCACAACACCCAGCCGGGCACCCGGCCGAGGAGGCACCCATCAGGAACCGCCCCAGTCCAAAATCCCATCGGGCCCGTACTAGAAAAGCAAACGAGCCGTAGCTGAAATTACAACTCCCTTTCCCGTCTTCGGGCATCTCAGAGGGGGGGGGAAGGCAACGCGGGGGCACTTGGAGCGGCGGGAGCTGCGCCTGCCCTCGCCCCCTGCCCCGCCGCGCTCGGCGGCAACGGCTCCCCCCGCCCAAACCCGCCGCCGGCCCGCACCTACCTGCCGAGGTCCTCGCCCGTCTCGTAGTGCTCCTCCAGGTTCTCCTGCCTGAACACCGTCATGGTCGCCGCCTCGCAGCCGCCGCCTTCAGCCCCTGCTCGGCGCCCTCATCACCAGCTCCCCGGAGCCGCCGGGGCCGCCCCGCGCTCGGCCGCGCGCCCTGCGCAGGAGCGCGGAGGTGAACGCCCTACCCACGGCCGGGCAGCGCCCCTCCCGCCGCCGGGGCCGCCCGCCGCCCGCCCCGCCCTCCGCGCCCCCGAAGGAGGCTGCACCCGAGGGCCGGGGGGCACCTCCCCTGCCCCTACCCAGGCGGTGGGAGAAGAAAGCGGCGTCCCCGGCCCCCGCCCCTTCCCCAGCAGCCGCACCGTCGCCCGGCCGCTCGCCCGCCGCATTCCCCCGTCGCTCCGTTGCCCGGTCAACCGGGACGTGCCGCCGGGCCTGCGGCGGGAGCCCCCGGGCATCCCCGCACCTGACGCCGGGCGAGGGCAGCAGGGCGCGGCGGGAGATCCCTTCCCCGCCGACGGGCACGGGGGGCTCGCGGCGCCGGTCCCCCCGCCCTCGGCGCCGGCCGGCCGGCCGGCCGCCCGCTCCCTCACTCGTCTCTCACCCGCTGTGCCTCCGCGGCGCCCCGGCCGCTCCGCGACCTGTGAGGCGGCGACAGCGCCACGGCCGCTCCCGGCCGGCGCGCAGGCACGGCACGACGCCGCCGCGCGGGGCTCCGCCGCCCGGCCAATAGGAAGCCGCCCACCTTCCCCCCCCGCCTCCCCCCGCCCTTCGCCACGGCCTGCCCCCCCCCCCCCCGCCCCGCCGCCGCCGCCGGGCGCCGCGGCCAGGTGCGCCCCGCCCCGGCCTGGCAGCGGGCGGGCTGCGGCGGGGGCAGCCGCGGCGGCGCGCCCCCTCCCCACCCCGCCGCTCGGCGCGGGCCTGCAGGCGGCTGCCGGCGCGGTCATTGTGTGCGCTCCCGCCGGCCGCGCCCTCCCGCAGCCCGCGCCTTCCCCCCAGCCCCGCTCGGCGGCCGCGCCCCCGCCCCGGGCAGGGTGAAGCGGGGCTGGGGGCAGCCGAGGCGCTGGCGGCCTCTGCCTTCCCCCCACCCGCCGCTGGCACCCTGCTCTACTAAAAGAGCGGACCCCGCAGGAGAAAGCGGAGCAGTATCGCGGAGGTCATCGTCCTGTCCGCCCGCGGGAGCGCCAAGTGTGGCGGCCACCGGCACCGGCGCCCGCCCCAGGCCCCGTGTCCGCTGCGGCAGGACCTGACCCCGGGCGCCGTCAGCAGCGGCGAGTGACGGAGGCCTGCTGCAGCCCGGCAGACGGGCTGCTCACCCCGGGCACCCCGCGGGGTCCCGGCCCCGCACCGAGCGCGGAGCTGCGGCGGGGGGGCCCCGGCGCCGTCAGTGCTCGTAGGCACTGCACGGGGTAAGCATTTAAGTACAGTTTGCAGGCATTCTTTTATCACCAGGCAGCAACAATGAGCATTTTTAAAATACAAATTATATTACATTGTCTCTGCAGTCTTACACCTTGGTTTTGGTGTTTGTGAACGGTTCCAGTTTTCACATGTGCTGCTGCTGCTCCGGTTCAGCTTTCCCAGCGCACGATGTTTTCTGTAGTGTATTGGTCCCTTCCCAAGCTGGAACTTCAATTACTGCTTACGTTTTGGAGGCAAGTTTTCTTCTAGTTGCTCTGTTTTCCTCCCATCTGTGTTGTTCAGCCTCAAGTACATGATGTTGAGTAACAACAGCTTTTAACTTACATCTGAACTCTTGAGGTCTCCTAGAAATAGAATTGCTCATCAAAGGTGAAAAAAAAGTTCAATGTAGTCCTGCAATTTTACATTTACTCAATTTAGCACATGGGAGAGCCTGGCCTTCTTCAGGCACAGGGCAACAACTACAGAAGCCCTGAAATTTTTGGAGTCGTTGCATAACCTTGGGCAAGCGTCAAAAATTTTTGTGCCCCCACTGATGTCACATGCAAAATGAAGGGAAGGCGTTTGAATAGTTTGCTGGATGTGAAGTAACATAAAGCCATGTTCAAAGAGAGCAGCATCGTGGCATCTACTCAGACTGAGTTACATTCAGAACTATGTGCCCCTCACTGATTTAGAGCAAGACATGCAGGAGTATGATGCTGTGCCTTGTCTTCAGCTCATCTGCTACATGTTTATCTCTAACAGGTTTTCTGAAGTCAGGACTCACAGACTTTAGCTCATCAGATTTTCAACACAGCTCAAGGTTTTTAAGAAGCACTGGGTAGAGGTTCAAAAGTTCATTTTGGTGTTAGAGATTCTTCCTTTGCTGGTAACGAGGAGAGTCACTGGAGCCAGCCTATGAATGCTGAAGCACTCTGACCTTGCTTGACCTTCATGTTCTTCGCTTCCTTGTTTCAGGATTTTTTACGATGTTCCTGAGTTCATACAAGAGTAACATTCGTTGTAGCTTGCTTCTATTTTGCATTGCAAGCACAATTCAAACACACAAGTCAGTATCACTCCTTATGACCCAGGCCTGTTTTAACTGAGGCAATTGAAATTTCACTATTGATTCAAGTAAGAGCAGGCGCACATTGAAATCAATACACCATAACTGAGATAATTGCTGAGATGCATAGGATCAACAGAAAAGTGAATTACTTAGAATGTTTCTCTTTTCCCTTTTGTTTAATAACCGTATCTGAAAGGGGAAATCTTGCTCCTGTCACCTGCCTGGGATGCCTGAATTTTGTTGTTCAGGCCCCTCAGTGGACCTGAGAGTTGTGTTGGAATACTCTCGCAGCAACAGCAACCACACATGGCACCACATCATGTGCATGAGGAGGAGTCATGCCCCAGGTGAGTGAAGACATCCATGCCATGGTGCATATACAGGCACAAAAGAAAACATCTGTCAGCTGAAGCACCAGTCCTGTTTCTTCCCAGAAATATTCCACTGATTGTGTTTGATGCAGTCCACTTTGAAAGGGCTTGCCTGTTCTTGGTGGCACTTGTCTTGCAGCCTGGGATCACTTAAACTAGGAAAAACCCCAGCCCTGTTGCTATGCTTTCAAAATGCTCATCAACTCCTATGAGGATGATATTGGATTGCATATGTAGTAAATAGGAAAAATTATTTTAAATTTCTGTCAAATGTAATTACGCAATTGCGATAGTGGTTTACGCTTACAGCTTTAATAGCACATTGGATGAAACCAAACCCTAACAATCTCAGTAGCAAAATCTCCATCATTTCATGGTTCAAGACAATGTGTAGGTTTTGTTTATTGTAATGTAACAGAAATAATAAAGTCAGATTAGCTCCTTACTTTCACTGTTGTAAATCAAGAGTGATACTGATGTCAGTAAGATTACTTCAGTGCGAAAGAGGATCAGGAGCAAGATTAATAATAACGTGTTTTCAAAGGAGTGATTTGTGCCTGCCTGCTTACTACACCAAGTGGTTCATGTATATTTTGCTACTTAGCAAAACAAGTGTTCTGTTTCTTGATAAATATTACAAAGAATTCAAATTTGCAGAAAGTATTTCTATCCCCAAGAAGTGTTAAGTGAGAGGAAAGCTACATTATTTCTGGGAGTCAAGTGGTTTATAGCATTCTTCAGCCACTTCGCTACTGAATCTGCACAACCATTTCTATGTAAAGTTAACAGACAGGGAGGTATATTAAGTGTATTGTTTCAGGATAAATCTTTTAATGATCACTGATTTTTTCTGTCATCCGGGTAAGATGTCTCTCCTAATAAGGTAAGATACTAATTATGCTAAAGAACATAAACTCCTTAAGCTGGCCGTTATTTCTTCTGTGTACAGTTCTTTTTAAGAGATCAGCATTTATTTTTGACATGACTATAAAAGTATTTTCTGGGGCTGTGCGCGATGTTCTCTGTGCTGATTCATAAGTTTTTCATACCTATTTTAATTTTTCACAAGGCAATCCCTGGAAGTTGCTCTTCTGAATCCGTCAGTGACACCAGGGATGACACCAGAATGGGAGGGTGACCATTAGTGTCACAGAGCCACTCAGTTTTGGTAAACCCAAAGCATTTTTCCTACAAAAGGAGCTCCAGATGTGCCGGTGACTTTTGTGACTGGGGCTCACATCCCTCAGAAAGTAGACTGAGTCCACTGATTGCTTTCACAAAGGCCTGAAGCTGCTGACAAGGCAGGATCTGTAGCTTCACAAGGCAATAGTTTTAGCACTGTAACTAGACTCAGTTAACTAAGTGGTGCAGAGTAAATTTTGCAGGCTGTAAAAATCATTCCTTAGCATTTCAATCAATAAACATAACACTGTTTCATTAAAAATTGCTAAAATGAATTTAAGTGCTGTGTTTTGGAAGCCACATAGAAGTCAAGTTCATAGAAAATTATCAGCATCACTCTTCTGAAAGCACCACAGTTAGTGCCTCTTATGTGCTATAGGTATTTCTGTCTATTCCTCATTAAAAAAAAAAAGTGTTTCCCAAGACAGTTACAGCTAATTTAGGATTTGCTAATTCTTGTGTTTGTTCGTCAGGGGCCCGTATCATGTGCACCTTCCAACAAAGCCTCTATTTGGGAAGGCAATTCATTGAATGCCTGACTTGGAACAGCAAAGAGCAGATTATCTGAACTACTTGAGGGCTTAAATGAGTATGTTTCAGCATACACCTGAATCAAAGCCCAAACCCAGAGTCATGGGCAAACCATTGCTGGAGTTCGGGTTATAAAGCTGTATGCCGTTCCTCCTGTGACGATGCCCTCACAGGGCAGCTCTTCTCCACTGGAGAAGTCAAGCTGTCAATGGAAAAAGGAAGACTCACATCCACAGTGTGACACAAAAGACTCTCAGAACTAAATAGCAATTCCATCTCTTTGACTTAGATTTCCTTTAACTATTCTCCCATGTAGATTTGGTCTCTGTGTTCTTGTATATTTATTTAATAGAAAACAAACTGCAAATGATTAAATTTTTGGCAGAACCATTTCTTTCTGAAGAGAAGGTTTACTCCAAGTCAAAACATTTTGACAAAGATTTTTTTAAGATGTAGTTTCACTAAGGTGAATGTGTAATTTGTAATACTTAGTTAAAATATTATTTTTAATAGTATAATGTATCTTTATTGCATATAGGATTACATGTTCTGTGAGACAAAAAATGTATTCTAAAGTAGCATGAGAAAGTCCTTTGGGTTTTTGGGTTTTTAATTCTGAGCTCAGAGTTCGATTTCCTACAAAACCAAAACCAATCAAATATGTAACAGTGTATTTGGTAAATTTTCTTCAGTCAGACCAAAGACCACTCCAAACCTACCTTTGAAAGGAGAAATCAGGAAAGCACTCACCGGAAATCCTTGGTAATTCTCAAACTACTTCGAGAGTTTTACAGGAAGACTGAAGGCCTTATTTGTACAGTATATTGCACTATAAACTTTCAGCCTGACTGACATCTGAATATGGTGATATGCATCTTTAATAATAATAATTTATAACATTTACTATCATAAAATGATGGGCTTTGCATCAGCTTCTTGCACAATATCCACTAGAATTCTTGCCATTGAGCTTTGAAATGTAGAAGTTCAGCAGACCTATAAGTAATATATGATACCATGAAAACGTATTTACTTGGATCAGTAAGCTCCCAGAGGTAATGGATGACAGGATGAGGTAGCACTTGCTGTGCTGTCTTTATGTCTATTTCTCTTTTCTCTTTTTCTAAGGGAGGGTCTGCAATCTGAGTCATGAGACAAAGAAATCGAAGTACATATATAAAAGAAAAAAAGTAATAAGGGTAATTACTTTTATATAAGAATTTTCCTTCAACACTCCCCAAATGCTTTGCGAATACCGGTTGCTTTAATTATCCTTCAATATACCTCTGTAGCAGTGAGGGTTATTAATTAATTATGCTTGTAGATACTGAACGGGCACTCACTGCACTTGCCAGGGATGAGAACCAGCTTTAGAGAAAGCCACGTGGAAGGCAGGGGAGGTCGGTGGGATAGTGCCTGTGGTGATATCTTTTGGTGCTGTAGTCAGGCAAACCTCTCACACCACTTTCCTGCCGATGTCAGCTGTTAGAAGGGAAATGTGCTTGCTGACACATGGCCTTGGCTCACTGCCTGGCAAAGCCACTTGTGGGTTCAAATTCTTTTGGCATAGTACGGTAATAATGCAATCATAGCCTTATTCTTAGAAATAAATGCTGAGTAGTATTTAATATAATTATTTTACAGATAAGGCATTGGAAGTGCAGGCTGGATATGGGGTTTAACCCCAAAACCGTGGATATATATTTAATTGCTGGAAGTAATTTTTCTCTTTAGCTAAACGTGACTGAACTGTACATGCAAGAAATCTGTAGGATCAGTCTGACTTGCACAATACTGCACTTGAAGTGAGTGGTGATGACTGAAAAAAAGATGGTATCCTAATGCTTAACTCCTTATTCCAGTTAGTCCCTAAGATTGCCTCTGTCAGCTTCCATGAGCCAAGACACCTACGTGATAGCGTTTCCTTTGAGGATGCAGTGTGAAAATCTGGATTTAAAGTCATTAATGCTTCTAACTGCTGCCCTAGATTTTTTCCGTCTCAGTAGGTCTGGCATGACAGATATACTGCTGTGGAGTCCACACTAAATACCTCATTACTACAGCTAACATTATTGCGTTTTCAGTTCTGAAAGAACATTTACCAAGGGAATCTCAAAATCTGTAATGTGCTGATCTAAAACTCTCTCTTCACACTGATACTTGCATGTGCCTATCACAGTTTTTGTAGAATAGCTCATAACGCAAGACTTGACTAGTGCTATACTAGAACAGATAAAGCAGGTGATATTTAAAGGTAAAAATGTGGGAGACATCTTTTGTTCTATTAGTACATGATACAGGTTCCTCAAAATACTGGGGAACCAAGGATAGCAGTTTGAAAATCATGGGATGGGGTGAATTTATCAGCTGCCTGGCACCTTGACTAGCTACAGGGGGAGTGTTAGGAGAGCAGCACTCTCCAGCTGTTGGTGAAATGCCTATGTGTGAAAACATTAGCATATAAAAAAATGCCTGTTTGACTGTTTTGCAGCATTTGTCCACTGTATTTGGGCATTTCCAAAAGCAAAACATCCCTAAACATGAATTTACAACAAATATGTCTGCATGGAGTTGTCATCTAGAGTAATGTTTTGGAGGTGAGAGAATCATGTTTGGCATGTTTCGTGCCCATACATTCCATCTTGCCTACATGTACAGGAGGCAATGAAACATTTGTGCTGTAATTTCTGAATTTGAGAAATTGAGAGAGAAATTTTAAGTTTGCGCTCAGTTTCCTTCGCATGTGATTCCTTTGCCCAGGTGGTTCCCATGACACACTTGGATCCTGTAGAGTGCTTTTGTGTGTGTGCCACGCGCAGAGCTGTGTAGGAACATAGCTAAGCTTTTGCAAACTGGTGGATTCATAGGGCAAAAGGGTATAGAACAAAGTACAAGAGGCTTCTGTTGTGTGAGTGACACTTAATCTTGTCTAGCTGATTAGGAGATATATTGTTCAAGTACTGTAATCTGGTCAGCTGAAGTTCTCTGTGGTATAGAAAAAATCTGTCCTGATGAAATGCCGGTTTCTGAGGTTGATCTCTAACTTTACGTGGCATAAAGAATAATAGTTGTGATGCCTGGCCACCGCCTGCTGAATTTTGGTTCCCTGGCCCTCCTCATCCCCTGTATTTCGCTTAGTTGCATTGTTAGCTCAAGGTGATACTACCTCAGTATGTTCCACCTTGCTATGGATGGCTACGACAGCCTGCCAAAGATTGGGAGCCATGACAGTTTACTTGATAGCACCTCTTAGCTGGAAGTAAGTTTGGAGTAAACATGGTGGAGGAAGGGCTCTGCGCCAAAATAATAATTTCCAAAGCAAGGCAGGATGCAGCTGTGGTGTGGAGGGACAGCAGTGAGCACCTCCCATGTCATATGATGCAGAGTGTGTTAAAAGGGGGGTAGAATCCATTTTCCCCAGCTGAATTAATCCCTCCTAGCATGCCTTTAATTAATTTAGTATTGTATCCCTTTAATTGATTTATTATTGTATCACAGATAAAGCTGAACAAGTTACTTAATGAGTTCAGCTACTAGGATGGATGGATGATTTGTTCTATGTTTTGGAGATTATTTTCTTTCTGTGCAATTTCCAAAGGAAAAGCAGCTGCTGTATACCTACATACTCAACTGCCCCTGTAGGATTTTACATCCTGAGTCAAGGACCTTCCTTCTCCAAATACCCTGGAGGCTTGTCAGCTACAAATAGAACAGGTGTGACAAGGGGTGTTACCACTGTCATTGCCAGAACCAATATATTTTTTATTGGTGTTTGTCACAGTCGCCTGTTAGCATGGAAAATTTTTGCAGGAATCTGTAGCCAAGATTCGGCAAAGCAGATCTGGAGGTCTAGATGCTACACACAGCATTGTGAACTCTGAATCCAGTGGAGCAGACTCCTATGCTTACGTAGGTACAGGCTGGAGAGTACTCTCCCATACTTTGCTGGGAGAGCATTTGAGCATGCAGCACCCTGCAGAATGAAGAGTGAAATCCTTATTTATGTGTTTAAACAAAGGGTTTGCTTTTCAAATCCAGAATCTTCTCCTGACTTCAAGATGTAGGGAGTAGCATGGATTTGTCCACCATTAAAATACATAATGTTATTTTGGTATTCTCAGCATAAAAGTAGCATAATGATTCATTCATAATCACATTACAAAAATGATACATTATTTACATGCATATTGCTTAAGTAGATACTATCGTATCCATAAAGAATTACTAAATGGGAAGTAAGTATTCAAAACATCTTGTTCATGAATTAAAAAGGCGTGCATTAACAATGATGGGTCATGTTCCTGAAATCATATTTAGCAGCTAATTTAACTGACAGGCAAGGAGAAAGTGTTCTGTCATGCAGTTCTTGTTTTCTTTCGACTTCCAGTTATCATGCTATTGCAAAGACCTAATGCATAACACTGCAAGCACTTTTTTTTTTTATATACAGTACATTTTATTTGGCCAAGTAGAAACTTTTAATTATTATTTTATGAGAAAAAGAATTTCTATTCTGCAAAAGAGTACCAATATTTAAAAAACCAAAAATATTTTACACGCTGGCCAGGAAGAGAAAAATCTAGTCTGTCTGTATGAAAGAGCAAAAAAGACATACCAAGAAATTGAGATTAAAACGTAGAAATTACTGAAAAAAAACCTGGTGAATGTTGCTCAAGCGGAGAGGCAGCCCTGAATCTAAGAGAGGGAGGTGGGTAGGTTGGTGGCTCAGCTGTATGACCAGGACCTCTGGCTCTGGAGCAAAAGCAGTGCTAATGGAAAAGAACTGGAACTGGAGGAGAAGGAAGTTCGTGTCCCTTCAATGCTCTTAGTAAATCTGTAGTTGCATTACTTTTTCTAAGTAGTGAGGACATGAAGAGACACTAAAGAACACTAGCCTCTATTTCAAATAAAATGAAAAATGTTCAGTAATTTTAAATGTCAGAAAGTTATCCAGGGCTAGTCCTTCAGCTGGTGTAAATCAACATAATAAATTGGCTCAGTCCTCTAATGGAACCAGGATAACTTGAATAAGGTTAGTGCTTAATGTGAATTAACTGTTTAACTTAACCACTTGCTTTGATTTAAGGGATTTTGTGTTAAAAAAGCAGGTGTGAATCCAACCTTGGAGAAATACCAGGACAGCTAAATGCGGGGTTAGATACCCAGCGAGAGAGTGGTAACTGTACATTGTATCAGAATAATTACACAGGGGCCAGGATTTTGTTGTTGTTGTTGTTGGTACAAGCCTGTTAAATTACATTACATTGTGTTCTGATCTTCACACCATGACGCGTGTTCTGCAAGCTCTGCTCAGCCTGTTGATCTGCTATGGAGGTGTTCATTCTGAAGTTGTGGTGCAAGGGTGAGGTGGCTCGCTGAGTTAACGCAAGAGCGTTTCACCTCAGGAAGTCCAGGTTCTACTTCAAACTTGACATTGCTTTGGCAATGCTAGGCTAGCATAGGTGCTTGCTCCCACCCCTGCCAGCAGATCACAGTGCAGTGTTGTAGAGCTGACACCAGCAGTTACCGTGTGCGCAGCAGAGGTATGGGACTGCGGATGGACGGTGCTCACAGACGCCATCGGAGGGGAGTGGACTCGAGATGTTTCAGACAGCACACCCTGTGCTTCCTCAGCGTGCTGAGAATTCACTTGGCTTCTCTACACCTGTCAAAACAATAATGGTTATGTCCTCCACCCCAAAACATGCAGATGAATAGAGGCTGGGGGTGGGGAGGGTTTGCTGATTATTGACGGTAATGAAGGAGAGTGGGTGGTGACTGCACATTGCAGAAACCTAGAAGAAAGGCAGTATGATATAATTTCACCCTGGGAATCTATTGCTATGGCAACAAAGAACAGATTTTTTTTTTTTTTGAAAAATAGAGTTCAATACAAGAGTATCACAAAAGCAGAAACACGATTTTTAACAAACCTTTCCTCCTCTTTGCTTGTATTTTTTTCATTTGTATTATTAATTAAATGTTTGTAAGCATGAAAAATAAATGTTAGTGGCCCACAGACATTACCTCTAAATTAAAAGAAGTATTGCTGTGCTAGCTTTATTAACTTGGTGTGAATTCAAAGCAAAAATCCTTGTGGTGCTCCTGATGTTCAGTCTACAGACCGCTTAGAGTTTACATTCCATTTACAGCTATTAAACTGTTCTTCCAGATTTAACTAGATGTAACTGAGGTCAGAATTTGTCTCACACCATTTTCTATTCCATATAGATAAAGAATTAATGAAAACAACTACTTTTACTTAAAGCCACTGAAGTAGGTTTTGATGGTCATTACAAGACACCCTGCCAGCAGCGCTTCACTTCAGGAACTGCAGTGGCTTGGGCTGGTGAAAAGGTGCTCAGGGAGGTAATTTTCTACATTTTCTGTGTGAGAAAGGTTTAAGTTCTGCAGTAATATTCAATGAAGGAGCAGTGCTAATCACCTCTCTGCAGAAAGAAGTAAGGCCTTTTGTCAGAAGGCCAAAAAGAAATCCAGGAGCCAGATGAATACTGCATGGCTCCATGCTAGTGTCATCTGCCAAACTCGTGGGATCACCAGTTTGAGTCTGCTGGGGACAAGCTGCTGGTACAAGGAACAGTGACCAGTTCTGAGTTTCTTTCCCTCTTCAGGATTTAAATGAGAATTATGAGTTACCAGGTAGATGAGCCAAGGATTAGCCCAAACCCAAGATCTGCTCCTCTGGTTCCCCTTGACACATCTTCATTTTGTCTTTTTAGGCTTCATCCCACCCCATTTTCCTAACGCTTGCACTATGGTAATCACATTTGCTATCGCTCTGCTCAGACAGGATGTTCATTTCAGTTACACACTCAGGTTTACACTATTTTAGCACTACACCAGGCACAATTACATTTTTTCATTGTATGGATAATGTATTTTACACTATCTGCAGGCTTTTCGTATGACATTAAAATGATTTTTTTCACACCTTGTTTATGACATAGAGCTTACCAAAGAGATCTCTGCTGCTGTGAGACACCCTGAGCTCCATGCACAAAAACCTCTGGGAACAACAATAACATTGATAGTCAGATTACAAATTTAGTGAACAAATGCACCGTGCCTCCAGCAAGAGGCGTTGAATCAAACAAAGCAACTTCTCTCTGTATGACTAGTTTGCACAAAACTCAAGCAAACCAAACTCAAAATTAAAACAAGAAACAGAGAAGAAACAAAAGAGAACCAGGGACTCATTTTGATGAAAGACAAGGGTAAACACAGACATGGGATCCTAATGGCTTTTCCCTCCAATGGGCAGATGGGACGAGACAAGGATGCTGTTCTTTTTAAAAGTCAGTTTAGAAGCATTTACGAGGCTGGTAGGTGCTGAAATACTGATGTCCCATACTTTCACTATGTTTAGCGTACATGTATAGGAAATCAGATTGCCAGGCATTGCTCACCTTTGGACCATTTTAGGAAGCTGGCCGGGGACCTCTCTGTGTACGGGAATCTGCGGTTGTTATTGACCTTGCTCTGCAGCACTCACTTCCTCATCTTTGCTGTCAAACAAGGCTGCAAACAAACCTTAGCATGGTATTGGGTGTCCTGAGATGAGAAGATAGGGGAAAGAGGGAAGTCTTCTTAGGGCATACAGAGATGTGTCAGTCTTTGGCTGGCAGAACTGTCTGTAAGGAGCAGTGGTGCTTCTCCCCTCAAGTGCCTTGCCTACAAATTATGAATTTGTAATCAAAGGATTTGTGCAGCAGACGAAGCTTCCACCACATAATTACTGCTCACAGAAACTGCAACTCATATATCCGGATGGAGAGTGTCTGAATTATATTTTCATGACACTAAAGAAGTGAAAATTGGTCTCAGAGCTCTTGCTGCATAAAGAACAGTGGCAATCTCATGCACCTTTTTGGTCTGGCATCTGCTTTTAATATTTATTTGCTCTTCTGGTTCTCAAAACAGGACTACCAACTTCCCTGCTGGCAGGCCCTCTGGCAGGAGCCCCAGCCCCTCTGAAGGGAGCTGGAGCCTTGGCACTGCCGCTTGTGGCAGTAGGGTGTCAGCTTCTTCTATTCCTTTGTGCTGCTAATGGAGCTTAAAATGAAGATAGCTTTTCTAAGTGTTTGGACAGTAACTTCACACTGTGTTTTCAGAGGTGTTTGTTTTGTTTTGTTTTGTTTTTTGGTGGGTTTTTGTTTGTTTTTTTTTAACACTAATCACCAGAAGTAAATTTACCTGTGCTATTACTGTACACTAAGCAATAATTTTACAGCAGGCATAAATCCACTCTCTGTGCTCTTCTAAGGCTGATAGTTATTCCAGAGACCTCTGTGAATACCGTAGTTCTTTTATTTTGGTGTTAGTTAAGGCCAGCTTATAATAACACTTTTTTGAAACAAGCTGTGTTTAGTATGAACTGCTTTTTGTTGCATATCAAATGCTTGGAATTTATGCAGCAGAGACTTCTCACCTTGTATATAACAGAAAAGAAAAGTAGCAATTTTACCTTCTGTTAAACAATACAAATTTACTCTGCCTTGTATCTGTGTAGGCTGCAGTAAAGGTGCAGATTTTTTCTATGGAAAAGCCTTACTGAATGGAACAGGGAAGAAATCAGTAAGATTTCACAGAAATTTAGCAGCTAATAGGTTTGAATTGAGAATTACAACCCTGTTGCAGCACTCCCTAAGTTGTTCTAAGCATTCTATAGAAAGCTTGTCATTCCCTATTAAAATCCATAGGAATTTCCCATAATGCTGTTTTTTGAGCTATTGGGACTGGATATCGGAAGCACCACCCATTTCTTGGACTGCCTTACATAGCTGTCACTCCTCTGGGACTTCAGGGCAATCCAAAACCTTAATTCCATTGTGCACCATGCTGGTGCAGTTACCTAGCACCGTCTCCAGCTGTAATGGAGGAGATTTATTGCAGCTTTACCCTGCAAGGGTGTGAAAGGAGAAGAGAAATGGGATCCTCATTCTTTTTTTTAACTCCAAATCAGCAATATAATCCACACTGTATGGCATAGCTACACTACTGCAGCATTGGGTACTGTTTAGGGGTCACCAAATGAACATATTATTAGAGTGGTGGGTTTTAATATGTATTGCGATGTAACTGCTGGAATTGTGTCTGCCTGCGGTCTGCAGAAGGAAATCCTACTGTATATTCAGGGATCGCACTCCCGTGAATGACACTGAGTCTACGCAATTCAGGTATCATAGCAACCTCCATGAATCACAATCTCTGTTTCTCTGTGACTTGTTTATATAAAAAACATTGCTAGTGTGGGGCCTGCCCTTCCACTCTTCACTGCAGTGAAGAGAAGGACTGCAAAAGTAGTCCCACCAGCTCCAGCACGAGTCACGGGGGAAGGATTGTCTCCTTTTGTACCGAGTTCTATGTGGTGGGAACTGCTTTGTGCTAGCTGCCTGTACAGGCATTAGCACCCACTGAGTTTTCTGACAATTATACAGTTTTAATAATGAAAAGGCTTAGGTTTGCAATAGCACAGAAACTAAGGAAATAACACTTACAACAATCCTTCTCAAATGTGTTTTTCTAAGAGAAAGAATTTAAGGAGCTATTGTGCTTGCACAGAGTAATGCTATGTGGCTGGCCTTCCTTTTTGTGCTCACCAGGCCAAGGTGCACACACAGCTGAGAAGGAGGTGGCTCAGGAGAAAGTAAATTGATTCAGTGCCTGGCAGTAAGTGATTTGCTTTGCTTATACTCATTGTCATCTTCTCAGGTTGGAGAAGGGAACCTCAGGTCTACACACTTATCACCAGGCTCCACTTCCTCCCTCCCTCCCATTTGCAGTAGGAATAGGGAACAGAGACTTGGCTCCAAACCAAGTCAGCCAAGCAAGCAAAGGAGTGAGATTGAGGTGGTGAGGCTTTTTTACCCTCCGCTTTGGCAGGAAAACACAAGGAAGGTGGTGTTGGAATTTGCTCTTATGTAGGAACACAGAAAGACAATACTGTGTAGAAGAATAACTGCAGTGCAAGGCCTTGGGCTTGCTTATAAAACTTTTGGTCAAGCTATTGTTTTCATTTGGCCCTGAAACTTCTGTGCAAGAGAAAATCCCTATGAAAAGACAATCTACCACAGTGTCAAGCATTGCAGGAGACGAGAACAAGGAAAGAAAGAGTGAATCATCACTATGATCAAGCAGAACAAGATGGGCTAGCCATAAATTTCTACTTATTTCATTTTCTCTGCTGTCATTGGTATTAGCTCATGCATTTGTTCAAAATGGAAAATAAGCAGTTCTTAAAGCCGCTGCAGTTAGATGGTATTGGCCTGAAAAGGAAGAACATCCGTTAAACTCTTCAAGTCCTGTATAAGGCAATAAAAACATACTGACTTTTGTAAAATGAAACAGAGGCGTTGAATTACTATCTTGAGTATTACATTAAATATCTTACAAAATTTCATAAGCCAGTAGAGCCTTTTTAAACTTAAGTTACTGATTCTGATATATAGCTACATAGATACTACTGCAAAGACAAATCTAGTGCTAACTTAAAAGCTCCTAACCTTACCAGGCAAAAACTGCTGTATCAAAAAACCTCAGAGGTACTTGTACATCCTCATCTGGATGAAAGGTATTTTGCAGTTGCCGGGAACCTGAACATTTGTAATTTTGATTCAAAATGCAGCCTTTTGACAATAACCCAAATTTGATACTGCAGACAGTGAGCTAAATCACAGGAGCTCAGAAATTAACTGTAAAGATGAAGATTGGACATAAAATATCACTCTAGGTGAAAAAAAAATATTTCTGATAACAATTAGAGAACCCAAAAAGAAATGTAATTGTTCTTGTCAGTTCTACATGACAGATTCCCCTATGCATTCTTGTGCAGAGATATGTGGTGGCTCCATGTGTACATGCATTAACCTCAGTTCCATGATTTCAGGCCAATTGGTCTATGGGAAGTTAAACATTAGTCCTGGCATTATACAGTGTGCAAGCCACCTCCACACTTCACACTTTCATTTGTGGTGTTAACAGAAAGGCCAAAGATGTGAGTAATGTGATGACTGTGTCTGAACCAAGTGTTTTGCTTCCAAGGAAATACTAACATACTTCACTGCTGAGCACTCTGGTGTGGTCACAGCTCTTTTTTTTTTTAGCAGTTCTTTCACCCTCACTCCAATGTGAAACTGTGAAAAGAAAAATTTTGCTTATGTAATTTAATCTACATGCAGGTGGGTGTTATATCCGCTGCATCGGTTATATTTATTAAATATTGTAGATAGCTGTGGCACATCAGCTGCAGTTCCTTACAGTCTGAACTACCTTTCTTGCTTCTCAACAAGGTAGGTACATCCTGAGGAAATGGTAAAGGTGGCAGAAGTCTTCCAGGGAGGAACCTGTCCCCTTCCTGACTCCACTGGTACTTCTTTACTCTGGAATTACAGGTGCACTATCTAGAGGAGACTAATGCTGTGTAATTCTCCTTCATTTTAAATGTTGTTCTTTTATTTCTATAGTATATTTGTTCTTATCTCCCTTTCACCCCATTTGGCTGGTTCCCCTCATATCTCTTCATCTTGCTCAGTTTCCCATACCCTCCTATTTTTGGTTGCTAGGGGCTCTTTCTGCCTCGGCCACTTCCCGGCACCTGGGCTCTGTCAAGAGCTGCCTGATCCCACAGACCAGGGGCAGAGCTGCAGCCTGGTACAGCCCTGCACTTCCCTCCTCTAGCCTTAGACTATCAGTTATGAACTGCCCTTGGGCTGTCATATCTGGGATCAAGGAACTTGGAGCCTTGGCCTGCGATCCTCTTTCTCTTTTCAGTGATCCTAGAAATTAGAAAGAACACTGAAGGTGCCTGTCCAGATTTTCTGTGAAAATCCCACTACAAAGCATGTTGTGCCCTCTTCTATTTTAATTCTGCTGTTCCAGTCATTATTTCCAGAAGACAATGATGAATTCCTGATCTCTGATTTCCTCTGTTAACAGGGCTCATTAGAGTGACCTTGCAGTGCTTGGCAGTACCAGATACCTGACTTTTTTTTCCCCTGACATTTAACAGACACTCTGAAGGTATAATCTGTTTACAGCTCTTGAAAACCTATTTGCCTCCTATGAAGCTGGTGTCCTTGACCACAAACTGAGGGCACACTGTAGCAGATGTCTTTTTATGAATCTAAAGGGAAACACAGGAGCAATGCCACTGACAGATAAATGGAAATCAGACAAACAGCTGCTTATAATGGTGATATTCAACAAGCTGAGACCATGGAAAAAATGTTGCCTCATGAACAAAGTAGATGGTATCCAGGAAGCTGGTAACAAAAACAAATCCATCAAATGAGGCAGATTTCCACAGTGGTTATTTACGTTTTGACAACAAAAGAGTTTTTGGGGAATTTCTGGCCTTAAATGCAGTTGTAAAGGACAAAAAGAGCAATCTCAGTTCAGCATTAGCAGATTCATCAGAACATGGAGTCTCATATTGTCATTTCACCATTCATGTAAGAACAAAGCTGGTGCCTCCAATGAAGGAGGAGAAAAGATCAACAGCTAACACAACGTTCTTGACATAAGAGATTACTTTTGGTCTTTCCACAACACAGTCCTAGTTTTCAGACCATAAAAGAGAGAGTGCCTTCCCACATAGATCCTGGATAAAAGAACACAGTAATAGAAGTAGTAACTATAGTTTCCAGGGTTCAACTCTGGGCTCTTTTAGACATCATGCTCCTCAGCAGAGCCTGCTATGTAGGTCTGAAGAGGCCCCAGTGAACCCTCTGCAAGGAAAAGAGCACAGTAAGGGCCTTCACCAGTTCTTTCTAATTCAGACATTCGCCCTTCTTGATTGTTGCGAGTGATTGCTAGGGGAGAGTGTAGCTAATGGCTGCAGTAACAGAAATAATTAATCTTGTTTCAACACTTATGAAAACAGCTGACAAGCCTTGCCTTACCAAAACAGGCATGTGCTTTCATTCATTAGGTAGGGTAAGGGAGTGGAAAGGATGGAACTGGAAAGGTGTTTTTCTCCAGGATGAGACTATGGTTGTTGCCTGTTTCCAGACCTGGAAGTCTGCGAGACCGTTTTAGCCTGTAGGAGAAGGTTTGCTGGTAACAGACCACTGACGTCTCTTCACAGGGCTGTTGGAACAGAGCACTTCTTGTAGTTAGGTTTGATAAGTAAAGTCTTTTCATGAGTTGATTCAGGGTTCTTATAAGGCAGGGGGAACCACCACCACAGGTAGCTGTTATATAGCTTAGATCCTTTAGACCAACACATAACTCCTACTTCCTTCTCCCTTCAGCTAGATTACACTTTCACATTGCATTTTCTTCTACTTTCTGTACAGTTCAGACCAGGAGATGCAGTTCACTTTCAAATGAGGTACATTATGTTAGGCTCTATGCTTCTTCTCTCCCAGCAGGAGAGAACACCACTCACTGAGGAAGCTGCATTTCAGGGTTACTAGACTCACCTTTGATTAGTACATTTGCCTTTCAACAGTGAGTCTCCCTGTTCTTGTCTCCTGTGAAAGCTAATCTTAGTGGTTGTTAGGGGACAAATACTTTGCAATCGAAGAGTCATTCACTAGCAGTGAACTCAGAGTCTTTCTATTTACAGCAAACTTCCCAAGCTCTGTTGTCTTGTGATAGGTCTGAACTTCACAGAATCAGAGGGGATGGCACTGTACCCTTCTCTGTGGAAAAGAGCTTGAGAAGAAAACTATGTTATACAAGAAACAGAGAAGTGGGAAAGAGCAATGGAACAGTCTTCCATGGAGATGCTTTGAGACACATATATTTGCTTCTGAGGAGCTAGAAAGGAAGCTGAAGCCCTAAGAAACTGTGGGCCATTCATTAGCCTCTCGCTATCCAAGCTCAAGAATTCCTACGTCCCAGGTTGGCAGAATGCGTCTTATTACACAGCTTAACACTATCCTGCTGGAGAAGGGGAATCCATGTAAGAAAGGTAATCCCTTGAAAGAAATGTTATCGTGGTCAATAATTAAGGTCCGTGACTAGGTAAACAATAGATTACTCTGTATGCTACAAAGGTTTTGCTTCCTGCTGGGGAAATTACCAGTGACCAAGGAGAGCCTACACCTCTGCTACAGGGAAGTGTAGCACCTATTTAAGTGTGTGCAATGGAAAATAAGACAGGGAACCAGAACACAATTGGCTGTCCAGGCTGTAGTGACAGTGGAGTCTATCAACTTCATTTAGAAGTCTGTTCAAAACCCTGCACATGTCTGAGTATTGCTAGATAACACTTTGTTCTATGAGTTATTTATATATTTTTCCAGGTTAAATGCAGCAAGGCAGCAAGACAGTCTGAAGACCGAATAGCAGGGGAAGGAGAGACCCCCAATGAAAGTGTTTGTGCATGGCGTCAGCCTCCAGGCTAACAAAGATTTGTCAGTGCTGGTTTGGGGCACATGACTCCCATCCTGCCCATGGGACTATCATGAGCAGTAGTTGGTTTGACTTCCAAGAACCTATATCCCAGACGTGTCTTGATGAGATTGTGCAGTATGAAGATGGTGGTTGTTTCTCCAGAAACTAGGTCATCTTGCTCCCACTTGTTACTTCTGAGTCAAGCCTAGTATTACACCATCAGATTCGTTTACTTGGTTCAGGATAACAGCCTTTTAAAGCAAACATTTACCATATTCTGTCTTCAGTTAGCTATTGACACAAGATGCAATCTTGCAGTTGTTTTGCACTTTTATAGTAAAGAGAGACAAGTGACATCTATGGGGAAAGCCACAGCATGGTTTTCAAACTTGTTCACTCTATGTTACTACGGGATTTTACTTTCTGAACCTAAGGATCTCTTTTACTCTCATTCACTACTGTATACTGTCCCTGTGGCAACACCAGTGATTACTTACAAGGAAATATAATGTTACAAAAGAGTGAAACATATGTCTAGCAGCCTTTAGCTGCTCTAGCAGCAGGACCACAGGACCATCCACCTTGGATGGTAAGAAATAAGAAGAGCCATTCCCATGAGCTGAGCCTGTTTCCCACTGACGAGTGTAAGATTGTGAGAGGGAAAGCTGTAGTGGTGGGCAGATGGCTAAGAAGTTGCTCATTGAGGCATTTTTTCTTCTCTCTAAACTTCCCATCAAATACCATCTACTCCTCATCAGAACTATTCTGCTCTTGTGGGTTCCAGATTCCCATTCCAATGTATTTCAGGTGCATATCTGAAATCAGCTGGGAGATGGGAATCTGAAAAGGTTTGAGTATTGGGCCTAATAGTTACATGTATATTATCAAGTTTAGATCTTTCCAGAACATGAAACCAAGAGTTAAATGAATCGTAGAATGTAGAATCTAGCATCTATTTTTTCCCTTATCTTTTTAAAATGCTACAGTCACTTAGGAAGCAGCGCACATCCAGTTTGATGCATATGTAGCTTCTGGATGGCCAGACATGAGTCCTAATCCTATTGTTTGCCAGGACATAAGGAATCAAGGAAGCACTGATGCACTCAGGCAAATTGCTAAGAAGTTTGTTTTAGTATCCAGATGCAGAAAGGTCACATGGCTTCACATTTGCTACCAGGAAGAATTTGAAACTAAATTCTCTATAATTTCTGCAATCCAAACCAGTTTGCCGTATTTACTGCCATCACAGATTGTTCAGGTTTGGACATTGACTGAAGGATTAAAAAATAGAACCTATGTGAAACTGGTTATTCACTGGCGAAAAGAACTAAACATTCACTATGGAAGGTACAGAACAAGCAATTACTTCCTACATATCTCCCACTGTACCTCCGCCCTTCTTGTCTACTTACTTTCTCTTCTCGAGGGGATTTCAGTTCAGCTGCATCCCGCCCTTTTAAAATTTCCCTTCTTTTCTGGCATTTAATAGAAGTTGCAAGCCATGCTGGTTTGCAACAGCTCTGTGATGTACGCAAAAGAGGAAAAACAGGATCAGAGCCCCATGTTCATGTTTGCTTGTAGCCTAGGGAAAGATTTGAACTCAGACTTGCAGGAAGAAAAGGCATCACTTTTTTTGTTGTTAAAATTCACAGTATGTTTCAAAATTGTCATGGCTTAAAGTCCACAGCTTAAAACCTGGTGTTGGATTTGTGTTTCCTTTGATAAAAAAAAAAACCCACTGTGCTTGTACGGGTCTGAAAGAATGTAAAGCATAGCACTGAGTGCAGGTCTTTTATGTAGGCAGGCAGAAATAAACAGCTCGCTCACTGTTTTCTAAGATTTTCTGACATATTGAGGCATGCCTTTTATGAAAAACTGTTCCCTGTTTCTAAAAGAACTCTGCATGAGTTCTTGTTTGGTAGCTCAGGGCACAAATGAAGGCAGAACAAGACTTGCTTTTTGCAAATTATTATACATTTGATCATCTAGGGTTAACTTTGACCAGCAGAGCTGCACTGCTAGGTCAGTGAGGCCTTCTGTGAAAAGGCTGGCCTGCATGTTCCCTTGATGTTTGCAAACAGGCACACGTGAGCCTCCCTGGAGGGAAAGGATGGGAGTGACTACCTCAAACAGCAGGACCACTGCCCTGTGTGTCCAGTCGGTTGTGCGGTAGGATGCATTTGTTAACCCAAAAGCACCCAAGAAGCAAAGCACAGCAGTATAACTAATGCTCCCCTTCCTCAGAGGTCCTGCCAATGACAAGAGAGAAAATCTTCTTTCACAAGGCCAAACCTGACAGTTGGTTTAAGGTTGACTATCTGAGCAGGTCTCAGAAAGTGTTAGCTTTCTTGGTAAATGATCTCTACAGTGCAGGGTTACTATGGACCCCACTGTAGACTTAGCAGGCGGAAAAAGGATAGCCGGATAGCAAAGTACATGGACAAACTGTCCAGGACAAGTCCCAGATGTTCTTCAGTGAGGATTTATCTCGGAGATTCAGAGCTGTTATTTTCTTCTCTGGCTTGCTTTGCAGGATTGTGAAAGGGTACACATTAATGGTGTCTGGCTGTTCTCAAAGTACAAGAAATACATCAAAAATAAATGTAAGTCCAAAACATTTCCTACAGTACTATTGATGCAAAGGTTAGAAAACAGTGGTTGAACTACTATGAAGTGGCAACTTTTGTTTCATGCTGTAATTTCATGCTGGATATTTATTTCCAAAACCTAAAGCAAGGGTTGGCAAATATGACAGGAACAGTTTACAATGAAATAGGATTCAATTCAGGCATGATTTCAGTCATACTCTTACATATTGAAAATAAATGGATACAATAGTCTGCCTACTGTCAGGATAGAATGACTATTTAGTAGATTAATGTAATAATCTAGACAGTTATTGCTGGTTATTATGTGCTTACCTTGGATCTTCCTAAAGAAGATGAGTACTATTTACAAGTAAGTAAGTGTTCGAATACTGTACTTCTATGCATTTCATTACATAAATAATTAATTTGAAGAAAATGGGTACCTGAAATAAGAAAGCTTTCACACATTTTCCTGAACGAAATTCAGAGCAAATGAATAGAAAGGAAATGTAAAGACCAAGGCAGGTTGATCTCTACTAAGTGGTGAATTATTGCCCTATAATTGCTACATTTCATTAATAAGCTTAATGTAAAACTGGAAAACTCTTATATAAGTACAGATTTATTTTATGCTGTTTGAATTCAGAAAATCCTTTTAGTATTAAGAATCTGAGATTTTGCCTGAATCAGAGCTTATTGGAGATGCAGGATTTGGTTTTATAAAAACAGTGCACCAACCTCCATGCATTAAAATGTGAGAAGGGTGAAAAAGACTAGGAGTCTGCAATACTCCTCATCCCATGCTTTAAAGTATTCCTTCAACCAAGGAAGAGCTATTTCTATCTAGACCTACTTTATTTTCTACTCACTCTATCTCCTTATGTCTCCTCCCAATAAGCAGTTCTTGCTGCCTCCTTCCTGTATGATGAATGGAGAGAATGAGCCCTTTCGTTCTTTGGTCTCTACCTGTCCTGTGAACACTGTCTGATTGAACATCAACCCTCTGCAATTTCTCTTTCGGGATCCAAAGAGGCTGTGCAACCACCGGCCTTAAGGCTTCTCTTTGAAAGCACGGTTATGAGAAAGACACCGTGTAGCTTTTTACTTCACTTTCGGGACCCTCTCCTGCAGATGGAGATTATCTGACCCCGTGCCATTCAGTTTGTTTGTCATTATAAGGTACCAGCTGTGCAATTCTCTCTCTGTATATAACCCTGCCATTAAAGATGGTAGGATTACCAGTTTCTATCAGAGAAAATGCTTTGAATTCCATTAGTGTTCATTGACATGCATTCCTTCAACTCCCTTCACAATTCCTTGCTTTGGAGCGTGAATATTTAATTAATTGTGTCAAACTTGCTTCTAAAACTAAAAGAGACTGAGGCTGAGTTAATTTACATTTAAACAATTTATATTCTCTTCTGAGTTATTGATTAATCCTTTTTTCAGAAGGATATTTGAGTAAGAATGAGTTACACAGCCAAATGCTGCTTCTGTTTCCTATACTGTGCACTCTACACGGATAGTCAATACTCCTGTCAAATTAGTAAATGCTTTAATTCTGGCATTCTAATTGTCACACTAGAAACAGAACAGTACTGTATCTGAGCTAGTATTTAGGCATACTTATTTATTTCTATTTTTTAAGATTAGTGGCACTTAAATCTCTTCAGAGAAGTACAAGTAACAATTAAAAAAAAAATTGTTAGCAGGGACATTTTACATAGGTTCAAGTGTTGTCCACTGAGATTTTTCAGCACAGTTTGATAGCAAAAAGTGAAATATTGAGAGAAAATTTTTTTTTATCTGTTGAGATAAGATAACTTTGCATGAAAAGCAAAGCTGGTAGAATCTTTTAAAGCTAAAACATGGGTATTTTTTGATCTGTAAGTACCTATAGTGCAGCTGCTGTCAGGAAAAAATAGTCTCCCTCAATTAAAATGATGGTGAATTTCCTACACAGTTGTTTTTTAAAAAATGTAATAGTGCATTAGGGCTCACTTAGAGCTGTTTGTATTTCCTTATTATCACAGATCTTCAGTTTTAAAATAGGCAAGACGCTTTACTTTCTTTCTTCTGGAAACAATATTCTGTACCATAATCAAAGAGATCAGCTTATTTTAAGATACACAATTAACGGACACAGAGACATCTTTCTTACTTTCTCAGAAGTTCAAAAGCCAAGTTTGTTCTCTGTGCAAACTCAAGAAGAGAAGTATGTCAGCAGTGGTGCAGACACCACTGGTCCAGCAATGTATGCTGACAAATGTATTGTGTTATTGCACAGGACAGGACCAGTGCTCCTGCCACTGCCGTCCTTCTCTTCCAGGAATTCTTGCTATAGTCGTCACTGTCCCATGTCCTGCTTCATCAGCCACTATCCTGCAGCCAGCAGAGTTATCAGAGTAATGTATTCTTTTACTCATTTTCCTTGTCTTTAAGAGAGGAGATGACTACTGTTGTAACCACTGTATTTGGAACAGTATCTGTGGTAATAAAAATGTAGAGAAACATTTCCTTTCAGGATCTCCTTTTATAATGAAGTATCTGTTTTGTCACCCAAGATGCTGGGGAAATTTATTTTGCCTCCAGGATTCTGTTTGTTTATACTGAGCAAAAAAAGACCGGAAAATTGCAAGTGAGCATGTTGTGATTTAAAAAAAAAAAAAGTTACCTTGCAATGAACCTACTCAACTTTACATGCTAACACCATAAGAAGATCCCCTTTTTCCTGCTATGCTTTAGAAATGGCCATGAAAAACACTCTGCAATTCCCTCCCATCTATTTCTAGATAAGCACGAGCATTAGGGATCTGACTGGGTAAACTCCATCCACCTACCCACCTAAACTCTCTCTCCTCATAAAATTCTCACCTTTTCACTTGCATCCAAAGGAGTATTTACATGTGGCTTGCTAATGAATGTTTTCATTGAAGTGTACCATTAAATAAAAGGTGTTGTGCTACAAATGAATTCTGTTACGTGGTGCCCACTCTGCATAGTACCCAGGAAGTAGCGCCACATGAATCACAGTTTGGGAACCCTGGCTCTAAAAACTGGTCTGACTCCCATTGCTGTAACTTGTGTTTCCTAGCAGCTTACATTTTGGAAGGCATCTGCCTGTGGCAAGATTGTATGGTAAAGTTAGACCTTGCTAAGATGTGGGAAGAGAAGTGTATTCACTTTATTAATATTGCCAGAGATTGCTGACTCCAGAAAAAAAAAACAAAAACCAACAGCAGGTACGAATAATCTTCTCTTAAAAGCTCTAAGGGTCTGAATAACTCTGCAACCTCAGACCTTCCAGCCTTTTCTCTGGGAGGCCAGGACGCCAAAATTACAAATAGATAAACCTAGAACTCAGCCCAGCAAAAAAGTCTGTGCACGTAGCAGGGGGCCAGGGAAAACCACAGAGGAGCCACCACCTGATCCCACCTCCCTGAGCCATGGCAAGGGCAGTGCAGAGAGATCCGAGCAGGTTGCCTAAAAATTGGGCTGGACGCCCAGCTTCCTTCCCACGCACCATGCTGGAAACATGGGCATGCAAGGCAGCTTTTGCAATGTGCTTCTCAAGCCTGTTAAAAGTGCTTGGCTGTATGAATGTCCCTGCGTGGGTCTCTGCTAGCATAGGGAACCCTTACTGGGCTCTGTCCCCACTCACCCAGATCACAAAGGCGTTAAGCTTTACATTAGTAATTAAACCCTGGTCTGTGTCTTTTTATTCTGGAAGACTAGCTGAGGTCTGCTCTTGGTTTTTAATTCTGTCCTTCCTTTAAAGGATGTTGTACACTGGCACGGGTTACTGCAAACTGCTGCAGGAACTATTTACCTCTACTTTATAAAGCACAGAAGATGCACACAAAACAATGACAGAAGGTGAACCGCATTGTCAACCATCACGTGGCACTTCTGAAGATGGTGGTTATTCTGCCCTAATGATATCAACACCAGCAGCAGACCTTATGGAAATGTGTCATTTCACGAGATGGGAGACACAGAGCAGAAATCAAGGTGGCAGAGGCTTCCGGCTGGCAAGCTCCCAAGAGTTGTAGTAGCTCCCTGACCGTCCTGACATAGCATGTCAGGAGGTGTGAAAGCCTTGTGAGTGCTTGCTGTGAAAGCTGAGCAGAAACCATGGCAACAGTAACTACAGCTGTACTGTATCACCACTTAACTTTGCATTCTGGCCCAGTTTTAACTTTTCCACTTTTAGAGTGACCACTTGGCTCAGGTACACATTTGGCTGTCTCTTGACTAGGTATTTTGGCCTGATTGCTTAAAATAATTATTTACGGAGTTACAGGCTTCTATATTTTACCTTGATGTTTCTGAGTAATATTCTACAGGAGGTTTTCTTCTATGTGTAATTGCAACCACAAGCTACCACTCATGTTGTTATTCATGGTTTACTAGATAGATGTAAGAACTAAGATGTTCACTGGGTTAGTGATTTCTCCCTTAAAGGCCTACCAGTCTCATACTTTCCCCTAGAATTTTATTCATTGCTAAAAAACGCAGGCAAATGGAAAAAACCCAGCATTGTGTGTGCTTTGCCTTCAAGAGATATTATCACAGAACTAAATTCTTTATACACGTCAATACAAAATGTTATCATGGCAGATCAGCTCTGGAAAAACCCTGCTGGACAGAAAGCAATTCAGAAGAGTAAGGTGATATAAGTGCAAGAAAGGTCTGATGTTGCAGAGATGAAAGCCACACAAATAATTTGCTTTCATCACAATTGCTTCTGCTTTATGTGCTACAAATTGCTTTTTCTGCTGAACATGTAGCTTGAGCACTAAGTCATATGCAGACAGATTAAGTGACATGGCTTTACTTTCTACTCGTACTGTCACAGTTCTGTTTTTGCATTTTGTAGACTACTTTCTCATAAAATAGCTGTGATTTTACAGGGCTTCAAGCTGTGGTGCTCATCATCTCTTCTCCCGATTTGGGTCATTGGCCACAAAAATGGAAGAAGGCTAGACAAAACCTCATGGAAGCAGTATCCTTTCAAGGGCTGCTTCCCTGCTGACAAGCAAGTGTTGCTGCTAAGCCATGTAACTTGCACAGATATTTGTGAAAAAAGTAAACAATCTATCAGGCCTAGCTACATATGCTGCGTCTTCGCAAACTAAGGCTTTGATTTCAGACCCCATACCCTTACCACACTCTTGCTCTAGACCACGACTCCAATACCATGCATGCTCCCCTTCCTCCATTTCCAGTAATTCCTGTTCCATATTCTGTACTTCTGAAGCTGGACCCATCACATATGCTGTCTCCATTTCCAGGGCCTTGCCTTTTTTATTTATAAGATTCCTTGTACCCCACACAAATACCAGCTAATTTGCTGAAAGCTGCAGATAGAAATATTTGGTGCCTTGCCCAGACTCATCCTGGTACTTGCAGGGTCACATCCTCTCTCGTTCTGCGGATGCTGCCAAATGCAGTAAACTGTCAATAGGGCAGCCTGGCGACATAGGGCAACAGAGGACTGCAACACACTCTGCCTTGCAGCCATGCAAAGCCTACCAGGAGCTATGCTCACACGGGCCTCACTAGAAAGTGCTGGGCCAGGGCTGCTATGCAGCTCCTCCTCTCCAGGCACATGGCATACCTCATGACAGAGGACACAAGTACCAAAACAACTTGGATTAAAAAGAGAAAGCTGGAGAGAAACCAGTAAAAGCAATACTTCAAACGTTCACCAACTTCTGTTAGACCAGTCCTAGCAAAGATGGAAAACAGATCAGCAACAGAATAAAATTAGGGAATGCCTTGTTTTAACTGCATGCATAATTTCTTGGATCACTGATATAGGGTTGCCACTATCTTTGGTACCAACACTGCGTTTGATGTTGAGTTCCATTTCTCAGGGCTGTAGTGGGCCTATTTAGCATAATCCTTGCAATGGGACCCTGGAGTAAACCCCAAAGGCATTGAAAAATGCCTTGAACTTCTTTTCTGAAACAAATGGAGAATGATGGCTCCTTTAAATATAATGCAATATACCAGGTGCTATGGTATGTTATTGAAATTTATTTTGCCAGAATCTTCTAGTATGTTGGTCAGAGTGACATTACCAAAAGCTGTTATTTATGTTTTTAAGCCCTTCTTTCATCAGTAGCTTAATCATCTCCGACCTTCAATCAGGGAATTTGTTTTGCAGATGATGAGTACATAGGAGAATTGGAATCTTATTCTAAAGAGAAAATATGAAAGAAACCTGCTGGTTTCCGACGCCTTGATCAGAAATGCAAAGGAAGCACGGAGAACAGTGCTGATGAAGGAAGTCCACTGCTAACACTGAAAAGCCATTTTTATTATGTCATGGGTGAAGACTTTTTTATTTCCTACAGAGATGTGTTCTGGAGTCCTGTGTTTCAGTAGTTCTCGTGGTGTCTTTGTTAATGTCTGAGATCAAATCAACTCCTGTCCATTCTTGAATCATACATATATACACCATCTCCCCTCTCAGCATCAACACCAACAAAAAAATCTTTCTGTGAGTATTTGGAGTGGCTGAGAGCATCTGTTTGCTCAGTAATATAGATGAAAAAAAAGAAAGGATAGTCAGGTATTAAATAGCTCCTTGAGAAAAAAACACATCATTCTAAACACCTTGGTAAAAATACTGCCAGACCCGCCTCCTAGCAAAAAAAAAAAAAAACAAAATGAAGAACATGATAGGTGATGAATTCACGACGGTTTCTTTGGCTTGCTAATTCAGAAGAATATGTTTGAGAAGTCAGTCATCCTGGGGTGCACCAAACACAACACAACCAGCCGGTCAAGAGAGGTGATTATCCCGCTGTATTCAGTGTTGGTGTGGCCTCACCTTGAGCACTGTGTGCAGTTCTGGGCCCCACAATTTAAGGATGTGGAGGTCCTTGAATGGATCCAGAGGAGGGCAACAGAGCTGGTGGAAGGGCTGGAAGGCATGTCCTGTGAGGAGCTGCTGAGGACTCTGGGTTTGTTCACTTTGGAGAGAAGGAGGCTGAGAGGCGACCTCATTGCTCTCTACAGCTGCCTGAGGAGGGGAAGGGGAGAGAGAGTTTCTGAGCTCTTCTCCCTGGGATCCAGTGCCAGGGCGTGTGGAAATGGTTCAAATCTGCACCAGGGGAGGTTGAGCCTTGGCATTAGGAAACATTTCTTTACTGCAAGGGCGGTCAAACACCGGAACAGGCTTCCTAGAGAGGTAGTCGCTGCCCCAAGCCTGTCGGTGTTTAAGAGGCATTTCGACAGTGCCCTTCATAACATGCTTTAACTTTGGTCAGCCCTGAAGTGGTCAGGCTGTTGGACTAGATGATCATTGTAGGTCCCTTCCAACTGAACCATTCTATTCTAGTCTAGTCTAGCCTAGTCTATTCTGTTCTGTTCTGTTCTAGGGACTAGTTCTAAGGATCTGTAAAAGGTGAGGGAAACACGTCCATTGTGAGAGGGCTGGAATTTATGACACAGGAACCCATATCCCCATCTAAAAGCTTGTGTATGTCCACAAGATTCTGGCTCAATATATCAAAACTGTGCAAAATTGCTCTGAGGTTTTTTAACAGGTAAAGTTATTCACTTTTGCTCTTTAAAGCCAAGTAGTTCCTACCCTGGGGGAATATTTTGAAAAGCTCTTGTTGCCAGTCCTACATTGTTCAGTCTGACTCTAAAGGTTACAAATGGAATGATTAGTAGGTGTTGCTCCTTCTTAGGCTTAGTTTTTTATCTTACACTTCAAAACTATTAAAAAGCCATAAGGATAAAAAACCTCTCCCACTATATATTATACTGATTATATAGACTGCATCCACTCTATATACTATATTCGCTAATAGAGTGGGATCTGGGTAAAAAATTTTACGCTAAATTTAGTACACAGAACGAGGCTGGGGCATGTATGTCTGGACATGGGTATGAGATCCAGAGCATGGTTCTGGCCACCACTAGCTAGACCTCTCCAAAGTGGTATCTTGGCATGCCTTGGAATAACCACAGGACATTAACTGCTGTCAAAGGGGGCCGTACAGATGAAGATAAACTACTCTGGCGGATAAGAGGGCTTAGCTGTAGGGATTTAAGCCAAGCCATGCCTGTTGTCCTCAAGGCCACTGAATGGTTCCTGGCCAGTTTTATGTCCTACTATAGATGTAAACAAGGCTTGGTTTGACAAAGTAAAACCAACTCAGGTTTGAAACAGCTACCAAAATGGTAAACTGCGCTCCCAGGGTTGTCCCTCTTTTAATCCTGCTGCCCAGCTCCAAGGAAAAACTTTCTGCCAGTTCTTCAACAGGATCTCTGCAGTAGACATTAGTCACAGCCCATTCCACAGCTGACAAAAGCTATTGAATCTGTCCTGTGTGTCACACAGCAGTTTGTTCTTAATATTCCAGACTGGCTAGCCAACAGCCTTGGGGAACCTTACTGCAAATTTCCTGAAACAAAATGTAAAGGCATTTTCGCTTATCCTATTCACTTCACATGACAGAGCACAGGGAAGGTTAAAAGAACTGGATGGGCTGATGATATGGTTACAATTGAAGGTGAAGAGCATTTTAGACTATTTATAGCTGGTATTTTTCCCCTTTTAGAAACACTGCTAATAATTGCTGTTTATTGGAGATACAGAGTTCTTTTTTCTCTTTGTAAAATACAGGTTAAAATACTTGTCAGCTCAGAAAGACAATGAAATACACAGAAGAATGCTATAGGAATGCTGGGGTTAGTATCTTGACTTTCATAATCTAGACTTAAAGCAAGCCAAGGCAGTATTGCACACTCATTTGGTGCTTTACACTCAAAATTTCTTAAGTTTCTGATATTTAATGTGTAGAATTATTGTATGAGCATCTCTAGCTTTGGCAAATTGGATATAAAACTGCAAATCTGCAAACTGGAGACCAAAGTCCTCAGATGAACTAAAATGTCCTGTTCAGATTTTACACATTCGTGAACAGCAAATGATGTAAGTAATTACTTGCCTCTCAAGTCTGCTGCATGGGTTAATCAGAGGATATTTGTGCAATGTTTACAAAGTCCAGTGTGCTACTATATGATCCAAAGCTTGTTTTTGTTTATTTTTACATTGAAGTCTCCTTAAATGGCCAAAAGACAGTAAGAGAATAAAAAAGGACAACTGAAATGTCATGGCAACATATCTCTGCCATTGGCAGTGGCAGCTGATGATATGTAAATTATTTTTAAGCTGTCAGATTACTGGAGAGGCACGTTTCTATTATGTTAGTCCTTCCAATGGGCTTGCACTCCTCAATTAATGTATATTTTTAGATAGTATTGTTTTCTCTGGCTTCATGTTACAGTCTTTCTTTAGGTGCTTCATTGCAAGGTATGCTAATCGTGCTGTTACAATATGAAAGTGGGTGACACAAAATACTTTAGCTGAACTGCAAATAAGACCATGTAGGTTTTTAACCAATAAACTACGCCTCCCTCCTCATAGGACTTTGAGGAATCTTTAATGTAGTGGAATGTCAAAGGCCAAAGTCTTCTTTCATTAATTGCAACTTCTTTAAAGTGGAAAGTATGGCAATTCTGGCAAGTAAGATCCAGGTTACTGGATCAGTAAGCTGTCTTCAGCTGTAGCTGCACAAACTTGGGAATTCTTGGTTTCAAAATACAAACCTTGCTGCAGACCTCTGAGACTGCTTCCTTCCCCTGGAAATGAGCCAGATGTGCCTTAGTGCATCTTAGTGCACAATTTGATTACTTAGTCAGACTGACAGTGAGACTTCTGCCCAGGCAAGAACATCAAAATGTTTTCTGAACTGTCCCTTTTTTTGGTCATTAGTATGTATTACTCTGTACAGGATCTCCCATAGCGATTCTGCTCTCAGAGTGATCACCGAGTTGAGTTGTTGCATCTCTTAACTGTAGGCAGCCGGCAAGGTCACATGATCCAAACCCTCCTTTCAGATATGTAATATAATATGATAGGATATGTGATGTGATATAAATACATTTTTTTTCTTATTATCTCTAGGGTTCTTATCATATTTTTTCTTATTATTTCATTGGCTCATTTCTGATATATAATTTTTGCTTATATCAAACCAGGAAAATCTGTTTCCAAATTTCATAACGGTTCTTTAGAAGAGCGTCAGCAAAACTAGAAATTTGTATTACAGTCAAACCAAAATATATAGCACAGATACTTGCATGGCACAGCTGCTTTCCAAGAACACTTGTGTATTTTGCTCCTAATGATCTCTGTAAGTGGATTTCTCAATGCATGGATTACTGGAAATTTACACGTTCCAGCCCTGGAAGAGAAAAAAAAAAAAACAGTATCCTTGTTTAATGCCTTCTGAAACAACCTTGAGAAATGAACCTTGGGTAGAAGTCATTTAGCATTACTGAAATTGTTTTACTAAGACATGTTTTCACTGATGATTTATGTTGGAATTTCTGTAGCATTTTCCACTTGCACCTGGGCAGCCTTGCTTTGAGGGCTGCAGCCTATGTACTGCAATTGTCTACAGGGCTAGTGTGAAGATACTGTTCTTCATGGCCATTTTTGCACAGAAATATCTTATGAAGGCATTTTTGAAGAGTACAGGACAATAGCTCTGTTCCTTCCTTAAATACTGATTTCCTTCGAAACAGAATAGACTTCTCAGTTAATGATCTTTTTAATTTGTGGAAATACAAGGTGCTTTTTCTCACTTCCTTAAAAAGCATTGTAGACAGCTACATGCAGTCGGTTCAGTCTTTCTATTGCTCATCTTCCTCTCTGCTAAGGAGCAACCTGACAGGTACCAGATATTTCAGGATAAAGAAGAGTAGGAAGAACAACTAAAAACTCTTTAAGCAAGAGAAGGAAAGAAAAAGACTGAGACTATGACCCAAGCTTGTGCTTTCCACAAAACTGGGAGGTGCACAAAGTCAGCTGCCTGTGGTAAAGGTGCAAGAGAAACTCTTACATTTTAAGGTTTGACACTAAAGCAGGTTTTTTTTGTAGCAAGGAAAAATGTCATCTTCCACTAAAAACAGTCCTCCTGAAAGTATATAGATGAGAGTGTCTAAAACCTAGTATTTTCAGTGTTTAACACAGAAATTGAATTTATTTCAGGGACATCAACGCTTAATTTAATATCTAATGCTCCAGTAACAGAAAACATCCATGAAAATCTTCAAGCTGCTCCGCTCAGCACAAAAACCCAAGAGTGGTTACACAGCCTCCCAGTGAGAGGACTCCACACTGGGCCATACGCAACCCCTCAGAGATATAGCCTAAACAGTATCTCACAGTACTTTTCTGCCTTAGACTCTCAGGAAACCTACCATTATGTCTATCTTTTTGTCTCATTAAGCAGGTAGGAAATGGAACCAAGAAATTTTTTTAAAATCATGAGTTATGTTTAAAAAAATTTAATTTACTTAAAAATAAGGCAGACAGTTCAGAATAACGATGAAACAAACTGGATGCTCAGTGTAAAGTACCATTTTCTCTGAATCCCAAACACACAGATGCGTTTAAGAATCATGTTTCATGTCAGACTTTCTGCCTCAGCACCGGCTAGCCCGTTCTTCGCCTGTGGTGCTTGATTCCTGCTCTGCGATGTGCTGCTCTGCCACCCACTGGCCTCTTTATTCCTGATAGAGACAGTGCAGTGGAAGAACAAAACAATTTTCCTACATATATCAAGACGGTTATTTGAAACAGCCCCACCTGAAATATCTTTATAGCAAGTGAAGCATGATTTCAGTATGGTATCTTTACTTTTCAAAAACGAAGAAATCTGTCTAAATAAAATGTTGTTCAAGGAGTGCGACAGAGGCCATCCAGCACTCAGCCTGCCTGGCTCATATCTATCCTGGGTACCACTGGGCTGCTGAACTTCCCACATATGTGGATTCATTTAAGAGAGACAAGTATCTTCCACTGGCATTAAAAAGGAGCTATGAATAACCTGCACCTCGGAAAGTTAAGACCACTGTTTAGGTATTTAATTGTGGATTGACCTCTAATATCTAAAGTGGGGCTGCATATGCTAAAATCAAAACTTAGAGGTGAGAGAGGTCTCTAAGCAGGATGTACTTACCTGCCTGTATGAGTTTGATATTAGTTGTGTGAAAAGGGATTTCCAGAGACTGGAAAGGTTCTCTCCTGCCTTTGCAGTCCCTGCGTTAATGTTAACACGTTAATTGCCGTGTTTTGCATGTTGCAGACCACGTTTTCTTGACCATGGGAGCACTAGCATTACATTAAGTAGCAAAGCCCATTTTTGCACTTCCAACTCTTCACAAGTTATTTTTATGTTCTGAAAATTAAAATACTACTGAAACAGAACTATTATGCACCTAAAATGTTTTGGAAAGCTTCTATAATTTTACATAAAAATGTAAAACTTTTTCCCCAGTATTAAAAACAATTAACAGATTCACACTTTCTATTTCAGCCTGGGAAAGAACATGATCATCATTGTTCTTGATTTAATATAAGGCATGATTATGTTACACCACATTCCATGCTCACATGAACACATAGCTTTTTATGAAGGACATCCAATGTTCTGATATGACTAACGGGAGCCCTTTCTGTGCCATATATCCAGATAATTCATGGACACCAGATGCTCATCCTCCCTTATCACTTAAGCAAGAGTGCTCATTCCTGAATTCATGTTCTGACCATTAAATGAACAGCACTATTAAATAGCATCAAAAAGTATTGCTGCTCTTGTCTTACTAGACCTATCCTTGGAAGAGACTCTTCCAAAGTATATCCCCCCACATACAGCTTACACTTCTCTTCTGCTTTCATTAATGAAGTATGGTAAGTCTTAGCATGTAGTCATCTAGCCAACTTGACAGCCTAGAATATCCCTTTTATTAAAGGGTAAAATAACTACAGTTTCCATAGCCACCAAATTGACCCTTATTTTAAGTGGTTTAAATTCTCCAAGGCTAAAAGATAGCTCTGTGTTTCCCTATTGGAATAATGCAGAGCATGTTCCTTTTAATGATGGTCACATTAGACATTCTCTCATTCATTGTGTTACTTGGAAGCAACTACATTAAATCAGTTTCCATGAGGTAGAGGGAAAGAGAAGAAAAAGATCAAGATGTTGCCACACTGATGCTATGAACAGTCTATTTGTGAACATAGAAAAAGGAGGTGGAAAAAAATGTAAGTCAGATTATCAGCTAAAACCTATCAACAGTGATGGGATCCCAGGAGCTGTTTCAACTACCACCGAGGGACCTTTGTGAATGGAGTGTCCTTGCACATTAGCAATTGCGGCACCCACCTGAGTGTCAGGACCTGCAGCTGTGAGCTGTCGCATCACAGGAGTGGGAAGAGGAAGTGTATACCCTCCTATCACCCAGTGTCACTGATTAGAGCAGACAATGATTCAGAAATGAGATTATCTTAGTCTCTGAAATACTACTCAGTATGGAGGGCCTGCAGCCCATGTCTACCAAAGCATGATACATATAACAGGGCACAACCAGTAGTCAATATGCCAAAGGCAGATTTCTGCTAACATATCTGAGGTAAAGGTAAGCTACTGAAATACTAAAAAGCCCAGGGATTTTACCACAATAAATGAAAACCGGAGAGAAAATACCGTGTCATGACACTACCAAAAACAGATCAGCACAGATTTGTGATGTTTATCTTCACTGACATCTGCTCCCAAGTAGCACCCTTATTAGCTCATTTGCATTCAGTAATTATCTTACCATTCCTTAGCCAGACTTAGAAGTTATGCAAATCAGGGTAGAGAAGATATGAAATTTCTTTGGGTGCTAATTAAGTCACCTATGATTTACATCATGGGAATTTTGCCATCAGTGCAGAAGGAACAGAATCAGACTCACTGATTTTGGTGCTGATCACCTGTGCTGAACTGCTTGCACTGAAAACCTGCACTCAGGTACAATACATATAGTATTCTAGGTGATCTTTTTGGATCAAGTGTTCATCAGAATAAAATACTGTATTATGTTTCATTATTATATTTTTAATATAGGATAGTAAACTGTACTAGCTAATACTTTTGTTTGAGACAATGTTTTAGTTGTGTCAACACTGGGAGAACCCTAGCCTTGAAACTAGTGTTCCTGATCCCTGTTTTGGCCTGCCTGGCCCCTCAGACAGGTCAGAAACTGGGGCTGGGTGACTGGGCTTGCACTCAAGTTACCCATGAATGTTTGCTCTTCCTGTCTGAAGTAAAAGCACCCTTCCGGTCAGTGTTAACAACAACCTATGTCAGCTCATAATCACAGACGTGGTTACAACTTATGTTAAGCACTCATATTTCCAGTCCAGCACAAAGAACAACTACAGGACTTTACACAGTGACAGGGACAGAGCTAACAATAGGACCACCATCTAAGGCAACAGGCAGAAGGGCTTTCTCATCGCAAAGAGGCATTAGAGGATTATTTGGCAAGCTGTGTATGTGTAGCAAAAAAATGAGGGGAAGAAGTCAGCAGGCAGAAGGAAACAGTTCGTTCCAAGACAAGGGAAAAAGTAAGCGTGCTCCCCAGGGAACAAAATCATGTGGGTATAGTGAACCGCCTACTGATGTTTGTTCTTCCTATGTTGGAGGGAATCGGGACTTTTGTTTGATCTAGACACTGGATTTATAGCTGGTTCCCCTGTCTCTGCCTATGGCTGATCACACTTATATAGATGTTGAGCTCCAAAGTGTCTGTAGAAGAGGAAAGGAACTAAATTTCAACACTTCTGTGCTCTCCAGGCTGAATCCACTCATGTCTTCACTTGTCTATACTTGCACAATCAATTCGTCTTTATAGTTCTGATTATCAGGATCTTGAGGAAGGAGCTGTTAGAGGTATTTTTTTACAAGTATCATGCCTGCCCATATCACCAAGCCAATAATTATAGTTCTGGATTGCTTTCTGTGGATTGCGTGTCTCAGGCAAAAGCAAAAAGTAATAAATTAAAGGTATTATAGTAGCCGAGATCACAGATTTTGAATGAAGCTGTCGGGCACAGTAATTCAGATTTACATTTGTTAAAAAATAGCTGTCAAAGTTATATGTCAATCTGTTAGCACAAGGTTTAATTTATCTTTCTCCTCAGCAAGGTTGCCTGGAAACAGGGAAATAGTCTGAGAAATCCCTTTGTGCAAGTGTGGTATCACTTGAGAAATCAATACGGCCATTTCATGACTGCTATTTTTAGTCAAAGATTTAGAACCTCTGAGATTAAAAAACCCAACCAAACCCAACTTGTAGTAATTTTAAATACACCTGGTATGACCAGCAACTTGGAGGTAGGACTTTGTTCAGCACACAGCCATCTGTCACCTTCACAACTACAGTGTACACTGCTGTCTCTCCTGGTGCAAGTAACAATCACATTCAAGGCAAAGTTTCTCTTGCAATGTGCAAGCTTAGGATGGAGGGCTGACAGGCTTCACAAAGGAAAGCCCATTATTTTTAACTACAGGTTGTGAAATTGCAGCATGAAGTCCAGTAAGAGCATGGAAGTATCTATACTTACAGTATCTGTCCCTGGCAGACAAACAGAAGTCTCATGGCCAGAGTAGCTCATTCAAAAGATGCTACTGAAGAGACATCCATCTAGGTTTGCTGTTAGCTCATACACCATTACATGTCGTGCATTGCTGAGAAGGGCAAGGAGGCAAGGACAAATAGCAACAGACAGATGACTGGGTCAGTTATACTAACCAGTCAAGGGGAGAAATGATCATGCAAGATTTTTCACAAATACAGCTCCATGCTGGAAGTCTCTCGTCTGCCTATGCTGAACTCTCTGCTGATGAATAACGGCCTTTAGGGAACACTTAGGAAACATGAGCATCAGGCACTGCAAAGGGCTCTTTGAGCCAAACAGCTAGGCTGCAGGATTTCTTCTAATGCAGGGGATTTATCAAAGCTTTTGATTGTTTTCCTTTATTGGATTATATAGTAGTTTAAGAATGCAATACACCCTTAATTGTGTGAAAAAACATCATCACACAGGTTATTCCCCTGAAGTTCTTGGGACACATGTATGGGTTTAAATGGACTGCTCAATCAGGCTCCATGATTCTTCACCAGCTGCATCTTGCTCCAGGTTTTGCAAACCTACAGGTGACCCTGCTCCTTGCATCTCCTCCCCCATCGCTGTCCTGCAGTTGTGCTCTTCTGTTTTCCACATTTCTCAGCATTTTGCCTTTGTAGACACAAGATAAGCACAAAAGTTGCTGAACTGTGAATAGTCTGAATATTAAGCTGTGAATGCAATAAGCAGAGGTGCCTGGAAAAGGTCTCAGTGGAGTCAGTTGCATCATTGTGCAGTGAGGACTTGAGGCAAATGCAGAGCAAAGAGTAGAAGACAGTGCCTGGGGAAGAGCAAGGTGAACAGTTTATATTGAATAATTAATATGTGCTTCACCATTCTCATGCTTCACAGATTGTCTGTCAGCAGGCTTATGATTTTCCTGTTAACTTTCTGCAGGAAAAAAAAACCCTAGTTGATTTCTGCCAGCAATGTTTGTTATCAGTGAGGACAAAGTGAGCATTCAGTATGCAGACTCACGGCTTGCACTGGTTGCTTTTGGCCATATAAGCACGCCTTTTTTCTGTCACCTTACCTGGAGAATGACATTCTTCAAAGCCTGGTCCTGCTACAATTGAATTTACTCCAGGATCCCATTGCCTTGAATGATATGAAACAATATCCTGCAGACATATGCTCAAATCAAATCAGTGCAGCATGGGTAATCACACTGAAAATATAAACAAAGCCCCAAAGGAGTTTATACTCCACATCTACAAATTTTCCTGTCCAAAAGGTTACTTATACATCCAGGACATGGCAATAAAATGCATAGGTCAGTTCCTGTTCTTTGTTAGATCTGAGTACAAGAAGTGTATTTCCCTTGTAGCCAAAAGTCATTTTACATTGATATATTTAACAGCAAAATTTTATACAAGGCAGGAATTCCAAGAACTGATATCAAGCAACCTTTTGAGTTTTGTGGCCTTCAGCTAGAGCTAAGATGACTCAAATAATATAACATGCAATTCCAATAAACTTACAGGGATGTTGTTCAAGAGCAAATGTAAATTATGATGAACTTATGCATCCCTGGAGATTTACTCAAAGAGAATACAGAGATGATTGCCTTTGGGATGAATGAAGGCTGCAGTACTCACTGTGCTATAGCCACATTTAGCTTCTGTGAGCAAGGCATGAAGAATGATGGCAACAGAAAGCAGAGAATTGTTCTCAGGAGGGTTCTGAAAGAGCTGCTCCACGGGTGAACGCTCGTCAGAGAAGCTGGGGTATCTCCAGGGCAACTTGTTTCTATGACACTCCTGCCACAAGCGTAAAGTATGGATCTGTACAACCCTATAGATGTAGGCCTTGGATTTCGGCAGTCTTTCAGTATAGTCTCCGACTGTACACTGCTGTAGCACTGCTTTCAAGAGCAGTTCATTCATGGAGAAAATTCAGCAGCTCTAATATGGACACCAGCACACGCACTCAGACAGATATGCCCTCTCCACTACAGATGAAGACATTCACATGCTACGGAGTCCAGGCATACAGGGGAAAATTTAAGCATAGGCATGACAAGAAACAGACATCAGGAAATTATTATCAAGTCAACAAAACACATGGATTAGAACGTGGTTCTTTTTCAGGCAAAATAGCCTTAATGGTATTTGATTTAGAATTTACCAACATGAGGATCACTCTGGCCCTGTTTCCTAATCATGTGCTATAGAAATGCTAGTATTTCAGCAGGTTGGGGTGGGCAGGCAGGAACTACAGTCCCAGTCACCTAAGTTTCACTTCACCCCTAATCACCCAGCACCTCTTAGAACCACTTTTTATGGTCTGCTTCATTGCTAAAGGCTGGTGTGAGACTGTGCTGTAGTTTTACTCCTTGACAGCTCCATTCACCTCACCAGAGCGTTACACTTGGAAACTGAGGAGTGCTAATGTAATCCATTCCCTTAATTTGAGACAGAGACAAGCGAAGTGGCTACAAAGTAAAACCGAGTGTTTTTCCTGCAGTGCCTTTTCTTTGTTGTGGTCCACAAGAAGATGGTCACCCACAAAAAGGGCCTTTCAGAGGGGCACTCCAACTGTTCAAGCAGAAGACTTTATTCAGAGGGATCTTTAATTAGCAGATGTAAAGAAAAGGTGGTGTGGAAACTTGTATAAAGTACGCTCAGGGTTGTGGTACTGAAGGTAACAGAGGAACTTGAACACTAGGGCAAGATAAAGGAAGAGGGATATGAGTAGGAAATTACAGTTGAGTTTTCAAGATGACTTGGTTGAGCCATTCACTGAAACTGAGCTTTGTAGAGCCTGTGCAAGCTTTCTAGCCCAGGTATGGCAAGTTGTACACTAAGAGGAAATTGTTTTCTGGTCTGCCTTGCAGGTATTTTCTAAGTAGCACAACAAGTGCTTTGCTAATGGCTAAGAATTGCTGACCTTTAATAGCAATGTTAAGTTCAGAACTCATAATTTCTGCAGTTTGTAGCTCAGATGATATCTAAGACCTTACTGTAAATTTTCACTGGGGTGGTTTTCTTGGCCACATGGCTTCTTCATACACATACATCAAACAGTCTACAGAGTCTAAAATTCCCGGGAAAAAAAATCTTATACAGAAAAAAAATCGGTTTCACTGACTTATTAGCCCTCCTTCCTCAGATACCTAACAACAACTAGCCACTGCATTAAAGTGATTATAGTTGGCCACGTAAATGAACAATTGCTTGTTTACGTGAGGAAGAACCACTAAAAAATTCGTTTTTTTTTTTCAGGAGTGCAGGAGGGATCTTCTCCCTCATTGTGGTTCCCAGACCTCCCCAAGTCTAACTAACTCAACACATTGCTGTAATACAACAAGTCTGCATAAAACCCAAACTGATCGGTTTTGAGCTGTGTGTTTCATCGAAGGAGGAGGAAAATAGACTACATTTGTATAATTTTCTTCTCGTCTTGATCCTTAGAACACGGGGGAGTTCAGAGGTCTGTAAAGTAACCTGGAGGGCGATTTATTTGGAGAAGTTCAGAAAGCTGGTACCTCCCTGTGCTATTCCCCTCGCCGCCCCTTTTTTAGAGCCAGAAATCTGGACTGCACGGCGACGGTGACACCAGCACTTGTGGGGGACGTGCTGCCCTCCTCAGGCAACCTGCCTTAAAATCCTCACTGCTGCCTTCGGACCAAGCATTCAAGCGGGAGAGGGGCCACTCCCCAAAAATGTTATTTTATTTTACCTTAACTAGCCAAACACCACTCAGGACAAAAAACCGGCCACCGCAGCCACCAAGCCGGTAACCGGTCCTCTCCCACCCCGTGAAGACACTTCTGCGACAGGGCGGCGGCTTTCCTCGCTCACCTCGCCGGCGTTAAAATGGCGGCGGGGAGCCGCGAAGAGGAAGCCGCCCTTACGCGGGTGGCCACGTTCCCCGTTAAAGGGACAGGGGCGTAGTCTGCGCTAACGCGAAAGGGGAGCCGGTGAAGGGTGGTGTAGCTGCCGCCGCCTGCCCCGCTGCCCAAGCGCTCCGGGCGGCGCTGAAGGGGGGCGGGAGCCTCCTCGCCCCCGCCCCCCTCAGCGCCGCCCCGAGCGAAGCCTCCGTCTCTGTGGTGCGGCAGACGGAACCGCGGGGTCTGTATGTGTCGGGGGAAGGCCCAGTAGTTCGTAATCTAGACGAAGAACCGAATGGGTGACTGAGTTTGGCTTGGCCTCAAAGTTCGCTCTCAAATAGCTCCGTCGTCAGCAGAGAGGGGTTTGGCCTGGCCTCGGGAGGGCTGTGGGAACCCCGGTGAATTGGCACAGGGATGTTGGTGAATGAGATGGGAAGGATGAGGTGCAAGTTGCGTTAGGATGACTGAAGGGAGTGGGTAGGCTGGTAATGGTCCTGGTCCCCTTTGGTTTTTTTAGTGTGGTGGCATGACCGGTTTTGCTTTTTCATGCTCATAAGCAGGTAGAACTGCTGGTAGCGAAGTGCACCACAGGCAAAGATACACACTGCCTTTGCACAGTTGTGCGTGTCAGAGGCAAGAGAAGGCCACTCTGTTCTGACTTAAAAGCTGCTGCCTTCAGGTTTTCCTGAGAGGTAAAGGTGAGCTCTTGGGAAAATAGTAAATAGCCCAGGGAGCACAATAATTTGCTTCATCGATAAAGATGGCAAAAAAAATTCCTTTGTGTTTCATTCCCCCCCCCCCCCCCCCGCCCCCTGATATTTATCCCCACAGCCCTTCATTACTCTTAATTGTTCCGTGCTACAAAAGTTGTTAGCAAATTCATCGCAAAGTGCAGAGTAAAGCAAGTAGTCATAATTCCTTGGACAAAAATTGGATCAAACGCTAAGCTGGATGAGCGCTGTCCCTATTCTGTTCATATCCTTAGTCAAAGCAAGGTATTTTGTCTCTCTGATACAATGCCCAAGATTGCGGATGTATTGTGTCAGGAGAGATGCTTACGGGGTGTGAGAGCTTGTGTAACTTTAATTTTGTACTAGAGGAACAGAGACAAACTGAAATGGAAGAGGTGGCCACTCTTCCCCCAAACAGACCAGAATCAAACAAGGGTTTGGGTTTTTTTTTTGTTTTGTTTTGGTTTTTACCTATTTCCTTCTAATTTATGGGTAGAAACTAATAAGCTGCGTATGATCTAGTGTTGCAAAGGCTTTCCTTGCTGTCATTTTTGCCTGTGATCTTGGGACCTCAGAAAGTAACAGTGCACCTCAAATGGTATATGACTATACCCTGTGTATGATAGTCAGCCAGAATCTTGAGGCACGGTAAGAACCCTTATTTTGGACCTGGGTTATCAAGGTAATTTAGCCTTATGAACTCCAGTTGTGCATGGCACAAGTGGTAAAACTTATTTGGAGAAGTGCAGCCTTATAACGCCTGTAGCCACTCACAATTCACACCTCAATTCACAGAGACTGCAACATGCCAGCGTGCATCCCTCCCCTCATTTCCAAGGGACCCACTATTTGAAGCTGCTGTAGCAAGAGATGGGGAAGTAGGAAATATTTCTTATAACCCACTGAGCTCCATCAGGTGGGACTACTGGCTGGTACCTGCAGCCTGACTCAACGTTGAGTCCAGACAGCTGGCTGTCAGGATGAGGTGTCCAACGTGGGGGACAGTCAGTCTGCATGGAAGATTTTGTAGTTGCTCATGTTGCTGTTTCTTGAGGCCTCATCCCTGATTTTTTGCCAGAGCAGGAAGCAAAGCTGCTTCTAGCCCAGTTTTGTAGACCCAAGGAATTCAGGTGAAGATTGGATCAAGTATTTAAATCTTCTGATTTCCTCCAGAACTTTGAACTGCTTCTTATGGATTCTGCTGCAGCTACCCCTAATGAAAGCCACAGGTGTAAATCTGAGATGTGCTTCAGAGAGTAAAGTTCCTATTTTGATGCAGTGTGAAGCGTGTGTTCTGAATTCAGCACATGTAAGCTCCCTCACTGATGCTAAAAGAATGTATGTATATGAAATGAATAGAGAGCATGCCACATGCATGAACTGAGCAAGCCGGTTTGTAATCCCAGTTACACTACTGTAAAGGTATGGTAGGTCATTAACTTCTAGTGGTGGTAGGTTTACACCACTGATATACTAATCTAGTCTAATAATATATAGAAAAATGTATTTGTGTTTCTGTTTTCAGCAAGGTTGATCTGAGGCTTGGGTAGCCACCTTGTGAGGGTGGTTACAGAGCAATCACTATTAATCCACAGAGTGGTGCTGTTGGTGTATTCTGGAAGTGCTGCAGCAGAACGCAGATGTTTCTTTAGCCTGTTCAATTTAGCTAAACTTTTGTCCAGGTGGCATTGTAACTAAGGACAGGATTTAAACAAAATACTTTACATTTCTTTTCCAGGCACTCAGCCTCTCTGAACAGTAAGGGTTCTGTTGTAGTTGCAGTTTCATGCATCTGGATTAGTTTTTGTGTTTTTCAACTGTGGTCATGTTATGTTATTGTTGTTTGTAAGTGAATGTTAGCGTTCTTTGACCTGTTGCAGGACTGGAGAGGGCTGTCTGTCCTTCTCAGGTCTTTTGTCCCTCAGCGTATGAGGTAGTGTGACCTCAGGGTTTTAAATCACAGCTATGGACTATGCAGTCTGGAAGGGCTTCCTTCAGTGTGAGGCTCTGCGTACAGAGGAGACAAGTTCAGGAGCCAGGGCAGCACCTCCTGCTCACCAAGTGGTGTGTGATAGTCATCGGTGTCCTGTAGTTTATGACTGAGCAGAAACAACACAGTTGATACTGGATTGAACTTCCCTACATTATGCCACCACATACTATGGTCTACATTATGCCACGACAGTTTAACTTTCTGAGAAGAGGAGAATATTTTGGTTCCCATGCTCATAAACTCCTTGCCTTTCTGAGGTGATGGCCAGTGACTCTTCTCTACACCGTTCTTACCACCCTAAATAAGTTACTCTTATTCCTTTAGAATTTACTATTGTCTTGGTTATTGTGGAGAATTGCCCTACCTTTATCTGAATCGTTGGTTCACCAGCTACATGTCACAAGAGTCAAGTTCTTTTTAACTTCTCAGATAAATCAGCCGTTGCAGGCCTTTCTGCCCTTTCCTGAATTCCGTCTTCTGTCTGCTTTGACTCTTGACTGTCATCCCAAAAGGAGGGAAGTGACTGCTTCTTCAAAAAACAATAGGTGTCTTGATTTTTCTTGAGCCTCATTGGTGAATCTAGCTTGAACTTCCCCTCATTACAAAGTAACCAAGGAAGTCCAGACTTTTTGTCTTAGCTATAAGTTGGATTTCAGGCAGTTTGGGTTTGAGATTTCAGTTGATGTGGCCAATCCTGTGGGAATCACTCTGACCTGGTTTTTAACCAGTGCTCACCTAGCTAGTTAAAAATAATTACTAGATATCTATGTAAATGTACTCAGAGGGACATATAATATATTTTATCAGCAAAATTACCTGCAATTCTACAATGGATAAAAGATTTCTAATGGCTTTAAAATTTATACAAGGTGAAACAAGAAGACTAGATCTGCTGAGAACAGAGACCGTTAATCCTTGTGTGAGAAATCAAGAGCAAATTCTGCACAGAGAATCTATGTTGGTTTACAGAAGAAATGTATTGTCTTACACCTGTGTGAAAGACTATTATATATTAAAACTGCACAGAGTGTATTGCAAAACATTGATGTAAACAGAGCACATTGCCAGTGGAACACTTGGTTATGTGCATGATGAGCCTGGTGATCCCTTATCTCTGAATTCAGTGTATACAAGTTTTAATTTTGCAAAGGCTGACCTGTCATTCTTTCTTGGCTTAAACTTATTTTAATATATACTCCAGTATCCAATTCTTGACTGTTTTACCTATTTATTTTAAAGTGTGTGTTGCAAATTTCATTAAAATACACATTACACAAACTTTGTCAGTGGCAAGTTGTAACAAAGCTTTATTTTCAACAGTAGTTGCTTCAGCTACATCATACTTCCCAGATACCTGCCACTGTTCTGTGAGATGCTGCTTTCAGTTGCCAAAGAGAAGAAATTTTCCATGTTACGTGGCTGCTCTGGGTCAATATGTAACTAAAGTTTAAGTTTAAATAGTTTTGCCATTTCTGGGAATATGTACAGGAGGATAAACAAATTCTTTGCTGTTGTTGAGAAGACCTGCATGCTTTGTAGAAAAGTTTTTGATGTGGCAGGGAGATTGCTCTTTTGCCAGCTGGTGCTTTCTCTAGCTTGCACAAATGTACCTCTCATCTGTCCAGGTCGGAACTTTTGAAAAAGCTTGAACTGTATCTGCTCAGTGAAAACTTTTTCAGAGCACAGAGCTAAATTTAGCCTAGAGATCTCACTTGCAGTGAGGGTGCTGCATTCTCTCTCACTCCTTCTCAGCTGCCCTGTACACCAGTACCAGGCCCACAGAACGGCAGAGCATACTTCCAGGATGAGTGTTTTTCAGTACTTGTTCCCAGCTGTGTATGTGGAGGGCCCTGCCAGGTTAGATACTAGAAGAGGTGGTAGACTGGGGCAGGGAAGCCCTCACCACTATTGGAGAAAGGGACAACATCAGGACAAAGCAGCATAAAGAGCTTGTTAAATGACCATTTCCCCAGGTGGAAAATGCTTCCTGCCAGAACTTGGAGTTGAATGTGGGATTTCTGATCAGTATCTCCCTCCATGGCCAGAAAACACCTTTGAAATCCACTGGCAAAATGTGTTTCTTATTTTCCTTCACTGGCTTATCCAGTTTAAGCTTAACAATTCAAATGCATAAGCAAGTGGTCTTTTAGCCCAAAGTGAGATCTGTATGGCCTGGATTTTTTTTTTTTTTTTTTTTTTTTTTTTGGTGTAAAAGAGCAAAGTTAATAACACTAAAAGAAATTTAACGCTCTGAAGTTAAGCACTGCAGAACTGTGATGTACAGTCATTCCTCCACTTGCCTTATTTCTTACGAATCCTGCAGATTCTACAACAAATAATTCAGGGATTCTGGAGACAGCAGCCTTATTTACTGCATAGCTTTCATATACTCCCAGTCTGTCCTCCACCCAGGATTTTGCAGAGGCTGTTTTGGAAAATAGAATGTACTCACATAAAAACCAGCAGGATAATTTGCAAAAAGGGGCCAAGTTTCAACAGCCTTAGTATTCTTAGCTCCTAACAGAAGTTTTTAGACTGCAGAGTGTTTAATTTTGCTTTGTTTAATATAGCTTCAGAGAGGGAGAAGAGGTTTTAAGATTAACTGAAGAAAATCAAAGCACTGATTCAGGATAAATCTTACCCTGTTTGAAAAGGAAGCAAATGTGGTATCACAACTTTCTTAGCTGGGAGGATGGTGGTATTTAAGCAGATAGAAACCTTTAAATGTTTGTTCAATTTCCTGTGAGTTCCATTTTATTTCCTTTTTCCCTTGGTTCTAATTAATGAAGAACTGAAAGGTGAGCTGGAGTTTTACAGAAAGGTAAGGACCTAAGTATAAGTACTTAAGTTTAGAAAATGGTCAGTGCAAAAAAGTGTTTGTCTGCTTCAGTTCAAGTGACAATGAGGCATTTGGCACTGGCCAGTTCCTGGAGGTTTGGGGCTACAGTCTTTGCGGACACAACTGCACTGAGTCCCCTGAATAAGCCAAATACACTCCAACTGTTTTTACTTTCTTTCCTTTCAAAATGGAGTTTGACATGTCTGTGTCTCTGGTCCAGTGGGGCTCTGACACAGTGGTGCAAAGCCCAAGGATTGCAGGTGTGGAGTGTTGTACGTAACTGTGCAGGGTTAAACAGTGACAGCAATTCTCTGTAAGCCGTTGTTACATTTCTTAATTTTATGGTCATCTCTTGAATTGGGTAAATATGTCTATGACTGGGTTCCGTGTAGCCTTTTAACAAAGACATAGAGAGGGGGAGTTATTTTCTGGCCTTTCAAACGTTCTCACTTTCCCATTCCTAAACATTAGCCAAAATTAATGAGAATATCTTTGGAAACATTTACTCTATTCAGCAATTAGGCTTTCTTATTAATGAATGGATAAATTTACATGCCCACCAGTACTCTTTTTAATGCCAATAGCCAGAATTAGAGAGAGTCTGAAGTTCTGCAGTGTGAAACTCATGATTTAGTGTCCCCCTTCTAAAGAAAAGGGCCCCATGGCCTCTTCCTCTTTGTGTGTCTTTTTCTGACTCTGAGGTTGCTCTGAAGCATGTTTGCCAGGTGACTTTTGTTTGAAAACAGTCTTTTTTGAGAAAATTCCACTTTTTGCATAGGATGGGACAGAGAGTAGGGAAGTTGCTGGAGCTCAGTCTGTTTTCCTTCATCGTTTATCACAATTTGCTAATTCTTTTTTGGATGCCCTTGCATAAGTCTTAATATTTGCTTTGGAAATTTAGTGAGCTTCTGTGAGGATAAAGGACATTACTCTGTATGTTCTGCTTTAGTGCTTTCAAAAGAATGCAACTAGTTATGTACCAGGCTACATTCACCTATAAGGCTTTCTCGTGGTACCTGTTGCATTTCCCTGTGGTAGTTTGGATCTTCTCTGTTCCGGATTTGTGTGATAGTACTGTAAAGGCAGGTGGTGTCACTGTCACAGACCCTTTCTCAGGTCTCTTCTGGAACTGGGGAAGGAACCTTAGAGGTGCACTGAGGAAACACTGTTGTAGTTTTATTTGGATCATACTTTCTTGAAGCCAGAGGCATTTTATGTTAGTGAGGGTACAAATGTCTCTGAAAACATCTAAAGGGGAATTGAGACAGAATTTATTTTCTGAAGAATGCATGAAGGCATAAAGTTGTCTTCAGAGGGTGACAGGCTCTCTGAGAAAGAGCAGTATTTCAGGATTGTGTTTGTCTTGGCTGGCTAGGGTAAGGAAAGAGCTTGATGCCTAAAAGGGGAAAAGGAAGGAGCATTCAACAGGAGCTCAGCTGAAGGATGTGGTATGGCAAGAGGATAAAGGAGGTCATATGGAAGAGATGCAATCAAGAACAGATTTTTTTGTGTGTGACAAATTAATACACTCTTACACTCACTGGGATCCCACCTTCTCCTTTCCAGTTGCCAGGACTTGTGTGTGGGCTCTTTCAATGCTGTCGGTTGCCATACTTCATTAATGACCCTTAAGGGGCTAACATTAACACCTGTTTGTGGTTATTTCCTGTTTACTCTCCCAGATGGTACAAATACAATATGCCCATTGTGTTAGGCATTTGTCAGTAATACACTCTTTGCCAGCTAAATGCCATTCATGTTAAATTTGGCAGCCATTTCATAGCCTGAAGTTCTCTAAGTCAAATGCAGAAAGTGCAGACAAATCTTAGATTCTCAAAATAAATAGAAAGAAATAGCCCAATTGTTTGTCTTTCATCTTATAGTTTATTTTCTTGGGTAGAACTGAGGAGAAGAAGCAACTTAAAAGCTAAATGAATGCCTAAGACTGAGATGGGTGGCTCCAGTGCAGTTGGATAGGGTGTAGTCATGTGATCCTGAACCTATTATTTCTTGACCAGAAGAAGATGTGTGACTTTGTTCTGATGACTGAAAGCCACAGATACCATAAGACTTTACTGCAGAGAAGAATGTGGTCTCCAGGTCTTGAATTAAGTCTTCCTGTTGCCTTGGGAAGATATTTAAAGAAGTAACCAGAAGGCTGATAAACAGTGTTTCTGGAGTGCTCTGAGAAGTCATCCAATACTGGCCAAAATGTTTTGTGTATGACTTTGATTTCCAGCTGTCCCAGAGCAGGGATCATATTTTTTTCTAGGACTGTAATGTACCACATCTGGAGTTCTAGGGAAATATTTTACATTGGTAGTAATAAGAAAACCACCATATTAATGCCAACTGTCTTGTCTTTGTCAGACATTAAAAAGTTACCGATACATGTATTTGGGAACTTCTGGCCCAACAGGCAAAAGTCTAAAAGTGAGTAAGTGAATACCTCTGGTTACCCATAGACCAGTTGTTCACTAAAGTTATTACTATATAAATTGCTACATTCTGCACAGGAAAGGTCAAATGGGGTGCTCATGCCAACAGAGGGCCTATAGATGCATTCTTCAGGTCAGATGATGTTACTTAGAGGCTGAATCCTTGACAGCTGTGCCTTGGTGTCAGGGATTGTGGTAAAGCATTTATTTCTTGATTCCACACAGGCAAATATCCAAAGCTGATTATTTTACTAGACCAAGCAAGCAAAGACCTCATGGAGTTGTGAAAACAGTCAGTTATTGTTGAGGTCCTTAATATTGGGCATGCCTGTATGTTCTGCATATGTATAAATGTTAAAGTCAAGAATACAAGCCAGTTTTTAGATAAATAATCAGGACCATTTAAAATACAGATTTTGAGCACCGTTTCTTTACTCATAAGATGTTATACATCTGAGTGAATATGATCTTATTCATGGACCAGTTCCTCCCAGGATGATGGATAATTTGTCAATAATCTCATCAAACCTGGACACTGGGTTCTTGTAAGTAAAAAGGTTCTGAGAGAGGAGATGAAGAGCAAGGCAAAAGCTGCAGCTGGAGAGAAGCCACTGAATAGTGGGCAACTGGAGGATCAATGGGAGGTCATCTTCTCCAAGGCTATCAGAGCAGAGCAAGTTTTTTAATGCAAGGAATCCATACCACAAATCACAGAATCACAAAATCACAGAATGTTAGGGGTTGGAAGGGACCTCGAAAGATTATCTAGTCCAGCCCCCTGCCAGAGCAGGACCACCTAGAGTAGATTACTCAGGAACGCGTCCAGGTGGGTTTTGAATGTCTCCAGAGAAGGAGACTCCACAACCTCTCTGGGCAGCCTGTTCCAGTGCTCTGTCACTCCCACAGTGAAAAAAGTTTTTCTTTATATTAATGTGGAACTTCCTCTGCTCCAGCTTGCACCTGTTTCCCATTGTCCTGTCATTGGCCATCACCGAGAAGAGCCTGGCTTCATCCTCCTGACACTCGCCCTTTACTGTCCCATTGACCACAACTCTCTGACTTCTTTCCTTCAACCAATTCACAATCCACCTCACTACCCGATCGTCCAGACCACACTTCTTCAGTTTAGCTGCGAGGATGCTGTGGGAGATGGTGTCAAATGCTTTACTGATATCAAGATAAACCACATCCACCTCTAGCACTCTAGTGGCCATGTGCAAACTGGCCTCATAGAAACCATGCAGTTAAAGAGCTGCTTAAGAAGATGAAAGGAGTTAGAAAGACAGACAGAAAGACTCAGAGTGTCTGGCTGCAATGGTAATCATTGTAATCTGAGGCTTCTTTTGTTCCCTGAAGTTTGATGCTGCTTCATTGAGGTGGGTATGATAAAAGAGATTATCTCTAAATTCATATAATTTTTGCACTCTGTTTTACAGTGTGCTTCTACAGTCATCACTGAATACATTGCCCAGCTGAATGGGCAGTAAAGAGCAGGGAGGAGATAGAAACACACATAGGACGTGCTTTGGATTTTGGAAATGCCAAGCAGCTGACTCAAGGGTTGACTTTTTGAATCCAGACAGCCAATAAAGACTGGCTTGTTTTGGAAGTGGCCACCTGCTTCACTCTAACTCCCTACTGATTACTGAGGTTTAATTATCAGAAGAGGTCTCTGTTTCTGGTTGTACAGTAAAGAGCAAGACTGTGGGTTTTGAGGCCCAGGCTCACATTCAAAGGGGTCAGAGTGGCTCCCTCTGTATGAGAAAGCTAAGGTTTCTAACATGGCTGGAGGAGGCTGTGTAGTCCAGAGCAAGCCTCCTTCAGCACAAATGTTTGACAGCTATTAGAACATATTTAAAGCTCTGAAAGATTGTTCAGCATGAGACTTAAAAGCTAGAATCCTCCAGCAATGTCTGGGCCACAGATTTTCTCAACAGCTCAAGAATAGTTTGGCCTGTACTGACAGCCCTGCAACTCAAGCAGGGTGCTGGAGAGTCTGTTGTGTTCTTTCTGCCTCCTTTATCACTATCAGCAATAAAAACTAAGTAATTGGGAATTAGATGACAATTTAAGTGCTAATAAATATTAAGAAAGTGGAATCCATCTGACTTCTCTCACAACTGTGATGAGATGACTGTGATCTCAGGATTAAGCATGTGTGTGCATATATGTGTATATGTATTCAGAAAAAAACAGGGCTAAGATGCTACTTACAAAGTTCAGGGAGAAGTAAATGCATTTGTGAGAGTTATTTCTCTCTCTTCAACTTGGTTTAGCATTTAGAAGTGCTTGCACAAACCACCTTTACAGATCTGCTTGATCCATCTATTCTCAAACAAATCTCTTACCTGACTTTGTAAAAAGTAAACCAAATCTCATAGAGGCCCAGAGCCTGAGCAGGGAAAGATGGGACCATATCTGCTATTTATTCTCTTGAGGAATATCCATAGAGAGCTATGGAAACTGTGTGGAATTCCAAATGTTTCCCTGCAAGTTGACTAACAATAAATGAAACATCCTTGGGTCATTAGTGGAGATCTCTCTCTCTCTCAAGGCATGCTATTGCTAATGTATGCTCAGGGCAGCCTGCATGACAGTCAGTAGTATTAGGAAGAGAGCTGAGAGCACTGTCTGTAGTCTTGAGCAGATGGAGCATCTAAAAGATGTTTTACTTGTAAGGTCAATGCAAGGAACATCGTTCAGTTTGGAACTAGGACTTTCCAGACGTCAAAGCCCATTTGCACAAGATTGAATCATTTTTAATCACTGCTACTCTCTGCTTTCTTGCTCCATATAACACACTTTTTTTTTTTTTTTTTTTTTTTTTTGGTGGAAAATGGGATCACTTTGAATATGCTGTTATTTCTAGTTTTAATGAGGTCTTTGTACTTTGATTGATGTGGATAATACATTCAGCATGATCCTGTGCCACAGATTGTCATCAAAACAAATTTCCCTCTGGAGAGTCTTTGGCTTGGCTGTAACACACACATTTTTTTTCAAAAGTAATGAGAAGATTCATTAAAGGCAAGGCTAGAAGGGAGAGAGAAGTTTGTGAATTTTCAGTGCAGGGAGACCACTAAGGTGTCTGGAGCAGGTTTCTCTTATTGCTGATGGAGGTGGACAAGAATTGACGTTCTGTCTGACTCCAAAATAACTTGCATTACTCTTCTTGAGCCATAGGCTGTCTTTACAGCCTATATGCACTTTTGAGTCCATGTACACCTGCCATTACCAAATTGCGCTGCCCCAAGAGCAGCTTAGACAAGACTATATAGCTGTGTCTATGCTATGAAATTCGGGTGGAACATTCCCAGCTACTGGGATGTTGCTTGTGATCAGAGAGTGTTCGAGCCTTCCTTGCCATAGATTTGGCCCACTTAAACTAACGTTCTCTGCAAGCTGTTCCTGGGCACAACTTGGCAGCTCAAAAGACTCAGAGACCATTTCCAACAGGCTGTTCATATGCACTTGACTATCACAAAAGTGGGCTATTCCATTCCCATTCAGTGCCTGGGAATGCCGCTGGGTGTGTATAATTTAGCCAAGAGTGATACATCCATGGCCAGGCTCAATGTAACTAACTGCCCCAGTGTATTCAACTAGCAGTGCTGGCTGTGGTGTCTGAAAGTTGAGGACCTTTTCTCCACTTCATCTCTTGCCTGTACGTGAAGAGTTAACAGCCTTGTGACTGCTGTTATTTGCAATCATGCTAACTTTTATCTGCCATGGTAGGTCCCTGATACTCCTTTTTCATTTGTTTAAATGCACAAACCAGGGAAAGAATCCCAAGGAAGATAAGTTGCTTTTGCCTGAGCTGGCAGGGTTGCCTGTTGCTTGGCTGTTCACAGAGCATTTCCAAGTATAAGCAGCACGTTCAGGTTCTGGCATTGTGATACAGAAGCAAGAAAGGACAACCAGTATCATTGCACAGAATATCAAGTATTGCCAGCCTGTAGGGTCAGATTATTATCCAACATTGATCATATTTCTGAAGAGCTGAACATCCAGTATGTCCTCTTTTATGTAAATGCGTAACCAATGGACTCTCAGCCCTTTTAAAAATCAGACTATGTATTTGGGTCCTTGGACATGTTCTTTATGCATCTGTTTTTGAAAATATTTGCTTTACTAGGTGTGGTTTATTTAAAATAAACCCCTTTTCTTCCCTAAGATGCTTCCTAGAGCTCTGAGGTAACCCTCCTTCTTTTTCTGCTCTCTCCCTGGAATTTATCTGGGATTCTAATAGGCCCTGTAACAGGGCTGCTCATGCCAATGAGCTGTTTAATAAAAGACTGACAGATTCCTTACAAAGACCTGTTCCCCATAGTAGTGTGACTATTTTTATAGGCATGATGGTATACTGAGAGTCTTTACAGTAGAGACAACTGCCTTCTTTATCCGTCCTTTTCTTCTCCAAAATCTTTAAGACTTCATACTGCTCTACTCCACCTCTTGTTAGTGAAAGTGACAACTTTCAAGTTCTTCCTGTCCTTGTTGTTGAAACCTTCCCAGGCATTATTGAACTGGTTATTGGGGTGGACAAGGAGATAGGCATTGCCTGCATCTCCGTTTTAGCTCACTGTGTAGAGTCTCAGTGCATGGAGTTAACCAGTGTCCTCATCACAGTGTTTTCTTCCCAAAACCTTCTCACCTACACGAGAGTCTCCCTTGGTGAGTCTCGGATATTTCTGAGATGACTGAGATTGGAAAAAACATTCAGCAATAAAGCCTTATAAAGGAAATCATCACCTTAACTACAGAACAGAATACTAGTGCCTCCTTATACCACTTACAAGTTTTTCAGTGCCAAAACTCCATGAAGATTTCAAATAAAAGTGAAACAGAGCTTTTTTGCAGAGACATTTTCTGTGTTCCAAAAACCAAGTTAAACAATGAGACCCTTTAAAATGAATTGGTATTCATTGCAATTAATTTCTTCCCCAGGGAGAAAGGCCAATCAGCTAAAGGATTTTTTTTGTTGTTGTTTGTCTGTGTGTAGACATCAAGGTAGTAAAGTCTAATTTGCTTTGCAGGAATGTTGGATGTGCCCTTAACTGTCCCTGGGTATTTTTTCTGTTATTTTGTGAGTAAAGTTTTTCAGCTGGTGTGTTGTTTTTCTCGTTCCTCCCCTGAAAATAATCTAAGTGATATGGAAACTGTAGTATGAATTATTCTTCAGTTTTGCACAACTGAATTGAATAATTTTTACTATGGTTTTGGTCTTTGTTCTGCCTTCTTTTCTATTAAAACTCAATGTTAAACAGCTGTTTGGCTTGCATGAGTGGTGCTTTTGCTTTACTTCAAGACACTTAACCTGTGTTTAGTTATTCAGTGGGAAGGAAAGCATTCTTTCACGAAATCTGTAGGAACAAACCTATACCATTTTTTGGTGTAAGATAATTTATGCAAGTTGTGGATTTGCTATAGTGAGGAGGGTTTTGTTATTATGATGTCTGGTCCCATGACTTGTTTTTGGGTTACTCAGCATTCTGTGCTCATTATTTTTTTATGGTGGGGCTAGTGCTCTTTTGAGGCATTTCTTCATACAGTGCTTTGAATATTTTGTCTTGACTGAAAATTCTTACTCCACCCCAGTATCCTGATTTCTTCCTTCACTGATTTTTTTTGTTCTGGTAGCATTGGGATGATTTTTTAAATCTCCTTTTTTAGATTTCTCTGTCTTTCTTCAAAATTCCAGCTTCCCATTTCGTATGCTTTAGTATTTCTCTGTTTCATTCCCTCTGTGTGCTGCTCTGTGCTTGCTGTTGGTTTTATTTACTTGTGAAAACTCTAGAAATTGTTGAAGCTGTTAGCTGTCTTTTATCCATTTTGCACATAGTTTGCAGAGATTCTGGAAGTTATTTTGGAGTTAATATATGCCTGTGAACCAACCATTTTAAGCATGCTCATTTGCCTTTAGATGGAGCATCTTTCACTGGCTATTTATATTCTTCAGTTTACGTTATATTTCTGCTCACAAACTCACAATTTTTAAATTTCAAACTCACAGTGTTTGAAGTTCAGTGGTTCGTCCTGCGAGACATGCTAGAAGCATTTAATCTCTTATCACAAAAGCTATGTGTAATTACATCATATTTTATTGAAAATATAAGTTCTTACTTTTTTGTGTGTGTTGCAGTAGAGAGTAAGCTAAATGACAGACCAATGACCCATGGTTCATAGGACAAAGTCTTCTTTTGTGTTCCTTCTGGACAGATAATCCATCATGGGTAATATTTAGTTACTTCTCTGCAAAGGTATAAGTGGCTCCACCATCTGAAATACAGACTTGGGAGTGCTGTGTTTCTGATGAAAGAGGTTTTTGACCTGTTTGGACAATTTAATGGTGGTGGGGGTGTGTTAATTGCAAAAATACATACAGTATGTTCTGTGAAGAGTCTTTTCTTTCCACATGACCTGCTCATCTATAAATAAGAAGATTAAATGAATTACAGGGAAGCGAATCTTTGAGATCTGTAGGATTAGAAGAAGATTGGCCATTGACTTCAAAAAGAACTAAGTGCTTTTACACGTCTTGCCTTTGACATTATTTTTGTGAATGTTTGCGTAGCTGGACGCTGGTCAATATGCCACAAATCTCTGAAAGCAGAGACCCAAATTCTCTGCCTTTGTGAGGGGTAGTTCACAGCTTTCAATTTGCTTCATCATCAGAGAAGCTAGGTTTTGTTGTCTGAACTAAGGGCATCAACACTTGGAAAAACTTGTGAAATGTATGTCATTTTCCAGAAGATGTTTTAGAAAGCTACGTGGGAAACCATTATAAACTATTAAGGAAAAATATGATTCAGAGATGTCTGTTTGTTGTGGCTTCACCCAGAACTATTTGAGACACCACAGCTCCAGTGAGTAGGTTTTGTGCAAACTGTTTAGTGGCTGATGACTGTGCTTGGCTTGTGTTTTATTTCATTTTTAACCTCTGCACAACACTGGCAAAGGGAACAGTTATTCTGCATTAATCATTCCCTGACAGTGAAAAGGCAATCTAGGCATTTGGAAGTGACACAGTACATTCTTGACCCTCACAGCAAAACTCCCAGGGACTTCAGAGGGGCCATGGCCATGCCGATGAGTAACTCCTATACTGTAGGACAGCATCTTAATGTGGATTCAATACCTACAGCACCCAAGATGACTGTCATTTGGGCTGTGACTGTCAGCATCTGCTCTGTGGTCCCTACTCAAGCCCTGAATCCAGAGAGAAAGTTCATCCTACTGCTCTGACTCTTTTACCCAGTACACGTGGTACATCATTAGAGCTTCTCCCTGTTCTTTTTGTCCAACAGAAACTGTCCACATGACAACGAAATACTGCCTTCTGGAGCACAAGGAAAACTCCAGATGAGTAGAAAAATCTTCCTCTTCCTGCACATCAGGGCTGAGCAACACCTAGCACTGAGACTGTGCTCCAGAATCAGGATTAGCACTCAAACTATTTGCTGGAGGCTGCTCAGTACTTTATTGGTGTGACTTGGTGTCAGCAAGGGCCTCTGCTTCTGACACCGCAACTCCGTGTGTGCAGAGGCCCAGCAGCTTCGTGTTTTTCCAGCAAAGCTGCTGGAGAGCCCTGGTGAGGGGAGCTTTGCTGAGCACACAGGCAGCCCCTGATGTGGCAAGGAGGACAGGAAACTGCCCCGGAAGGTGGAATATTTCATCTGCTTGGCTCTCTCTGTTCCCTGAGGTATCATGCCTGACACTTCCCTCTCTCATACCTTATTTGCAGGTTATACCATTACTCTCTGGAACACTAGAGTCAGCAGACTTGATTTTAATATGTTTACATACTGCTCTTATCACCTTGGGTATTACTTCACTTCCTTATCTTGGAAGTGCTTAATACATGAAGGTATCTAACCTCCCTTCTGCTTCCCTCCTCCTGCCTTCCTTTATTGGTAGCTGCAGCTGTAATTCCTACATTTTCTTTCCATAAGAAACTCTTCTCATTTAATTTCTTCTTTTTTACTCCTATTATAGTTTGTACAGGTTTCAGCTTGCCTGGAAAATTGTTCCTAAAATCTCGGTTATCCCTACCGGTAGTGTGGGCCTTGGCCTATACATCCATTCCCAAAGTATATATGACTGACATTTACATCTGACCTAATTATTGATAGAATCATATGATAGAGAAATCGGGAGGGGAGGGAAGGTCATAGTCCCCTGTCTATTTTTCCAATAGCTTCTGACTATTTGTTGCCATGTGTTCCTACTTGGCTAGTTTAAATGTTTCTTTCATGTGGTCAGTGAATAACCCAATTTAATTACTTTCACTGTTTGGAAAGGTTTTGGGTTTTTTTTCCTGATAAGAAGCTCAACTTTTCCTTTCTCACCTTTTTTCTCTTTACCTATTTTTCCATTCTCCAGAATAAGGTTTCTACTATTGCACTTGAACTCTTCCAACATTTTTGTAGGTGGTTTTGTTCTCTTAGACAAGATATTAATATTTCATTCTTTTACTGCTTCCTTACATGTCAATCCTTTCATCCCAGATCCTTGCTGTAGTCTTTTAGGATGTCTCTGTAACTTGTACATTATATCTGGTGTATGGAAAGACTGCTGTACTGAAGATATTAACCAGCCCCTCAACTTGTGTAAGTAGTGTCATTAGACTGAATGACCAGTGTCGGTTTAAAAGCTCTGCAGATATAAGTCTGTATGTTTTCAGTGTTTGAAAATTAGGGGTCTAAGCATATCCACTTTATGTCAAAATTCCCTTGAGTTCATTTGGATTTTTATGTCTAAAAAGGAGGCTCAATTTGCCTCTAGTGTTGGATGTTACATGTATTACAGGGCCAGAAGAGGCTACTCTGATCCTTCTCAAAATCCCGTCATTTGATACATCCAAGGATCACACTTATTGACTGCAGTGTTGAACTGGAAAGCCACGTTCACTTCATTAGCCATCAGGAGCTCAAATCTTTTTCAGCGGTTGTTTCCAGTGTGGACTCCCGTTCCTCTCAGCATGGCTTCTGCCTCATTTTATTCCTAGATGGATGAGCCTATGGCTGGCTTTCTTGAATTAAACATTGTCTTTTCCATGTTCCTTATCAAGTGATCCAAATTCAGTGGCAACCTGATCTTGTGACTCTTTTGAATTTTTGAAATTTTGTTTCAGTGGCATTTTACTGCTAGACTTCTTTGTATTTTTTCCCCAGTAATGTCAATAGTTTGTGCAAAAACCTGTTGCAAAAACCTCGCTTCCAATTACTCTGACACTTTATTACATGCTTCCTACTTCGGCTGTTCCTTGATAAGTGTGGTATAAATTTGGCATCAGCTTTGATGCCAGCAATGCAGTGTGTCCTGGAGGCTGACAGGCTCCAGTGCCTCCCTTTTCTTTGTAATCAGATACTGGGAATCACCAGACCCGTGCAATGTAGGTGCTGCCTCCAAACACTGCTCCACCCTGCTGTCCCAGCTCAGCACCCACTGGCATTTCTCTGACTACCCAGGATACCCATTTGTCAGTCCTCTCTTGCAGCATTTGGGTTTTGTCCAGTCTTCTGGAATTCCCATTATATCCTAAAATGTGTCAATATGTGAGTCTGACCACTTCATCGAAACCTTTGGTACAGTTTTTGAATACAAGTTTTCCACACCTGGTTTGGGGTTTGTTTTTCAAAAATGACTTGTTTGGTTTGTTTTTCAAAAATGACTTGTTTTAGTAGCTGTTTAACCTCCCCTTGATTTTTTTTGGGGTTTTTTTTTTTTTTTTTTTTGGTGAAATGGAAGGTATTTCCTTGTGATAGGAGAGAAATTTGTCTCTGGCTTTTTCTCAGCTGTAAGATGAAGTTATACTGCATATTTTGGGGTTTTGTGTGTTGCTAACAATAATTGAATTTTTGACTGGGTCTGGAATGCCTCTGTGATGGGGATTCCTTTCACTCTTAGCACTTTTAGAAATCTCCTTACTATCTTGAACTTTCCATGCCATTAGTTTGTTTTATATCCTTTTGTCATGCTAGGAAATTTCTATAAAGCTGACCTGTAATTTAGTTTCCTACTTGTCAACTTCCTTCTTATTTACAGTAGAATTTGTGCACTTTGTTTTGAACATTAAGAAGGGAGAAATTTTTTTTAGTAACATTCTTTAATGCTGTTTTTCTTAACCTTCTAACTGAAGGTTCCCTTCTCTGTCAGTTTCCTCTGCTCCTGAGGAACAATTCTGACAACATGTATTTGGTTAGAGTAATCTTATTAGTCTCTGGCACCACATCTTCATCGAGGTTTTTTTTGGTGTTGTGGGTTTTTGTTTTTTTTTTTTTTTTTCCTTTGGGGTTTTTGTTTGTTTCTTTCTTCGTGTTTTTTTTTGTTTGTTTGTTTGTTTCTTTTCTTTCCAGTTATCTGCTGTTCCTCGTACACTTGAACATCAGATAACAAACAGACCACTAAGTGGAATTACTCATGTCTTTGTGCCTTTTTTCCTCCTTGTTTGAGGCTCATTATTTCTCTTAACTTGTTGTCAGCATGGGCATCAGTAAGGAGACAGGCGCAGCAGGATGCAGCAGTTGTGCCGTACGGATTATGCTCCAGGGGACGCTCCATGCTGTTTTCCGATATGTTTAATCAGGTGAAATGCACAGAGCTTTGTAGTCTGAAGAAATCCATTCTGAAAGGGGGTCTGTTTGATTACGACTGGGTTAGGAAGGTGAGGATTTCCCCCTTCCCCCACAGTCAGAGATTTCAACAATTAAAGGACAAGGGGGAAGTATTTGTAATACTAAGTCACGAAAGTGGGAAAGGTAGGCAGGCTCAGTGGTCAGGCTTTGATTTACATGCAGCAGATCTGTGGGTGGAGTGCGGCAGGGCTCTTGTAGCCTGGGGCACATGCTGGCTGCAAACAGCCCAGGGCAGAGCTCTGTGGTCGGAGGACTTGGCTTTTGGAGGGCATCACCCCCAAGCCCTGCCATACGCCGAAACCTGCTAGGCAAATGCAGCCGTGAGGAGCCATGGCCAGGGCATGCAAGAGGAGGGGTGCATCGGTCCTGCTCCACACAGAAGGCCCCAGCATAGGGTTTAGATTGGTTGGTTGGTTGGTTTTCAAAGGTGAAAGAATAAAAAACCCAAACTGTGCCACTGTGATGGCATGAGGCTTACAAAACCCACACCGTGGCAGCAGTGGCCACCCCCACTGTGTAATTAGGATTTCATTTAGAGAGTCTTCATATGGTTAGGCAATATAGTCTAGTGGCACTTTGCAGGGCTGAAGTAATTACAAGGAGAACTCAAAACGTTGAGAAGCCCTGTTGGGAAATAGGGCCTCAAGAGGCCCTGTAGGAGATACAGATGCCTGGCCCCAGTTCTCTTTCTGGTATGCTGATCTTGGAGGGTCTCTCTGTAAGGAAAGCCCATGCTGGGGTCAGGATAAGCTGTGATTTACCTGGGAAGTGCCCCCGGTTCTCTCATTGCCAGTGAACAACAGCGTAAGCTATCCTGGGAGCCATTCACTGGAGAGGTTTGTAATTAAACACAGGTTAATTTCTTCTTTATTTGAAGAGCTGGAATAGGAGCACTTCCAAGAGTCAGGAACAACTCAGCAAGGACTGGTACTGTCCTATTGTTATTTGTTTTGGTGCATGCAGAAGTAAAAAATAAAAATTCTTGGATGTGGCCAAGTTTAATTTTAGGTCAGGGACATCTCTATATTCTTCCAACCTTGTTATTTTAATTGTATTATGAAAATATCCCTGCAGGTTTGGCCATGTTATGACCAGACCAACTTCACTGTAAAATATGTCAGCTATTTAAGTCTTTTTTTAGAGGGAAAAATATGGAAATGAACAGCTCTACTTTCTTTAGCTTCCTAAATTACAAAACCATTTTTATTTTAAATTTGTAAAAAGAATTATTTCTGTCACATGGGACCCTCTTTGCCAAACCAGGCATCTCAGCACAGTTAAAACCATACACCTTTCCGAATGCTTCTAGGTAGCTTGAAATGAGATCATGTGCATCCCTTGTCTTTTATTATAACATAGTGTAGAAGAATACTGATGGGAAAGAATTTTTTCTTCTACTGTTTTCTTCTACTGTTTTGAGAGGAAATGGCTTTACATATACACTGACAGCAGTAGAGGGCCAATGAGAAAATACAAATGATTAATAGTTTTTAATAAATATTAGCAACATGTCTTTTAGCAGGACTGTACAAATGTAAACCAGTTCCTTTGCCACCTGCAAAGAAATTGTCTGGTTTTATTTTTAATATCTATGGGCAGGTTGTACAGGAAATTTTTACTACTCATGTGAATCCTAATATGTGGAAATATTTTCATTGCTGTATTAATTTGAAAACTCTGTATTTGTGCTGGAAAAAAAAAAAAAAGAAATATTGGGCAGACTGAGGTAGAGCTTGTATGATTATTTCTAACATGCCTAAAACTTTTCAGATCCCTGTTCCTAAAGAGATCGCTGGAATTGCTGTGTTCTGTTTGGTTGTCTTGGGGTTCTTTTTGCTTACTAAAAGGAGACTGGGAGGTGTATTTGGTGTAAGCCATCAATGCAAATAGCTCTTCATCAAACTTTTCCACTAGTTTGATGAAAAAGTTCATGGTTTTGTAGTGGTATGATTTTTAAAAGATTTGGTTCTGTCCAGTGATTAATGTGGAACCATTGGTTCTTTCTTACCTTTGTCTTCAAAATTCTTGTAAGTAAGAAAGTGAAAGCATCCACTGAGTGCAAAGAGAAGTTCTTTGTCATATTTATACATCTACTCCCAGACCTTCTGTGCAAAGGGGATCTTGGCTGTCAGTGATACCTGCAAAAGGTTTCCTAAAGTGAAGCAGCTCTAAGTACACTGGAAACTGAGAAATCTCAGTTGGGAGCAGGTAATGGTCCATCAATGCAGACTGAAAAACTGCTGAATCTGCTCCCTCCATAGCAAACTGCTGGGAACACATTACTGAATGCAGTCTTCACTGACCGTGTAGTACTGCTGAAAAAAAAAAACCTCAGTTTGTTTTTTTTTTTTTTTGTGAGAGAGCTCCAATGCATATGTAGAGCTATGAGCATGAAACTGTGTCTGCAAAACCGAGAGATGTCTGTAGTGTTGGGTCCAGCAGAGCTTGGATCTGGTCTTCAGCAGCTGTTGGTGTCAGCTAACGGTGTGCACACAAGGAACACAACTGTACCTACAGGATTGGTCGTATGGTTTGTTTCAAGTAGAAATCACAAGTGGCTCCGAGGCAAACACACGGACAACGATAAAGCAGGTAATACATCAAGATATACAAATATCGAGACTGATGTAAGTGTTCCCAAGTCTCAGTGGCTGCATTTGTGCTTTTTTGACATTGATATAAAAGACAATGTATGGTCTGACCAGGGGAGAATACACACTTGGACAATTTAATTGGGCAAGCAAGTTCATTTTGAGAAGTCATTACTCATTGGGCCTAGTCATCCTGAAGGCTTAATGTTTTAAATTATGAATCAATACACGTTCGTCTCCAAATGTTCTAGATAGCACTTGGGAGGGAGAATTAGCATGCTCATTCTATATAGGAAATAGAAAATATGATTATTTAAATCAGGCATAAACAATGTTGTGGGTGGCTTCGGTTTTGCAGAAGTATCATGCCTGGGATTTTGCATTTAGTTCATAAGGCAGCTCCTCAGCTAGTGGAGATCAAAAGTATTCCACTGTCATCAGTGGAAGGATCACAGATTTCACCAGCTCATGACATCAACTTGCACACCTGCTGAAGAGATAGCTTGGCCCATTATTGTTTGAAATAGACATAGGTAAATATATTTTTCCAAAAGCAGCTTTTATTTGCACAGGTGAGAAATGGGATTTGAGTTCTTCTTACTGATTATAGGCCTAAAGTGTAAAAACCCCTGGGTTGCTTATTCTGATTTTGATCTTTCCATTCATAAGAGAAAGACTGATCTCTCTGAGGATATACTAACACATGGAGACCAATTATTTGCTCTCATTGTAGCTCTACAGGCTATCAAAAAGTAAAATAACACAACACACTCTGGCTTCAAGGCATGTAAAATAAAACATGTGCCCAGGACTGTATACACAGTGAAGAAAATGTTTCAGGAGAAAGGCAGCACTTTAGTATTTGACATTGGTAAATAAATGTTATGGTAAACTTAACCAAGACAGACTGTGATTTTTTTCATTCACATGTGACGAATATTATTCTTTTATGCCACTGTTTCACTAACACTACACCACGTACAATACTCCCTAATAATCAGCCAACGAAGCATATTTTAACTGAGATGAAAGAAAGGCAGCATGGCAGTGTAAATACACAAGCTTGGAAGTGAGCTGCATGTTTTATGTGCAATGGCTATTTCTGGGGTCCAAGGTCAGTAGCTCTGAGTGTGAGCAGAGGACTCTTCATGCTGGAGGACTCGGAGGCAGAACTACTGTCTCCTAGGATTACTACCTGTGTCTGAGAGAAGGGCTGGGGCAGATGGACTGTGCAAAGCTGGAAGGAGACTTTCCTTCATTCCTGGAAACTTCTCAGCCCTGACTCCATCTAGTCATGTGGAAACTTAGAGGTTCAGGGTGAGATCACAGAGAGATTTGCCAAGAACCAGGCAGATCTGCAGCTGGAATGCATCAATAGCTTATATCAATGTCTGTGAGCTGGTACTTGAGGACTGGAAGTAGGATGGATAGCCAGAGATCCCAGCCTCCAGAAAGCTGCAGAAATGCGTTCCTGTGTTGCCACATAACTCTAATAGGGACAAAAGTGGGTTGGAGTATCTAGACAAGCTGCTTTCACCCCTGTAGATCCATTTGATGTGCAGAGAATTAACTGCCCATGGTTCAGCAGCATTTTCAGGCAGCATTATCATGAAGTGCAGCTCTAATGCTAGGCCAGGGTCATCTGCCTCTCCCAGGCTCCCTGCACACTTGTGCAAGGTCTGTCAATGAGGCAGTGTGGCTGTTGGCATCTCCCCTGGGGAGGAAAGATTTGGGGCTTCAACTTTGAATGACCAGTGCTGTTGTTCAGAAGGACCCTGTTCTCCCCTTTGCTTGAAGCCAGCCAGCTTCCTCTATACAGAGAAAATTTTATTGTGTTTTTTAATGAAAAAAATCTTTGCTGACCAAACAGGTTTACCTGTGTTCTGTTAGCTTTGGTAATGCTGCCATGTGGAAAGTGATCAGCCCTGGAATTTTAATAATATGTGGAGCTGCAGCTTTGCTTTGCAAGCAGACAGGATTGTAATATTGTCTGCTGAAACTATTTCTGCCAAAACAAACAGCAGGAGAGATTTCTTTCCCGTGTACCAAAGTCTTTCTTTAGCATTTGCCAGAGAACACATTTTACTTTTCCTGTCTTCTCTTCTGCAAGTGCTGGACAAATAAAGAAGGCACTGCAGTTAGGTAACTATCAGTCACCATCATGGTACTGGAGGACTGCCTGACAAGCTGTGGGCTGCAGTAATTTATGCAGTTTTCTCTATATGTTTGAGAAGGGCTTTACTCGTTCGTTTCAGCACTTTTATAAGAGCTCAGTGCTGGAGCCTGCATTTTTCTGTGGTAAGCTCACAAAGCTGGATTCCCCTCGGACTTGCAAACCTTCGCCACATTCATATTTTACGTGAGCCACTCTGCGCAGCTGATTCTTCTGGTGTTTATTTTTCTTGATTTGAAATAATTCTTATTTCCCTCTGAGAAAGCGTTGCCTGTTAATGACTGCTAGATGTAACATGCCGGCAACTATCCTCAGGTCTTCTCCCATGGCTCTGTCTCACCTCATCCATCAGACCCAGACATGAGGTCAGAGGTTGCCATGAAGTGGAGGAAAAAATCATGCTTTTGAGGAACTGAATTGTTTTGCTTAAAAACGTTGTCCTGAGGTTAGCTATTCAGGCCTCCTTGGCTGAAATGGTCTTCTCTCCTTTAGGAACGGAGACACAAAATTTCCCAGTGGTGAGGTCCTAGCTTTGGGCATACTGATACCAAAAGCACATGCTACCATACTGACTGACAATAATTAGGAGATGCTCTGTGCAGTTGTGCCACTGTATTTATCCTTGTGTCTTTAGGGGCATGAGTGTGTGTATCTCCATGTGTGTGTAGTTACAACTGTCTGTGAAAGTGAGATGAGAAACCTGGATCCAGATCTGTCCCTCACAGCCGCATGGGTTTGCCCCTCCAAAGCTGCAGCCAGAAACTGGATCCAAGCCGAGCAGGAATTCACAGGGGAGAAGCCAGGAGTGGCAATCAGCTGACAGTGGGTTTCAGAGTTACAGATGGATGAGACAGACTTTTCCCATAAATTGAAACAGACTCAGGCTGTTCTGGAGATTCACATGTGGTTTGAAATGGCATTAGGCAACATCTAGGTTGCCATGAAATACTCAGACTTGTGACATTTGCATTTCAGTGTTGTGGAGCAAAGCATTTCAATTAGTTTTGACTAAAGCTGACCTATTTTGTTGGCTTGACTAGGCTAACTGGCCTTCTCAAATTCTGGGTTATCGTCAGCCACAGGATTTGTAAATTACCATGAGTGTATATCATATTTATCTGTTTTATTTATCAGTCATTCACTGAAAATGCAAATGGATAAGTATAGCATGGATGTAGGCCATGTTCTCTAATTTTCCCCAGATCCTTTACCTTATCAGGAATAGGAAATTCACTGAGTTACTTTTCAATCATAAATAATGTAAAATTTCAAAATGCTTTACTGAGTTGCAAACTTGAAGTACCATTCTCATTTGACTATGAAATTTGCAGCTGAAGCTTAATTTTGAGCCCACCATCTCCATATTTCAAGAAATTTACATTGAGGAAAACCTCCCAGTTCTTCTAGGAGACGAAGCGCAGAAAGAGCATTTTACATCCATGCAAAAACACCAGATGCATGACCATCCTAATGGTCACTTCTCTTTGACTGAACTTGCCAGTGAGGACCTTGGCGATTATGCTATATTTTTTGAGAATATTCACACAAGCTTTCTTGAAACATAACTCTTCAGGACTTCAATAAGAATTCAGATTTACCATCCAGTACCCTAATGGAAAAAGGCATTTGTGGCCTGATGGGATAAGAGAAATCCTGCCATGATCTGATATTATTTAATCTGACTGTGAAGATGAGTCTTCCTTTCACACTTCTGCCTTCTCCTCTCTCTTTTTTCCTCCATGTCGTGTAGTAATTATTTTTCTTCTCCATTTTTTTATCATGCAGCTAGATGAAATGATTCTTGATCACTGCTAAGCTGCTGGTTTCCAACACAGATACTTATTTATATTTAATATTATCTGTTTTCACCTAAATGTTGGAAGACAACCTCAATCAACCTAAACATTGACATCTAAACATCAACTTAACATCAAACTTTCTACCTTCTGTAGTCTGCTCACATCAAGAGATGCTTTCTTTTGTCATAAGTCATGCTGCTCTTTCCAATGTCTCCATGCTTGATTTATGTAAATCCACATAGTTCAAAAGTGTTACAAAGGAAACGTCATGTCAATAGCTAGGTGCAACACAAAAAACACTTGGAAGTTAAACATGTACTAACAGTTGACATATACAGGTGTTGGATACTCAGCAGTTGGTGGTCAACTTCTGGTTGCACTGAAGTTTCTGTTATATTTACTAAAATTTGAATTTGACACAAGTAGCCTTTTAAGTTTTCAAAGGAATTGAAGGTTCTCTCAAGGTGAAATGCAGGTAACAGAGAACAGGGATTTATAATATTTATACAAGCTGTCAAGGTAAAGGAATTTTTGATCCATAATTTTTTTTTTTTTTTTTTTTTTTTTTTTTTTTTAATGAGCTGGGCAATTCTTGTCTGCCTTTGAACTGATAGAATGGCCTGGAGAAGATGAAGAATATCTATGAGGTTTCCCATGGATAACCAATTACAGAAATATCTTTAAAAGAAATAAATTCCTTCAGGATATGAGGTGGAAATAACAATACATTATTTTTGTCGACCCAAATTACCTCTTTAATTAGCTCTTTGATATGGCTCAGTCTTAAAAGAGAAGTTTGAAGAAGCTCTATTATTGGAAGTCTTGTGACTGTATGAGGACAGTGCTGGAGTATTGCCGTGGGACTTTGACACATAATCATCCTAGTCATGATCCAAGTGTTGAAATTCAGTGTGGAGTGATGGCTTTTGCAAAACTTTGCTGTGTGTTTCAGTCCTCCTGGCAAGCACAGCATTATCTGATGGTATGTCGCTTGGAGAGGAAGGGACGGGAAAAGAGAATGTGGGCTTTGTATGGGGTATGGTATTTGAACTAAAGCTGTAGCTGAATAAAAGCTTGCCTGTAAGTTTACAAACATACAATTAAGACCCTTCTGTTATCTAAATTCTTTTTCTTGTCTTATAATTTTATGGTAAAAAGCATTACTGTTGTTTTTGGACTTTCACAATAACTCGAGTAGCCACAGAGAGAACCAAATGTTGTTTGTTTATTTATTTGTGAAACAAATTATGACCCTCTGCAATCTTCACTGTGTAATTTGCACTGGCTTTGTAGTTTCCAAGAATGCACTCACTGGTTTAAGTACTCCCCTCTCTTTGGAATTAGAAGATGAAGTAGCAGAATTGCCATGCAAGTGGCTGTGATTTTAGTGCAACAGTTGCAGCTCATTATATGTCCCAAAGTCAGAAATAATTTGTCACAACAGAGTCCTCTATTCGAATCTTCAGTCTGTGCCTGTAATGAATAAAACATGGCTGTCAGAATTAAAAGGGATAGAGTTATGTTAACACACTCTGAGTACTGTTGAGTGTGACTCAATAAAATTATGGACTTCTCCCTATTTATCACTTGTGGTTCATTTTGTTTAGCAAATACAGTAGTCAGTTTTTGGTTATACTGGTTGCCTACCCAGAGCAGACGGCCTTTGAAATGTACCCCTTGACATTTTAATTTTGTTTCTGTGTGTTTACATGCTGGTTTTATATGTATTTTCCTGGTTGCACAGTATAGATACTGTTCAGCAGCACAGCCATGGTTGCCACTGGACATCTTCATCATTTCTGCTTACATTTGCATTTGCCTCAGCCTCACCCACCTGAAAAATGCACTCCAAATGATGGCATTTGGAAATCTGTACAGGGCTCTCTACAGGGCCAGGCCAAACTTGAAGCTGACCCTGAAAACTTGCTGAGTTATCAGTTCCTATCAATAACCCAGCTTTGCCCTAATTAATTGTTATGTGTTCTGGCAGTAAGATTTAAGAAGATATATGCAACTACTTTGTGTTGATCACACCAGTGTCATCTCACTTGAGTATTAAGGGGGAAATCTCATCTGGAATGTAATGGTGTCCGTTAAGACTAGCAAAGTGAAGTTTTTACACCAAAAGAAATCTACTTCACAGTAGGCAGATTTCTGCCTCATTCCACAGGAGGGTGCAATGAGGTGATGGTGTCCTTTTCCAGCTCCTGGTACAGGGTTGGCTCTGGTCCTGTGGGGTTCCCAGCTAACCTAGGGAGTAAGGCTGTGTAGGAGAAAAGACCCTGTCTAACCCTCATAGCCCCATCACCCCTCACAAACTCATCTGGGCAAGCGCAGTGGAGATGTTATGACTTGTATTCTGCACCAGGGTCCATGGGTGATGGGGACAAACCTGGCCTAAGAAGCAGACCTAACCTCTCGAGCTTCAAATATGTCCTTTAACTTTGCTTTCTTCCTGCCTTTTTCCTCACTGCTCAGTGACATACAAGTGCCTCTGGGATCCCAGCTTCTGGGCCTTTGTGTGGATTCCTGTGCCTTGGAAAAGCCTGTGCAGGGAGATGAAGCCTCTGCTAAAAATCTTCTTCCCTGAGAATTTGGCTTGCTGTGAAGGACTGTGTAGGATGGATGCTATGGTTTTTATGAAAGAGTATTAAACAAGTGAAAAGTAAAGGCATGAATGCTCACATATGTTTGCGTGTGTGTAGGAAAGAGAGAAAGCATCGATCTTGGCAGCCCTCATTTGAAGTACTGCCATATGCTGGGTTCAGCTGATGCTCAGCAGTGCCTTCCCATTGACCTCAGGCACTAATGCCAGTTGAGAATCTAGCTCAGCTCTCTTTTGCCTTTTTCCACCACCAGTGCACAAAATAACTGTTCTGAAAACACTGGCACACTGTGTAGTAGCTGTATGGGCAGTCTGGTTTTCAGTGTGCACCAATACGCACTGCTGGCAACGGCAACACATGTGGAAAAGAGGGCTTAAAGAGAGGCAGAGAGGTTTCTCAGACACCAAATAGGATTTTCTTGTGTTCTGCCTTCTGCCTTTTAGTTTACACTTGCTGTCAATGAAAATGCTGACAGTACTCCTGGAGGGCTTGTTTCTTGCCATGACGGTGCTGATAGATGAGATCGAAGCAGGTCAGCTCAGCTTTATCGTGTCCTTCAACAGTGTCTGTAATGAGACAGGGAGGAACACACTGGGAATCCAAGGAGCAGAGTTTTTTATCTCCACTCTTTGATGCTTGGTTGGCAATACCACAGAAAATAAAAAGCTGTGGTGGTTATACCACACCTTAATGCTACTTCTGTCTGCTTGTGCTACAGATCTGGAGGAGCCACTTACGACATTAAAAAGAAAACTCACAGGAGCAGACATGGAGGGGAGCATTTGTAACATGCTTGATTTTCTATGAAAGCAAATGATAAGCAGGCAAAACCATTGCTGACAGGATTAAAGACGTGCTGGTAGCAGCATCTGGGTTGTTTTGAAACGCCTGAGGAATCAGGCATATAAAATGAAATGTGTCATCCCAGGTCATCGTCTCTTTTCAGACTGCTTCTCCCTTTCAGACTTACTGTGCTTGGGACAGCCAGCCAGTCCTGCTGTGGCTTTTTGGTCTGTCAGTCTGTCTGCTTTCTCTTTTTCTTCTAGGTGCTGATGCCCGCTGTGGTTCCTTTTTATTACTTATTTCTGAGAACTCTGTATACTCCTAGAGAGGAACAGGCCAGCTCTGAAAACAGAAGTGTGTGGTATTTGTTCTTCAGCATTACAGACATAATTTTCTGCATTGTGGATATGAGTGGCATACTATTTGCACATGTTCTTTGTCACTTTTTTGTGTACTTAATTATCCATCCTCCCTTTGTGAATTTACAGGGGAAAACTCTGTTTTGTGATTTGTAGTGTAAAAGAAAAATGGCGTAGGAGTCCCACAATTCTGGTTTGATGTATACTAGAAAAGTTTTGTTAGAAATCCTGTAGGTCACCTATTTTACATCTTTCTTTTTATGAACAGGCAGTGTGAATACCACTGAAATAAATTTCAAAGAATATCAGCTGTGCTGTGGCTAATTTTCCTCTCTACTGTACCAGTATGACCTCAGATAAATGGATTTGCCACTTGTTTTAAAGAAAAATTATGCAAAATTCAAGGGGTGGATGATAGGGGAAATAATTTTCAAGGGTCTTTTCACCGTAAGCCTGGGCATGTATACTGAAAATGCTGTGTAGTGCAATCACTGTGTCTTAAAATACTCAGTAACTAGTAGTTGAAGCTGAGAATGCTCTGAGAGCCCAAATGCTCTTCAATGCAAGTGGAGGGATAGCTAAAAACCAGCATGCTCCATTACAATTACATCTAGGAAAATGCTTTACCATGCCTGCCCAACCGTGTTCTTAATATAGAGGATGCATTACTTCCTTCCGTTTCCTCTCACACATTTGGGACCGGCACCTGGCTGTGGGTAACAGTGGAGAAAGGAAGGTAACACAGATGGAAAAAAGAGAACACTGTGAAGACATGCCAGATGCAATGACCTTATTTACTTTTCCCCCCCAATTTCTTTCTTTAGGCCACAGCCACCTCCTGCAATCTGCTGGTAAGGGACTCAGGACAGCAACTGCAGAAATTCCTCCAAGCTTTCCTGCAGCTGTGATTGCTGATGCCCCCTCTTACCCAGAGGTTGGTGCTGCACACCAGGTCTGTGCCCCCAGGCAGTGATATGAATTATATCTAGAAATAAGCATTCCTGAATGGAGAAAGCTTTTATGTGGAGCAGCCCTCCATTTGGGTGACATCGGTTGCCAAGTGTCATCATGGTTTGTTACTCATTACGTTGGCTCCCTGTGAAATATGAAGTTGAATTCAATGTCTCAGTGTTAATCTCCAAATACTCAAAGGACTTGGCAGAGCTGGTCAAAGCAGTGCCTCCCTCATGGGAGTGATGTCCTGGAACAGCTGCTTTCCCCAGAAACTATGAAGATGTCACTTTTGAGGCTGATGGTAGAAGTGAAGGGGGAGAGGGGGGCCTTTGTGGCTTTTGGGGTGTCCTGGCTCCCATGTGGGAAGGTTAGAAAGGCTGGGATCTCTCAAAGCACGGCACAGCATGGATGCCCTGGCTCGTGGAGACAGCTCACCATAGGAAGGGGCCTGATGGAGACAGAGGTGAAAGGAAAAGGGGCATAGAGAATTGAAGAAAAAGGAAGCAAATTTAAATATTTGTGAAACATGAGTATCCCATGTAGCCAGTTTGGAAGGTGAGTATCTACATTTTACGTTACTTCTCTGTATTTTGGTATTTACAAAAGCATCTCATTTTCAGAAGTGCTAAAAGCTGAGGATCGATACAATGACTTCAAACATTCAAAATTTAATATTAGGCACACCCTTTGGGAAAGCTCAATCTCACTCTAATTCTGTAGCTCAGCCAATGTCAGAAAATGGTCTTTGGAGCAGTTTGTCTCTTCAGAGGCATTCAACTACTCTGGTTCTTTTTATTAGTAGGTAGACTCAGGGAAGAAATCAGGTTGGTGGAGTCAGGGCTCAGCTTCCACTCATTTTTCTTGTAGCCACGGTCTTCCACTGACAGAAAATATTTGCTTGTTGCTATGTGAAGACCTATTACACAGAAATTTGAGCTTTGTCCTCTCAAGAGTTGGAAAGCTAATGCATTGCAGATACAGTGTCAAGAAGCCAAGTGTGCTACTGAAGAGTTAAACCCTTGCTTTGTGTGCTTCGGCTGAAAAAAAAAGGGGCTGAGTGGCTTTTATTAATAATGTGGATTTAATTATGGATCTGAGAGTTGGAAAAAACTTTATTACTAAAGGAAAAAATTTTGGATAAAAACCAAACACACCTAAAAAAGTTTTACATCGTTAAGATCCTGAGGGAAAACAGAGATGTGAGATACTGTCATGGGGAGAGACACTGGTGGCAAGTCAGGAATAAATGTGAAAACACAGTACATAAAGTATCTCTCAGAGACATCAGTAAATCTATCTCATGCTAAGTATTTGAGCTCTTCAAGGTAAGGACTGTCTCTTACTTTGTTTTCGACCAGGAGTGAAAATGATGGGGACATGATTTCCCATTTCCAGGTGGGGTCTTAAAGACAGCCATAATGTAAGTAAGGAGGAATATTAATAACTCCTGAATGTGAATCTGCAGCCCTTGATCATAGGAGAAGAATTGCTGACTTCTGAGAAGGATTGCTGTCCATCTGTGGGCAGTCTAGACATCTGGTTGTTCTTTAAGATCAAGTAGAAAGCCGGGTCCCCTGTTTTGCATTTAATTACCACTAAGAAGTTACAATGAGTGCGTTATAATGCAACCTTTGCAAGAGTCACTGGCAATTAGACTATTGCAATACTATTTCTATAATGCAATATGAGGCTACATCTTAGATTTATCTGGAAAGTACCAATGCAGAATTTGGCATTTGGTTTTGATTTTGCTTCCAGGATGCATTTCTCAAGGAGCTCGTGATGTAAATGCTTTGTTGTTCATTCTGGAAATTGCTGGGTAGAGTTTGCCCTTTAAACAGCCTGGCACAGGTAGGAAGGTTTTAGAGACTCATCTGGAAGTACAGAAGTTAAACTAAGAGGACTTTCCTATGAGGATACCAGTCTTGGCCCTTGTTCCTGGCTATGGAAAACTAATTTGTTGAACCTAGTGTCATAGAATCATAGAATTGTTTAGGTTGGAAAAGACCTTTAAGATCATTGAGTTCAATCATCAACCTAGCTCTGCCAAGTCCACCACCAAACCACGTCCCTATCTACCCGTCTTTTAAATACCTCCAGGGATGGTGACTCAGCCACTTCCCTGGGGCAGCCTGTGCCAATGCTCAAAAACCCTTTCACTGGAGAAAATTTTCCTAACATCCAATCTAAACCTCCCCTGCTGCAACTTGAGACCTAATGCTTGTTACTTGGGAGAACTTAAAAATGTGTTCAAAGGCCTGTTGGTTTTGTAGGCTTTTGAGAGCGTAGAAAGATTTGCCAGTGGGGCAGACTCAATAAAACTGGTGTATGCCTGAGTAATCCCCAGTTTGGGAGGGGTCAACATGACCTTTGTAAAAGAAAGCTCAGCTGTACAAACCTGATAGCATTCTTGAAAGAAGCTTAGAGGCATGTGGATAAGAGTCATCCCATTGGACAATTATTGTTAGATTTCCAGAGGCTTTTGACGGAATTTTTCACCAAAAACTTTTGAGGAATGTAACATAAGACAGAAGATCCTTACATGGATAAATACTTGATAAAGGGTAAGAAATGGGACATATGCATAAATCACCAATTCTTGGAGCAGAGTGAGGTCAGCAAGGGGATTAAATGGTGATCTGTGGTGGGACCTTTTATGTTCAGTGAGCAGTGACATAAGAAAATTTGTGGCTGAAACTGAATTACTGAAACCAGCAAAGATGTGGGACATCTGTGAAGAGTTGTAGAAGGATCAAGGCAGATAAAAATAAAGCGTTACAAATGGGGGAAAAAAGGGGCTTAAATTAACCTGTTAAATGGCGATTTCTGATCTGACCATTACAATTCAGGATTGAGATTGTGAGTACACAAGAGATCCATGAAAATATCAGCTCAATACTCAACAGAGGTGGAGGAAGCCTGCAAAATAAGTTATTAAGGGAGGAAACAAAACAAAGCATCATTTTGCCATTCACTTAACTCTGTAAGTCACTCAGTTGTTTTAGTTCTTTCATATTCTGAAGGGCGCTGAAGAACTGGAAAAGAGCCAGAGAAGTTCAGCAAGGGTACAGAGCATCTTTCTAATGAGTTGTCGTTAATGGTGTTAGGGACATCCCACAAGGTCAGTGAAGTGGGTCTGCCTTGGTGTGCCAGGCCTTTCCCAGGCTCAGCGGAGGCTACGTCTGGGGCTAGGTCCTGCCTATTTGTTTTGAACTTGTCCCAGAGCACTACTGTGAAAGGCATTGGTTTTTAGTGGATGTGAGGACAAAGCTGTAAAAATAAACAGAAGTAATTTTGTTGAAAGTATCCACTCCACTACACAGTGGCAGAATCAACCCTCATCTGAACAGATCCAGTTTCTTGTTTTCAGAATCTTCTTAAAAGCTATTTTTCCATGTCACTTCTCAGCCACAATCTCCCTACCGTAAATGAACGGCATGTAAAACCTAGGAAGAGTGCCTGAACCAGATTTTACACTAGACTGCACCTCTTCCTTACAAACCAGCAAGCTGCAGTAGCAGAAGTGAAGTTTTATGTCTCTTCTTGTAGTAGAAAAAGGGAAAAACTCAGTGCAATTGGCCATGTCTGGTGGACAGGAGACACAGAGGAGGGAGAGCCATTTTCAAGGTAAAATGCCATCAGTTATGCTGCCAGGATCTAAAGTCCCAGATGCAAAGGGAATGCATTTCCCACTCCTTTTTTTTTTTTTTTTTTTTCAGCTCGCAGCCTCTCTTTTTTGTTCTTTAAATTAATTTTTGGCAGTAACATAACCCCTGGAATCCTGCCATTTACTGCTTTAAAAATTTGTCTTGCAAAGAGGGAGGGAGGCAGAGAGAAAGCAAGGAGTAGAGGGAGTATGAAAACCTAATGGAGCTGATTGCAAGGGTACATAACTAACATTTTTTCCTGCAAAAATAATAATGTAATTTATTTTTGTGATGAGTCCATTTTTATGTCAGGTCCTGTGGGAGAGAAGACAACGACTGTTCAGTAGAGATTACTGGCTATTTCAAAGTAGGATCAGGACAGCTAGGCAGAACTAAACATTCTGGTATTTTATGGTGTTTCCTTAAAAGAAGGCTGTCAGTATAACGTGATCATTCATTAAATTTTAAAAGCATGAAATGTTTATGATTAAAAAGATGCAACCATGGAAAGAGATATATTAAAGTAAAGATTCTTCTTGTTTTGGGCTGAGTGGTTTCACAGATGCTGAGGAAAGGGCACAGCACCCTCATCCTGCCCCAGCAAGATGTGCCTTCTGGTCTGCATTTGTCCCTGACAGTGATTTGGGCCCGGTCTGTACCTGGTTTTCATTGTTGTTCTCTGTGCCTTGGGTCAGCTGGAATTGGGATAACCTCTCCGTGCTCACTTCCTCAGCATTCTGTGCACCTACCGCCACCCTCATTGGTGCTGAGCAGCAGCCCTGTGCAAGCTGGGTGACCATTTGCAGCAAGATGGGGACTGATGCAGGCTCTCGTTGTACTCTTCACTGGAGGATGCTGAGTAAAGAAAAATTACGGGAACTCCTTTCAATGCTTGTGGCTCACTGCAAGTTTGAAAAGGATAGATATAAAGCAATCCATGTGCAGTACAGATATTTCTGATTATTGTTTCTTCTTCAGTGGCGAGACCTTGGAAGGGAGGGTGTGTGTTGGCACCTTACTGATAAAAGCCAGGGGTATACATGCCAGCCATTGGGATATAGTGATGGTGGCAGGCTACAGTATTAACAGTTAGGAATGGATAGGAATGCCATCATCAGTCACTGTGCTGTGCTTACCCAGAGGCAGAGTCTGTCCATCCCCATTCTCTGTATTCCAATCAGAGGGCTTTGTCAACTGCTGGCCAGGGCCTTGGCAGCTGCCTGCACCACTGTGCTGCTCTTTGTCCAGCTCACCAGTTTTCTCTCCCAGAAGCAACCCCCTTACCATTAATACTGGTAGACATGGGCTTCCTCTTTATTATTTCCTCTTGTAATTGGTTCATTCAGCTTTTCCCCAGTTGGTTTCAGCTGAAGCCCCAGTTGGGCTGGCCAGCTTCCAGGTGCTTGGAGAGGAAATGCAGAGTTTACCTTCATGTAGCACTGAGTAACAAGATATGCACCCTGTGGTCCATATTTTGGGAGGGAAGAGGAAAAGGGGAAAAAAAGAGAGGCCAAAAATTATTCTTGTGTAAAGGATATGGGTGGTTTTTGTCTAAATATACTGCACCATGCACATCCTGATATTCTCAAGCAGGATATCTTTAAATGGATACTAACAGCTGATTTATGCTTGGTGCTGAGTTGTTTTTGAAGGGACATATGTGTAAAAGAAAATGTGAAATATATTATGACAAAATATAAAAGAAACTGTTGTTTTCATAAATGACACATGGTTTTAGAATTTAAACATCTCTTTGCAATGCTGGAAAACTGTAGCAACAATATTGTGCTAAAATGATGCCAGGGAGAAACAGAAATAAAACTTATTATTTGCCTTGTCCTGAAGAAGGGGGAAGGGGACCACAGGTTGTCATACAATGCAGCCTCTGCTAAAGCAGGCTCCACCACATTCATCTGGTTCAATCACACTGTCTATCTGAAGGATCCAAAGGGTACTTTTTTGAGCTGATGGCTAAAATTTGCTTTTAAACTGCATGACACTGCAGACTGTGAAGCAGCACAAACCTCCCTTGAAGGTCAATAAATGGGCAGGTATGACCCACTTCTAAGTAGCAAAAATATGTCATTGCTCATCTTTCTTGTGTCTCAGTTGCTGATGCTACTGAAGAAGTAGCAGTCAATTCTGACAACAGTGAATGAGGACTCGCTTTTTGTCCACAGAAGTCTTCTGTAAATTCACATTACCTGCCTGGACTGCTGCAGAGTGACAAGCTTCCAGCAGCTGGAAGCAGTGCAACATAGGCTAGCAAAACAAATGGCAGTCCAAAATTACTTACTGATTTAAAATTTTTTAAAAAATAGTAAAATAAAAAATACAAATTAATGTTTTATGAACCTGGCGGAAAAGAATTTTCAGCACAGAACAAAAATTTAAAGCATTCCTTCTTTAATTTCACTGTCATCAAAGTGAAACTGTTGATGCAGATGCCCACTGACTGTGTTCTTGGGGGATTTTGCTTTGGACAATGTGTAGAGGAGTGGCTGGTGTGCATTAGGTGACCTCCTGGGATGCATCTGCTGGTCTAGTTTTACCCCAAAAGAATCCAGTTGGTGCCCTCTGGGACTGCTCTTGCCGTGGTGAATCAAGGGACGGGAAGTGGTGGTGCTTTCCTGATCCTACCTAAAGCACTAATGTAAAAGACACCAAAATGTTCTACTTAACAGGAGCTGAGAAACGGTCCCAAGGGCAGAGAGCTCCCTGCATTGCAGTGATCCCCATGCCACCTTATCCCATCAGCCCCTACAGTTCATGCATTGCAGAGCCCATCCCCTCAGTGCTGCAGAAAGCTGTCTCACCCCCAGTAAAAAATAGTGATATTTACTTGACAGCTGCCTGTTTCTATACATGTACAGCCTACATCTTATCTCTGAGGCATTTTTTAAATTCCCAGCATTGTAGCATGCTCTCTCTCTCCCAGGCATCTCACATAACTGCGTGCAGCCTTGCCACACAGTGCTAAGTAACTCATTACCAAGTGTCTGAGGGACAGTCTGGAATAACCTTAATTTTCTATTTAAAAAGCAGCTGCTCGTAGCAGCAATTGTCCTAAGGAATGCTTTATAGTTGATCTGCGTCCTGATGTGTGTAATATTACTGAGGACAGGATAAGCCAGATCTGGAGGTCTGTGAATAATACTGTATTGTGAGAGACTTCCACCTTTTCTTTTGCAGCAGACAGAAAATGCGTGCCACTGGAGAAGGCAAGGATTTCAATTAAGTTTGCCAAGTGTGTATTTAAATTTTAGCATCATACCAGATGTGCTTCAGAAAATTGAACATTTAGAGGGTTTTTTTACACAGTTCTATTAAGGGATTAGGAAATATTGGCATCATTAAAACAGGCAAGGAAATATTTATTAGGCTGTCAAAAAGCATTGCAACCTCAGATAAATCCACTGTTTCTTTGCCTCAGACCATGCTTTCCTGTAACTCAGGGGGATGTCAAGGACCGTGAAGCAATGGAAGAGTCACCGAGACAGCTGGCATGTGAGGGTGAAATCATGCACTGATGTTTCAACTTTAAAAAAAGCTTAGGCAGCACTTGTTCTTCAGTCATTCTTACCGTTCAGGTGGGACAGGGACCAGGCACCTTTGGACTTTCCTACTGATCCTCAGGGTTTGTGATGGCTCTAGTGAGGTAAACACAGATATGTTGAGTTACATGAGCTGAAAATTGGGGCTTAAAGTTAAAAAATGGATATTGGGTTAAAATGGTTAAAATGCTGATTCTAAAAAGTTTGGTATTAAAAAAAAACCCAGATTGCTTGTGAAAGAACTTTTGCTGCAAGCAGAGATTTGAGGAGTAAGATCTCTAGAAAACAATTTCGTTTTTCTGTTATTTTTAACATTTATTCATACCTCTTCCCTCTTGATTGATGAACCCTTACTCTTCACAACAGCTCTTCGTAATGAGAATCTATTTTAAAGAAGAAAAAGATATAAAGGATATAATAATGGACTTAGCCGATAGTATCGCACCTTTGTTCTTTATAACATTATGCTTGTAAAAATCTGCTTTGTGTTGTGTCTGTTGTGAGACAAGGTGGTGCAGAAGGTTGTCAGGGAAAATTTTAGGTTCTACATGGAGGACAAAAAGCCCTGGCAGCCTCTATACAGTGAAACTGGAATGTGGAGACTGTTACACTGGATTATGTCCATCATCCATCTAGTCTAGCATCCCACGTCTGAGAGCCATCAGTGCCAGATGCTTCAGATGAAAGTGTAAGAAACTTGCAGACAAGGGATAATCTTAATTACTGACAGTTATAGTTTTGCTTAAGCTCTGGAGAATGTTTTAATATCTCTTCCAAAATGCTTGTCCTCGATGTTTTCAAAGTTTATATAAGCATCTAGCCCTTTCTGAAACTTGTTACATTTTGTGTCTTAGAGTGTATCTGTGAAACAGACCCTATTGTTTAATCACATCTTGTCTGAACACTATTTTCAGTACCATTCTGATAATTCAATTTCATATAAACCTTCTTGTGAGGGAAGATAGAGAAGCTCTTTACATAATTTCTTCCTATAGGCCAGTGTTCCATGTACATCTTATAATGCTGAACCTTAAAACTAGAAGAGGAAAAAAAAAAGGATTCAGGAGGGGAAAGTTTCTCATATTTTTAATGGATTGAACTACTCAAAGCACACAGACATATATTTATGTATTCCTCTGCTATAGAGCTTAAATCAGTAAAAGTGTGTTATGAAAAAGTGAGTCTTGCCTCTGTAGCAGTCTTAAAACGGTATAGATTTGACTTGCAATTTTTTTTTTCTGTTTGAGAAATTGACAATACAGTAAACTTGTTGATTGGAACATGATAGCAACATCAACGTTTTGTTTTGACTTTACTTCGTATGTCAAATATGCAAAAGAAATTGATTCTGGAGGGTAGAAGATTTCCTGCAGAGAAGTTTGATGTTTTGTTAAAAGGAATGTTAGAATTGGGTCTTTCCCATTTTTTCAGAATGAGAAAAAATTCTAGATGGGGGAGCCAAAATCAGTGCGTGTATTTTTTATATGCTTGGAGGTTGCTTAACATGCTTTACACAAATATACATGAGAGAATGGGTGAGAGTGAAGAGAGAATGAGATGTGTGTGAAAGATTTCATTTAGCAGAAGTATTCTTGATATATCTGCAGATTATTTCTAGAGCATTGAGATATTTAAAACACAGTTGTTTGAGGAGTTGCCACTGCCACATACAGGTAAATTATAATGTTTACTACTCCTGTGGCTTGAAAAGGTTTTTTGCTGTTTGTGGGGAGGAAGGGAGATTGGGGTTTTTTATTTTTGGCAGGATGTCTTTGCAGTGAATAACCAAGAAATTAGGGAAAGTAACAAAACAAAAGCAATCAGCAGGACAGAACTGAATAACTAGACAGCTCTAGTTATTTGCCATGATTCTTGAAATCATGTGAACTATTGTAAACTGCTTTTTCACTAGTTATGCAATCATCTCAGTGAAACTCAAGCCGTTTAGACTGGATCTGCAGATGTTCTGAAAGTCAAACTCTCAAAATTTTATTGTTAACACTCTGGTGAATATTAAGGTTCATTTGAAAGATATGTACTCCAATGGCACTGGCTGCGCCAGGAGTCTGCTGGAGTCATGGTGAAGCCATCCAGGCAGATGCCAGCACCACTTCTGGAAGCAGAAAATTTAGATCTCTGAAGGTGCTGAGGATATTTGAAATCTGGGAAATGAATTATACTCCTAGAAGCCTGTAATTTGTTTTCTCCATGTCGTTGTACTGGTGTGAACTAAAATTCAACACATCTTTATTGCCTGTATTCCAGCTTAGGCTGCACTTGATCAAAGGTAGCTTAGCTTTCATCCAAGTATGGGTACTTCGAGGGAATAAACCTATATTTGTTGTCCAGACTCTACTGACCTGTGCAATATTTTGTAATGTTCTTCTAAGTATATAACGAATGCAGATCAAGAAAGAAAGTCTTCTGACTTCCATGTTTAAAAACCCTATCTGCCCCCTAAGAAAGCAGGTAAAAAAAGTGTTTATTCATACCTCTTCCATCAAGTTATTGTTATATTAAATAAGCTTTGGCTGCTGGTAGTATTTTATTAAAAAATGGAAAGGTTTACAATACAGTAAGTAATAGCTTCATTGGTGTATGAAGAATATTTTAAATGAAGTGAATCATTAACTTAATTTTTGCACACTCTGGAAAGGATATTTAAACTGTTTTGACATGTCCAGACACTCATTTTAGAATCATAGTCTTTCCAGACATTACTCAATCCACCTGACATCGGAGAAGTAGGATTTGTCACCAGTTCCTGATCTAATGTGTTTTCATGCTGAATTCAGGAACTCTTAACTCTGTTAATGTTGAGTTGTTCATACTAAAAATATACTCTTTTCCACAGCCTGGTCTATGCCAGTAGACTTTAGTCAAGGTAGAATATGCCTGATAAAAATGGGAGAGGTTGGGAGTGGAGCCATTAAGGGATCCCTCCATTAGTAATTTCTAATGACTCTGCCACACGTATAACCTTGTTGTTTCAGATATTTACAGTTCTGTTATTGGTAAGATGCAATTTGCCATGCTGGTTCATGGGAACTCATTAGAGGTTGTTAATGATTAGAGATTGCATTCCTGCTATTCTGCAAAACTACACAACAGTGCTCTTTTAACAAATGGTATTTAAAGTGATTTATGTCAGATCTGTTTAAGGCAACTTTTGATTTCCAGGAATTCAGATCTTGTCTTACTGTGGAAAAGGTTTCTTTAGATGTATTACGGAGTCACAGAGCAGCTGAGGCTGGCAGGTACTTCTGCGGGTTGTCTTGTCCAATCCTCTCTGCTTGCGCAGGGTCAGGCAGAGCAGGCTGCTCAGGACCTCCTCTAGAGGGATTTTGATATTTCCAAGATTGAGATGTCACAGCCTCTCTTGGAAACCTGTGCCAGTGTTTAATCACACTCATCGTAAGTTTTTGTTGTTTGATATTTTTAAATTTTTGTTGGAATTTCCTGTATTTCGGTTTCCACACATTGACTCTTGTCCTGTCACTGGGCAGCACTCATCACCAGCTCCCTTAATTCCTCACATCGGGTACTTATATGTGTTGCTAAATCCCTCTGACCCATCACTTATCAAGGCAGGATTCTGCAGTCCACCTGGCACATCTCATGGTTGCTGCAGCCAAGGCTGCTGCTGCCCTTCACATTCCCAAAGAGCTCTTAATTCCTGTAAGTATGAGGTTCAGCAGAGCATCTCCATCTACTGGCACCTCGATCACCTGTGCCAAGAAGTTGACATCAATGCACTTCAGAAAGTTCCTGGATTGCTCGTGCCCCACTGCATTACTCTTTTGAATACTACGGGGTGGTTGAAGTTGCCCATGAGGACAATTACCTGCAGACAGGAGGCTTCTTCCAGCTGACCAAGGAAGGTGTCATCTGCCTCTTCATGACCAGGTGGTCCATAGCCAAAATCCACCACAACATTGCCTGCATTGGTGTACTCTGTAATCCTAATTTATGAACTCTCTGCAGGTGATTGTGTGTCATCACCTCTCTCCACTGTTGTTCCTTGTTTAAAGCTCTCCACTCCACTCTGGTCTGCCTGTATTATGTAACTTGTATGTAACACAGAATTGCATTTTGATGTTGCAGTCATAGTTCTAACATGTGTTATCAGGTTGAGGTAAGCCCTAGATTTTCTTTTAGCTCCTAACATGAAACTCCAGACTGGTTTCTGTTTATTTACACTCCTTTTAGGTCTAATATGCTCATTTCTTAACGAAGGTGGATGTAAAAACCCATTAAGTTCATAAAAAAACCACTTGGTCAATAAAAAATGTGTAGGTCCCTCTGACACGGTTTGTTGAGACGTTATTTTGAACAGACTTTCTACTGTAAAATCCTAATGCTTGTGTGGATTTTACCTTGGTTCTTCTGCTGGATGAAACACTGTGTGAATGTATGGGCATATGTAGGAAGAGGTATAGGATTTCCCTCAAACTATATCAATGTGAAAATGATTTATGTCCTACCTCCATTCAACATGTGGGTTTTGGCTTCTTCAGATGTAGGACTTTACAAAGTCTGTTTCCCATGTCACACAGATTTCTACATGTCTTCTTTTCATCCCCTGAACAAAGGGACTTCAGAGTTGCAAACAGTGAAATAAATTTATATGAGGAACTAACTTCCTTATCCTCTACTCTCTCTGGAACAAAATGTTGTAGGGGCATTCTTAAGTATTTCACCTTTTCATGGCTTGAAAAATTCCCCTCCACTTTAATCTCCTTAGTCTTTATTTACTTTTGCAACCACTTCCTGCTAAGGCAAAGAAAAGGTCTCTTCCCTCTCCAACAAAGAAAATATTTCAATTTTTTTTTTAATTATTTTTTTTTTTTTTAAACAGGAAGTAAAATTAACAATGTTCTGGCAGACATAGCTGCTGTGCTCAGCTTGGTCTGGCCGTGGCTGCCATGAACCATCTGCTGTGCTGCCAGTGGAGTGAGATCCATGCGCTCTGCTCTGGGGCAGGGGTGACCATACGCCCCACAACAGGAACAGCAAAAAAAATCAGAGAAACCTCAGGTGACACACTTCTGGAGATCACTGTTTCTCCGTGATGTTAGGGGGTGTTATCTGGCTTGTTACAGGACATCTGCATGGTAGGCTGGTGGCCGCCCCCTGCCTTCTTTAATATGTGTTCTGGTCTGGCTGATGCACCCTGCCCAACTGAGGTTTCAGCCCTGAGCATGGGGGCTGGGAGGGACCTCTGGAAGGACCTGGTGGGGAAGGAGGGCTGCACAAAACAGAGCCTCGTGTGAATGGCACAATGATTGCAAATTTGTGGGGATGGTGTTTGCTGTTGTTTTAATTTGGCTTATGTTACTGCAACTTCTTTTCATTCACTGTGCTTTTCCACAGTCAGCACTGTGGCTGCCAGCAGTCGTTCTTGTGAAATGCTTCTGATTATGGTCGGCGTCAGCAAATACAGTGTCTACAGCCCCTCTGTAGTGTTTCCAAAAATGTGTTAGCCTGGACAGAGGACTAATGGATCAAAAATGCAAAAATGGTCTGAACGTCTGTCTGAAAAACAAAAGGCTTTGCAACCTGCTATTTCATTCAGCTCAGCAAAAGCTGCTTACAATAAGGGACTGAATTCTTTCCCTACATAGGGTGTATTATTACTTTGCTTTAAAAATACATCCTTAACAACGTATCACACATCTGCCTGGCTCCTGCAGTTGTGGTGGTAAGGAGGGCTTCAGGTGGTGTGTCTCAAGATGCTGAGATGAATAATTCGCTGAGTGGGGGAAAAGCAAGGTCTGGTAAGGACAATGCTGGCAAGAGAGTTCATGTTAGACAGCCACCATTATTTTTTGCAGAGCTGTAGCTGTCACCTGCATTTGGCTCACACAGTGGTTTTTGAACAGGCAGGTGGTGCTAGTCCCTGCTGTGTCAGCAGAGATCTGGGAGTGGGGAAGACAGGCAGAGGCGCACTGGTCCCACCCCCATCCCAGAGGGGTGTGGGCTCAAGTCCTTGTTCTACCAAAGACATCTCACTGTCAGTGGAGCTTCTCCAACCCAGCAAATCCTGACAAACAGTGAGTTAGAGGACAGGCGGGGACAAAAATAAACTCACATGGCTACATTAGCTGCTGCTTAGCCATTTTTCAGTTTTCACACACAAAAAAGCAGGCTGTAATCAGCACATCTTGGTGTCTCCAGCCATTATGGTGAGACATGCTGCTGGGACAGTGGTGGCTGATGTAGGAGGGAGGCAGGGTGGCCAGGGAGGAGCAGCCATCAGCAAGCAGGGAGGAGATGGGGAGCAGACACAGGGCCAGAGGGGTAATGGTGAGAAAGGGGATAGGAGGTGTTGATCAGCCTCTGTGGGAGCAGGGATGCAGGCTTGCAAATGAGTGATTGGTAGGTGATGCGGTGCATGGATTCACCTGGGAGACCTGAACTGGCCTGAAGCCAGGTCTTGAGTTTTTGCGTCCTCGTACTATGGTACACCATGATATACACTGATGTTCAGCCGCTATGTGGCATTTAACCTACGGATCTCAAAGCACACACTTGACCAATGTACCAAAGCCCAATTATCCCAATTATTGAAAAAAGGACGAAGGGAGGCAAAACAGCTCATGTCTGGGGCAGAGCTGGGGTACAGCCTCCAGCCTCCTGCTACCTGAGCCACAGCAAGGCACAGCTCTGTGGCCATGGTCACTCAAGGTCCCAGGACCAGTCCTCAGAGGTGTAGCCACTTGTTTTCTGTACTTGTGTCCTGTTCCTCCACTCCTCTGCTGCCATCTGCTCTTGGCCAGAGTTGGGGGCAGGGTGTTGGGCTAGTTCAGCACATACTCAGGAGATGTGTCCTCAGGTCCTCATACTCCAGATCTGAGTGATTTTACACTCACGGAGGAGACATACATGCAGCTGCTGTCAGCTTAAACAGGTCTACTGCTTGCCATGTTCATCTCCAGAAGTCCCGCCATGGTGCACTCTGTGAGGCTGGGGGGTGCCAGGCACAAGGATTCACACTCAGCGCATTGACCAGTGACACTGGGACAGTGGAACCCCTGATTTCAGTGCAATATCCGTCTCTGGCTAAGCTACTTGCCATGAGATAACTGTTTCTTTCCATCAAGGAAAACCAGGGTGTGAAGCAAAACACAGCAGCCTGCATGCCGTTACTATCATGGGCAGGGCTTTCAGACATACATGAGAAACTGCCTCCAGTCCACCCACTACAGTTAGTCCAATATATCACATTTCTACTTCTCTCTCTTATCACTTCTCTCTCCTATGTAATTGTATTTTTTTTCACTGAATGATATGCTGTTGTGTCTCCCAGGTGTGCTGCAAGCTAGGGACAGCCGAAAATGAGATTCAGTGAAAAGAGATGTCTGCCCACAGATGAGTACTCTTCTGTGGTTCTCATATGGTTTCAAAAAAGACCCTGGCTTCCTCTGTCCTCTTTGCCTCATATGAGTACCCCCTGGAGGTTCGAAGGGACAAATCCTGATGATTGTGAGCATAGGGAAGGCAAGACTCACAGAAAGACTGTAATTTTTTTTATTAATGGACAACAAGAAACCTAACTAACCTTACTTTTATTTGTCCCATTCCTATTAATGAAAACATACTGCAGTATGTTTCACTATTCTACTTTTTGTTGGGTACTCCTCAGGTGCCTATGTAACACAGATGTGATCAGTGCCTTTTTACCATCACACTGGGTAATCAACATATACTAGAAAGGGGTCCTCCCCTGAATGATCTTGTACCACAAATGTGGCATAAGGTAGCGGGCAGCAGCTTTGTTATCCTTCAGTTATAAATGGTGACCTGAGACACAGCAAGAGTAACCCGAGAACGGGCTTTTATCCCATTATCCCAAGGTCCCGTGCCAGCAGCTCCACAAAGGACCACCCTGTCTCCCATGGCATCTGTTGCCTTCCCTTTCCTGGACCAGGATTCCCTCCAGGTGCACGGGCCACAAATATCTAGTGGCCTCGGTGCCTATGGTAAAAGCAGATCTGGGACTGCACTGAATTACAGTGTCTCAAGGAGTGAAGAGAGCTCCAGGACCATGAGCAAATGTTGCCCTGATGGTTTCACATCCATGTACACCTCCATGTTCAATATCTTTGAGACTTGTGGCCTGTAACTATATATATACTAAATACCCTCTGCTAGTCACTCCACTTCTTCCTGCTTGCGTTGTCCACTCCCACCTAACCAAAATTTATCACCAGAAGCAGGAACTTGAATGATTGTCACTATGAGAGCAGTTAAGACACTCAATTGCCTTTGGTAGAGTAGATCCCTCAGAGACATAAGTAGAAGACAGCTACATGGCAGATGTTTATATATATGCACACATGCACATATACACACACTCTCCCTCTCTAATTTCTTGACGCATGGAGAGCAGCTACACATGCAGTGCACTTTATATTGTACGTCAACTTCAAACATAGCCCAAACCAGCTGTGGAAACAGCAGCAATTATGGTAAGCTGAAACCAAACAAACTGTAGCAACCTAATAGTTTCAATGGCAGAAAAAAAATCCCACATCATGCAGCTGCAGGAGCTGATAGGAAGACAAGCCTCAAGGCAGCTTATGGTTTCCTGGCTGTCATCAGCTAGCAGCTTGAATACTTGATATAATGAATAATCAGTGTTTGAACTGATGGAAGTGACCTTAAAACATGCTGGGGGGAGGGGGTGAGGGGGGTGTAATTTTCACAGTGTGCATTGGGCAGTGGAAATTGTGGTTTGAATACATTTACATGGTAAATGTTTGTACTATGGGATGGAATTAGAGAAGGGTGAAAATAAAGGCTGTAATCACTACATGGTCAATATATGGAGATATATATATGAAACTGGAGAAGGAGGTCTGTAGATGACAACAGCAGTTTAAGGAGATGTACATTGCAAGTTGTCCTTCTCTAAGGCCTGCATTTATTACACAGATGGCAAAAGAAGCTGGTGAAGCAGGAGGGAGGGTCTTCAGTGGCCAATTAAAGTTGCCTTCTTAGCAGTTCATTAACAGCACAGGGAGCAAAGCTCTTCCTTCCTGCCTCCTCTCCTGGATGTCAGAGACCTGCCTGACATGGTGATGGCAGGCAGGAGCTGACCACCTCCACCTGCCTCCTCATTCGCAGTGCTCAGTGCTTTGGCAGGGAAGGTGGACAGCTTTCACTGGCTGCTCTTGAGACATTGTGTGGGGTTAGGATTGCAGGCAGAAAGCCCAGGAGGAGCCCAGCGGTGCCTTTGTGCAGGGCTGAAAGGAGGGAGCTGGTTGGCTTTCTGGGCTCCCTCTGCATCTGCTGCAGGCATCCAGCCTGTGAGGAACCTGGCAGGACCATGCTTACCTTCTGCCAAGATCTCTGTGAAATAGTATTCCTGAGTTGCTTTGTTCTGTTTAGCTGGCCTGGTCACTCTCCAAAAGACAGGCTTTAGAGGAAAAAAACTAAACCCACTGCGCAGATGTTACAGCCAGGACAGTTAGCATGCAACAGAGGCTTTTCTAGAATTGCAGAGGCATAAAGAGGAAAAAGAAATGAGGTACTGCTTGGGGAAGGGCTTTCGTCATGCGCCTTTGCTCTCCTCCCCAGAACTGCTGCTTTTTAATTAAAAAACAACCTCTTGGGAAATTTGGAACATGCACAGCTTTTTTTTTACTAAGAGACCACCACTCGTTTTTCCCTCTTCCGCCTCCTTAATTTAGGTTAAATTTAAAGGAAATAACTTGAGGTTTGGAAACAAATATCTCTAGAGAGCAGCTGAGTAGTATGGTGTGGAATGAAGCCAATAGCTGTAGAGCTCATCTAATTTGAACTGAGGCAGGTAAAGAAAAGCCAGAGAAACCAAACTAAACCTTTTCTATATGCATTGCTAGTAGCCTGTTTCTCTCCTGTGTTGTGTTTCACAATGCAGTGTGCAGCCACATTGAAGGGATCTAATGTTAGCAAATCAACAGAGCCAAGTTTTTAGAGTACTCTGCACTCCATCTGCAGGCTTATGAACACAGCTGCCCACTGTAGGCACTGCTACCTGTTTTACGCCTCTGTGATTTGGGGTGTTTTAGTCCTCAGGCAAAAAGGGAACATGTACCACACACGCACAATGAGGCTGGCCAGCTGGTAAGCCTTTACTAAGGGACCTTGAAGCAGTCGGCGCAGTATGAAGTTCGCACTTCTGCTTGCCCAAATACAGCTTGTTCTTGTGCCTGTCCGCTCTGGCAAAAGCATCACTTTACAGGGATGGAATGGCTTTCTTCACAGAAAGGTCTTCTTCCTCAGGCTCATGAGGAATAGTGAAGATAGCAGAGGTCTGTACCAGTACTAGAAGGCACTGTGTTTTGCAGAGACATAGAACTGCAGAGTTTCTTTTTCCCTTTCTGCTCTCACCACAGATGCACTGCATCATCAAAATGTTTCCTATCCTTACCTAGTGGTAATGTTAGAGTCTGTGATGTGGGACAGGGAGGGTGAGAGATCAAAGCCCTCTTTAAATCCCCAAACCACAGCAGAAGTCACTGCACCACACTGTTCCACTTCTCAACTTCTAGCTTGACCTGTCTTGGTTGGGTTAAAAATACAGCCCCAACTCTCTGCTCCTCAGACACAGTCCTCTTTTAAGCAGGAGCATCTTCATGTTGCCAGCAGTGGTGGTGATTGATTTGATGAGGACCACAGACCCTTGGCAAATGGGCTGCATCTGCACTTGCCAAACCTTCTGCTGTTGAATTAGGTTGAAGTGAGGTTTCTGCACTATGGTCACAAAAGAACTGATTTACAGAGAGGCTCTGAGCTGACCAGTCTGCAGAGCTGATCTGCCTGGTAATTTTAGAGGACTAAAAAAACCATGTGAAACAGGAAATAAGGAATATGCACAAGTGAAATTCCCCTCCGCTCCCCTGGCTTGCCTTAATGGCTATGTTTTACCTCTGCATGGCTGCCCTTGACTTTCTCTGTAAGTGTTGTTATTCTGTCAGAAAGCAGATGACATGTTTACCCGGACAACTGCAAATAGGTAAGAAAACAGAAATCTGTATTTTCTTCATTTTCTTAAGCCCATCTGTTCAAACATAGCAATTCCCTGGTGTAAGGGAGCTCAGTCATTCTGTGTCTGGCACATCACAGTCATAAAAGATAAGTCCCAAAACAAATCCCCTTGCAAATGTCTGTAAAGAGTAAACAAAGCGGAAGGATGAAAAATGTGTTTTCAGGAGACAGGTGTAAAAAGAGCTGCACCTCTCTTCTTGGCCTAGCCTCCTTATCCAGAGGAACAAGGCTTCAGATGCTTTTGCAGTGAGATACTATCCCAGAGAAGGCAGGGAGTGATGCTGGGGAAGCTGAGTACTCGTTATCTTAATGATGCTGCAAGCCTGGAACATTTAAAAAGTAGATATAGTTTTTGGAAAAACCGCAGAACAGACAAAAATATATGCATTCATCTTCCAATCTGGTCAAAAGAGACAAGTCATTCCAAGCACTTCTTCAAAAGTACTCTTTTTCTCTGTAAAATAGAATGCTGCAATTCTGGTGAAAAGCACCCATGAAAAACAAGCGTTACCAGAATGCTATTTTTGTGAAAGGAAGCCTGTCACTTACTTTACTGAAATCCCATGTTTTCACAGAAATTGTGAGCTTGCCAGGTCTGTCATGAAGTAAATATTTACCTTTCTTACCTTGAAGTGTCAGCACTTCTTTGGGTCTAACTGTTACCTGGATATTAGTTCACTTTTATTATCTCAGTCAATTTTAAAATGTAAGAAATTACCACAATTTAAAATAAAGTCTGGTAATAAAAATTAATTAATTCACATATATGTCCATGCAGTACACAATAGTCTTCAACACCGCATTACTAGTAGGCTCATAAGTCTGTCATTAAGGCCCTAAGTATATACACAGTCATCTAAGTATTTCTTTAGAACCCAATGCACAGGATAAGGCACTAATTTTAAGTGTCTGGATTCGTCAATGCAGAATTTATTGGACCATCAGTTAGGTGAAGCAACCAACAGTAAAAGAAAAGTGTCTGGCAAACAGTCCTGTGGATAAGCATGCTGTAGCCATGATTTGTGGTGACAGGTTATATTAGATGCAAAGACATAGAAGCCACAAATATGCAGAGATCAACTACAAGTTTAGTGAATTTTAACAAGAATACATATTATCCTCAAATTCCTATCAGCAGCAAATCACCTGGCCTTGCTGCTTATTGCCTTTGATGCTTGTAGCTCTCCTGGTAAAAACATTTAGGCAGCCGGTGAGAATGCAAAAATGATAACACGTGATTTAGGTGACTGGCTGCCCACATGAATAACAAAAAGGGAGCAGATTAAATTAACATTTTCCAAATAGCTTGAAGCATGAACATAATTCTGCCAAAGTGTTTGGTGCATACTTGCAAGTAATACATTCCTGGAAAGGCAGGACTGGTTTGTAAGTAATTTGCTAAGGAAAAAAAAAAACACCTAAGCAACAAGTTTCTAATGTAATTTAGGGGCTTAATGATGCAGATAAGCATCTATTGGGAGATTTATGCCTATGTGCTTTTGAAAATCCAAAAGGATGTCCAATTTACAATGTTAGATTGCTAAATATCTTTAAGATTTGGTCTTAATTTCAAATAAGTGTACATCATCAAGTTTGCAGATGACACCAAGCTGAGTGGTGCAGTCGACACACCTGAGGGGATGGGATGCCATCCAAAGAGACCTTGGACAAGCTGGAGAGGTGGCCCCATGTGAATCTCATGAGGTTCAATAAGGCCAAGTGCAAGGTCCTGCACCTGGGCCTGGGCAATCCTCGTAATCAATACAGGCTGTGGGATGATGTGATAGAAAGCAGCCCTGCCGAGAAGGACTTGCGGGTACTGGTGGATGAAAAGCTGGATATAAGCCAGCAATGCGCATTTGCAGCCCAGAAGGCCAAATGCATCCTGGGCTGTATCAAGAGAAGCGTGGCCAGCAGATCAAAAGAGGTGATTCTCCCCATCTACTCTGCCCTGGTGAGATCCCACCTGGAGTACTGCATCCAGCTCTGGAGCCCTCAATACAAGAAGGACATGGACCTACCTGTTGGAGTGGGTCCAGAGAAGGGCCACAAAAATGATCAGGGGGCTGGAGCACCTCCCCTATGAAGACAGGCTGAGAGAGCTGGGGTTGTTCAGCCTGGAGAAGAGAAGAGTCTGGGGAGACCTTATAGTGGCCTACCAGTACCTGAGGGGGGCCTACAGGAAAGCTGGGGAGGGACTGTTTACAAAGGCACGTAGCGATAGGACAAGGGGCAATGGTTTTAAACCAGAAATGGGTAGATTTAGATTGGATATTAGGAAGAAGTTCTTTACAATAAGGGTGGTAAAAAACTGGAACAGTTTGCCCAAAGAGGTGGTGGAGGACCCATCCCTGGAGACATTAAAGATTAGGCTTGATGGGGCTTTGGGCAACCTGATCTAGCTAAAGATGTCCCTGCTCACTGCAGGGGGCTTGGACTAGATGACCTTTGGGGGTCCCTTCCAGCCCAGCGCATTCTATGATTCTGTGATTTTCCACAAAGAGCTTGACCTTGAGGGTAGGGAAGTTCTGCAGAGGGATCTAGATAGGCTGGATCTCTGGGCCAAGGCCAGTTCCATGAATTTCAATAAGGCCAAGTGCCGGGTCCTGCACTTTGGCCACAACAACCCCAGCAGCGCTACAGGCTTAGGGAGGAGTGGCTGGAGAGCTGCCAGGCAGAGAGTGACCTGGGAGCATTGATTGACAGCCGGCTGAACATGAGCCAGCAGTGTGCTCAGGTGGCCAAGAAGGCCAATGGCATCTTGGTCTGTATCAGGAATAGTGTTGTCAGCAGGAGTAGGGATGTGATCATTCCCCTGTACTCAGCTTTGGTGAGGCCGCACCTGTTCAAACATAGCAATTCCCTGGTGTAAGGGAGCTCAGTCATTCTGTGTCTGGCACATCACAGTCATACTGTGTCTGGCACATACAGTCATTGAGTACTGTGTCCAGTTTTGGGCCCCTCTCTACAAGAAGGATGTTGAGGTGCTGGAGAGTGTACAAAGGTGGGCTGCTAAGATAGTAAAGGATTTGGAGCATGTCTCATATGAGGAACGGCTGAGGGTTCTGGGGCTGTTTAGCCTGGAGAAGAGAAGGCTGAGGGGAGACCTTATTGCTCTCTACAACTACCTGAAAGGAGGTTGTAGCAAGATGGGGGTCGGTCTGTTCTCCCTAGTAACAAGCTCTAGAACATGGGGAAATGGCCTTAAGCTGCACCAGGGGAGGTTCAAGCTGGGTATTAGGAAGAATTTCTTTACTGAAAGGGTTGTCAGGCATTGGAACAGCCTGCCCAGGGAGGTGGTGGAGTCACTGTCCCTGGAGGTGTTTAAGAGACGGGTAGATGTTTTACTTAGGGACATAGTTTAGTGGTGTTGGTAGAGCTAGGACAAAGGTTGGACTCAATGATCTTGAAGGTCTCTTCCAACTTAAACTGTTCTATGATTCTATGATTCTATGACCTGGATGAGTATATAGCTACACACTTCTTGCCAGTCCATACAGGTGTGGGCTGCAATGTGACACATATTCTGTGGTTACAGATAATTTCATATCCCTACAATTATAGAAACACCACATTAAAGGAGTACAAATGGCTTGCCAGAAAAAAATAAACTAATGCCTCCAAAACAACACTGGGTATGTGAATTGGAGAGGTAATCTGCATCACTTTGTGCCTTGTAGTATTGCATAGATAAAGCTTGAAATTATGTCAGGGCTATACTTTAGGGGAAAAAAAAGGAAAGGTTTTGTATGCTGTTTATGTAGGAAAAAAAAAAAAAAAAGAGAGACATTTCTGTTTTTACAGGAGAAAAAATAGGATATAAATTGTAGATAGATGAAGCTATGCTCAAAAACTGAAGGGGTGCAAGGAGATAGTCACTAAAAGAATAAATGATTTCCTTCAGTAGGCAGAGCCTGAACATGCAGCGGAAAGAAACCAATCTTTCTTACAGAAAATTCATTCCAGTCTTTTTTCTAGATGTTAGTGGTGAAAAGCTGTTCACAAAAAGAAAGACCTCAGCAACATAATTTCTACAAAAAAATCGTACATAATTATCAACAGGAGCTGTCTGCACAGACAATGGTTGATTGGTGGGGCGGATCCTGATTATTTCAGCATTGCTTCAGCTAATCTTTGACATGCAGTTAAGGTAACCCGAACCATGCCATTTAAAATCAAAATGAATGCCTGCACAGACTTTTATATTTCTGCCGACTGGACCACCATAAAGAAGCAAGCCAACACCAAAAGATCCAAACATTTGCTTTCTTTAACAGTTAACCCTTTAACAGCAGTTTCTTTCAGAAAGGCACTTATGTAAGACAGATTTTATATAAGGGCTTCAAGCTAGATCACATTCACTTTTCTAGCTTCCTGAGGTTCTGTGTGGGGTTTTTTGGGTTTGTTTCTTTTTTTGTAGTTAATTTTTTAATTATAAGAAACCTTTCTCCTGCAGCAGAAGTAGAGTTTTTCCACAACCAGCTTCCCTAAAGGGCTTGTCCTTGCCTTGATGAAGTCTACCAGCACCCTCTGGGCTGAATGAGCCACCACTTGCCCCCGCTCGGTGCCAGTATTGTCCAGTGTGATCGATAAGGTGTTGGGCTGTGGGCTGGAGCAGCATTCACAGTGCACCGACATCTGGAAGTCATTCCCAGATGGAGTGGACCATGAACACACTAGGCAGACAGGATCCTATAACGTCTCTCCTGTCTCAGCCTTAGCTGTCTCTGGTGGCCAGATAATGAGAGCACTACTGTGAGTGAAAGTGTTTATGTGTTTATGTGACTGCAGGTATGTGCTTTTTTGCCACTGTTTTCTTGTGTGCTCTGCAGACAGTGAGCAGGAACATCGTGGGGACAGGGCAGAGATGGTGCAGCGTGCTGGGGTGGTGTGATAACCGTCGGCTCCAGGACCGCGATGACCTCCTTTTCTCTTGTCTGTTTCAGCAACATGTTGCCTGTTTGCATTAGGGCTTTCAGCTTGGGAAACAACTTTGACCTAGAGCATGTTTTCAAGAAGAGGAGTGTCAGCTAACAACATCTAGCCAAGTGGAGTTATTTTCTAAGTGATTTTCTTTTCCAATTGATTTTTGAGTAAGAGCAGCATCTCTTGCGTTAACTCACTAAACAGTGTAAGTCGTTATGCTAATTTAAAATCCGTGTATCATTAGAAACACCTGCCAAGACTCATATAAATATGCGTGTTTCGCTGTCTCTGCTGTCCCACTAGACCAGAGCAGAGAACATGGGAAGTACATTCACCACAGCAGCTAGCTAGTGTATGTGGTGGAGCTGCATGAGGAGCCAACAGCAGTCCTCAAAGCCGAAAACAGCAAGACATTTCTCTTGCAGTTCTTCCAGGAAAGGGAGGGTTTGGGATACACCTTCTGGATGTTATCACTGAACAGTGACAGTCTTGACAGCAGCAGTGAAAAATACATTATCCAGCAGATTTTGAAGGCTGCAATTTGGTGGCACAGCAAGTAATCATCATAGCTTATGATTAGGATTCATGACCTTTGTGATCACAGCCACTGAATACTTCACCAACTTCAACATCCTTGTTCTTTCAAATATCCTGCAGGAACTGCTGCCACTACTCCTTCTGTCCGATGCAATGACCCCATGGTTGTGCCTACAATGGTGCATAAGTGCAGCCATGGAGCCAGAGTCAGGACCCACCATCTCAAAGACCCAGTGCACCAGCTTTGGGGATATCACTGGGGTCATCCCAGCATACCCCAGGAGGAGCAATGGGAAGAGAAAACAGGTACATCCCACTATCTCAATCTGGATGCTTTGCACAGACACATTAGATGCCTTGTAACAGGTACCTGGCTCATACCTGGAGGCATGAGCTCCAGCTCTTCACTGGAGCTTGAACAATGACATTGGTGCACTGCAAGATCATGTAACCCAGTTGCAACATAAAGCACCAGAGAAATGCAGCCCCAAAGGGAGAGTGCTGGAGAAAGGAGTGAGAGGGACTAGCTGGAGTCATCACAAGGAGCTTAGAAATTGGCCTAACTTGTTTTCATACACTGTTTAAATGTTTGATTATTAAAAAAACCCGGTATCCAAATTTCCCTGAAAATGAATGTGTGCATATTTTGTCAGCTTTTTAAATGATTACAGGTTTTTTTACGTGCAATTATCTGCTGATTCCTTTTGGTTAACTATTTACTGATATTGCCAGGAGATGTGGCTGAGTTATAATAGGTTGAATGAGATCGAGCTGAGGTTTTGAAATACAAAAGTTGAAAAGTACATGGGTATACCTCCTAGCAGCCGTGTAAGAATAATTTTAAATATCTTACGTTTCTGATACAATTTTTTTTTTTTTTCTACTCAGAGAAAAAATGGAAGGTAATCTTAGTCTGAAACTGTTCCAGAATCTGTTTTGTCAATCATTAAACAGATCGTTATTCCAGAGTAATTATTTTCTACTCCTTCTGAACTTACATTATATGTAAATAACAGGAAAATAACTTTCTCCCTCCAAAAAACGCTCTGGCATGAAACTCTCATAAACTTCCTAGAGTGTGCATGAGCAATAACAGATAACAGTTACTAAAAGAAATATTTTGAATGTTTTAATAATTCTGTTAAACAATTTTGTTGGCAATAGAAATGGGAAAATGCTTCTTAATGTTCTACTTTACCTAGTAATGAACAAATCAAAGGTATAAATCAGAATAATGTGTCTCACTATGGTGTGTTGACATATGCTGTTACTTTAGATATCTGCTTCAGCCACTTTGCTTATTAGGGTAAAGCTTTTACAATAGTTTTTGACTCAGTTCCCGTAACCCTTAGTTTACTAGTGTTAAGAGCCTAGATAAACCTATTTAGGTATGGTTTAAAAGAGATATTTTTTTCTTTTCAGGCAAAGCAAAGGTTTGCATATGTTATTCACTTTTGATGTTTCCTCCTAGAAAATGTCAGATTGATACAAGCCTACATGTCTGATCTATGGATGTGCTTGTACTCCTGCTTTTAGATGCTGATCAACAAAAAGTATTGGTCATAAATATTTATGCCTAAAACCATATGCTAAACTTGCTTTATTTAAATAGTCTTAGTAATTCAAAAAAAGGATTTTGTAACATATGATTTAATGTTGTTGACTGGTTATAGGATTCTTAGGTCTAAGTTGCTAAATTGATTGTTGAAGTGGTTCTCCAAGCTTTTATTTAAGATGGCCAGCAGGCAAGAAGTTTAATTTCAGTATGTCAGGATTTCGGAAGATAGGAATATATTTTTAGCCTGAAGCATGTTTATTTAGACCTCATTGGAAATACAGTCAGCAAAAATGTATAGTATAAGTCACCGAATTAAATGACTACATCATGGGTCCAGCACAGAAATTGTGGCTTGGTACTTTGAAGCTACTTCTGTAACATTCCTACTTTTTTAAAAGGAGATGTTCTAACATTCAGACTATTCAGTAGAAAAGGTTGGCTATGGGAAAATAAGTGAGAAAGAAAATAGATTTCAGGTGTTGGAACAGGCTGCCCATGGAAGTGGAGGAGGTATTTAAAGTGCCTGGAGGTAAATAAAAGACGTGTAGATGTCTTTGGGACATAGGGACATGGTTTGATGGTTGTCTTATTATAGAATCATATGATCATAGAATGGTTTGGGTTGGAAGGCACCTCAAAGATCATCTAGTTCCAACACGCCTGCTGTGGCAGGGACACCTCCCACTAGACCGGGTTGCTCAAGGGTCCATCCAATCTGGTATTGAACACTTCCAGGGATGGAGCATCCACAACTTCCTTAGGCAACCTGCTCCAGTGTCTCACCACCCTCAGGGTGAAGAACTTCGTCTTTGTATCTAGTCTAAACCTGCCCTCTTCCAGCTTCCAACCATTACCCCTCATCCTGTCACTGCAGGCCCTTGTAAAAAGTCCCTCCCCAGCCTTCTTGTAGGCCCCCTTCAGGTACTGGAAGGCTGCTAGAAGGTCTCCCCAGAGCCTTCTCTTTTCCAGGCTGAACAACCCCAAGTCTCTCAGTCTGTGCTCGTAGGAAAGTTGTTCCAACACTGACCATCTTGGTAGCCTTCCAATTCACAAGATCTGCATCAAAAAAGTTGGAAGAGAAAGTGGCATCGGACAGTCCAATGAAAAGTTTTGTTGTTGGCATCATGGCAATGTGTATATATGTGGTGGGTTTTTTCATGGATTTTCTTGGATTCTCAGTGTTTTACAAGCCACTAGAATATTTGAGCTAGGGTTGGAAGAGCATTACTTGTGCTCATTTGACCTGCACAGCAAAGGATCATCCTGAAAAATGGTATGTGATTATAACTGAAGAGTTTATCATAATGTGATAGGGACATAAACGGTGAAGCAATGCCTCACTCAAAGTCAGTGACCATGTTACTCCAGGCATTCAGAGGACAGGCCCTATGTCAAGTCCTTCCTTACCTTCCAGGTGGACATTGTAAAATCTCATTCACCTGATGTGCTCTGAGTGAGTGGTGCCTCCTGCAGTCGCATCGTGTTGGGTGTCACCACCTGATGGGTCAGAGAGAGCTCCTCTTGGAAAACGTTCGTAAGTGTTCATTATTTCCTTTCAAGTCCAGGTGACAAAGTCTCTCTGCTACCCTTTCAAGGATGCTGAATTCCTGGGACAGGTGGATTCACTACATGAAACTGCTATACACAAACAGGCAAAAAGGGACTTGAAATTGGGGAGGGAGAGATATCAAATGCCTGTGAAACAGAGTAGGGTAGGGTCATGAGTAAAGAAGTATGAGAGAGGTCTGCTTAGCTTGGGCTGCAGTCCTAGTTCAGCCAATGCAACTGAGCAAGGACAAGGACATGGAGGAACAGCACCTGTAACCTCATAGCATTTTGGTACAGCTGATCTCTGCAAACAGCTTTGAGGCTTACTTGTGTACCACACAAGCGCTGCATGGATTGCATAGCATTTGAAACCATCTGGTTCTCTGCTGCATCTTTTTCCTGGTACAGACAAGCCCTCAAAATACAGCAGCTGTCTTGACGTATTTTCACAAACCACTTTTCCAGTCTGTTGTCTGTTCTCACATGTTCTGTATAATGTGCACAGCAGCAGCTGATGAAAGAACAGTCAAGGGCAGAAACAAAAGCATAGTTTGTCACATGAAGCCAAGCAATTATTAAAGGTATTGTGGATGAGGGTGCTGAGCTATCTGTGCTTAAAGGAAACTTAAGGGAGTGTTAATGCTGAACCTTCTGGCAAAAAGAGCTCGTTTGACAAAGACATTACCTCTAATACATTGAATAAACAGAGATTTAGTTAGTTAAAATACTATTGTCTGAGGTCTTTGGTTTACAGAATGACATATTTTTGCTCCCATAATCCTTCCTTCAAGTTTAACAGCAACCGCAGAATGGTATTATGGAATCAGAATTAATTTGTATTTGTCAGATCTAGTATAAAGTCAACAAATTTCTCTGCTCTCCCTTTGAGTAGGCACATCATATTCTAAAGAAAGTGCATCAGGCTTAAGGAAGTGTTGTGAATTTTGGTACTTCTTCCTCCTCATGCTGAAAATTTGTCTTTCTGTCTTGAGTCACCTGAATCCTTTTTTCAGCTGGTTCCACTGTGAAGTGAAAGCCATCCTCAGAAGACAAGGATTCAAATTCTTCAGCGAAACAGTGTGCACAGATATCATCAACCAAGATGAGGGAGGATGGACCTATCTCTATGGGGACACAACTGACATTATTGCACTGCATTGCACTGTCAATATTATATTGGGGTAGCAGCTGTAGTTTAAGTTCCAAGGATGGGCGTCTGAGCCAGTGGCTACATGTTCTATATTTCTGTAAGTTTTAATGTGCCAGCCTCAGCAGCTAGTCCCTCTCCAGCATTTCCAGCACACTGGGTGAGTATGGTCTACATAGGGTGATAGAACTCCATCAAATGAACCACCCAGGCAAGAGAAAAGAACCACCCTCAGGACAGAAGTGAGCTTGAAGATGGTTAGATATTTTTCACTCTGTCTTTTTCTGAAGAATCAGGCAGAAAGTTGCTTTCCTCCCTGCACAGTTTTGGGAAGGTGTGATGTTACAGTTGTCATGTCAAGGACGATGAGAAACATCTGAGCTTCAGAAGAAGGATCACAAAACAAGGCTGTGTTATAACACAGTTCAGTTAACTTGGGGGTGGTTGTCTGGGTCATTTTTTAAAGCAACTGAAACTTTTCACAGTGAAATGAATAGCTATGGTAATGTAAATTATATGTAAATATTATGTATATTACAAGCTACACAAAAAAGGTAGTGGCTGAATCTTTCAAGACCTACTCTGACTCTCTGTTTTCATTGCTATTAGTTGCAAACCCTTCCTGACCACACAAAGAGGGGAAGGAGGACATAGCTCTGCTCAGCAGAGGAGCTACCCAAATCCTCCATGCTCATCACGCACATTCTGTCCCTTGCCAACTTTTACACTTGCCATTCGGAGCAGTTTTTGCAGATGGGATTTTCCCTGGCTTACAACACAGTTTCTGTGATTAACACTACTGGGAGCCCTGGTCCATGCCAGTAGCTGGCTGTCCCTACCTCTTTCAATGCTAGCCTGCTTGCTTAAGCAGGTTCAACTTTGCTGGTGGCAGCTGATGTTTTGCCTGCAGAAGTTTGAACTTTTGCTAATGATGCTGGAGCCTGCCCTGTGTTTGCACTGATTGGAAATTTCCAGGCTGTAGATAGACCTTTACAGGCCCCAGACAGCTGCAGCTCATAACTGTAGCTGCAGTTGTTGCTGGTCTGGCTTATAGCTGGCAAGGAGGAGGATATTAAAATCCCATAAAGATACTATCAAATTAGAAAATACTGTACAGTGTGCTTTTGTTTCTTTTAAGGATGAAGAAACCAGATGAGAGAGGACTTAAGCTCCCTCTGTGCATATATGCAGAGCGGAAAGAAATTACATTTGACTGACCCCTTGATGATGGGACTTGATATTTGGCTATATTTAGTCATGTATGGAAAACAGTCGCACTTTTCAACAGCTGCTCTTATGCTGAGCTTCAAGGGGCTAACAAAAAGATTAGGCCTGGGCAGGGATTTACTCTCTCTCTCCCCTTCCCCCACTGCGTTTTTCATGACTTTTGGAGTTCCAGGGGGAAAACAAAAGAAAACACGTTCTTTACTGCATTCAGAACTTTACTGCTGTATCAATAATGTCATGACAGTATAGGTGGAAGCAGATGGCTGAGAAAGAAAGCAGGCCCTGCAGGTGTGAGAAAAAATTCAGGGTATAAACTTTACCAGAATATGTCTGCTGCTACTATCAGTATTTTAATTGAAATGTAAATTAAATAATTACTTCTTTTGGTCCTGTTTAACCAGTAACCTTCAATATGCATTAAATGTAACTGAATGCTATCATTTAGAAACAACTAAAATTTAAAACCAGTCTTCTGGAGAGGAAAGAGGTAGACAATTCTAACAGCAACTTCTACACTTTTCTCGTATGTGAATACATTAATTTTAAATGTCCCAATTAGAAGCTGTTGTATGACATGATCCAATTAAAATAAATTTTTTGAAAACACGTTTTTGAAAGTATTAGGCATTTAAAAATCCAGCTTAATGTGTGCAACACTTAAAACTGCAAATGCAAGGAAAAGTGTCTGATTTCACTTGTTAGGTGAGTGTGTCATTCATGTTAACGTTAACAGTAATTGTGCATGGGGAGTATCTTTTTTAATTTTAAGCTTCAAAGCAAGCTAAAGGAAGGATGGAGCTCAAATTGCTTTCACACAGTAATACTGAGAAGGCCCAAAGCTTGGTGTAACAGAGCAGCCAGCATGTCAACCTTACGTTTCTAGGTAGAGCTATGGCGCATTCAGGCTTCAGTTCTTGCTGAAACTCACAGACCTGCTGTATTTCAAGCATTAAATCATCATGCCATTTGTTAAGTTAGTTAAATGCTATTATTTAAATGATCAGTGAGAACATTTTTCTGCACACATGGGTTATCAGAAACACAACATCACTTATTCTGAATACAACTGGAAGTGATTACCTTATAAAGGCATAGGCACAAGACACTTTGCTCCTTTGCATAATAAACTTTCTGATTTAAATAGTGCTTGTAGTTATGCGTGTAAAACAAAAGCAGTTGCCTACTTCACATCTATGTAGATACTGATATGCAGTGAAATGACTTGATATGAAAAGTGTGGTCAAGAATCCTTCCAGTGATGTTACTGAAAATATTTTTGTGCATACATACATGTACTCAGATACATACTGACATTTTGCCCCAGACTGAGTAATTATTTCCGTGACTAGGTTTTTGTGTAAACCACGACTCAGTCTTCAGCCTTTCACAAATGCACTTTCATACTTTTACAATTATGAGATCTTCATACTTGTAAATAAAATTCAGGAAGATTAGGAATAAAAGAACATTTAATGATCTTAAAACAAACTCGCAAAATTATATTAGTTAAAGAAATATCTTTTGACAGCAACGCATAATTCAGTTCTGGTGCTGATTATCACAGGAAGATCTTGGGGCCAAAAGCCTGCCAAGACCATTTAAAAAGACTGGATATAATGCAGATAAAAAATACCCCAAATGGTCATAGTTGGTTATTGTCAAAATATTGGAAGAATATTTGACCTCATGCTATCCAGCTTAAAACAATCGCTCTTGTAAGAGCAGAAGATGGGGCCTATCTCAAGAAAATGCAGTCTAAAGTGAAGTGTATTTAGCTGCTTTTCACGTCATCTGCTAGGAAAACACTTTTGTTCTCCTTTGAACAGTTTCCCCTGACTGCCCCTATAATATTGCTTTTCCTGCTGCTTTTCTTTCAAACACAGGAATTCCATTCCTGAAGGAAAGACCTTTCCAAAGGGAAGCAATAGAGGATATTGTTATCACTTTCATCAAATGCTTCACCACAGTGCATTGTGAAGTATGAGTTTGTTTTGGTAACGCATTGGAAGCTTACTGTTTCTATTTTTGCAAAACCTATATAAATCAGTTATGAAAGTAAATATTTGGAGCCGAGCAAAAAAGCTTTCTTTTTGTCTTCTATTTGGTTTTTTTTGTGGATGATATTTTTTTAGATCTGCAGAGTTTTGGATAAACTGAAGTAGATATGAACACCCTATGTTTAGAGCTAGATCCAAATATTAGTTTCAGTCCAGGTAGTTTTGGGAGGGAGGGGAAAACATTGATAACACTTCAGTTTGGATCCCAAACCTAGATATCTGATAATATACCTGATAATATAGCTAAAATTAGCTTCCCTCTAGGGCAGATGGAAGGAAATGTGTCCTGCGAGCAGTCAGATGCTGGGGACCTGGCTAGACACTTGGCAAGATTTGGGTGGTGCTGAGGTCTGGTGGTGAGCCTTCGCTTGCTGCTCTCTGCTTTCACTGCATGCCAACCTAAATAGAACATCCCTATGTGTGGTTCACAGGAGAAAAGGAAGACTGCCCTTTCCTCTCTGGGACTGTCTGCAGGATCTTCTCCACAAAGGGAGAAACTCAAAGGACTTCAGAGGAGCAGGAGGACTGTTCTTACTTCCTGTTTGTAAGCATCAGGGCTACTTGTGGAAGATTCTCAACAGTTTTGTAGACCGGTTGACTCAAAATTGATCCAAGATATGTATAAGCCATATGAAATTATGCAAATTTCTCACCAATTTGCTCTAGAGCAGCATTTTACCATGTTGATGGAAGTACTATGAAAAACAGAGACAGGTACAGCTATTTGGTGAATGATTTTTTTTCTGTGGTGAATAGCTTTGTTCCTTGAGTAATACTTTCAGTGAAAAATATGCAACTATATTTACAACTTTTAATGGTTGATCTCTGCTGCCATACTAATATTTATTTTACATATTTTTCCTTCCCTCTTCATCACAGAGAATTTTTCTCACAAGCAAAAGGATGATGGATGTGCTTGGACTGGGAATATGCAAAAAGGCAAAATGGTATCCACAACTCAGCAGAACTCAAAGTAAAAAAAAGCTTACTGAAGTTCCAATAATTCAGTTAACATGTAATTGCCATTCCTAAAACTTATTTTATTCTTGTCACCTGCTCTTTCATGTTACTGCTAGGCATTTAGATCCAGGAAGTCAGTCTCTGGTAAACAGAAATTTCCGCTGTTATTGGAGGTATTACACTTATATATTCACAAATGAGCCCTAGTCTTGGTTTAAAAAATGGACTGTCTCACTTCCATCAACATGATTGAACCAGAACACAGAGGAATTAAAAACTGAGCATAGATTTTATGGTTTCCATCTCTGGTTCTACTCCTGGAAGGCTGCAGTTATTCTTACCTCATGCTATTCATGTGAGAATCTAAAACAAAACTCGAGTATACGTGAACCCATGGGTAAGTATTGTGTGCTGAGGGCTGTGTGATCACAGCCTATTGCAGGCACAGCACACGGAAAAAGCAAAAGCACTACTGTCTGACATGGCCTCTCCCTGGCATTCCTTATTTTCCTGAAGCAGCCTCCTCTGATCTGCTATTTCATGGGGAATCATTGCTAGAGGACAGACCCCTTTTGCAGCAGAGTGCCTTGGATGCTCACAGGAAACATCAAAATGCCAGAATTGATTCAGCTTTCATACAGGAGGCCACAGCCTCCAACCAGAACACATCACATGGTGGAGAATAGGTAGGGCCGCCTGCATTCACATGAGCTGAAGACTACGAGTTCTTTTTGCTGATAAATGAGGCTTTTGTGTAATTTTATTGCTGTTACTTCCCACCTGAGGTATCAACATGTGGTCTGGAGATCTTGCTGCCTGGAGAAATGTTGCAATGTTGTAGGCTCACGCTGGTGCTTTGTTGTGGGATCACTAGAAAAAAACATGATGGCGTTATAAAACAAGACATGACACTAAAATATGAGGCTGAAAAGCCTGTCATCTGCAAGGCTGTAATATGTACCAATGTAGTGAAAGAGAGAGCAACGTAGATGTTATGGTGATAATGTGCACTTACTGTATTTCTCTGGGCTGGAAAGAGACCACAACTCTTTATTTTGACAAGGGATAATATACATCTTTAAGAGTGACTGAAAGAAAATTTAGCCTGAGATGTCAAGTAGTCCAACACACAACAGAAAGCTGCCAACATCTGCTGAGGTATGGTGTTTTCTTGTGTGAAAAACACAACTCAGATGCAGCAGTAATCTTTGCAAGGGTCACACCACTTCAGCGGGAAAACACCACCTAAGGTAGAACATTTCTATTCATTTAAAACAAAATTGGGAACCAACAATGTATTATTCATGGTCTTTAGTGTATCCAGAGCATCTTGTGTGTTTCTTTAACTGCTATAAATACAGATCCAGCTTGCCACACACAGAGCACATCATCTGAATCTCATCAAATGATTACATTATTTACATTTCATCCGATCTTAAAATGAGTCTTTCTCTTTTGTGCTTCTAAGTGCTGCAGCAATGCCACACCAACACAAGGTTGTGTTCCTCATATTATGGTCCAGAACCTTTCCTGACTACCGTTGTGTCAAATGGGAATGCTTTCCTTCTTATCACAAGTGTCATTTGGACCTTTCATGCTCAAAATGAAAATCAGGATCAGTCTTTTTATTAAAAAAGTCAGAATGTCAACCTGAATCAATTAACCAAGTTTCCCCATTTGTCTTCTCTTCTTCTGCCCCCCTCCCCTTTTTCTGCATGAGCAGTCACTTAAAATCATGCATGTAATTATCTGACAATATTTCAATAATACAAAAATAAGGTAAGTAATCCTTCTCCCTTTTTATGACTGGAATCTTGTGCTGAGTCTATGGCTCCTTCCAGGAGTCTGGAACATAGATATTATTGCCACTTTTAGCTACACTAGGCGGCTTTCATTCCTTTTCACAGATACACAAAATGCAAAAGACTGTTTGTTTCCATTTCTCTTTATTTTTTTTCTAAGTGTAAACTAAACAACTCCTTTTACATCTCTTGCTGGTTAGCAGCCAATGTAAATGCTTATGCTAGGAGAACAAGCCCATTTCCTGCCTTAAGGCTTTTTTGTTTATCCTAGGGCTACTCATTGCCACTGCCTGCCCCTGACAGACTATTAACCCCTGTTTCTAGCAGGCATACCAGATGTGGGTTTCTTAAGCAAATTATTGGTTATTTCACCACATGTCGTTTTTGCAGTTAAGTGTTTCCAGCCTCTCAGAACATTCCACAGAAATAACATCACATTTTCCTCCAACCTGTTAATTAGCATAATTATTTATCAGCCTGAAAACCACAGCTTGAGTTTGTTAAGCAGCAGACAGATATGCACTGGACAGTGGCCCAAGAGACTTGAAAGAGTGTCGAGAGGAGGGAGGCTGTGGAAGCTGACTGAGAGGCTGTGGGAAGGCATGCTCTTTGCATTTCCCTCCATCACCTTCTCTGAAGACCCCTCCGGCTTATAAGACACATCCCTTTTTCATGCTGCAGGCAGAGGAGGTTTTGGAGTTGCTTGTCTTCCAAGATCTACTCAGCTGTAACAGGGAGATCTGGCTTCAGATGAACACGTCAAAATAGAGATGATATAAGAAATATGCATCCTCTGCTATCCCTGGCAAATAGTCCAGTCCTCCCTTTGCATTGGTTTGCTCTTTGTGCACACATCTAATCTTCTTCACTCATAGGAAGCACAAGATTGACGTATTTATAAGGCTTCTAGGATGTAATTTCTTCAGTCAGCATGTGAGATGACCAAGAGGGTCTTTGTCCAGCATTATGCATGCAATATTCACCCTTCAGTGAAAACCCATAGCGCCTTGCAGAATATATTGCAAGCAGCAAGTCCAAACTACCTTTGGATACCAATGACAGTATAGCTGATACATTTGAAATGCTCAGGAGACACCATTTTTCCAGTCTGCAAATGCAGATACAGAAGGTCTGTCTTGGCCCTGAGCAGATTAAGCTTCTCTTGCCTCTGGGCCCCATGTGGGTCTAGCACTAGAAGTGTTTGCATAGATCCCTGTACGGGGAGGTTTCTGCTCAATTCCTGAAAGGTTAGCCAGTAATTTTCTGCCTAAACCTGTCTAGGCTCCTTTTACAGCTTCAGCAAGTCCTGCACTTCTGCCAGTAGCAGTACTGTGGCTTAGGTGTACCTGATAATTGATGGGATTTCGTGTAAAAATTAATAGTAGCAGTATGGAACAGGGATGGATATGTTTCTAAGTGGCTACATTTGAGCTTAGAGCTGCAATGGATTTTTTAATTATATTTTTTTCAGTTAGACTTGAGAAAAATATAACTTGGACAAATGAGCTAGAATGTCCTGTGACCACAGTTCAAACATGCTGGTTTTCCTAAAAAATGTTCAGGACCTACAATTATATTCACAAGCCTTCCAGTTCATTCGCAAGTCTATAGACATAGTAGGAAGTATCCAAGATTAGAAAGCCATATAAGGCAGTTATCTCCTAAGTATAGAATCATAGAATCATTAGGTTGGAATAGACATCTGAGATCATCAAGTCCAACCGTTGACCTAATACCACCATGCCCACTAAACCATGTCCCAAAGTCCCACATCTAAATGTTTTTTGAACATCTCCAGGAATGGTGACTCAAGTACTTCCCGGGGCAGCCTGTTCCAATGCTTGACCACTCTTTCAGTAAAGAAATTTTTCCTAATGTCCAATCTAAACCTCCCCTGCTGCAACTTGAGGCCATTTCCTCTTGTCCTGTCGATTGTTACTTGGGAGAACAGACTGACCCCCACCTGGCCACAACCTCCTTTCAGGTAGTTGTAGAGAGTGAAAAGGTCTCCCCTCAGCCTCCTCTTCTCCAGACTAAACAATGCCAGTTCCCTCAGCCACTTCTCACAAGACCTGTTCTCCAGGCCCTTCACCAGCTTCATTACCCTTCTCTGGACATGCTCCAGCACCTCAATGTCTTTCTTGGAGTGAGGGGCCCAAAACTGCACACAGCATTCGAGGTGTGGCCTCACCAGTGCGAGTGCAGGGGAACGATTACCTCCCTACTCCTGCTGGCCACACTGTTTTTGATACAGGCCAGGATGCTGTTGGCCATCTTGGCCACCTGGGCACACTGCTGGCTCATGTTCAGCTGGCTGTTGACCAGCACCCCCAGGTCCTTTTCTGCCGGGCAGCTTTCCAGCCACTCATCCCCAAGCCTGTAGCACTGCATGGGGTTGTTGTGACCCAAGTGCAGGACCCAGTACTTGGCATTTTTGAACTTCATAGCATTGGCCTCAGCCCATCGATTCAGCCCATGCAGGTCCCTCTGCAGAGCCTTCCTGCCCTTGAGCAGATCAACACTCCCACCCAATTTAGTGTCATCTGCAAACCAACTGAGGGAGCACTCAGTCCCCTCACCAAAATCATCAATAAAGATGTTAAACAAGACCGGTCCCAACACTGAGCCCTGGGGGACACCGCTTGCTGCAACAGGTTGGTGGCTCTCAGGTATACCTAAAATTATTGCAAAATAAGTGTCACAGCACAGCATGGACCGGTTGTCCACGTGATGCATTAGTTGTCGTTAGTTATCTATTAGACACTAAAACCTTGTGCATTAAAATGCTTTACTTAATAAACGAGCAGACAACAGTTCATTTACTCCAGGGACTGTGTGCATTAATGGTTAATTGGCATGTTTCAAAATCTGTTTTGTTACTTTACCTCAGATGATGGATATTAATCTGGGAAAAGTCTATTGGAAGTTCCAACTCTTCATGAAATGTGAGAAGCTGTGCTTGCTGGTGTCATATCTGCAGTTGGTTTTGCTTTATCGTGTTAGTTCCTGTTATACACTGCAGGCCAGATGGCAACAGGCTGACATGAGTTTGAATACGCAGGCAAAGAAACACATGGTCCGATGAACGATGAGCACAAGGCCTGTTTTTCCAGATGCTTGGGGAGATGCTTGATACAGTAAAATGTAATGGCAGTCTGACATTTTAAAAGTGAGCAGTGTGGGATCTTCTCTGTTGCTTGAGTGAATAATACCACAAATGGAAGCCATGCAACATAGACAATCTCAATGAAACACATTCAGGTCTTGATATAAGACCTCTAGGTACCAAGCCTGGGCTCATGGAACAAACATGGGTATGCATGTCTTCTAATGTTCAGAGGGATGTCATGAAGAGAATGGAGAGAAGTGAAAAAGCATACCAAACTGAGTATCTACTGGTCTTTGGCAACTGTGTTTCTTGGGTATTCACTTGTGCCTGTTTTTAAAGGAACTGAAGGTTTTAAAAAAATTATTATAACTTTTTACTGACAGATGAGAAGGAGCTGTCTGTCAACAAACAGGAAAGATCATAAATGCAATGTTCATAGAAGCCAGCTTCAAATTATCCAGCAAATTATCTTTTGTTGTTAACATTCATTCACTCTTTTGTCTTTTAGTATGATTTTTTTCCTTCCCACATGACAAAAAAATATGATTTTTCCATAAATACTTTAGTTGCTGCCATTAATTGTTCACTCACATTCTGTTAACCATCACAGGCAAGTAAGGGTCTCACTAAGAATGCATTCATTTAGGGACAAACTGATGACAGTTCCTCTTTTTTCTATTTCTAGAATGACACACATGGGCCACATTTTCTCACAGGAAGGAAGAAATATTGATTTAAACTGAGTGCACAAATACCTGCAGAAATGTAAATTTCTCTGGATCAATGGCTAAACCAAATAAACTTTAAAGAAAAATCCTACTGATTTCAAATGAAACTAGTTGTGATTGAAAATGAATTTTCACTAAATCTTGAGAGCTTTGGGCTCTGCTAGATCCCCTTGCCAAAATTCCCCAGATCAAGCAATGCATGCTTGCTATGCTCTGCAATTGCATCTGCAGTGACTCACACGTACCAATGGGTATCTGGAGCCCAGATGTTATGTGAAAGGGTGAAAATATTGCACTGGCTCAGGGTCTATTCTTTCACATTGCTCCCTTGATGATTCCTACTCCCCCTCTCCCCACAGTGTAATTTAAAGAGAGAAAAGCTGATAAGGTTTCCACATTTTGCCTTAGGAATCTGTGGCATTCACTTGTGGCTGCAATAAATATGCCCTTTAATGCCATCAGCAGCTCAAACGAATTTTCAATGCATACTGGAGTACAATCTCTTAATCATTTTCTCTCATTACCAATTAGGACACTTGTCCTGCATAAGTTTTAACTGGATGATACAGTAGCGCTAGGTACTATTAAGGCAAGATCAAGATGTGTGTTTTGCTATACCAAAGACTTAAATACACATTCCTTTTAGTGACATTGGCAATAATAGCTTATCCAAAGCAGGTTTTTTACCCTTTTCTCCACTTACAAGGCATTCTATTCCTTCACTTCCACTTAGCTTACTCACAGGCTAGATAGAGAAGGATGATGTAGTCAAACCAGTCGATTTTCCTATAGGCTTGCAGTGGCAATTGTCTTTCCAGAAGCCATAGGTATCAGGATTGGACAGAGGAGATTAAATTTTCAAGCTTCACTTTCATTTATGAAGTCAACAAATTCAAACGTTGGAAGTGAGCGTGAATACTCTGTGTGGGCCCTCAGCCTGTTAGTCCTCTTTGGATTTCTTTCTATGTTTTCCCCAATGCAAATATACTTTCATACTCCCTACTTGTTAGCAAGGTGACAAAAGCATCATTTTATAAACCTGCATTATCCATTGTCTTCCTGAGCAGTCATTAGATGACTGCTAGATGATGGAGGGCAAAACACTCTTCTGGAAGAGATATCTTTTTGGGGAGATTCAGAGCTACGGTCTGGTGACTTACCTTAGTAAAAAGTCTCAAATTAGATGTTTCACTCCCCACCCTGCATGGGTTCCCCAAATCTCTTTCATCACTCAGGTTTTGTCTCAAACTACCATTGGTCAGCAGGAAGCTGAGCCAGTACAGGTTGCAAGGGAGTAGCTCAGCTCCTTGAGAAGATTGGACCTTAGAGAGAGATAGCAGAAGGAAGCATGCAGCCTACTCACGCCATTGCCCCACACAGAGAGGGATAGAAAGAAACTTCAAGTTGCAGAGTGGCAGAAAGCTGGATGAGGAGAATTAAGATGCAGGCAGCAGCCTCCCACCTGTATCCTCCGGTTAGCCCACAGTCCTGACGTGGGAAGCACCCTATGAGATTCAGCTATCACAGATTAATAGAACAGCATCTGGTGGCAAATCCTAAACAAGCCTCGACTCCTGTTGCTTCAGTAAGATATTTGGCTAATAGGATTGAAAAATTTGAAGGAGCCACTATGTTATTTGATACAGTACAAATAACCTTCCTAATTAATAGTTTCTATTTATTGTGAAAGGTCCTAAAACATAGTCCATAATATTTCATTCTTGTTTCTCTCTGAGAAATCAGACACGCAGCCTGAGAATCCTCCATTGAGCCAGAGGGAGTAGGAGAAGCAAGCTCCCTGGGACCCTCATGCCAGCCAGGCACCGTGCCACCGACCCAGCTCTCTGCTGTTGATGCTAATGCCGGTTCTTCCCCAGGAGTGCAAGTGGAGAATGGGGCATACTGACCCTAACTCCCATGGGCTGGTTTGTGCTGATTTTGCTCTGACCCACAAAGTTATTCAGATTTGTTTTTTTTTTTTTACGTGTGTGTGTGTTTAATTTAATACAGGGCCAAATCTCTGCTGAAATGCCAGATCCCAGCATTACTGCAGCAACTGTAAAGAAAAACAGTGGTTGCAGTTATCAGTTTGTGGCTGGTGCAAGCAGTCCAGCCCCATGCCCTGGTGGCTGCGCTGGCTGCAGCACCTTGCCCTTCCTGGCCCACACCTAGACATGCTGGAGGCAGTCCTCCACGGCCTGTTACACAGTCAAATGCTTTCCAGGGGGTTTTGCAGCTGAAGTAAAGGCTTTGCTCTTGAGATACCTGAACTGCTGTTCAGTTAAAGTCATCAGCAGTTTTCCAAGTGGTGTTTAACTGCAGGATCTCGAGTGAGATCTCATTTCTAATATTATTTTACATTTCTTTCTGCAGCACGTTCCCAGTGGGTGACAGCAAACTGGTGAGGGTGAATGTGCTACATGCCCTGGCTATCAGTGTGCAGGAATCTTAACGGCAAGGGTAATCATTTATTTGTGAGCCCACAAGAGACCTGATTTTAGCATTGCACAATACCTTCCAATGTATCCAGGAAAGCAGCGATTACATTGTATGACTATTTAATTTGTCTCTATTTTAAAATTCATATCTACAGGGGCTTAAGAAATAAAGAAAAAAGATACAGTCATGAACACTGTTGTACATCCGCTGCTTTTGTGGTCATTCGGCAATTGCAAATTCTGCACTACTCAGCAATCACTAGGGTCTGTAAAAGAGTGTGAAAAAATTCCTTCTGTGATATTCATCATCACAGACAGGTACCAAAATAACTGTGCCAGTCAGGGTATGGGAAAGTGTGATGTTGGGGTGCAAGGTCTGATGGGCAGCACTCTGCTGGTCAAAGCCTTCAGGGGTAGATGCATTTATGCCAGCAAATTGATGCTTCTGCCAGAACTGTTCTTTTACTCAAAATATGGTTTTGCTGCTTTGTTACAAGCATAGTAATTGTCTCTGTGTTGGGCATGGTTTAGTATACTTCTGCGCTTGCTGGTAATGAATTCCTAATGCCATTTTCCATAAAACTTCTTCCAGCATCTGCCATAGACCTGTGCAGTTACAGTGGTGAGTGCTCAGAGTCATACATAAGAATGAGGCATTCTTATCTATAAGGTCATCTGTATTTATCTTATTATATTGTATTATATTGTACTACATTTTCTTTTCTGGCCAGACATAGGAAGTATAGGTTAGACCATGAGGGTGGTCTAAACTACCCAGGTTGAGAAGCATGACTTTGCCATGTTATGTCACGGCTCTCTATCAAGAGCTCTAGAAGAAACTGAAGATGTGCATGGTATATTGCCAAAAAGCATTCCAGTGAAAGCTACTGGGGTAAGTGAAATCTCTGGAGCAACAGTTTCCTGATATCATATAGAGCCCTGGTAGTCTACAGACCTGTAATGCATGCTTGGAGGGGTAATATTATCTTTGGAATATTTCAATTCAAAGTTTAATAAAGATTAATGTGAAGAGACCTCCTTAGAGTAAACATCAAGCTCGTTTTGATCTTCATCAGAAATGCCGCAAAAATGGGTTCAGTCTGTAACCCTACTTAGAAGAATGGCTGAGTGACCTAAAAATGCCACAATGACATTTCACCTTATCAACCCTGGCGATATAACACAAAGCGTTCTGGCATTTTGTATTATTGGTGAAAATTTCAAAAATCGTATTTTTATGACTCATGTAAAGAAAACATAGTCTTATAATTAATGATGAGTCATATTTAAAGGTTGGGAGTTTTCACATCTTTGCTCTAATTTATTTTAGCCAGCAGTATTCATGAAAAGATTATATGCTTATACAGGAATTGATGGGAAGTCTCATCTGAATTTTGTTAGACCCCTTAACCTTCTTCACAGCATTTCAGCAGCTCTGTTGTTAGCCAGATAGTACAGAAGAAATGGAATAAGAAATAAGTACACTGTAGCCAGTTTCAATGGCATCACTTTGATTTTGGGGTTGGATCAGGGCTGGTTCTTACATTCTTCTGAATAGCTAAAGGGCTAACAGGAAATTTGACACTATTGCACAAAAAGATGCAAGAACAAAATCAGTTTCCCATGCAAGGAGCAATTTAGTGGCATTTCCATCCAGAATCCTAAAATGAAAGTATAAGCTTGTTGGACAGAGTAGAGTCATGAGAGACTTCTGCCAGAAAAAAAAAAAAAAAAAAAAAAAAAGCTTTTAATTTCAATCACAAGTCTAAACTCATCTGAAGTTCAGAAATCTTTAGAAAATTTGTGGTGTATCTGGGCAAGCCAGAAAAAAGTCAGAACAGATTTTGGGACATGGTAAAAAGGCTTTGTGGATTTTAATGAGTGGTAGAACTATCTTTGCTATCTTTCTTACAGTACAGTAATATTTTCTAGGATAAACATATCTGTCATGCTTAATTACACTTTCTTACAAACATAAAACTGGCCAAATTCTGCATCTGGCTGTGCTGGGGTAAATTCAGAGTGGAGCCTGTAAACTCAGTAGAATAGCCTATAAAATCAGCTGAATTGATTCAGATTTGCCTACTGGTAATTTGAAGCAGAGGTCAAGCACAGTTGGCTTCAATCTATGTAAAGTGACAGTGTGGAAAAATGGGAAAACAAAGTCTCGCCAAATCAATGCTGTGACTCAGAGAATATTGTCACTGAATTATGGTCCTCTAAGCAGGCTACTCTCTGCAAAAGAAATGCTCTCTAGCCTTGCATCAAGACACAAACTGCATTTTTACTTGAATTCTTGCAATGACCTCAATGTTAAATCAGGTTTCTGAGGTAGAAACCCAGAATATTTCTTGAGGTCATTTTTTCTGTAGGTCTTGGACAGCCTCTTCTTTGTGCATATCTTTTTTTTTAAAAAACTTTCATGTGTTTTCAGGAAGTGATATCATATGAACATGCTGGTAAAATTAGCCTGAGGCTTTTACTCCATTTATATACAACAGAAGAAATCTTTGTCACTAACTACTTACAAACTTATTATTGGTCCCTTGTAACTGCATAGCCAATGATTACAGCAGAAAAACAATAATTTTATGTAGTTATGACCAAATACCAGCACAACCCTTATATTATCAATAATCACTGTAATAAAGCTGGCTTATTGTTCTAGCATTAAAAGGTCCCAGTATGTACTTGATGCTTATGTTAACTGGAGCTGTGTTTCAGCTTATTATAATTTCTGGGAATACTGAAATAATCAAAAATTACTGGCTTTCATATGACACACATATGCCAGAAGGGACAGTGTTTTTCAGGCCATCTCATTAGTAAAGCTGGCCTTTTCAATAAGGACTCACATTTTAATACATCTCAGTGCCTGTGCCTATTTTTTCCTCCAGAGAGCTTCCACATTTTTTTTCCTGTATTGTGCAATGGTTTCTTATTACAGAACAGTACAAATGAATTTGCTTTGAAATGTATATATATCATACATGAGACAAATTATGTTGGTTAAAAAAAAGTTTAATTGCTTGTGGAACTTCAACCTCTGAGACTGAACTTTATGCTCATGTCTCTCTTCTGCAAAACTGGGATGTTTTCTGTAGTGGATGAACCCAATTTTGATAAATTCAGCCCTACATTGAAATTTTCTCCAAATCCCCTGGGCAAATCTAGATTTATTTTTTGGGAAAGGAAACATAGAATTTAGTTTACACTTACCTTGCTTTGCAATGCTTGCTCAGGACTGATGGTGAATACGGTAGTGCAGAGCAGCTTTTCCAGAGAGGTTGGTCCCCAGGCACTGAAGCCTTTCCCATGCCCAGAAGATGCTAGCACGATCACTGCTACATGGCAGCTCCTTGGGCCCCCGAGCATAAAAGTTGCTGGAAGTCGGGCAGCCCCCACCTGCAGTGCCCACCAAACACTTGCAACAGACAGGAGAGGCAGCTCCTATAAATGGAGACAATGCTATAAATGCAACTTTACTACTTGCCTTTACTGGGTGCCTATCAGATCCTGTAAGACAGAACACTGTCTAATGTCTTGGGCACAAGCCCACCACTCCACACCTGCTTAATTTTAAATTTTGCCTCTGCCACTGCGTTGGTGTACGGCCACGGTGCTAAACTGTTGCTCTTGGTTCTTTCACAGATGAAGTAGGTATAATAGCATACTTGTATGAGCTTGAGAAGGAGGCATACAAAGAAGAAACCTGTCATTTCTTAATGACTCTGAAGAAAGCATGAAAACAAGATAAAGTTTAATTCTGCCTGTGCCGCACCACTTCACTGAAGCCAGGAATTAATGTTGCATGTCTCTCCACATGACTCACCATAGGGAAACTTGCAAGCAGAGACATGGGGGGAATAATGTCTGCAAAGTTCCTCACTGACACTATTGCAGAGGAAGATCTCAAATAAGCAATTCAGCCTCAGGAAGGCTTTTCCTTCCTGACAGATCCATAGCAAATGGGGACAATGGAGATACATGACTGGAGGCAGCCATGTGCATGTCAGGGTGGAAGTTGGACTAGCCTATATTACTATAACTCTGCTGTAACTTTAAGGAAAAGTAGCTTCTTTACAGCTGCAGGATAGCTACATAGTCTGGCTGAAGTGAGAACAGTATACATCATTTGCTGAAAATACGCCAGTTAATTTTTCCCTTCTCCTCACGCCACCTAGTTTATTAGCATGAATCAACACGAGTGTAAAAAGACAGAGGTTTGCCTGACAAAGCTTACTCAAAGTGTGGTAGTCAGGCAGGAATATCATGTCAATCAAAAGAATGTTACTGTCTTGCTATTTTTATATGCTGTGGGAAGGTTTCAGCACTTTTATTTAGATCCCCTCAAAAATATTCTCAAGCCCTAAAAGCCACTGCTGCCTTTTGTATTAAATAACAGAACCAAAAGCAGCGATGAGGAAAGCATGTAAGCATGTGCTTGCAGTTAACGACTCCACACACATGCTGAAAATTAAATGTATACTTTGTGCTTTCCTGGATGCAGGCCAGAGTAGGCAGTTCACAGGACAAAGTCACTAATGAGTATAGTACACAGCTCACAGCACGCTGCCGGGATCTTTTTCTTCTCTGCCGTCTAGCAGTTTTAGAGGAAAAGTCTAGTCTTCCTTTTGTGTGCTAGTGTTTTGCACAGAAGAGAAGTGTGATCTTTAAAAGGGGTTTATGTCATGACTCTTGAAATGAGAGTCACATGGGCACAGTTCTGATACTGGCAGTACACTGACCTACCCTGTTCTCATGGGCAGACATAGGTAAAACCTATAGCCCATAATGAGACAGAGCAAACTGGGGTTCAGCTCTGCTTGTTGCCATTGTACTATTTTTCAATATTTCTGCATTTCTGTTTATTGGTGGTACATATGTAATGACATACAAATTGCCAATCGCAATGACTGGTGCCTTTTCTTGTGCTCCTCTCATCCCTCACGGCGTTGGGCAATAAAAGTGTAAATAATTTGCCCGCTCTTTGCAGAAATATTGTGAACAATTCATATGTAAGTGTGGGTATTTCTTGCTCAAAATAGAAACCCAGTCAGTTTGCAAGTTCTTTCTGGTGGATAAGGCAAATAAATTTTTTTTTTTCATTTCATTTCTCCTTCACCCAGAAAAAAAAAAAATCACATTTTTGCTTTTGATTTAGTTGGCTTTCCCTGGATTATTATTTCAATGGATTACGGATTACATGAAGGATGAAAACATGAGAATTTGAGAACTCATGTTTATGGGATGAGGCCAGCATCTCTCTTGCACAATGCTTCTTTGGGTTATTCATTTGTGCACAGTCATTCACATTTACCTCACACTATAGTCCCACAGAAAATAATGAATGACAACAGACATAGAGATCTAATGCTTTTGTGCATAGGAAGAAAATAGCATGTAAAGAAAAGATATGAGGTTTATGTTACTTTTTGGATCCATCTGTTGCCTTCAGCTGCATTAACCTGTTCAATCACATTCTAAAGAGGATCAGGCAGTGGGAAGGACAAACTGATCAGCTGCAGGGTTGATGCTAAGTGTCGAGTTCAGGCAGCTGTGCCATGCACGGCAAATACAATGCACAAAAGTGAGATCAATGGGGAAACAGGAAGGGAGGGGAAGCATGCCTATGATTTCTAATTTAAGCAAATAGGACTGGACCATGACACATGCAGCAAGCGATCACGTCCACCTCTACTTACAATGCCTGCACGTTTCTGTGTACGGAAACGGCCTCTGAAAACACCAGTCCCAGAATCTGAGGAGCAGCCATGATACAGAACAAAGCACTTAAAGACAGGAAAAAACAAACTGCTGCCCTATGGGCTTGACAAGCACTTAGGGCTCCCCTTCCCTGTCTTCATTGAACCCCAACCCCCTCTCCTCTGCCTCAAGGAAAAATAGCTTTGTCTCTTCAACCCAACTTCCTTCTGCTGTAATGCTAAGCCCTCAGAGAAGCAGTAGTCTGACACAAGTCAAAGGTATTCAGACTACTGAAAATTTGTTAAATTAAAAAGTACTCCAAGGACAAATCTCTGTGATTGACAGGAAGAGGCTGCATAGCAGGTGATGTTCCAGTTTTTCTCTTAGTCTGATCTAGAAGACTGAGAATCAGCGTAATTACAAATACATAAAACGTCTCAGCTGGTAGCTGCAACACCAGGGCATGCACTTCCACTTCTGCTGCCTGAATACTTCTCATATGTTCCCTTCCCTCATTTCTCTATGCAATTTCTTGCAAGTGCACTGGTGCTCATTTTGAAAAAAGCCTGTATACGTTGGTTCTCTTAAAATCCAGTGCTTTAATTCACAGGTTTCTTTGTTCTCCTCCTGTGCTATGCCATTTATATCAGGGACTAGCTTGGGGATGGTGACCACTTCTGGTGGTTGGGGGCTTTGTCCAGAGCTGGAAACAATCTAACTCTGGGTTTGAGGCTGCTAGCTTAGGTGTTGTGCACTGCTCAAATGCAGCTTTAGTTCTGTCCTCTGGATGAAGTGAGAAAGCATTTGATCTTCAGGGACTCCATTTCTCTTCCAAAAGTGCAAGCTAAGACAGAGAGAGATAAAATGGTGAAGGAAAGCAGCAGGGAAAAGAAGGGGTAAAAGTACGTGTATTTAATGCATTGTTTAGATGGCAGATGTGGGAATAGAAATATCTGTCAGCTTAACACAGGACAGGTTCGCTTTGTCTCTGGAGTATCTACCTGTTCTATGGCTGTAGTGTAGTTACAGCTACAGAGTGGGTCAAACTGCCCTTGGTGATACTTCTCCAGACTTGTTAGTGACTCTTACTTGTCCTGTTGCCTACAGTCAGTTTCAAAATGCAAGCAGAAGTTCATATTTTCTTACCTGCCCTGTAGCCCTACATGAGACCCTGGCTGTTAAGTGGCATTGAAGAAGCAGCTTTTAACAAGTATTTAAAATTACCCATTAGTCTTTTTTTTTTCTTGTCTTTTAGTGGCAGGCTAGCTGTTTCCCCAAGAGCTGATGCAATTGCGAGAAGGAGATGCTACGATGGTGATGCGATAGCTGAGGAAAAACAGACAGAAGGGGAACATTTTATTCTCTAATCTTCCCTTTGTATATGACTTTCACCATGATTAATTTTCTAATCTTATTTTTTTTTTCTGGCTTTAAATATTTTAAAATCATAAACAAATAAAGATTAGAAAAGTCAAACAGTCTGAGTCTGTCTCTGTGTTAACATAGTGGATAGTTTCATAATATAAAAGTTTATTTCTAAATAAGGCAAAGATGAGTTCTTCCCACATGAGCTGGGACAACAAGAAGAAAAAATCATCACTGTTGTTGTCATTGGTATGTGCTAGTGAAGTTTATCACTGCCTAGCAGGGTTTTGAGGCAAGGGACAGTTTCTGAGACATGCAAGTAAAATAGGTCGTTGGCATAATGTGCTTAGGCCCCTGTGAATTGTCATTGTGAGAATGAGTCAAAGCTCTTCTCCTCATGTCAGGCAGAAGAAATACACCCTTCCCTTTGAATATGGTCATGGGCATTTGGTTGAACACAAAATGTAATAGCTGATCTCCTTTTTAGTCTTTTTGTCCTTTTTTTTGTCTGATTCTTTTTCTCAGGAGCTTTTTCTGTGTATCTTGTGTCACTGCACCTGCTGCTTCCTGGGGTAGGTGGGAAGATTCTGTTCCATCCAATCATGTTCAACATAATCTGATTGAATTTAAATTAAAATGTCCACCTGGATTGGTCAGAAATATAGATAAGCCAGAGTGGTTCTTCATGGCCTGTGAAAGGTCTGAAATCAACTTCCATCACTCTGTATCCGATATGGCAACATCTCCAGATATTTCATTGGCATCTAAAGCAGAAGTGACATCTCTGCAAGGTTCCTCCAAGGTATTCTAAGAGCACACATCTCACCATTATGATAAATCTCTTACTGTAGCAAGTACCAGCTACTAGATGCAAAAGAAAATTTCTTGGCAATCTTCTTTCTGGTACTTACATACCAACATGCAGAACCAAACCGTACGTACTGAACGTTATACTGTTCAGAATACCCTGGTGTTATTTTTCACAAATGAAACAGAAACATCTTCCATTAACATTAATTTGCAAAGCATTGTTGCTTTGCTTGGAGAATATGAGAAAAGATTTTTCCACAGATGGTAGATGAGGAAAGAAGAAATCAAATCCTGCTTTGCAAATGCATACAACCCTGAACCACAGAGGGATGGAGCAGCAGTGTTTGTCACAGCTAAGGGAGACTGTCTGTGGAGATCCCTTGTTTAAATGTTGACAACACATTATTGATTAGCACCTGCTCCCCATGTTCAAGTGGGATATTGTGAGTTTACATACCATATAAAATGTTTCCTCAGGTGCAAGGACCGAGGAGGTGTGTTTACACAGTTATTGTTAAGCTGGGAGTGAAATTAATTCAAATGACTTGTGAATCTCTGGGGAGGTAGGAAATGGGAAGTACCAATTTCCATGAGGTAGGATGCACTTGGCCAAAATGGGTTCTTGGTTACACATTGGACTTTTCATCAGTTCTAGCATCCCACAGAGATGGAAGTGGAGCCAGGAACTGTCCTGGAGTTGCTGTGCTTCAGCCTATGTCTTGATCTAAAATGTCGATAGGTTCCCTCACTCTTCTCCCCCCTGCAAGCTTTCTCCTCTTCTGTTTTAATTCCAGCTAACTTATTTTTGGCCAGTGTGCAGTGGGAAGCTATCCAAACTCTTTCCACAGACTTTATTCTCCACACTGGCAATCACAGCTATCATGACTTCATAACTGTGAAAAAGTACTGCAGGCGGGGGTAACAGGCCCCGGATTGTATTCATCTGGCAGGAGATATAAAGTGGCAAACGCAACCTGTGTAATGCTTGACCTCATGCTGTGTTATTGCAGAAAAACACTTTTGTCATGCACACAAATCACTTCTTTTTTTTCCTTCTTTCCCTTTTCTTTAGCTCAGAAGGTCAGTATTTTCAACACACTCTACCCACTAAAAAAAAATATGTTCATAAATAAAGTCCATAAATGAGAAAGGGTTATACTGACCTAGGCTGAATACCTGTGGTAACAAGCTGGTCCTCTAAAGGCCATGGCAAAGCTCCCACTGACTTTATTCTGGCCAAGAGTTCACACTTGACCTTCATTTTCTCTGTATTAAATGTGTTGTTGGTACTACGTCAAAGGACACGTGTACATCTGCTTATGTGGCAATATTATTGTTATATTTTTGACTTTTCAGTGGAAACTGTCACAAAAATAATATGAAGAAATTACAGTTAAATGTACCACTGAATTTTTTGCTCTGCTTACACAGTCCTGCTGGGTAGCTGCTCCATACTTTTTCCAGTGATTTTGACTGCAACTGAAATCCTCCAACCCTATATCTTCCTGAGATGGGGTAACAACCCTTGGGCTGTATTGTTGAGTGATGTTGGCTTTTCCCTCTACTTTCTGTGCACGCTTTCCACAATAGTGACATAGTGAACAGCTGTGACATTTAAGGTAATGATGAAGCGGTTCTTCATAAGGAATCAGATAATCTATTCCTTTTTGAGGATTGGTCTCTCTGGAGACTTTAATGGACCTCAAGGCATTGGTTTCCATGTTGACACTATTTAGAAAGAATATCTACTTAGTCACACAGGTTAGCAGTTTCTAACACAGAAAGCTCATGCTCTGCAGCACATTTCAAGAAACTCAGACACATCTCTCCTTTCACCTGTTTCTTTCAGTTTGCCAGTTTTACTTAAGAAGTTTCAGCCTTCAATTATGAACTCACCACTGAGTGTGGATGACCACACCTGAAACTACATACAAGAGACTGAGTCTGGCTCTGTAAGACTTAGCATTCACCAAGGCAACACTTTTCTGCAGCCCTTACCCTATCTTCTGCTGTATTCTGCTGGTGATGTTGCAGTGCTATGCATTCTCATGAAAATTCGAGGGATTTGGACATATGTGTATGTATATATGTGCACATACATACATATATATATATATATACACAACATACACGTATATATGTTTGTACATAAAAGTTTTGTATTCATATATGAATTTTCTTCCTGCCCCACATCATGTAAAAAAGTATATCCACATGACATACACACATAATCTTACAAAGACAGGAACATACTACATAAAAGTGTGTGTTTGTTGGTTTGTAGTGTACGGCCTCCTGTCTTAACTACTTTCTATTACTTTGGCAATCGCATATTGCTGGAGGAAAGACAGATTTATTCTTTATTTTGGATAAAGTTGACTGGTACAATGCCAGTTAGATTTTGCTTTGCTACATGTCTCAAAAGTCTGTTGGTAGATTGCATCAGTGCAACCAGGAGAGTTTTCTAGGGTTTACAAATTTGTCATTAATATGTAAATCATGGATTAAAAAAACAATCTCTGTTTCTCTGGAGGGGAAGTTTGCCAGACCAAAGCCTGTTGTCCTTTATGCAAAGCATGACTAAAATAAGGTGCATTTCTGTAGTTATCTTCTGTTTTCAATTCAGAGTAGAAAGAGGCATGAACCGAGGCAAAAATTAATTCTTTATAATGTGATTATAAATTTGTGAACATAACCTATGGTCAAAATCATGCCAACCGCTAATTGCAAAAGGGTCAGCAGGACTCCATCCACAGTAATTAATTGTAACATCACAAGGTGCAAAATTAACACGAAAATGCTTCACCTTTGTTGACATGCTACAGCTCTGAGCTATACAAGAACAAGAAGTTTTCAAACAGTCAAAGTGAATGCACCTATCAAAAGTCAGTGTTTTTGCTTTGTCATTCATATTACCATGGGTAGCCAGCCAAAAAATCTCCAGTGAAAGCAATTTTACTGCTGCAATGACACAAGTGAACATCTGTAGACAAAAGTCCTTCATAATATTTCTTTTAAATATTTATTTTAGATTACAACTCCTTGACTGAGAAAAACATTTTGCAGCTGTAATGTGCTGATTGTACAGTTGGTGAAGAACCCACATAACAGCAGGGGTGAGGTTTTACAGGCTCCACAATAATGTCCAAGCTATTAAACATCAAGCAACAGCATTTTTTTGGCCTAACCTGAGAGCTCTCCAGGGAGAAGCCATAAAATATAATCCTGTACAAGGTGTCACCCACAGAGGCCACATTGAGTTTTTGAATTAAACTTTAAGTGATTAACGTTGATGTTTAATATCTGCTAACATTGTGAGTGCAGATGTAAGCAGTGTAAGAAAATGTGGCCAATTCCTTTGTTACAAACATAGAGTGAATCAGCCCGAAAGGGTAACACTCGTGAAGCGAGACCCGAGATCATTTACCAATAGTAAAATCAAGTAGTCTCAAATTTGGGTGTACTTTAAGTATTTATTAAAATGAATCACCAACACCTCAGAGCGCTGTGGAAAATCTCTTGCTAGATGGGAGCAACAAAGTTGACGGGCAAAGGGCAGTGGGAGACTTCAGGACTTGGAGAGGCTGCCAAAGATGCTTTGGTTTAGTTCATAGCTGGGAAACCCAGCCACTAGTGTGAAAAATGGAAGAGCGAATGAATGGATGAATACAGCCAGTGATTCTCTTTATCTTCAGCTTATAAATTACACAACTGGGACCAGCAAACAAGCCCTTAAGCCAAATCACAAAATATCTGTTCCTTACAGTCTTAGGGGTGGTGATGGTAAGTACAGTAAGATATAGTCCTTGCAGAACAGACTACCCACATGTTCGCAGTTCACATGTGACAAACTGTTTCTTTGAGAGTCTTTCTTTCAACTGGGCTTTGGATGCTGTACACCAAACTCTGGATTCAGGGCCATTCACATTTTCTATAAAAACAAACCTTGTCTACATAGCGTTTTTTTATCAATTTAGGAGCAATGGCTCTTGGAAAAGAGATTTCATTGATACCAGTGGTGCTTTCAGTTAATCAGTCCTCAGAAAAATAAAAGCTAGTCTGATGCCGAGAGCAAGTCTTTACTTAACTGTTGCACATGCACTATTGCAAGCTAGCAATGTTTCAAGCTTCTGCACATTGCCCAGCTGATCTCTTTCCTTCCCATAGACTGTAATGTGTTTTAGGAATTATTACCTGGACATTGTATCCACAGCACTGGTGCCTCTACCTACTAGCGGTGGGCTTAGAAATGTATAGTCCAAGCAACCAGATACCTCAACGTATACATGTACTTATGTAGCATAGACCCCATGGCATTTGTTGCTGCTGCTCCCTCTATTAACAGCACCCCAGCAAACAAGGTGTGGAGATCTTTGTTTTAAGAGATGCGGGTTGTATCAATGAATCTCACTCAGTCCCACTCCAGAAATGAGAATGAGTAACTAGAAAGAGTATGTCAACCTTGTGCTATCTACTTCATACTCAGTCTCTTGATGAAGATGTCATCTATCCAGACTTCTGTGAGGCCTTTGATACAGCCTTTGATATAGACCCACAACATTCTCACTGTTAAATTGGAGAGATGTGGGTTTGACAAACAAACTATTGGATAAGGAACTGGCTGGATGACTGTGTCCGAAGAGTTATAGTCAATGGCTCAATGTCCAAGTGGAAACCCGTAATGAGTGGTGTCCCTCAAGGGTCCGTACTGGGACCAATGACATTTAATATCTTCATCAATGACACAGACAGTGGGCTTGAGAGCACCCTCAGCAAGTATGTGGATGACACCAAGCAGAGTGGTATACTTGATTCAATATAGGGAGGAATACCATCCAGGGGGACGTTGAGAGGCTTGAGGAATGGGCCCACATGAACTTAATGAAGTTCAACAAGATCAAACTCAATGTTCTGCTGGGTCAGAGCAATTCCCAATATCAATGCAGACTGGGAGATGAATGGATTGAGGGCAGCCCTGCAGAGAAGGGCTTGGGGGTACTGGTGCATGAAACCTGAACATGAGCTGTCAATGTGCACTTGCAGCCTAGAAAGCCAACTGTATCCTGGGCTGCATCAATAGAAGTGCAGCCAGCAGGTTGAGGGAGGTGATTCTCCCTCTCTACTCTGCTCTTGTGAGACCCTACCTGGAGTGCTGTGTCCAGCTCTGGAGTCCTCAGCGCAGGAAACACACGGACCTGTTGGAGTGGATCCAGAGGAGGGCCACAAAAATAGTCAGAGTGATGCACCTCTCCTACGAAGAAAGGCTGAGACAGTTGGGGTGTTCAGCCTGTTGAAAAAAAGGCTCCAGGGAGACCATATTGCAATGTTTCAATATCTAAAGGGGGCTCATGAGAAAGACAAAGAAAGCTGTTTTACCAAGGCCTGTAGTGATAGGTCAAGGGGCAATGGCCTTTTAAACTGAACCAGGGTGGATTTAGACTGGACATAAGGAAGATATTTTTTATGATGAGGGTGGTGATACACTGGAACAGGTTTCCCAGGGGGATTGTGGATGTCCCATCATTGGAAGTATTCAAGGTCAAGCTGGATGGGCCTTCGAGAAACCTGGTCTAGCTAAAGATGATGCTGCCTATGGCAGGGTGGTTGGACTAGACGACCTTCAAAGGTCCTTTTGAACCCAAACCATTCTATGTTTCTGTGTTGTTTATTATAGGTAACACTACTGGGGCTGAAATTCTCATCATTATATATAGTGAACTGCGCTCCTAGGAAACACTCTTCCTTCAATTACTTAAAGAAAATAGAGGAAATATAGGGCAGAAATATTAGGATTGAAAGGGTCTTCTTGGCTCACTGAGTCCTGCGTGAGCCTTCTGATTTTTAGTGTTGCTGGGAGTTTTGAGCATGTAAGTGTGTGCTGTGTCACTCATTTTTCTTGTGGGAAGTAGTATATGTCAGTGTGGAGGCAGTGATTCATTGTACAGCTAGTTTTCATCAAGCATTAGCTTTCTACACATTAGCTCAAATAATGGTAAAGCTATTTGAATAATGTGAAACAGTTTACAAAACAATTACAGTCACCCTGTCTGAGAAAGTAGACAGAGGGATAGAGCTTATATATAATTTTAGAGTCATGAAGTAGGACTGAGGCAAAATCATATATAGAGGCCAGTGTTCCTAAAGAGTTCATTTTCAGCTGCAACTACTAGACAACCCTCCCTACATTTATTCTCATTTAGGTAGCCATGCTATAGTTAATATATGTCTGACTTTCATCCCATCCCACTCTATTTATTATAGCTGTATAATGCGCCACTTCTACAGAAAATTATCCAGTGGGGCATTTCCGTGTTGTGTCTTCTTGCTCCATTTCATGTAATGTTGAAACATGGAACAGAAAACATTGCTTGAGAGACAGAGACTGATTGTCTGAAAGGACAATCCAACAGACGCATTGCATTCACAGGGAAGGAAGGAGTTCATTCTTTTAGAAAAGAGCAGTGATGACTCTTTTGGATCTGTGGATGGGGTAAAAGTCCTTCATTTGGGTAATTTAAAAATTATTTTTACATTAGGTAACCGTGCCATCCATTTGTGTTTGTGTCAAAGAGAGTCAAAGAAATTAGATGTGGAAAAATGTCTTCCTCATCTTCCCAACCATCTGACTATTCCTAAACCTCATTCTCCCTTGTCTGCAATCTGGGCCTTACTCCAGCCTTTTACACTTAATGCATATTCTGTATTAAGTAAAAAACCAGACATCATCAGCCTCTAGTTTATTTCTTTCTCCTAACTTACCAGTTGATTGCTGGCAGTTAAAATCTCCCATTACTGCCACTTGGCCTCTTTTACATGCTTTTTTTAATTTGTACAGTCATTTCACAGAAGATAAATCACAAATTAGCAATTCCATGGTACTGATAGCACAGTGTATTTTCCTGGATCTTCAGCCTGAGAATGAGATATGTGCCTGTAGGTCTGTCCCTGGGCTGCTTGTGCTGCCTTTTAGTGAGCAGCCTTGCTAGCTGAGGGGCAAAGCAGTGGCAGAAAGCCATTCAAAAACCTGCCTAAACGTGTTGCTTATCAGTTTGTTTAGTAACATTTTACATTAAATGCCATGTACCTTTAAAGGTATGAAAAGTATGAAAAAACATATTTGTAATATGCTTTCATATATTTTCAGTTACATTTTGTTATATTTAAAGGCAGTGTAAGGTATAGGTAGTATAATTTTGAGCCCTGCAAGTACAAGCAGCGATTGTATTTTACAGATTTATCGCTGCTTACAATTGGAGGCCTGTTTCCAAAGTGAAGTTTTGCAGCATTGACTTCTGCAGAGCCAACTTTTATTATACACGCTATTGACTTTCTTATGAGGACAGACTGAGAGAACTGGGGTTGTTCAGCCTGGAGAAAAGAAAGCTCCAGGGAGACCTTATTGTGGCCTTTCAGTACTTAAAGGCATATTATAATAAAGATGGGGACAGAGTTTTTAGTAGGGCCTGTATCAATAGGAGAAGGAGTAATGGTTTTAAACTAAAAGAAGGTAGATTCAGACTAGCTGTAAGGAAGAAATTTGTTACAATGGAGGAGGTGAAACACTGGAACAGGTTGCCCAGATGTGGTAGATGGCTCATCCCTGAACAGTCAAGGTCAGGTTGGACAGGGCTCTGAGCAACCTGATCTAGTTGAAGATGTCCCTGCTTATTGCAGGGGGTTGGACTAGATGACCTTTAAAGGTTCCTTCCAACCCAAACTGTTCAGTGATTATATGATTCTATGCCTTCCTGACACACCTGAAGGATGTGCTAATGTATCTATTCCACTAAGAAAACTGTCCAGGAAATGTAGGTTTTATTTCGAATAACACATTGCCAGTGTCTCCATATTCTTCATTTAACTAGTGTCACTGCTCAAAGTGTGCTCACAACCTGGCCAATGGCCAGCCCTTGAGGAGATGAGCTGGTGTGCATTTATCCTCTGATCAGAGCTGCCACAGAAACACAGAAGCACAGAATCGTAGGGGTTTGAAGGGACCTCTGGAGATCATCTAGTCCAAACCCCCTGCTAAAGCAGGTTCACATACAGCACATTGCACAGGATCGCATCCAGGCGGCTTTTGAATATCTCCAGAGAAGCAGACTCCACCACCTCCCTGGGCAGCCTGTTCCAGTGCTCTGTCACACTCAAAGGAAATAGTTTTTTCCTTATGTTCAGGCAGAACTTCCTGTGCTCCAGTTTGTCCCCATTGCCCCTTGTTCTGTCCCTGGGCATCACTGAAAAAAGCCTGGACCCATCCTCTTGACACCTACCCTTTAGATATTTATAAAGGTTGATAAGATCTCCTCTCAGTCTTATCCAGGCTAAAAAGCCCCAGGATTCTCAGCCTTTCCTCATAAGAGAGGTGCTCCAGTCCCCTAATCAACTTAGTAGCCCTCCGCTGGACTCTCTCCAGTAGTTCCCTGTCCCTCTTGAACTGAGGAGCCCAGAACTGGACACAGCACTCCAGATATGTGGATACCATTGGCCTTCTTGGCTACAGGGCCACGTTGCTGGCTCACGGTCAACTTGTGGTCTACCAGAACTCCCAGGTCCTTCTCTGCAGTGCTGCTTTCCAGCAGGTCAACCCCCAACCTGTATTGGTGCATGAGGTTATTCTTCCCTAAGTGCAGGACCCTACACTTATCTTCACAGAATCACAGAATCACAGAATGTTAGGGGTTGGAAGAGACCTCGAAAGATCATCTAGTCCAACCCCCCTGCCAGAGCAGAACCACCTAGAGCAGGTCACAGAGGAACACGTCCAGGGGGTTTTTGAATGTCTTCAGAGAAGGACACTCCACAACCTCTCTGGGCAGCCTGTTCCAGTGCTCTGGCACCCTCACCGAGAAGAGCCCGGCTCCATCCTCCTGACACTCGCCCTATACGTATTTATAAACATTAATGACGTCACCCCTCAGTCTCCTCTTCTCCAAGCTCAAGAGACCCAGCTCCCTCAGCCTTTCATCATAACAGAGATGTTCCACCCCCTTCATCATCTTTGTGGCTCTGTGCTGGACTCTTTCAAGCAGTTTCCTGTCCTTCTTGAACTGAGGGGCCCAGAACTGGACACACTATTCCAGATGTGGTCTCACCAGGGCAGAGTAGAGGGGGAGGAGAACCTCTCTCAACCTACTGACCACACCCCTTCTAATACACCCCAGGAGGCCATTGGCCTTCTTGGCCACGAGGGCACATTGCTGGTTCATGGTCATCCTGCTGTCCACCAGGAGCCCCAGGTCCCTTTCCCCTAGGCTACTCTCTAACAGCTCAGTCCCCAACCCCAGCTGCTACATGGGGTTGTTCTTTCCCAGATGCAAGACTCTACCTTTGCCCTTGTTGTATTTCATTAAATTTCTCCCAGCCCAGCTCTCCAGCCTGTCCAGGTCTCTCTGAATGGCAGCACAGCCTTCTGGTGTGTCAGCCACTCCTCCCAGTTTTGTGTCATCATCAAACTTGCTGACAGTGCACTCCGTTCCCTCGTCCAGTTCATTGATGAACACGTTGAAGAAGATTGGACCCAGTACTGACCCCTAGGGAACACTGCTAGTTACAGGCTTCCAACTAGACTGTGCCACTGATCACAGCTGATACCTCTGAGCTCTGCCATTCAGCCAGTTCTCAATCCACCTCACTGTCCACTCATCTAACCCACACTTCCTACGAGGATGCGATGGGAGACAGTTTCAAATGCCTTGCTGAAGTTGGGGTAGACAACATGCACTGCTCTCCCCTCATCTACCCAGTCCTCATGCCATCATGGAAGGCTATCGGGTTGGTCAAGAATGATTTCCCCTTTGTGAATCCATGTTGACTACTCCTGGTAACCTTCTTTTCCTTAGGTTAGAAGAATGCTTAGAAATGACAGCCAAAATGAGCTGTTCTGTCACCTCTTCAGGCATGGAGGTGAGGCAGACTGGTCTGTAGTTTCCTGGATCCTCTTTCTTGCCCTTTTTGGAAGATTGGAGTGACATTGGCTCTCCTCCAGTCCTCAGGCACCTCTCCTGTTCTCCCTGACCTGTCAAAGATGATGGAGAGCAGCTTAGCAACAGCATCTGCCAGCTCCTTCAGCAGTTGCTGTTGCATCCCATTGGAGCCCATGGATTTGTGGGTGTCCAGTTTGCCTAAATGATCTCTGACCCGATCCTCCTTGGCAAAGGGAGAGTCTTACTCTCTTCAGACTTTATCTCTTACCTGCAGGGTCTGAGATTCCTGAGGACCAGTTTTAGCAGTAAAGACTGAGGGGAAGAAGGCATTCAGGAACTCCACCTTCTCTGTATCCTCCATCACCAGGGCGCCCACCTCATCCAGCAGGGGGCCCACATTTTCCCTATAGTCTTCCTTTTGATACTGATGTACTTGAAGAAGTCCTTCTTGTCCTTGACATCCCTTGCCAGATTTAATTCTAAGTGGGCCTTAGCCTTCCTTGTTGCATCCCTTCATACTCTGACTCTCTCACATAAAGAGCAACTCCATCAAATCATTTTGCTCACCTGTCTTTCCTAAAAATTGTGTGGCCATCCATGACAGCATTCCAGTCATGCAAGGTATCCCACCATGTCTCTGTAATTGCAATGAGATCATGGCCTTGCAACAGCACAGAGATCTGTCTGACAGATCTGTCTGACAGAGCCTTCTGGAAGAGGGGAAAGTGACATTTAGTGTGCCCCAGAAAATCCTTCTGTCAGTCTTTGAAATCACAGAAGTGCAAAAAATCCAGCTTTGCTTGTTCTAAAGAGGAAGACAAAGATAATTCCTTGTATATCCCCCCCCCCGCTGCCGCCCCAGCCTAATTAGAATTTGTGGCATCAGTGAAATTGTTTGGCGTGTAGTAAGGAGACACTTTATTAAAGAAAACCAAAGTGTCTAATTATTTTAAATATGGCTATGGAGAACAGGTTTGGTTGGGGTTTTTTTTGGTTGGTTGGTTTTTTTGCAGGTTTTTTTTTGGTTGGTTTGTTGTGTTTTTTTTTTGTCTCCTGCAAGGCATTTAAAAACACACTTTAAATCAGGAGACTAATTCTTCCAATTCAGTCAGAGTGACATTTGCATTACAAGCATCCAGGAGTAAGTATGGTGGTTCAACAGGCAAAGCTAAGCAATTGTTAGTGTCAGGTCTTTAAAATGGATGAAAGTTGGGAGGGAACTTCGTTGAAGAAAGACAACTTTCAAAAGTACCTACCAATGTGGCATATGAGACTTAATTTGTCTTTTCTTATTTTCAGTATAAATCAGCCAAATATCATTGTTTGTAAATTGAAGGACCAGCATAGCAGCTATTTCCAGTCACAGTCTTCTTTAAGTAGTCAAATTTGCATCTGCACTAGAGCAGTTCAGTTAAAGGAATTTCAGTTAAAGAGATTTCTCCCCAAATGAAAGGTCTAAGAAACAATGTACATTTCCATCCCTGCCAAAATTCTCTCAAGAGAAAGGTGCTACCCTCTCATTTTAAAATGTATACAGGAAAACATCAGAGAAGCAAGATAATATGTATCCTTGAGAATGTATAATATTAAAGGGGCTTAAAACACTGATAAAACTGGTTGCTGAAGTAGACCTAAGTGGGAAATGCGACAGCCCAAAAGAAATACATTTAGGGTGAAAAAAATACTGTACAGTACATGCTTTTGTGATGCAAGTATTTTGAACTGTGACTGTGATAAATGAGATGTCAGAGGACTAACAAAATACTCAAGTGACAACGTGGCAATTAAATAGGTACACTGGCTACTACGGTAACATTTAAAGTAATTTTAAAATCCTTCAGAGTGTTTTATGGATTTTATGGCTTGGGTCTATGACAGCTGATACTCTGACATTTGATGCGAATTGGGTAGGGCATACGTACAATGAATTGAAAGTGTAAAAAGTAACAAAGAGTCCCAAGTCTGTTGCCTTTCAATGGGCTTTAGCTTCCTAAGTCATTGTGAGCATTGGACACTTGAAAATACTGCTTGGTGGCTCTCTCTCCGCTTTGTCTGCCTTGTCAACTTAGACTATAAATGCCTCGGGACCAGGACTGTAATTTATTATGTATAACACCTCACACAATGGAATTTTGATCCATGTAGATTCCAGGGCTTCTAAATGCAGCATATATAATTTGAAAAGCAACACTTTTATGATACTGAATACAAAAAGGAATGGGCATCAGCAGAAGAAAGGAAATGCATCGGAATATAAATAGGAATTGCCAGAGGACCTCCAGATTGCAATTATAATGAGAAACCCTATGCTGTTAGGAATTTCTAGGTAAAGGAAAAATGTATACACCACAAACTAAGCTGCATAACCTGAAGGCCTGACTTCATGTCCCGTACGCCATGGCATTGGGATACTTCAGAAAAAGGAATTATACCAAAGTTAGGATAAGTTGGCAAAGGATCAACTCCTGAGCCTTTTAATTTGATACAGTGTCACCAAGGATAATGTGTAAAAAAAAAATCCATGAATAAACAGAACTGTGTGTTCTGCCAAGTAGTTTTTTCTGGTATTTGTAATGTATAGCTCTGTGCTGTAATACAAGAGGACAGCTTCCCAGCAGTATTAAAGCTGACAGCAAAATTGCTCGTCTTCATGTTTTTCTTCATTTCATTTTGTTTCAAAGTTCTCATTCATCATGTCATTTGGCTTTTCTTTTCTCTCCCACCACCTTTCAGTGAACTCAGACCCTTACACTACCAAGGTGCTCTTCCCAGCAAGATACTGGGTTCCCTTAAATGCAGCTGCTTTCTGTGCTGATCAAGAGCATGCTGCAAGAGACACCGAGCAAGTTCAAAACCCAGTGCTTTCACTTTGGGGAGTTGTGGGAGGGTTGATAGGTGTTACAGGATTATCAGTTTGACAGCATTTGCCAAGGTTATTTACATGATTGGAGTCCTCAACCAGAGGAGCCCAGACATATGGGAAAGCTTCCCTATACATGTGGGCTTGCTCTAACCCAAATGTGGCTCATCTGGACTTAATCTCTTATATCACACCAGCTTCAGAGAGTAGAAAAACAAATCAAACCACAGTATCTTTGCATAGAAAGCATACAGGCTCACTATCAGTCAATGGAAACTACACAGGGTTCCTGGGATGGACTAGTACAAAAATGATTTAGGGAAAATACGATGGTTTTGAAAGGATCCTAATTATATTTTTTCAGATCGGCAATTTTTTCTGGACTTTTGACAGATCTTAATGTAAGGGCCTGGAAAGACACAAAAGACTAAACTCCATGCCCCAAAATTTCTGTGGTTTTAGCCCTGCAGAGCCTCTGTGAATACTGAGAGGTGGGATAAGGCACCTTGTGCACCCACCATCTTTTTGCTCTCTGAATGTTTTCTTGGGGAAGCAGAAGGCATTACTGAGTACTAGTATAGCATGGATATTTATTCTGTAATACCACTACATAAAAATTACTTGCTAGATACTGCACAAGCAAGTAGATGAACGCCCTCTACATACACCTATCTTGAATTTAGGCTAGGCTGGGTGGAGAGCAGGAGGAGAAGGACAGGACAGGGAGACAGGCATTAGAAAGAGAAAAGCACGTGTATTTAGCTCTACCATAAGTATCTTCACTCTTCCATATCCCAGAATACTGAGAATTGGGTGAAATTAACATCTGGCAGCGGAGCCCATAATCATTGGGATTTACATGTGATGTCTGCACTGCTGGTCTGATCTGTAATTGCCAGCTGTGGGACTGGGGGCGTTGCATGGGTGTTAAAGCATGTCAGGTCCTACTGAGCACCAGCACTCCTGTGTCTGGGGCACTGTCACAAGAACAGGGCTGCCATTCCTCCAGCCCGGTATGTAAATTCAGAGCAAGATAGAGATATGGAAAGCACAGCCAGGCTTTGTATGAGGACTTATTCATAATTTCATCCCAGGGTGCAGAAACTTAGCAGGAACCGGTTTCACAGGATCAGTTATTGCTAGGTTCATGAAATTCCCATTGAACTAATTCACATCTTAATAAAAGATAGTATATTTCTTATGCTGTGGTGCATAGCATAAGAGCTACATGATATTGTACCCACGGATACAAAGCAACTGCTTACTCTCCAAGGCTGGTGTCCTCTGTTGATCTAAAAGGTTGGATCGGGAATCCTGGTGTGTTAATGAAGGGATATATAAGTCCTCTGTGAGACAGCCCTCAAATATTTCTCTTAAAAGCTTATCTCACCATGGTCATAATCACCTAATAATCTTAACACATACTACTTTGAGAATGTGGAGTAAGTTTTATGATATTTGTTTCAGCAGATACCTTCCTTAATGGAACTATTTTGTGACCTGTCATCCAAAAGAAAAAGAAATTCTTATCAAAAACTATAGGGTAACTTCCTAATGTAACATTTTTGTTTTCATTTAAAACTGCTCTAAGTAGGAGAAAGGTTACATGAATAAGTAGGAAAGAGGTGGCTCAGTGGGAGAATTGGAAGAGTTTTGATGTCTAAGTTATTTTCCATGTCTAGATTCTTTTCCACAGTATCATTTTGATTTTTTTCCAAGAGCATGTGAAAAGAGCTACAATTTTGTGGTCAGAGTATAAAATCATGAACAAATTCTCAATGGGAATCTGTGGATAGACTGTAAGTTGGGAAAGAAACACTTATATCCTTGTACAAACAGGTGTAATCCCCAAAGGCTCTTTGCACTCAGTAGTACTGTTTTGTCCTCAGTTACATACACACTGTGTACACCCTGCACAAATGTGTTTATATAATAAGTTCATACATGTATAGAGCATGGCAGATAGTGTGTATGTACACAATAGGTTGTGTAGGATCTGTGTAATTCAGTGTGCTCAGTGAGCAACTGAGTATAGACTAGCTAAGCACAGATATGTATGGGTATTTAGAGACTTGGTTGGCTCTTAATAACCTAGAAATAACAAACCAAGTTCATTCAGGAGCAAAGGATGCCTAGAATGGGTGTAGCTCTGCCTTCTGATTCCTGACATTATATAAATTAACAACCGTTTAAACTGCCATGTATCAATCCTCACAAATTCATACCACTTGCAACTCCCCCTCCTTGAACTAACCCATTTTACTGTTTAAAGATACACAAGGATCATGGACAATAATACAGAATAGAGAAGAATGATGTCGTGCCAAGAAGCTTCTGCCTTTTCTTTCTAATCTGGACCAGCCACCACTCTACCAGTCCTGTGACTGCCCCTGCAATGCTGTTGTCACCAACAACCACCTGCCACCGAGACGAACAACCACACATGAGTAGACCACAACACAGGTTGTCCAGCTGCCTCTTTAATTTCACAGCCTAGCAACAGCAGCGCTCCTGCTGTGCCCCAGGTCCTGCCCCTCTCCCATGCCCTGCTGGCCCTGTTGCTGACGTATTAGCATTTCCCCATTCTTGGTTACCTTCTCGAGGTTACTCTGCCTCCTTCTCCAGTTTCTACTCATTCCTCAACACAGATGCTTCTTTCTTTGCAACTCTATGGGCACTGCTCAAGGATGCTGTTGGCCCTTGCTGGTATGCTTAGAGGTGCTTGGGTGGCTGGAGAGCATAGCTGGTGCCAGCTCGCCAGTGCTTGAGCTCAGATGTCAGCACAGGACACTCTCCCCATTACTGACTTCTCTCATTCAGCGAATTGGGAACAAATCTCTGCTTTGGCACCATCCATTCAAGAAACGCCAATGAATTTCCATGACCCTATGGAAGACCATGTGGCTATCTAAGCAGCTCTGGTTTCTTGGTGTTTGGGGAAAACAGAGGTGGGGTGAGTAATGCAATGACCTTATCAGTTCACCTGAATTCTGGGAGAAGTCAGCTCATCTGCCTACTTTCAAATTTCTGAATCAGGTGGCAGAAAAGTAAAATCACAAGCTACAGCACTGTGTGCGTATCTGAAGGAACGCTGTCTAGTACTCAACCTCCAATGCCCCATGCTTTTGCGCTTTGATGCCAATACTTTTTTTTAATTCTGTGAATATTTATTAATTTCTACTGCTTGCATTTTCCAAATCACTCCCTTTTTCTTCCTGCTGGAACTATTCTGATGCAAATACAACAAACATTGAGATCTGTATAGTCACCAATGCTTGACATATAACAGCACGTTGGAGGGAGGGAAGTGATCTGAAATGGATGTCAAAGCAAAGCAAGCTTTGGGAAGGTGATGAGTAGCCCTGCTTTTGTTACACTTTCCTTGGAACAAAATTCATCACCCTTGGGAAACTGGTTTGATCACAGGAGACACACCACAGTGTCTGTCGAGCTGCAAAGCCCACAAAAACTAACAGTGATTGACACGCGGCTGAATATGAGTCAGCAGTGTGCCCAGGTGGTCAAAAAAAACAATGGCATCCTGGCTTGTATTAGGAATAGTGTGGCCAGCAGGAGTAGGGAGGTGATCAACCCCCTCTACTCGGCATTGGTGAAGCCGCACCTCTAGTACTGTGTTCAGTTTTGGGCACCTCAATACAAGAAAGACATCAAGGTGCTGGAGAGAGTGCAGAGAAGGGCAACAAGGCTGGTGAAAGGCCTGGAGAATGAGTCTTATGAAGAGTGGCTGAGGGAACTGGGGCTATTTAGTCTGAAGAAAAGGAGGCTGAGCGGAGAGCTTATCGCTCTCTACAACTATCTGAGAGGACATTGTAGAGAGGTAGGTGCTGGTCTCTTCTCACAGGTAATTAATGATGTAACAAGAGGGAACGGACTCAATCTGCACCAGGGTAGGTTTAGGCTAGACATTAGGAAAAATATTTTCACTGAAAGGGTTGTCAGGCACTGGAATAGGCTGCCGAGGGATGTGGTTGAGCTACCATCCCTTAATGTGTCTAAAGGCCATTTAGATGTGGTGCTTGGAGATATGGTTTAGGGGTGTACGTGGTAGGATAGGGTTGATGGTTGGACTTGATGATCTCAAAGGTCTTTTCCAATGTGAATGATTATATGATAACCAAATTTAAGTGTAGGAGCTTGAACCAGGAGGAGGAACTTGTCCACCAACATGTAAAATGGAGACAGACAGCACTTACTGAGCTCCAAGTCCTGGCTCCATGCAGCCTACTTCTCCTCTTCATGAAGTCACACAAAATAAGTGTCCTCTCTTCCTCTATGTGCAATCCTTCTGATCCAATAGTGCTGAAGCTCGGAGGTGTGTTTTGGCAGGGTTTGCCCTAACTGTTAATAGTAGCAAAATGGGAATTTTGAGCATAATGCTAAGGGCATGATGTGTCAGGCTTTAGTCTTCCCTCATGTCTGCTCTTCCTGGGTGGAATCCACGTATACTACCCCTGTGCTTCCACCTGGCATTTCAGCAGGTGATTAAATTGAACATAATTAAAATATGACTGCAAAAGATAGACATCTTATCTCACTGCAGCTGTGTTTATTTGCAAATATTTTCTAAGTGTCCCCTCCTATACGTGGCAGTTTAAATGTAACGACAAACGGCCTGTAACAAGACAAAATACTAGTATGTTTCTTAGAGAAAATTGCTGCCTGAGCCCTGCTGTGAAAAATCATTTGGTTGCTAGAAGTAGTCAGGATATTGTTACTAAGGAGGCTGTTGGTTGAGATGAAATGATTCGCCAGCCTTTGGTAAACAAAAGGGCTCTGTATCCCTCTGACTCATTGTGGAAGTGTCTTTTACAGCCGAGGAATGTACATGTTTTGAGGATGAAAATCCTCTCCTAAATCCGACTTACCCAATGGCTGCACAATTACTTCCTGTACAACATAAAACCTGAAAATACCAAATATATATGCCGACTTTGGACTAAACTTGGGTGCCTTCCTGTGTGTGGATAGCAGCCTAATACCTGAGAAATCCCACTCACTGGGATAAAGAAGATGTCAAAACAGACAGTACCCCTGATTTTGTAGTTTTACTGCAGTTGTTTCAAGAAGCGCTTAATTCAGATGGGCACTACAGCAGCACCAGCATCTGGCTGCAAGTCTTGCTCACACGGAAGCTCCAGTGTCTTATCTTAGTTCACTAAAAAAAGCAATTAAAAAAATTATTAAAAATCCACATATACACTGAGATATGGGTATTTATGGATATTTCATGAAATCAGTAGATCATAGTTCCTTGTTTGCTGAAGCACCCTTTAGCTACTCCTAGCTGATAGGGTTGTACCCCTTGCTGCGGCTGGTTGCACTGCTGTTCACGTGGCTGTCTGTGCTGGGTGCTGTAGGTAAAGGCAGCAAGACCTTGAGGCTTCGTACGTGATGCCTAGCTGCATAAATCACACTCCTTTGTGGAACTGACCCGAAGTGACTGCCACGCACCAGGTGTAACATCATTCTTAGGGACAATTCCACTAACTTGGTTCGAATACTGTAAGAAATGGCAAATGACTTTGGAAATTGCTGATATTATTCTTCCTTCCTTCCCCCATTCAGTTGTCATATGCTAGCAGAGAAACTATAAAATCCCTTATGATGGCAGTTCCTGGGTTTTACTGCTTTTCAGTTCCAGTTGTTCAGTGGAAACAAGAGAAATGGAAATTGATTCACAAACCAGAACTAATTTGAGAATTCTTTTTTTTTTTTTTTTCCTGAGGTTTTCATGGTTTGTGTAATTGCATGTGTTCTGGAATTTAATACTGAATTGTTTTGAATTGCACAGACGGCACAGCATAGACTTGGTTTTGTGCTCTTTGCATATTATGCCTATCTGTAGGCCACTGTAATTTGCTCTTAAAAAAAAGTAATGAAATGAAATCTCACAATATTTAGAGCCAAATTTTTGCAAACTGTTTTGTAGGTGGTTTTGATTTGGCTTCCACAATTGCACTCCTCATTTTGCTTGCCCACAAGTTTATGTGCAAACAGTTTTTCTTCTCTGTGACCTCAGATGTGTGCAGGCTAGCTACATTAACAGATATTCACATGATCAAGCAGAGATGTTGTTTAACTACTTGATTCCAGCTCAAATGCAATCTGAAGGTACAAATCAAAGATCTCATTGCAAAAATCATGTGATAAAGTCTTTCCCACAAAATGCCATCATTGTAAAGGTGACAGTATGATATAAGAACTTCTATGTTTAGTGCACACCAACCACAGTGTCCTTTCTGAAACACATGTATTTGAGAGGGACGTACACGTTACTAGCTATGATATAAATGAGGGATATCCACAGAAGATTAGGATAATATTGTTGCATTCAGCTTCAAGTTTTTTCTGCACTTACAAAATCTACCAGTGGCCTGCACATCATGCAAGCCTATTTTAAGATCTTGAGAGAGGCTTAAGCAATGTATATGTTCTCTGCACAAGAGAAAATTTCTGTTTTAGGAGATTATAACTGTGCTTAAGAATACACTGTCCTGGAATAATATGTTTTGTTAAATATTTCAGCAGGGCATCTAAAAGGTGAAGTGGAAAGAAAGAATTGTTTGCTTAAGAAGTATAAAAAGAGAATCTGAGACCAGATTTCTCAAGACTTGCAGTCTCTCAGACTGCTCTAACTTGAGAGGGGAATGAGAAATGAAAATTAATATTTCACTTGAGAAAAGAGTGAAAAAGATGTCCTGAAACGAACCATTTCAAAGGCTTTCTTTCAATTACTCGTGAATTGGAAACTAATCTCAGAAACTATTTTCCTTACATTCAGTAATTAAAGCCAAGATCTTGTTCTTCACAGAGCTACACATCTGTGTGAGATGTCCGGCCTTTTCCAGAAACATTTGTGAGCGTGATCTTTGAAATATTATAAATGTCTTTATTTCTCCTTCCATAGCTTCTTGTGTGGTAAGCAGCATTGATGCCTCTGACTTCCATTATGGAGAAGATACAAGAACATTCATGTGCCAACTTGGCATATTTTCAAGAACTTTTTTTTTCATCTACTACGGGATCCAGGTTCTCGTGAAGAAAACCTGTATTTTTTAGAATCAGTGCTTGGTAGCCTGATGCTGGAGCATTATATATTGTAGCTCAAGAAAATTTATGATTGATGAGAACAGTAAAGGGAGTATCTGTCAAAGCCACATGGACATATGCATCCTTCCAAATATAATTCCTTTCCAAACTAAGCAAGGATTAACTAAAGATGTTTTGGAACCACAAAATGTTATTTTTAAAAGGTAGCTAGTGATTGAGATAGATTAAGACTAAACATGGCTGGGATAGGCCAAAACCACAAAGAACTTAGCTTGTTCACATATTTATGGCTGGAGCAGAATTTGAGTGCCTTCTGCAACCCAAGCCCTGAAATCCTGGGGCATATTTTGCAGTAGGATGGTAGGCTGTTGGTTTTGCTTTGCTTTGTTGTTTTTTTAATGGACTTGTCCTTTGTAAAACTTGCCCCTTCCTCCCTCCTACGCACATAAGCAGATCAGTTCAGTGTCCTTGCGGGTCACTGAGGCCCAAAGCATTGCCCAATGCTTTTTAAAAAGCATGAATGATTCAGGTGAGAGATGCTCCACAGACTTGTGACCAAGGTCACATTCACCAAGTGGCTCCTCTCCCACACTGCCTCCTGTTCCCAGGGGCACAGGGCACCAGAGCAGTCTTACCACGGGCACTTATTAGCATGCCGGAGGAAGGGACATGGAAATAAGAATCAACATACACATGTGCGCACATTTGTAAATGGTGAGCTTTATGGAAACAGGCGCTGATTATTTCTTCTTAAGGCAAAGGAAGGAGTCTCTCAGTTTATCCCAGTGGGAGCCACTGTTTATTTATTTTAATTGCTTTCCAGTTGGACCTATTTTAAATGTGATATTGTGAACTTTTCACATTAAAAGCAACAACACCAAACAGATATTTTTGATGAACTCTGAGACACAGACCCCAAAGATGTTTATTCCTTTTACCTGCATCACTTGCTGAATCAATGGAATTCGTCATTTCATCGACCTGAGAAAATTATCAATGCCTGTAGATTAAGCTGAAATAATCAGCCCCAAACTTCTCTCAAATATAAAATGTCTGGCAGTATAAGGCTGCATCTATTTCAAGAAATCCTCCCGCTGTTGCTCTAGTTTCACTTCAGTGGGTCAATGCTGACTTATCTGGCTGTCATCTTGGCAGGACAGGTTGCTCAAAAGTCCTGACATCACTTACTCTTTTCAAAAATATGTTTAAAAATTGTGACTGTGGTTTTCTGTGTAGTTCTAAAAGTCACTTAAAAACCTGAAAACAAACCATCCATGTGCATACATATATACATACGTATGTGTGTGTATACATACGCATACATATGTACATACATATATATATGGGAGGAGAGAGAGAGTGAACGTGTGTGAGAGAGAGAGACAGACAGAGTGAGAGAGTCAGTAATCATACCTTGCTGCGCCCTTTGCTGGCTCAAACAGAGGAATCCAACTCTCAGCATTTACTCAGTGACAAAGAATGAGACCCAGATCCAGCTTCACTGGCAAAAGCAGTAATAAAAAAAAACACTTCGGACATTTTATTTGGCCAGTGATTTTAAAGGAGAAGTGTCTTTGTAAAGGCAAGGGCAGTATATGATAGAAGAGATATTTATTTGTATTCTCTAACCAAAATACTGGAGGTGCTTTAGATTTAACTTTCCTCATTCTTTGCTCATGTGTGCTGACTGCATGTTATCATAACTGTGAGCAGGTTTCTTAGGGGACTGTAGCGCTTCCAGTACAGTGTGTTCTGCTGATTCGGTGGGTATCATTTTACTAATAACAAGGCAGAAATTGTATGTTGTAATGGCAGCTAATTTATTTGATTTCCAAGTACACTGAAAGAAAAGTTTAGTTACAGCAAATGAAATATTGGGGCAAATACCTGAAAACAGAAGATTCTTTCCCCTCCGCTAATGGAAGGAGAGATTGTGATGAACCATCCCTGGTTCATACGGAGGAAGATGAAGCAAACAACTTTTCTTAAGTCTTGCAAGGAAGAAATGTCTGAAATCAAAGTTCACGTCTTGTGAAAGGTTGGATGCTTCCAACAAAGGCAGAAGAAATAAAAGGGAAAGAGGAAGCTATTAACCTCATTCACAAATCTCACTACACACCAGTGGGCAGAAGAGACCTGGTGAAATGAGAGCGCATTGAAGGTCTTCTTCAAGAGACTGCCTCAGCCCACATCCTCCAAGTTCAGCAAATTGGCACCAGACCTTTGGTTCATGCAGATTGAGATGATGGCAATCAGAGTTCATAAAAAATGCTGTGTCTTGGAGGGAAAGATAGGATTAGAAACTTGCTAGGATTAGGACCTGAACCACTGAGTTGTGTACTTTGCACACAGGTTGGAAATGCTGTCATTAGGAGTAATTTGGGTGTAAAGTATTCCCTGTAGCACATAGAATATACGAAACAGAAGTTACATATCTTGTGTACAATTTTCCCTCTTCTTTGAGGGAATATGGTTTGACAGTTCAGCATTTGCCACAGGTTGCCACAAAAGCATATGGTATTGGGAAGGACTCCAGTAATGCTGGCCCCTCCTCCCTGGGACCTACACCGTATCACTTCTCTCATACCCAGCCAGGCTCCATCCCACAACCCTGTGCCCATCTGCCCTCACTTTCCATAAGAAGGTTGTCCCACAGCCTTGTGCCACCAGGATAAGAAACCTCCATCTGACTTCTGGCTTAGATACATCCATGCCTACTATTTTCCCATGAATCCTTCTGTTGGCCTTATTCTATACCTTAACCCACTCTCTGAGTGTCATGTGCAGCAGTTCTCCAGTGTTTTTTAATGGCCCCAGTTGCCACTCAGCTTTCCTGTGCCTTGTCACATTTCAGACTTATTTTGTGATGCCACTGTGTCTCAATTTTCTTACTTGGGACTGATTGCTACCACTCCATCCTTTTGTTATCAGTCCCCTACCTCAGGTCCCATCTGAATTCACCTCTTTTGATCTGGTGTGGATGTAAGCATTGCCAGCTTTACTGGATACCTAGCTCCAAGTGGTCCTAGTCCACTAAAATTTAGACTCACAATTGTCTTTTTTGTGTTTCTCATCTAATTATGTCTGGCAGGCAGTAAAGCTTTGTTTCTCCTCCAAGTACTTTTTCCATTGATCATTAAAGCAGCTTTGTTCCAGCCAACATATCTATTGTGCATGTCAACCTTTCCTTAGACCGGGAACTGCCCACTTTCATGCTTTGTAAAACACCAAATGTACTTTGGCATGAAACAAAGACATTAATAATGATGTATAAATTCAGATGCACTAATTAGTTTGTGAGTAACGCATTCCATCACCAGTGCATGAGCTGAAGGAACACAGCCAGGAAATCCAGATTACGGTCACAGGGAGGAGTCTCAATTATTCTAGTCTTAGCATGTGTAACTATAACACCATTAAGTACAGTATTATCCAACTCTTTTTACAAGTCAGTGTAAAATTGAAAAAAAGCAATGAAAATACCTTTACATTTAGAAAAAAAATGTGTTTCAGATTGACAATTTGGGGTTCTTGGGAGTTACTGGCTTCCCCAAAGGCCATCTCCACCCCAACTTGAACAAGATGTTTTGCCTGTGATGACAAACCTGTATGTACCAAGCATGAGGGAAGGGAACCTTCCCTTTTTATTTTGCTAAATCCTTGCAGCAAGGCTGGAGAAGTAACTGACATTTAGCCAGTGCCCTAAATATTCAAGTAATAAATGCCTTGGCAATACCACAGCTAGACAAACATTAAAATAATGAGTGATACAGAGACTGCTGTGCAACACTTTTTCCCATTAAAAAGAACTGCTTTCAGTCGCTTATCACTTTGCCAAACAATTCAAGATGAAATGTTGAGTGTCTGCTATGAGGTTGATTTTTCTGGGAAAAATTTCTGCTAGAATGGAAACATTATGAGAATGAAATTGAGAGATGGGAGAGGGAGGGAGAATCAGCTGCTTGCCCACATTAAGAAAAAGTTACTCCAGGTATTTCACTGAGTTGTTTTTGCACTCTGGAAGTGGGATTTATGATTAGGCCAAAATGGGACTATTTGTTACTAAAGGTGATCAGTGTGGAATTCCAAGATTATGCCTTTAGATCAGATCCAAAGCAATAATCTCCATCTGCTGCTTCAGTCAGATCCTTAATGCTCCAAAAGGGATTTGGATACACCTGAAGTTTTGAGACAATAACTACTTTGAGATTAAATCTGTGACAGCAGTTGCTTCCATGAAGCCTGAATTTCAGTCTCAACTTGTTCTCAGAGGTGAACCTAGCCGAAACTATTCCCGAAAAAACAAATCTGAACAACGCCTTTCAGGTCTCTGTTTAGCTAAAATGGAGCAGAGTTGGTTTAAGAAAATGTTGTTACTGAGAGCAAAACCAAGCTGCAATATCTATTCCAATTAGAAATGAAAGATGTATAGATCTCAGGCTTAAAGATCCAGAACAACACTGTGCTGTTAGTGATGGATACATCCACTAACACAACTCCTTCAGAGGAAAATGCACTCCTTGCTCAAGTGATGCAGAATGCAGGAATTTGTCCTCAGTCTCAACATTCATCATGCACAGCATAGCCGAAACCCTCAAATGAAAGCCACGGAAGGACAGGGGAGCATTGTTTGCTAACTCAGAAGACAGAAACTGAGAATCTCTGGGCTCTCTGGAGACACCACGTCTGCTCTGCAGCAGCACAACATGCTGAGCATTACAGTGTGTTTATTTTTGATCGCTTCTCATCCTTCGCAAGTTGATCAGCTTGAGCACCAAGTGCTTCTTTTTTGTTTTTTTTTTTTTTTTCCTTTCAACAGATGGTTGAGCTGATTCCTAGTAAGGATTCCCATGAAGTCCTGTTTGAGCAAGCACTGCAAATTTTTTGCAAATTGCATTATTATTATTATATACTAGTATCAGTATTAATTATTTTCACAGTGATATTCATGGTCTAATATGATTTGCTGGTTCCATTGTGCCAGGCAACACAGATGATTACAAGGCTGATGCTACGGGATACTACACTGTGCGGGGTGGCAACCTTGCTTGGGGTTCCAATATAGCCCCAGTCTTGTTGGACTGGGCTGCAAAGCACTGGCAAGAAGGAGCAGGCCGTGTCCCAGCACATCAGGCAGGGCATTAGGAAATGGCAAAACACATCGAGGAAGAAAGGACATGGGTGGCAGGAGAGAGCTATGGAAGTAGTGCAGCACAACCGCAAGGCAAAGTGACAACCCCTGCCCTGGGAGAGCTGAGCAAACAGCAGCTGAGAGGAAGAGAAGCTCATCCCCGTGGTGGAGAGAGTGGCCTAAACCCCACAGAAATGGGATCAACACCTTCTACATCCCAGCCAATTCCTGGCTTGTTCCTCCTCCCCACCCACACCTGGCTGTCTCCCTGCTGCTTGATCCCTCCCTGACCTTTTCCAAACTGTGCCCAGCCCCACTCCACAAGGCCCTGCTAACCTCACTGGGCTCCTCAAGGACTGGTGCTGTTTCAGGGCATTTTGAGGTGTTTCCACTGAGGCCATTGAAGGGGTTGGTACATCCCTTGCCAGACATGGCGGGGGCTTGGTCAGGGCATGTGAGGGCCCAGGTGCAGTGCCGGGCAGCTGGGAATATGCCGATGGGAAGTGCAGGCAGTGGTCGCCGGCAGGGATGAACATTTGCTTTGTTTTCAGGAGCTGCTGAGGGCAGGAAATATTATGGGGATATCTGATAGTGAGGTCTGCCTTCAGATTTTGTCAAATTTTGTTTCTTGTTAAAGTCCCAGGCCACTGTCCAGTTGTTTCCTCAGCACAAATCAAAGATACAAGGGCTGGCTGTTTCCTTGTGATGTGAAAGCACAGTGATTTTTGTTGTACTACTTCTTTTAATTAATCCTGCATTGGAAAAATGATAAAAATGAACTCTTCTTATAGCTGTCAGCTAAAAATTAAAATCTCCGCCCTCTCTCTAGAAGGCCTTTGGCTCAGCCAGAAGGTTGTTTAGCTTTCCCTAGGTAAATGCACTCTTGGAGGTTTAAATTTTGTGGTGAAAGTCGTCAGGTTTTTTCCTATGATGAGTTTTAGTAACACTTAATGACAGTTGAGTAAGCTAAGTGAATCTTTAGCCTCTAATGAAAGGTAGGGAGGAAAGTAACATTATTTGGTTTAAAAGTTGGTGCTAGCATTCCAGTGGCAAATACTACCTCAAGAAACATTTCTAAAGCAAACATCTTAAATGGTGGTTGTTCTTTTCTTTAAGGTTTTATTTTCTTTCTTTTTTTTTTTTTTTTTCCCGTTTTCAAAATATTCAGAAGCTATAGACTGAAGTGTTTTAATACCTGAACCTGTATCCCATGAGCCAGAGTACCAGAGGCTTCCTACCAACACTTGAAAGACCAGGAGAAGCTTTCTTTCCTGAAGAAGTAAATTGCACACTCTAGCAGGAAACCTTTTCTAAGACAAGTGCAATATCAAGTGAGAGGGACTCAGAAGAGCATGGTGAAACAGAGATCCTAAAGGAGAGGAGACTTTCGTAAAAACATTGAAGTGGAAAGTGGTTTCCGAATCAACATCAATGTAGTGAGATTTGTATACAATTATATATACTAGCATGCTTTCCTTTCTAAAGACAGAAAGAAAGATGTCTTGAACTGGGATGTCTCTTCACTTTGAGCTGATGGCAAAACTGCTAAAAATACCCAACAACTATTATCTGAGCCTTAAAGAATTGGAAAGAAACTACATTACAAGCTTTCATGAAAAGGAAAAATTCAAAATTTGGGGTAACATGCTGTTAGTATGAGAGGCTTTTGATCTAATGGTGGGACATAAATGTGAGTTAGGTTTATGGACAGAATCCTTCTCAAGCTCCAACTCCTCATCTCAAGATTCAGAGCACATATTTTCCGTAACACTTACCCAGATGTTCCACTCAATGCCTGGCCAAGCCCAAGAAATTGCCCATCATAAATCTTTTTCTTATTTGAGAAAGTTGGAAGGTCATTTCCAGGAGATTGAGATTTTATTGTTGAAACTCTGGATTTACAGCGTATTTATTTCTTTGAAGGTTCCTCTTGAGCAAACATTTGGAACCAACAACATGAGGTCAACTGAGAGGGGAGAAACATAGAAAAAACCCACAGTTTCTTTCACAAGTTTAATAAGTGTGTGCCACCTGAAGTGCACTGCTTTAGCTGCTGTCTGTTCTGTCTAATGTAAGGGACTCTTAAATTTAAGTCAGCCAGAAATGGGTGTCTTCTTACACTCCCTTCCCTTCCCTTCCCTTCCCTTCCCTTCCCTTCCCTTCCCTTCCCTTCCCTTCCCTTCCCTTCCCTTCCCTTCCCTTCCCTTCCCTTCCCTTCCCTTCCCTTCCCTTCCCTTCCCTTCCCTTCCCTTCCCTTCCCTTCCCTTCCCTTCCCTTCCCTTCCCTTCCCTTCCCTTCCCTTCCCTTCCCTTCCCTTCCCTTCCCTTCCCTTCCCTTCCCTTCCCTTCCCTTCCCTTCCCTTCCCTTCCCTTCCCTTCCCTTCCCTTCCCTTCCCTTCCCTTCCCTTCCCTTCCCTTCCCTTCCCTTCCCTTCCCTTCCCTTCCCTTCCCTTCCCTTCCCTTCCCTTCCCTTCCCTTCCCTTCCCTTCCCTTCCCTTCCCTTCCCTTCCCTTCCCTTCCCTTCCCTTCCCTTCCCTTCCCTTCCCTTCCCTTCCCTTCCCTTCCCTTCCCTTCCCTTCCCTTCCCTTCCCTTCCCTTCCCTTCCCTTCCCTTCCCCTCCACACACTGGTGAACAGCAGAAGGTGGACCAAGTGTTTGCAGAATGTACATGGTGTTTATGCCATGATAAGAACAAAAATATTTCATATATTTATGTGTTTCCTAACCAGAAACTATGCAGCCGCAGAGAAACATGTATAAACTTCTTGTATAATGCAGGATGTATAATGAAGGATGGGAAGAAGAAAAAAGAGGTAACTTAGGTGGAAAGACAGAATAAGTAAGAGACATGTATGGAGACAGTCAGGGAGAGGATGAAAGAAAAAGTAAAAGAGACTGTTAAAGAAAGAGGGGAAATCAAACTAAAATGATACATGATGTCAGAGGAGAAATACAAACTGATAAACAGGACAATTCTTATCTTCATGTAAAATAGGCTGATAAAGTTTATCCATTAACATATACCCATAGACACACACATGCACACCCTGCCTCAACATGCAATGAACAGATAGGGCTTAGCTGAGTTTTATGTGTGGCAGGAAATAAAATGAAATGCATTTATCAAGCACATAACTGAGCAGCATCTGCTCATTTTTAAAGCTGTCTGAAAGGCAGAAGAGAATGACCTTCTCCATCTGTATCTCATGGAAGGATCTTGGGGAATATTACCATATGAATTTAATAAAAAGTTGATGTCACTGGCATTTTTAGAAATAAAATAGAGACTTTGTTATCTGGGCAAGAGGTGTTTTTCTGCTATCCTGATTCAGTCAGGTTCCAGTTAAGTGAAGCCTGAAACCATACTCTTCAGTTTTTGCAATTTAGCACATGCATGGCATTGAACATATGCTATGATGAAGGATTGCATGCTGGTTTGGAACCTTGAAAATCATGCCTGTAGTATTTACTCATAAGAATAATCCTTTTCGCTTATCTATTTAAACCTGTAAACAGATTAAAACTTAAAAGCATGACATTCAGTCCTATTTTGCCTGAGGAAATAAACCTTGCATGCAGCAGTAATAATTGCGGGGACAGTTCTTTATAGTAAAAAGGGAACAACTGCCCTCTGGAGCATGCAGAATACTTTTAGCTCCCTGTTGCACAGGATCTATTGTCTTTGTTATCCCTTGCAGGTAGCCTAAGTTCTGCTTGATCCACAAATTCAAGCTGCCTTTGTAAGAGAAACCTTCTGCGAAGGACCCTGAGTGCTTGTATTTGCCACAAACTGTCAAAGTATGTTTCATGTGACACCTAAATATGTCACCTAGAAAGCTGGTTACACCTAGGTAGCCTGTTGTTTCCTAAACTAGGCCTGTTCATGGGAAGGAGACGCTTGGGAGACACTCCTAGTGTTAAGTACAATGCCCAGTGACGTGCAGCTCCCCCTGGAACAGAAGCAGGTGGAAGTTATTTTAGGCTTGATTTTATGCACAGTGGCCGTTATTAGCTGTAGTGCACTATATTGGTTTTCCACATTGGCTTCCTGCGTGCTTTGACATATCAGGGGCCTCCTTTCCTCAGAAGATCTTGCCTTGGACCCTGTTGGCCCTGACTACATGCCCAGTTCCCATGATCTGTGTAGACAGATCCATGTTTTACATCACAAGCATTTTCCATGATGATGTCTCAGTGGGCTGCTCTCACCAACAATAGGTGTTTTGTCTCTATCTGTCTCTTCTTTCTACCTTTCATGTCAGGTATTTCCTCAAGAAAGGCCATGCCACAGATCACTGAGGTCAGGTGCTGGGCTTGGGCTGTTCTGTCAAGTTTGGTCTTACCTACCTCTCAATGGACCGAGTCTCAGTAGGGGAGGAGCTCAAAATTAGTTGTGCTATGGGGGGACTCTGCTGCTCAACTGCATTTGTCTTCTGGTTGCTATCAGACCCCTGCCCTCCAGCTCCAGCATCCCACTGCTGCTTTTGTCCTCTCTTTTTCGTATTGCTTTTTCTCCGAGATGCCAGAGATCTGCCATAGTGTTGCTCTTGCATGAGAGAAGGACAGTGTGGCCATTCAGTGCTTGCTTGGTTGCACCTGGACCAACACAAGCCATTTTGCCAACAGTTTCTCTAGATTATGTGTTTGGTTTTAAGCCACCTGAACCAGTGATGTGTGAGCAACTGCACTGGGGGGCTAAAGTCTCATCTCCAGCATGGCTTCTTTTGCACTGAAGCCATTATATAACCAAAAAGAATACTGTGGCTTGATCACTGAGCATTTTAGGTGTTCTATTTCTACAGTCATTTCATAACACACTTAGAAAGGGAGACAAAATGTTAGAGATAAAACCAAGCAAATAGCCATTATTTTCAGACATCTGTGCCAGATCTTTAAACATGCACTGATCCTCTCCAGTTGCAAAAAACTTTGCCTGTGAGAGACTGATATGCCAATCTCACTTTGCCTTCTGCCCAACAGTATTTGGGCAAGAAAGGAAATCAGCACCCTGTTTGTTCCAGCCCTCTCTAATTTCCTTCAGACCCAGGAAACACAAGGCATTCACCTTTAAGAGGTACTACCTTGCATCTGCTCTTTTTGGTATTTGGGGTTTGGTAAAACCTGTGTGGAATAGCTGGCAAGAGCTATTGCAGCAAGAAGTTTGTGCAGGACTAATCATTACTTGTATCCCCAGGGACATTTTCTTCCTCATTCAGCATGGCTGTTTCCTGTAATCCCTTTCAGTGCTTCTCTTAGTGCTTATTCCTCATATATTCTTCCTTCACTCTTCATTAGTCTTTTTTATTTTGGTTTTAGTGTCTGAGAAGCAGATGCTTCCTCCTATTCCATCTTTGAAGGTGTCTAGCACAAGGACACACTCTTTTCCATTGACCTAAACATCTCTGGCTGCTGTAAGCATAGAACAAATTTGATTTGCTCCCGGGACATGCTAGATTTATGGTTGCAGAAGGTTTCAGCATGGACTGCTTAATATCTGGAAACTCTGGACACGGACCACAGAGCATGCTGTAGCATAGTAATAATTTGTAGCACAAGTATGGTTTTCCTTTTCCAAAAGCCACAGAGAGGAGTTCACAGTGTGGCTTCATGCTGCATTTGAGATGGTAGCATCCTGCTCTTAACCAAAAGAAAATATTTTCTTTAATTGTCAAAAATGTGTTCCTAACCTATATTTTGCTTTCTTTTGGGATTCTTTTCTTTCAAATATGGAATTGAAAAGGAACAGATTTTGCAAAGCACATCACAGCTCAAAAAGTAAAAAATCTCTTTTCCCCTGCATCTGCTTGCCAGCACCCTGTGGTTCATTATTATTGTAGCAGTGTAAAAGCGTGAGTTGGTAACAATACAGACATATCCAAATTGCACTATAATACCAGAATCTAAAAGATATTCTCTAGCAGGCCATAAAGTATGCCCTGATCTGCCTTGTTTGCACAATTGTCCAATGTTTGTCTGTACAAACTCAGATTGCTATCTGACTCTTCATACAGCTTCAGTTGACGCTTGGAAAAAAATAAGCATAGATGATTAATTTCCATTGGTTTCTGTGACCCACAGAAGTGGTATTTTAGCTTGCAAATGCTGGAAATAATTACTTGTCACTCAGAGTACAATGATGACAGCTGCTTCCTTACCTACTTTTTCCACAGTTTTCCTTCTTTGAAGTGAAAGACAATGTGTTATGTCCTACAGACGACAGGTGTTCCTTTGCTAAAGCAGCTCTGTTTTACAAAAAGCGCCACCAATGCTTCTTAGTGAGGTCTGAAGACAGTGCCAAGCAGATGAGGTCTGAGAGATGGGGAATGACTCTGAGAAAGGAAAGGAGCCAGAGTGGCTTCAGCGTCTACTGAAGTGCAGAACTGAGCATATCTAGTTTAAGTATCTAATGAGAGTTAAGTGATGTTGGAATTTGGCCCTGTCTTTATATATTTAGTGACCTTGCTCCAGCAATCATGCTGGGGCTCTTGCTTGGTACAGGGTTCGATTTCGCTCTCCATCAGGGCTGCAAGGGACTAGGAAGGCTGGCAGCCATGTTTGAGGAGCATGGCTGGCCAGCAGGACCCTTTCGCCTGTGCCCAAATTACGACATTCTAAGAAAGGAGATGAAGCCTATGCAAAGTACAGTAATTAATAACTCCATTGCTGCCTCCCCTCCTCTTCCGCTCTCTCAGTTCATTGCTCTCACAAAACCAAACAGTTCCGCCTTAACAGGAGCCTGAAATACAGACTCACACAGCTTATATCTTATTTGTCACCGGGATTTAAATATTTCAGGCTCTGGCAGCACAGCTGGTTTCTCACTGATTAGAGCCTGATGATGCTGGTTTCCTAACAAGGATGGGTTTTATTCACGGCCCTTCAGGTTCTCCATTTCCCATTTTTAGCCCTTACATCGCCCTAGGTAATAGCTGACTTAACTGCCCTGAGAAGGGCTGAAGAATCCCATTGTGCACAATCAATGGAGGCCTGGGCTCTCTCCTCCCCTGACTATTACAGGGAGGGAAGCCTCTTCAGTCCTTAGACAGACCAGAGGGACATTATCTTTTAAAAAAATTATTATTACTTGAAAAGATGATCATGAAGCTGCACAAGCCTGTCATTGCATTTTGTGCTCATATAAGAAAACCTGCTCTCTGTGGAACTTATGCCCTGTCCATCAGCTGACAAAGAAAGAAAATAAGACTGGAAAAAATACTTGCAATCTGCTGGGAAAAAATCCTGGCGTTAGCTGGATTTGTCGTTTCACTGAACACTTTGGCACTCAGAAGCAGAATGGAGCTAAAGGATCAACAGGTAAAAGATACACACAGAAGCAAATAGAGCAAAAGAAATTGTATTTCTCCCATAAGGGTATCTTCAAGAAGATGCATTCTACCAGGAATAAACTTTCTGGAGAGCATGATGTGGCAGTAAGGGTACACCTTACTGCATGGCATGATAGGCAGCCCCCCAAACCAGAAAGGACCTGTCAGTCATCAAAGGAAATGAAAACTTCCCTGCTGGATCATTTGGGCCATTTTGCATGATCTAAGTGAGAATTTAAACCCCATTGAGGGATTTCTCCAGGTGATTAAAAAATCAGAAAATGGCTAACAAACACCTCACACACACCACACCCTCCCCCCCCCCCCCCCCCCCCATTTTGGAGCCAGGTTGATGGAGCAGGACAGAAATTCTGGGGTACCTCAGGACTCCCCAGCCCTGGAGGCGGCAGCTCCTCTGAGGAGATAAATCTTGTCCTCCAGCCATGCTCAGATGAGTGCGAACCACCGTACTGAGCAGCAGTGAACTGGGCAGATAGGATCACAATAAATTTCAAGCCTCTCCCATCTTCCCTCAGGTAGGGGAGGCAAGGGAGAACAAGGGCCCCTGCAAGATTGATGCAATGAGCACTTTGGGGTACTAACACAGCTGATCATTAAGCTGATAAACAGTGATAAATGCAAGCCTTTACCTTAATTCACAGCAGTCTTCAGCTTCAGAAACAATATACAGGTAGAGGACAACCCCAGAACATCTATTTAAAGTAGTCTGTTCATAACATGACAGATAGCACAGCTGGCGATTATGGATGGTATGTCTCTTTAACTGCATTTCAGTGGTGCAGTAACTGCTCTTAATAAACATTGTCTGGCTTATCTCTTGGTGACTAAAAAAAAGTGATTGATGAGCTTCTGAACTAGTGCTTCATTTGAGCCGAGGTTTTCACTGACTGATAAATACACCAGACTCGCTCTGGCGTTCCAGCTTATCTCAGCTCCACAGGAATAACACTGCAGAAATGTCTCCTCAGTCGTTAGGAGAAAAAGCAGGAAGATATTTCCGAGGCTTATCAGCTCACACTAGCATCCGTGCAGCCTTTAGGTCTTACTGCTAATCTTCAGTAAAAACAGATGCAAAAGCTTGCTAATGTTTTTAAGGTTAACTGCAGATCCTTTTCTTCAACACAGCACCCAAAGCATCCTAATTTGCTTTTCTCAGAGCACTTGTCAGTTCTCTTTCCCCCGGGTTTCCCCAGATCTTCTTCTGTACACCAGTGCAGGGGCTGGTCGGCCGAGAGGGAAAATACAGGGAGATTAAACCAGTTCAGGGCCCTACAGTGTAGACTGGGAAAGTATTGAAATAGACTGAACTGGAAGGTGATCTCACTTTGCCCAAATAAATTTGCTAATTGTCAAATCATATATCTCTAACTTCAGTCAGTCCTCTGGGTTTCTTCAGGATCTGCTTCACAAGCATTTAAAACTTTAAAAATAACATTTAAGGACATTTATTAAAGAGTTAAATGTGGTAGGAACTCCTTAAGAGTTTTAATATTATATTCTTTACCCAAGGCAATAGACAGCTTCTTCAGAATCATTCCATTCTAATGTGTAAATGCTGAAAGTAATTAGACCGCGTCCTATGTGTATTAAAGTATTTAGGAGAAAATCTTTGGAAAAAGTGACTTTTCACAAGCAGCTGCCAAATATTTTCTAAAAGTTATTGTATTACTAATAATATAAGAAGTTTTAGTTTTTAAAGCAAAGAAAGTTTTGAAACATATAATTCCAGAAAAGTATTTTGGCATGATAAATTTGTTTTTAACATTTCGGTATGGGATTGGACAATGCAACAGCATCCACTGCAATGTCTGTTAGCCTGAAAATGATGTTAAATAGAAATTTTCATTAGAAGAGTTTACATTTTTTTTAAAAAAGGGCAAACTTATGTTTCGAACAACTGAAACACCCTTTTTATTTTTAAAACAACAGCCGGAAGTGCTCTGAAGAAATGCTAAGCTGTCATTGCCACTTTGAGGAGAAAATATTCCTTCAACTCTGAATATCAAACATGTTTTTTTAGAGATGTCTTGTGTGATGCACTGTGTTGAACATTTTGCTGTTATTTCTTAAAAGGCAATAAAGAGATAGCATTTTTCTGTTTCCTCATCCTTTGTTGAGGACTAGACATACAGACTTTCTAATCCTGTTTTATTTATAGATTTCAAATCCCTCCAAATGGATCTCATGCCCTGTGATGCCTGAAATAAGCCCACTGGCTGTTTATGGCTAGAAAGTTAGTATTCATATAGAGCCTAGGCATTAATGAGAACCAGACTCTACATTACTTCAATCACCGGGGGAAGGTGTCTAAATTAAATATATGCTATAAAACTACTTCAGTATTAGTCATGTCTGCTTGATGAAATAAGGCCATGTCTGCTTAATTAAATACTATCAATATTCTTAAAATATTCTGCAGCCTAATGAAGCCAGTTACCACTTGAACTGTTTATACAGTTGCTTTCTCTGGCTTTTGATCCTCTCCATCCCACATATGCTGTCACTGAAAGGCAGAAGGTAGAGCCAAGGGTGTTAGTGAAGCTACCTTTCTTAACCATCACCTGTCAATTTTATCAAAGTAAATATTAAGCACGATGTTCAAAAGGCTAATAACAAGTATATCAGTCTCCTACTAATACCTGCATTTGCACTGCGTATAAAAATAAACATGTAAACACAAAAATTAGGCACCCTCTTAAATCATAGTGTGCTTTGGCATGCAGCTCTGTCTTGTTAATACTTGAGGCAGTGCATAAACCTCTCTTTGGCCACCTCTCTCTGGCTAATGTAAAAGCTGCCAATGATCATGAGGATTTTAATCATAGGAAGAAATAAATGTTCTGGAAAAAAAAAAAAAAAAAAAGCTAACAGGTTGTACATATTGTAATTCCATTTAGTCACAAGGGGAAAATAGGGATCACCAGTCAGAAGCAAACAGCTTCTCTTGAGTTCATGGGGGGTCACATCTTCTGTGTGTTTTGGGCCATCTTTTCCCAGTGGAAGGTGCACCTTTACACATTTGCATTTAGACACAAATCCTGGACCTCTCTCTCTGCTTCCCCTGCTTTTCAGTGGAACTGTGCTGAAAAAAGCAAGGAGAAGGACTCCTAGCGTGCAGAGATCCAGAAGGCAGACTGCGAATAGGTGGGGGATTTAGAGACACATAGGTCCATCCTCTGATGCCTGGGATACAAAGGGCCTGCAGTGCCTGCTAGAACTGTGCAGTCTGTAGGGAGTATTTGAACTAGGAATGTTTTGCTTTGACATAAATTTCATAAAATCCATTGAAGTGATTGTTTGAATAAAGTTGGACAGGAACTGGCTGAAATTTAGAAAATGATCCGATAGGGCTGAGAAGGTTAGCTGAACAGATTGGTTGGGATTTTAGTACTTGCAGCCAAAATTTCTGAAATGGCAATTGATTCTGACCTGCATTTCACTCTATGCTCACAGGCAGCTTGTCACCCACATTTTCTGCCTACAATCCTGCATAGCCACCTGGCTCATGTACATGCAGAGGAAGTCAGGCAGGGAAAGCAACTCAGATTATTTTGGATGTCCGTTGAAAAAGTGGAACAACCAGAGAAGAGTTAAGTGCAAGAAATGCATGTTCGTCTGAGGGCAAAACTGAATCATAGAATCGTAGAATCATTTTGGTTGGAAAAGACCTTTAAGATCATCAGGTCCAATCATTATCTTAACATTACTGAGCACACCACTAAACCATGTCCCTAAGCACCACATCTATACATCTTTTGAACAACTCCAGGAATGGTGACTCCACCACCTCCCTGGGCAGCCTGTGTCAATGCCTAACCACTCTTTCAGTAAGGAATTTTCCCCTAATATCCGATCTAAATCTCCCCTGGCGCAGCTTGAGTCCATTACCTCTTGTCCTGTCGTTAGATACTTGGGAGAAGAGACCAACATCGGCCTCACTACAGCCTCCTTTTATGTAGTTGTAGGGAGCAATAAAGTCCCCTCTCAGCCTCCTCTTCTCTAGGCTAAACAATCCTGGTTCCCTCAGTTGCTCCTCATAAGACATGTCTTTCAGACCCCTCACCATCTTTGTTGCCCTTCTCTGGACCTGCTGCAGCACCTCAGTGTCTTTCTTATACGCTGGTGCCCAAAACTGGACACAGTTGAAGTCAGTATGTGTCATGGTCCTGCATCACTGCTTGGATTTTTCACAGGCTGAGAGAGAAGTTGACTTATTCCCTTCTTTTCTGATTTCCCACTGTCACAGAATGGGACTGTGGAAGGTTATTAACTCACATGCTCATACCTTTTATCAGCTAAGCCCAATAGCAATGATACTGTTCACTGCTAATCTTAGAATGTCTTATGTACACTGAGAACATCTGTACATTTATCCTAGTAGTATGATGTTTAAGTAAATCTTGTCAATGTACTATACACATACATTACACGTGTAGCCTTTATATTTAAAATTGTGCTTGCTTGAATATAAATATCAATGCAAAATGTAATATTTCATATAAACACATATTTTACTGTTGTATATATTGTGTGTATACAGAATTTGTTAGGAGACAGATACCAAATGCATTTTTAAAGATGATCTTACTTGGTAAGATGAGAGCTCTCTTGAGACACTGGATGGCTTAGGGATCTAGTAATGGGATACAAACGTTTACACCTCCATACCACCACTTCAGATCCAGTCAAAACCAGAAGCAATCAAAAATTGTCACCATCCTGACAGTTTGGTGGTCAAGAAGCTACAGATTGCTTGTCTTGGTCTGTACTGGCATGCATCTGCCAGAGCTCAGTCCCACTGGCACACGGCAGACAGAGGGGCACAAAAGCAGCATTAGCTTCCCCCAGCTCTCCCTGGCAGGGCAGGGGTTGTCCGCCATGGCACTCCTGTGCTGTCCCCACCAACTAGTACAGAATCACCAGCTGCTTCTCCCTTGGGGATATTTACTTAATTCCTCTGCTGACCAGGGAGAAACTACAGTCCCAACGGTAAAGCTCAGTGCCAGCTGCATGAGCTCTCTTTTCAGATCCTGTGCATGTAGGGATAAAGTCAGGCTCTTGACAAGAGGGATTATAGCGTGACAAGTAGCATGGACAGCAGGAGAATGGAGGTGATAGTGCCTCTGCACTCGGCACTGGTGAGGCCACATCTTGAGTACTGTGTGCGGTTTTGGGCCCCTCACTACAAGACAGACACTGAAGTGCTGGAGCGTGTCCAGAGAAGGGCAATGAAGTTGGTGAAGGGTCTAGAGCACAAGTCTTATGAGGTGCAGCTGAGGGAACTGGGGTTGTTTAGCCTGGAGAAGAGGAGGCAAAGAGGGAAGAGGGGAGACCTTATAGCTCTGTACAACTACCTGAGAGGAGGCTGTAGGTAGGTGGGGGTCAGTATCTTCTCCCAAGTAACAAGCGATAGGACAAGAGGAAATGGCCTCAAGTTGTGCCAGGGGAGGTTTAGATTGGATATTAGGAAGAATTTCTTCCCTGAAAGGATGGTCAAGCATTGGAACAGGCTGCCCAGGTAAGTGCTTGAATCACCATCCCTGGAGGTATTTAAAAGACATGTAGATGTGGTGCTTAGGGACATGGTTTAGTGGTTGACTTTGCAGTGTTAGGTTAACGATTGGACTTGATGATCTTAAAGGTCTTTTCCAACCTAAATGATCCTATGATTCACACAAAACATCCTCAAGCATAGTTGCCACGTACAATTTGTACCTTGACAAGCAAATAAAACATGTAGTGGTGCCAAAATATTGCAAGGGCTGAGGCTGTTCTGTGAAAAGAGACTGTCTTGAGAGATGTCATTATGATGTCTTTTATGAGCATTAAATTAATCTAATTCCTAAAATAAGACCTTAGCTACCAGCACCATCCTCAAAACTCTTCCCTTTTTGGATTAAGCTGCTATTCTTGTCATTTGGATCCTTCGGCAAAACAGATGGAACGCAAGAATATAGTAACCTTAAGACTAAAATGTTTTCAGGATTGTCTTCCTTCCGTCTTGAAACCTATAAACTAAGGTAAGAAAAAAGGGAAAATAAATGCCTCCTATGATCATTAAGGCAGGCACTATCTAGATTCTGTGCTTTTGGTTGAAAGAGGGGAAAGGACATGTATTTCTGGGCTACCAAAAATATTTTTTTAATACATGGAAGACTTTTATTGTCATTCATTACCAGCTATCCATATTTGGACCTGACAGAACTGCTACTGACATGCCTGGATTAATAGGGTGAGAAGTACTTGTTCAAGAAACTTGATTTACAGTGCTGGCTGGACTGGTGTGGGATACTTGCGAAGAGATTGCAGATGACACCAGTGTTGTAAGGATACACCTAAGTGGCTGAGGCAATACCCACCTCTGTTCGGGGAAGTCACCCAGAGAAAGAAAAATACCCTCTAACAGAGAGAAAGAGGGTTGCACCTTGCCCTCATTTGCAGTGGTGAAAACTGAAGATCACTCACAGCCCTTCTTTTCTTTCATCTGCTGTTCACCTCCTCAAGCACACAGAGGCATTTTGATAATTATCGCACTTAACTGTACTAGCCATAGTACAAAGAAAACACATACAGTGTGACCTTTGAAGCAGTATGTAAGAGAATGAGATATTCTGGCAACACCTACCAAGCAACACACACGTCAGCTGTGCTAGGTTTTGGCTTAGGGCAAGGCACCCTATGTAGAAGGGTTGGAAAGGAAGGACAGGACACATGTAGGTTTTCCCTGGTGTAAGTGATGTGGTGTCCAGACCCACATAACCTTCAGTACACAGCCTGTCCAAAAGTGACACAGGACACAGATATACAAGGGTCGGTGTAGAGATAATGTAGAGTCATCATACCCTAAACACTACTGCTCCTAATAATGCACAGTTAGCAGTGCCTTGCTGGGGCTGGAAGATAATCCAAAAATACAGCCATCCTATGTATAAAGCTATGGTGGGATTGTGTCATTTCCTTCTATCTGGTTACCAGAAAGAACTATTCTGCATTACATACATTTTTATTAATCTCTTTGGCACCTGACTGCTTTAACTATGTTGAGATATCCAAACTCTTAATCAGATAGATCAAATAATGACATTATCCATGTTGCCTGCAGGTTTAGCTGTTAGCTCAAGATCAAGATTTAATCAGTGAGAATGCCTGAACAAAGAGCTCCTGATGAATATAATAGTTCTATGAGCAATCTGCAAAAATTGGCAAAATTCTGTTCTATATAGCTTGGATTTCACCAGTGCTGGTTTTCCCATGACAGTCTTTCCTTCCCAATCTCTTGTGTTTAACTTAATTCAACGAGGTTTTTTTCTAATCTCATTTTTCTTCTTTACATCAATATATTTTCATTACAGTATTTTCCAAAGGTCTAGTCCCAAAAAAAAGAAAAAAAATAAAGAACTTGAATTTTCAGGTGTTATTGTCATCACTGTTCTCGTTTTGCCTGTACATGGACTGCATGGCAGCAAACTAGCTAGTTGTCATGAAGAGCAAGATCATCTTCTGCTTAGCTTGAGATTTTGTCACTTTCATTCCAGTTCTTCCAGCTGCCTAGTAACCAGACAGGTAATTAAACACTCAAGGCATATTAAATTACTATTATATTAATTAGTACAGATTTGCTGGTAGAATTTATGAGGTTGCACTTGTCTATACATCAGCAATTCATGGCAATTATTTTGCCTTCTGCTCTATAGTGGTGTAAAAGTGGAATGACAGATTGAGACTGGTTAGAATGAATCTTGCTACAGGAGTCAATTACTTTTGTTAATATTGCTGTTGGAGGATTGGTCCAGTTTTTCAAGACGTAGATGTGGATCTCTGCTTTTTATTTCCTCCTCCTCTCACATTTCCATCAGATGACACAGCCAGAGCGTTATCCAACAAAATCATCTATTTGTGCAAGGGAATGCAGGATCTTAGAAATACCCAAGCCATGACATGTTTAAATAAAATCAGGATTCTCACCTTCTTCAGACTGAACTACCTTAACATGCCACAGGACTGGGAAGAACAGTGCCTCTAAGCAATGGCCAGATGTGGCTTGCAAGATTAGAGATGGGCCCAGGATAAAGGCCAGATGTGAATGCTCCCAAACTTGGGCAGAGTCAACCGCTTGCATTCAAGTCCTCCAGCATAAGGAATTATAAGTGAAGGTTCCTCATTTTCAAAAATTAGGTGGAATCTGCTGACTTCTCCAGTCTTTAAAATGCTGGTCATTGTCATCTGTGATTAATTTCATTTTTGGAAAAGTTTTGTTATACAAGAGTGAATATGACTGAAATACCTCAAGATGACTATACTGTGAATCAGAACATGCTACACTCATTATTTCACTTAGTCTTACTGGACAGCCTTCTGCAGGCACATCACCTTCTGAGAACTGCTCACGGGGCTCTGCAGCACCAATGACACTGTGACTGTTGGTGGAATTTAATGACTTTTTGGCACAAAATTACAGGATCGGGCGTGCTGCTATTTGCCTTCCTCACCTGGGGCTTCAAGCTAAACATTTAACATGTAACAACACCATCCTTCCTGTCTTCTCTTCACTGATATTCAATTAAGAAGTTTATTTAAGTAGACCAGCATTTGACCTCCCCTGCCACACTTCTCACTGTAGTGGAGCTCTGCTGCTGCCCACCTGCTGCACAGCAAGATTATACTTAGCCGTGATCCCTGGCACACATTGTGTGCTTATGGTTGATGGCTTGCTTGAAGGAGAACAGACCACTAATAAATTGCACAGCCATTACCCTTTATGCATACTTGTTCTAATAGGTGTCGCAGATTCCTGCCTCCTAATAAGGAAAGGAAGTAGAAAAACACATAAATTCTCCCAAGGGAGTCAGACAGCCTGAAGCCACATTCGACAGCTGTTACTGTTGCCATGAACACCAAGAGCAAAACAAGGATTAGAAGGGAAAGAAAAAGAAAAAGAAAAAGAAAAAGAAAATGAAAAAGAAAAAGAAAAAGAAAAAGAAAAAAAGAAAAAGAAAAAGAAAAAGAAAAAGAAAAAGAAAAAGAAAAAGAAAAAGAAAAAGAAAAAGAAAAAGAAAAAGAAAAAGAAAAAAAGAAAAAGAAAAAGAAAAAGAAAAAGAAAAAGAAAAAGAAAAAGAAAAAGAAAAAGAAAAAGAAAAAGAAAAAGAAAAAGAAAAAGAAAAAGAAAAAGAAAAAAAGAAAAAGAAAAAGAAAAAGAAAAAGAAAAAGAAAAAGAAAAAGAAAAAAAGAAAAAGAAAAAGAAAAAGAAAAAGAAAAAGAAAAAGAAAAAGAAAAAGAAAAAGAAAAAGAAAAAGAAAAAGAAAAAGAAAAAGAAAAAGAAAGAAAAAGAAAAAGAAAAAGAAAAAAAGAAAAAGAAAAAGAAAAAGAAAAAGAAAAAGAAAAAAAGAAAAAGAAAAAGAAAAAGAAAAAGAAAAAGAAAAAGAAAAAAAGAAAAAGAAAAAGAAAAAGAGAAAAAGATGGATTGCCAGGGATTTTGGCAAGATTTTCTTGGATATGGAATGTGTTTTGTGCTGCCTCAATCTATAAAAGCTCAGTGCTTCTGAGGGACATGATGGAGTTTGGAGATTAAACAAACATGGGCATTAATTAGTCTAAAACCAAATAATTTCATTTATCTGAAGTTTGTATTTCTGTATCTCGTTGTTTTTCTAAAAACTGTTAATTTAATCTCTAGTAGAAAGATTTTGGCATTTGATAGAAGCTTGGATGGTATGGTGTTACTAAATCTAATTCACAATAAGTTTCAGAAAATGTTTTCACAGTGTTTACCTTTTGTCTTCTACCTTCAGCTCTGGTATTTCTCTTGGGGGCCAGCTAATAAGAATCGGTGCTTCCCTGCCTGCCCTGGAGCTATTCTGACTTACACCAGCTAAGCCTCTGTCCCTCCGTGTTATAGCTGAGAAATCCAAAGAGGAGACTGATGTCCACGGTAAAGAGGTATATTTAGTCTATCCCACTGAGATAGTTTATGGCTTTGGCAGAGAAACTGTTGACAGTGCACACTGTAAACACAGTTCAAAGTGAATTGTAAGCCTTGGAGCTGCAGCTCTCCCTGTGCTTGTTACATTAATTTGTTAAAGGTGCTCAGTGTAGGTATGTATGTATCTACAGAGTCATACTATCAATTAAACACACTCACTTGACATTCTACTGAAAGTGAGAATGGGGAACATCAGGGACTGCTGCTGCCTTTTGGAGCAAGGCACAAAACCAAGGTCACAGCATAGCTGGACACTAAGGCATCTATGGCATACGTCACAAGCCTGCTGGTCTCAGCATCCTGGCCAAATTCCAGTCTGTGCAATTGCTATCCTTTTACTTAAAATATGTCTCCCATAGTTTCAAGTAGGTACAGTATTCCTTACTCTTGACTTAAGCCATGGAAGGGTACTGCTCTGCTGTATTGAATGTCTGGTGCTTTTAATTCTCATGCTGGCTAACTTCAGATGCAGTCAGTGATTTTTACTTTTCAGGCCAAAAGTCACATCTGCTTTCATCAGAAGACCAAAGTTACAACAGATCCCAAAAGCAGGAACAACTGAGGGTGAAAGTGCATATTCTCACAAGATGATCCACTGGAAGGGCTCAGGGGAGATTTCTCTTCTAGCATGTCATGATTTCTGTGTTTTTCCATGTATCCACAGCTTTTCCCACCCCACCACTTTGCCTTGTAACCTTGAACATGAACACTGGTGGTAGATGGTCTGTGGATGCTAACAACTTCCCCATTCCATTCACAGACATATTCTCATCCCACTTCAGGATTTGGCCTCCTATACACAACCACAAATCTTGCAAGCTCTGCCAGTCAAAACACTGTGTGTCTGAGGTCCACTCTGATGGAAGCATCAGGCCAAGATATGATATCTCTGTCTAAAGTGGAGTAAAGCAGTGAGTAGCTTAAACAATGAGTATTTATGCTGTCTGAAAGCTTAAAAAGACCATATAGTAATTCCTACCTGAGTTTAAAATAGGATTTAAAAAAAAAAGTCCATATGGAACTTTTTGATATCAATTATCAAAACATACTTTTCTAGAAGTATTTGTGACAAATAAGAGTATCCAGTAATATTGCTTAATATTGTAAACCAGTTTAAGTTCCTGTCCAATGTCAGTCTTAACACAAACTAAAAATATGCTACTTATTGAACTGGAAGAAGGTTTTGATTTACAATTATGCCTTGATGGATTACCTGAAAGTGCAACCTTCAGGCAAACTGTGATTAACTTGACCAAAGACATATGGGAGAGCCATCTATGGCCTAAAATTATGACCTTGGTATTCTGGGCTGAAACTAGACACCATTTAAATTGCAGTGCTGAAAAACTCTTCTACAGAGGCCTTTGTTTAGGAAGCCAACAGGTTTTTTAGTTTCAGCCATTCAGCACAAACACCTCCTGTGAAGTTACATGGGGGGAAGAAATAATTCCTATTTTTTTGCATCCATTAATTTAAAAACAAAACTACAAACACTCCTAACTTGTATGAATAAAGAAGCAAAACCAATTAATAACCTAATGATTAGCAAATGCTGTAGACATAGGTTTGGATTTCACTTAGCAAGATTTATGGAGTTAAATATAAAAGTATGACTCTTGAAAGCCATGTGCTCATAATTAGCTCAAGTTTTACCCCTGGATACTGTAAAATCACAACATGCTGTCACAGCCCATTTTCTGATCCTGTTATCAGCATGGAATAAAGTTTTCTACTAAATGCAAAACAGATTTACAGGTGCTAAAACAGCTATTTTATCAGTGGGAAACAGGCTACCTTTTGTTCTCTAAAAAGGCATTTCATGATTTTACATTGGTTGATTGATTGTACAACAAAGGGAAAAAAAACCAGTTTTGGTCATCTGCTGAAACCAAATAAGATACAATGTGAAAATAAACACAAGGAAAGTGACTGCCTCTCTGAATATAGGATATATGGTCTTGCATATTATCACCTAATGTAAAATAAAAAACCAAGAACAAGATGAAAACAATGCCATTCTCTTCTTATTGCTGAATGTGCTACATAAATCCTCAGCATTTCTACAGGCAAACTCAAAGGATAACTGCATTCCAGCCAGCTGTGAACGCTGGAAATGAAATCATTCCATTAAAAAAAAAAAAAAAAAAGTCCTGCAAAGATAGCAGTCCTTTCGCTGTTATAATTCCCAGAGGACCATCTCCAAAAGGGGAAAGACTTCTATACACCTGCTGTTGCATTCCCATCGCACAGTAAGGAGCACACTACCCAGGCCAGGAGGACAAGAGCCCTTTCCAGGGGAAGGAGATAACATTTAACTTGTACTCCAGGAGCTGAAATGGAGCTAAATGGCTTCTTGCTTCTTTGCAGGCTGGCACCCAGCAAGGGGCAGACAGCCTCGGAGGAGCGCTCCGAGCAGTTTGGGTGTAGGGCGGGGGAGTGAACATTTTTTAACAACAGCTGTTTCAGAGTTCAGTGATGGTGGAGAAATCATCTGCTCAAGATGAAGCAACATCCCTTGGCTCCCTGCAGTATGAATGGTTTAACATGATGGTCGATGGAAACTTTATTGTAGAGACTGAGTTGGAATCCTAGGCCTAGACACACATGAACCTGAACTCTGGAGCCATTTGCTAAGCAGGCCAGGTCTTCAGATTGCAGGAAGTTATAACTGTTTTTAACTCCTAAATGTTTAGATGGAGGTTTTTGAAAGCACTCTAAGGGATTCAATGTATTTCTTCCTCTGGAATGTCCCAAGCAACTTAAAAAAATCATGACAAAACTTTGTACCCAAGACAAAGAGTGTGAAAGTACAGAAAGCAGGAGCCTTATGCAGAAACAATACAAAGCACTATGTAAACAGACTTGCTTTACAGCCTTGGAAAAAGCAGAAGAATTAAAGAACAGAACAGTTAAGTTGAGTCACAGGCAGGCTCCACCTGACTCACTAGCTTATCACTTAGTTTCCTAAAAAGCAAAACCTATGGAAACAAGGTGATCCTTCCTCTGCCATAGCCTCAAGGCTTCCAAGGCTCAGTGAGAGGGTAGCTTTCTGAACTGGAGACTGTTTAGTGGCCACCAATTCATCTGTCTTCTGCATTTATCATTTTAACTTTCTGCTGGTTGAATCTGCATTGTTTGAAAAATAACCTCTTATTTGATTGAAGTCTGCTGTGTGGCAATTCCTCTAGATGCTCAGTAGTTGTATTACGAAAAAGACTCCCCAGGCATTTCCTTTTTTCCCCCTTTCCTTCTTTATTGCAGGAAGAGGGAAGACAAGCATAAGGTAAAGGGCCTGGTAGCACTTCCTTGAGCAGAAGATGGGATGTTTCAAACATGTTCAAGGGCAATTACATCTTCTAAACATGGACTGCTATTAAAGGACTGCAGGGATCATTAAGGCTCTTGCTGATGCCATTTGAGATGGTTTACAATTAGGTGTACAACATGGTCCTTTCCTGGTCAAATGGAGGATAATGTAATGAACACAGTACACCGTTTCCACATGGTCTTCCAGATCTGAGAAAAAACCTTTTTTGGCAGCATTTATATGAATACTGTACTATGGTGGTGTCTGTTAGTTCTTTTGCTCTAAAAGAAATCAAAGGAAGTGAAGAGGGAAAGAGCCATGTATTGATCATGCAGGTCCAGCCAAGCTAGGAGAAACTTCTATCAAAACATTGGCACAGACCTCATTTGCAAATGAACTTACAGGTTCATACACGTAAGTGAAGGGAAACTGTGAGATACTGAAACATCTGAAAAAGCTCAAAAGTTCACTGTTATAAGTCAGCTTTCAAAACTTTGATCCACTTTGTTTTCTTGAGGGAGGCAGAAAACAGGAGCCAAAGCCTTTGACCTGACGGACAAAATAATGACACCTGGAATTGACACTGTGTCCTTCCACACAGACCAGACAGCAGATATATCAGGCCTCAGGTTCCAATGAAATCTTGCATCTCCCTGTATTTAATGACATATCATTCTTCTTTTGGGTTGACCCAGAATCAGCAGAACTTTGGTCTCTCTGTTTCCCCCAGCCCAAGCAGACATTTCTGAAGAGTGAACTTCAAAGCACTTGGCCATTTGTCAGAAATTACCACGAAACTACAAAGAAATAACCCAACGGTAAATCAAAAATCTGAGAGAGAAACCTCTTGCAAGGACTACAAAGGAAGAAAAAAACAAATGGCATGGAGAGTTGATTATAACACCAGCAGTTTGCCACGGCAAAGGAGAAACTGATACCAGATGCTGCTGGGAGCCCTTTCATTACCTTGTGCAAGACCTGCAAAGCTGTGAAGGGGCCCCATGCAGCACTACCTCTCTATCTGGGATAAATGTGCAGTGCTTGGGCATGGCGATTTATGCTTGAAAGAGATCTGCAGAGCCAATTATTATTTTATTTGAATGATGAATTTGGAGGCCGACTCCTTGTAAGTTTGCTGCATCCTTTCATCATCTCTCAGCAAGTCTTTTGAAGTCAACCTGTCTTGAAAAATTACACTGTTAAGTCAGGGCTTTTAATGTCACCAGCATTACTATTTAAACAAGTGAAAGTTACAGATGAAAAATTAATCAAAAAATGTTTAATATTGGATGCAAGGGTTGTCAGACCTTATGGCCCTTGGCTTGTACTTTCTCGCTTTCTAAATCCTCAGACATCTTTGTCCAGCTCTTGAAAACTTATTTTTTAATTTGACTGGCTATTCAGCAATTTGTGAAAAACAGCAAATACAGCCATTTTCTTCCACTTTTCTAGAAAGGAAGATCAGCTAGAAACTGGATGGTTTATGTTTAGGCAGTGTTTTCTGCAATGTTACTCACTCAGGTTGTGTCAGATGAAGAAAATGTACAGTGCACTATGGACGGGAAGGATTTTTATTCTGATCTGATTTTTATGATTAGCATAATTACAGAGAGTTGTACTCAGCATCTGCTCAAAGCTGTAAGTATACTGCATATCAAAACCATGAGGGAGGGCTGGAAAAAAAATTTGCCATGATATTGTTTTAAAAATAATTAATTTGTTTGTTGTCTTTTTTTTTTTTTTTTTTTTTGTAAGTCCCTTTTTAGTTGCTTTGTGGTTATTGAGCTTTTCATGTTCACTTGCTTTGTGTTTCCACAGTTTTCTCTGCAACCATCAAGGATACAAATGCTCTTTTTCTAACAAGTGAAAGCAGAGATTATGTGGACTCACTAGAGTCTGGCAGCTGAGGTTTTTAGCAAAAGTGTATGAAATGTAATGGTAGTTGTAATAAAATTACTAATACTGCCAATACTGAGGCTGAGAATCAGGCAAAGGATGAATATGCAAAGAGGCAGCAGCAGCAAGCTACAGGAAGCCAAAGGATAGATAGTATGAGCAGAACTGATAACTTGACAAGGCAAATGTCATCAGCGTTAATGATTTGTATAATTTTGGGAGACACTTGGCAGCATTTGTGGAAATGTGAGGGCTACAGCAGCTCACTGGAGGACATGGGCAGGTTTTCTCCCCTGAATACGCACCTCATGCGGTGCTTTTCAAAAATATTAATCCTGATTGTTGTGCTTTTAACTCCTTGAGTGGAAGGGCAAAGATAGGACAACATCAACCATGCTGGTACCACTGTAGCCTGGCAATGTTCTAGCCCTTGCCAAGTTCCCAAGTAGGTTCAGTTTCACTGAGTGGCTGAAAGTGGTATGATGCCATCATAATTTAACAGGGTTGGATGAAGAAAACTCCATCTCCAAGTTTGTAAGGGAAGGAGAGATTAGCTTATTCATCAGAAAGAAGCGTACCAACTTGCCCTACATTAAGAAACTTGGTTAAAGCAGTAGAAACCTGTGGAATTTATTATTGAGTGAGCCTTCATATTGGAGTGAGAAAAAAGAGAAAAGGCTTAGCACAGTTTATGCACTATGTTGGTCATTGGTTTTGAATAATAACTTCTTGGAAACAAATCGACATCACTCCAACACTAGGTATGTCAAGTATAATACTATTAACATAAAGTACGGTGAACATTTCCTTTACTGTTTCTAAATTATCTTGTTGTCATATTTTTTCTCATACTCATACTCATTAAATACTTAGAAACAAAAAGAAAATGCTTCCCACTTTGCCATTTTGGTTGCAAAGTCATTTTCCTATCCATTCATATACATTGTGAGGGTTGTTCTTAACATATCTTTAGATTAAGTGACACATACAAAGCCAGAAAGGGTTATAAATGGTGCTATAAATGTGACCAAAAGCTGGAGGAATGAAATGTAACACTCAGGGTTTCTACAGTACTTAAGCAAATATATTCTCATTCCTTTGGGGCACAGAAACACTTCTTGCTGCTCTTTGTACAATACCTAACACATGGTACTTGTGTTAGGTACGTAGTCTTACTTGTACTTTGGATACCCCCATAGCATAAATAATGAATAACAATTAGCTTTTGTGGCTGCTTTCCTCAGTGAGAAGCATGTGAAAACAGATCAAGAGTCTCATAAATAGCTAGAGGAATTTGTTCTTTTGGCCAAAACAGAAAGCAAACCCCAAGCAAATATTAGCTTTCTATTACAGTTTTCTCCCATCTAATTGCAAAACTAAATCAATCTGTAGAAAAATATTTTTTATTTTTCTTCTGGGGACTTGTTTACAATACTGAGGAAGAACATGGAGTTTTTACTCCTGCTGAAAAATCACCAGCCTCTTTCTGAACCTTCCATTACTCAAACAACAATCTAGGTCCAGAAGACTTCACATATTTGTAGCTCAATCAGCTGCACGGTGTAATGTGGAACAGCAGCACTAAAGCTGATGGAATTTGCCTGGATTTCTGTTGGTGGAACTGACAGCAATATTTGTCCTTTGTGATGACATGCCTTCAAAGTTAGGAACCACAAAAACTATATAACTGCTGTAAATGAGGAAAGGTGTCTCACAATCCCTTTTTTAAAAGGAAGGAAAACGATAGTAAAAAAACAGTAGCAATACCAGAGTGGAATTTTTTACTCATCTTGACTGATTTTTTTGTTTTGTTTTTTAAATTGTTGTTATTTTTTACACTACGGAATAATGTCACTTGACAAGTGGTCAAGAAAATGGTGTCTGAGCCCCTTAAAACAATCTTGCCCACCAGCAATAAGAAGAAAATTTTGACAGAAAAGTGAGTGAAAGGATACTGTAGTCCCAAAGCTAGGGGTTTTCATTACACCTGACACCAACCTCCATGTAACTGTCAGATGACTCTCTGAATCCACCCAAAAACTTTGGCTTCCATCTCACCTTGTGGCAATGATTTCAACAGTTCAGATATGAGTTGTCTGAGAGTGGACATCCTTCAGTTCAATTCAGTGCTTCTGGCTGAAAATTTAGTTTTTCCATAGTGGGGGTTAAGGAGTAGCATTTTGTTACTCTCTTCCTCTTTGTCACTTGTGATTTTTTAAAAATCTTTGTCTTGTCTCCCCTTCATCCAAGTGTATTTTTTCTCTTTCCTCATGGAATTTGTCTTGTACTTCCATCAACCATTTTGCCCTTTTCTTTGCCTTTGCAAATGGGGAGGGTTTTTTTTGAATTGGGGTAACCAGAACTGAAGGTGGTACTCTAGAGAGAGAGGTGTACCAGGCCTACATTCAGCGACATAATGACATTTTCTGGTTTATTACCTATTCTTTTCCTAATAGTTCCTAGTATTTTCCTTACTGCTTTGGACCAAATATGAACGCATGCACCTATCTTCTACTTTAAGACAACCCATCCAAGTGCAAAGCTGAGTCAGTATTATGGGAGAATACCAACCTAAGCAATTCAGCTTCAGACAAAGGTAACTGAGAGTTTTATAACATGAATTTCAAAAACTCAAATGATAAAAGAGTGGTATGAAAGAATACTGTAAGCAAGCTCGAGAAATATTTACAATACAATGGTAAAAGATATGCTATACTGAAAATATTTTCTTTCAAATATAGCACTTACTCTGTTGTACCACAAATCCACAGATAAGACTTCAATGATATTTAAACTCAGTATTAATAGAAAAAAATAGGAGGGAAGAAAAGAATGTAAACAAACCAGAAATGTTTGGGAAAACATTGAAAATCTGCAGAAACACTTGGGGAATCCAGGTAGTTTGAAGACAATAGGTGTTGAAAAAGTTCTAAAATATACTAAAAATATCCAAAGCCTAACAGAGAAAGAAAATGTGGAAGATTGAAAATTTGGATTAAAAAAAAAGAAGCTTTTTACAACTAGTCTACTGGAAAAACACAAGAGAAGGAAGATTCTCTTTAAGCAATGAAAGTAATCTGTAAGCAGGGGGAAAAGTATTGAGCAAACTTGGGCATGGCTTTGGAGTGCTGATAGAGTTTTGGGTGCTCCAGGCAAGAGACTGCTGTCCCCGACAGGCTGGGAAGCAGTAGTTTCCATAGCATCTGTAATAGCTGCTATTGCATACCTTGGAAAACTAAAGAGTGTTATTGGACATATTTGGCTCAGATGGTAAATGCAGATACAAGGATTCAGACGGGCCCCATCTCCAATGGGAATTGTGCTGCATTGCCACCACAGACATGGGGGTTATGTCTCTCTCTTTATGTAAATTTCTGTGTTATATCAGGGATTTCACTCATTTGTCCTTGGTTCCAGGTCTTCACCTACAAAATGGGGTAAGGTTTCTTCCCTTTCAGATGCAGGCATTTTTGTGGGCAAGGAGTGTATTGTAACTATTCTGGTACTTGTAATGGAAGGTTCTTCACTCCAACTTTTGCACCTATTCAAACTGGCCTGTGACTCTCCCACTGCCTGGTAGATATAAAAAGAAAGTTGGCAGAAGGCTAAAACAAAATCAGTCCAAAGGCAAGAAGCCAAATAACCACTTGGCTGTACACTGAAAGTTAGAGCATGCCTAATGTCCCCAAATTTTCACAACAATTATCCATTCTTTCCTAGAAGCAGTTGGCTGGTTAACTCAAGAGAATAAAAACCTGTGGCTTTAACAGAGAGCCATAAAGCACAAAGCAACACTATGGAAGAAAAGTGAAGAAAATCTAAAAACAATGGGAAAACACCCTTTTGTCAGCAAAGTGGGGAGAGAATTGAAACTAAAGCTTTTCAAACTCAAAAATCAAAGGAGAACAAACTTGGCAAAACAAACTTTCCAGTAAAAGAAGTTTAAAAAGTCAGACACTGTGACAACATGTAACACTGAATTCTCTTCTTGCACAGATACCATCAATTTTTCAGATTGGCTGGGGAAGTGAAAACACCTGAGTGCATGAAGTTTCACTATCAATCCACTAACTATGCTACCAAGCAGCTGCTTCTTCTACGGACAATGTTTGAATTTTGTAATCCAAACAGTTTCAAAGTAAGTCTTCCGAAAAATGCAAGTGCTGATTATACCTACTTAAGTGTACACGCTGAAACAAACACTTTCCTCATATCACTGTCTTTGTCCTGTCCTGTTTCACAGTCATGTGCTTATATCTCCCAAGGAAATTTCTGGTTTAATCAGAGTACAATCATAGATGAGGGCAATTTAATCCTTTCTTTTCATATTAGCAATAATTATAACTGCTAAGACACCTTTGGAGTTCAGAGAAAAGGGTCCTCCCAGATTAAAAGAGATCTAGTAGTCAATTCTGAGAACTGGTTACCTGAAACATTTTACTTTAAAAAAAATAAAAATAAAAATAAGAGAGCAGTTGTTGGTCTTAGTGGAAACTTTGCAGTCAGACAAAAATAGGACACAAGTTTGCCTGATAGTAATAAAGAATTATTCCCCAGTGCTCAAAACAAAAGTAAGCTGTAAAACTAGTTACTAACCCAGTTAGGGCAGATGGATTTCTAATGAAGATATCACAGGAGAGGTAACATGAGACTGACATGAACTTCTTATCTCTTACAACAGCCCAGGCTGGCAGAAGGTGATTATGTTTTTTGCAGGAATATGAAGGAGGAGGAAGACAAGGTCTGAAGGCAACTCAAGGTAGGCAAGGAAGCCATGCACAGGGAAAGCTCCCATATGGTGCTCTTTGGCATCTTCTCAGTCCACAGATCAGCAAGCTTGATTGACGCCATGAAGATCAGGAAATATGAGACATGTTTTAACAGGGGTAAAGCACCTCCACTATCCTCAGAGGTACAAGGAAGCAAACGTGCAAAGACAGGGTGGGAGACAACTGGCCGAACAGAGCAGAAAAGAAGCTGAGAGTGACAGTGACTGTGAGGCAGCAGAGCCATGAAGCTCTGAAGAGAAGATTTTGCAGTCCAGGGATAGTGAAGATCACTAAGAGACAGTCTGAGGGACAATGATCAGAAGTCTAGAAAATATTAACTGCAAAGGAAGACTGAAGCAAGTGGAAGTGTTAACTCTCAAGAAAAGGTGGCTACACTAGTTGATGTATTCTTAAAATATGTAAAAGGGAACTATAACCAGGAAAGGAACACAAATTTTTTTCCATGTCCACTGGGCCTAAGTTACACCAAAGGTGTATTAAGTGGTTTGGAGGAAATGCTTTCTACAAGTAAGGCTATAAAGCACTGCAATAGTGTGTACCAAGGGGAGTGGAAATACCATCATTGCACATTTCTAAAATCAGGTTAAATAAGCATCTGGCTGCAGTGACAGGGAGGATTGCTGACCCTGCCTTCAGGCAAGGTACAGACTAGATGACCTCTCAGGATGTCTCCACAGAAATCCCTTCTCGGATTTTTTTAAAGGGCCACCAATCTTTCCTCACCTTATTTTCTGTTTTCTCTAAATGAAGTTACTCTGCTTCACAGGAGTCTTCTCTACTCTTGAAGTGAATCCAGGTAGAAAGAGCAGAATTGTCCATGAAATATCCTTTTAAAAACTGCTATAGTGAGGATACCAAGGACACAGGCAGGACAAAGTGCAGGTGGCAATAACCCCAAAGATTGGGGTGAATGAAGATAGCAACTGACTTCAGGCAAGGCGGCTTGGGCACGTTTGGCAACAGCCTGAGTACAAATTTAATGGTGAAGCATTATCCCAACTGCGTTCTTTAACAGAAGACTCCATTCATGTGTATCTTTGCTAGGGAAATTTTCTTTAAACTTTAGATGGCGGCCCAGTCCTCAATTGGTGAACATTAGTGCTAGTCCCTGGCCCTAAAAAAATGCAGATTTATTTATACAGTCTGCAGGTTTGGCTCCATAATTTTACCTCAGCAACTGAGAAAATCATTTTACTTCATCTTGTCACAGGTATTTGGTGAATTACTATTGGTAAATACTTGTTATTTTTGAAAGTGAGTGTGTTAACTAGGCAGGGAAGCCTCTGGAGATGGGGAAACACTAACACCATAAGCTGTTCCTAGTTCCTAATGACTCACTGATGCTTCACCTGAAAATCTGTCCTGAAAATAACTTGTTCCAGTACTGAGTGATGCAGGCTACTTCTGAAGGAGCTGAAGTACATGCTCCAGGTCTGCAAGGACAAGTGGGGAAAAACCACCATCATTTCAAGGAAAATCTCAGCAAAACAAGCATTAAGTTTCTGGAAGTATTTTAATCACCTTTTTTATTTAACAAAGTTGGGGAAATAATGCTGGTTTACGAGCTTTTCCTCCGCCCCTTCAAAGTGTCATTTATTGCTTTGAGGGCTTTTTGTCCCCCTTTTTTTCAAACATACTTTATATGCCCGCCAATAAAGAGGATATATTATACCCTGGAATCTTCCTGTGTACGTTAAAACAAATCTTGGCAAAATGCTACTGGAATAACAACTAACAGCTTTCTTAAGATAGGGTCAATCGATTCCAGGGAAGGCTATTTACCAGATTTTATACAATCCTCTTGGAAGAAGAAAAATCTCTCAAGTGCTTTGGTTTGACAAACATTTTTTCCATCATCTGGTTAGAATTTTTATGCCAGTTAGCTTGCAGTACTGCTGTTTCCTCCGCATGTGTTCTGTAAACCATGGGGAGGATACACTCGTTATTTTGAAGGAGTCAAGAGTGAGATGCAATTATGGGGGCCTAAGCACACAACAGATAAAATCTCCTTCCTGCCAGCCAACATAGAGGGCAGCCTGTCTGAGCTCGGAGGCAGCTGATCAGATCTGAGCTTGAGTATTTGAAAAAAAGTCTTAGCGGCCTATGAGCCCCATTTGTTTATTTAGAAAGAAGCCATTGTGTCATTTGGTTATTCTGACAAGGGCTGCAAAGCAAGTGCTGGCTTCATTATGATGAATTTCAAAAACATGCAGCCTGTGTTCAAGTGAAGTGGCTTCATATTGTGCTGCCTCTTGACGTGTACCAAATCCTGTACAAGCTTATCAAGGTCTTTCAAACATACTTCTGATATTTCAGTGCAGCTTATACCTAGACTTCAAATGAGAGCTATGTTTGAATGAGGGTAATTTTTGGTAATTTGCCTGAATTCTGCATTTATGCTTTCTTTGGCCTAATCTGTTTAATTGAAATCTGTTCCCTGGCCAGCTGCCAGTATTAGCAGAGCATGTGGGTAGCAGATTGGTTTACCTTGTACTGCAGAAAGACTTTTTTTCACACTTTTAGAGTCGGACTTGCATGTTAAGCTAGTATTGGTTCAACAAAATATCTCCAGAACTGAGTGTTTACCATTTGCCTCTCAATATGTTTCAGTTTTCAACAAGTAGATGTGGCAGATAACTTTCTAAAATCATTTATTCAGTAAAGCCTATGTCAGTGTCCAACTTAGTGCAGTACTTAGTTTCCATCCTTAAGACCAGAGAAATAGACAGTGACATTTTTTCTTACTAGGGTATTGAAGAGCTAATTGTGCAGTCGGAGAACTATGGGGCCCTCAACCATCTTGATTACAAAGTCACACTAGCTTGTGTAAGTTTTCACTGAATTTTAACACACTGACAAGTTTGGAAGACCTATAAAACTCTTCTTGTGATACTGAATGCTGAATTTCTTAGAGAACTACTTCACAACTAATTTTAAACTCTAAGCTAAATGATTTATTCTGAATCTTCAAGGAAGACGCTTCTGTGAACGTGGAAGCTTCCATTCGGGAGCAAAGATGTTGACTTCATCCCATCTGACAAAGTGGTTTGAAACCTGTCAGTGCAGAACTTAGACCATTGGAAATGCCTCCATCTCATTCAAAAGTTTCTGAAATCCCCTGGTCTCCAGGACATCTCTTACCCATTCTCTTGAGATATACAATGCTACTGGAAAGGTAGATGGGGGAAAAAAATATTTGACCCTGACACGCTCGCAGCTGCCGGTTGCCTGTTGATCCTTCCAAGGCAGCATCCTTAAGCCCTCTGTGCTCACTTATGCAACTGGTCAATGCACATTACTTACCAAGGCATTGGGAATAATAGTACAGGCACTGTTTCCTTTCAAACTTACTATGTGCCTTGAAAAATCAGCCTGTCAGGAAACTGAAAGAGAACACAACTGAAAGAGAACATAAAAGAGTGCAAACCTCTGTAGGATGATATGCAAACCGCAATATTATGCCTCTTTAAGGGTCTCGGTATTAATTCGCTCTAACCTCTATATGAACAGAAATTCTCAAAGAATCCATTCTATATTGAAGAGCTAGATGAAAAATCTAGTGGCCTAATAAAGAAACTGAATTCTCACTCTAAGTGCAAAACGAACCCACTCCTGTGAATACGTCCACCCCCTTACTTCTGTAAGTGCATTTCTATAGTGCTAGGATGGGGCAAAACAGTTCAGTTGAAAAACAAGCAGAGCTTACTCCCTGTCACTCATCCTGATGCTGCCTCCCACTCCTCCAAGAAGAGCTGGACCCAGGCACCCATGACCCTAGGAACACTGAGCTAACATCTGCCTGCCGGTTTTCCCAGCAGGAACTGCTCCCATTCTTAGGCCAACTTTGGCTGCAAACTTTTAGCAAGGCTCTGAAGAGGGTGACATCACAGAAAACCTGAAACCTCCTTCTGGCTTAAGCCTCGACATTCAAAGTTTGCCACAGTGAAAATCTGAAAGAAGACTGCAGCTGATTGCTGGGGTCAGACATCATTGCCTTCTTTTTACAGGAAATACACATTTCTGTTTCTCCATGGCGCTGGATCCCAAACCGAAGGACCACATATTTTACTGTTAACATGCAGGAATTCTCACAGACAATTCCTTCCCTGAGCTGTTTCCCTTGGAAAAGTTGCCAGCATGACTGTGCTTCTGATGGGCACTCCCCACTGCCTAGGAGCTGTGGAGGAAGCCACAGCCTGCGATGTCTGAGCTGATCATCAAAATATTTATAGGGATCTCACCAAAAAGGGCAAAAATCAACCTAAATTTCTACTCTGCATCATCTAGGCAAAATGGACAGTATTGTATGGCAAGGCAGCATCTGACCTTTGCTCTCTAGATGGACAATATTAGCTCAATACTCCATTCCTACAGGCATTTAACAGTTTTTATACTCATGTTTTCCTGTTGCCATTAGGGAAAACATTACTGTTTGCTTGCAGGGCTAACTATTCCCTCACGTAACAGTTCTCCCATAAACACAGGTGTGAAATCACAGAAAAACACATTTTTGGACTTAACAAATACAGTGGGACTGGCTGTATTTTTCCTTACTTGAAACATTTCATGTTCAAAACACTTTATAAACCTAAACCTTTCAACTCAATTGAGAAATAAAAGAGGTCTATTCATGACCTCATTTCATTTGAGAAGAAGCTAGTCAAAGACAATGTGCCTGAAATACTCACAGATGGAGTCATGATGTGACATTGAGAAGAGTGTCCTAAAACCTCTTAATCCTATGCTGTCGGTATTAGGCAATGCTTCCCATTGCCCCAAACGGGCCTATAGGTAGCCAACGTCATCAGGAACATTTTGCAAATTAAGTCATAGTACAAATGAAGGCAATATTATTCTATGATTACATAACTTTAGTAAAAAAAAAAATCTCTTCAGCATGGAAAGACTACTTCCAACAGCAATAATGATCCAGAGTAATTTCTACCACTGTAAAGTGAATACCAAATATTTGCCAAAAGTCCGACATTTCTTTCATTCCAAGTGCTTAGATATTTCAACTAGCCTTTGGGAAACTATGTATTTAACAGGTAAATGCCATAAACTGGGATTTCAATAACTAAATCGGGCACAGGAATAAAGAATACATAGTTCTGAGATTAGTCAGAGAGCCAAAACTTTTGAAAGGCTTGATGAACATGGCTCCTTGAAAGGCTTAGGGCAACCTATTGATCTAAATTAATTATACACATGCATAAATCGGAGCAATCTGATGAGCCTACCAGCACTCAAGTAGCAGGAAAGCAGTCTGGTTAGAGAGTAGCTTTAGACGGGTACATGACCAGGTACATCATGTTAGAAAGAAGGGGACTGAGATTAGGGTTAGCAGCAAAGGAGGCTGGCAGCCCAGCAGACTTGTCTGAGAGCAAGGAGGTCAGGCTGAATGAGATATGAGCGGCTGTGTAGTATGGGTAGAGAGAAATGGGAAAGGGACAAAAGTTAGATTCTGTCTGAGAGAGAACTAAGCACAGAAATTCAGAAAAAAAGTGCTGGTTTATATTTCATTTTCACACTTGGGACCATAAAGTGTTAAAAGGAGAAATATGACTTAGGACTCCAAGGAAAATGAGACACAAATTTCAGTTCTGCACTTCATGTAGCTCATGACTACCTCAAACAGCACTACACAGCAAAAGTGCCACACATTGCAAAAGAAGCCCTGCTGTGTTGTACTCCCGATGACATTCTCCATGAGTAGATCAGAAATTTCCTGGCAGATTTTATTTTGCAAAACTTCTTTTGATCGTGGATCCTTTCCCTTACTCTGCTTTCCATAATGTATCTGTCTATTAGCATCATCATATGTGTGTTATTTGTCTGTAAGTAACTCCTCAAGCTTGTATAAATACACCTACTTGTGCTGTGTGCTGCAGCAGAGCTGCGCATGTTATAACAGCTGGCATTCAACCATCTAGTGAGTAAACATTATGTCTAGGGGTTAAAGTAGACTGGAATGGTTCCAGCTTGCATCTGCTAGAAAGCTACTGGGTTAAATGTTTTGTTCGTATCCTCACCCTTTAGAAAGGTAAAGCATGTCTAAAAACTGAACAACACCAGTTTGTTGTAACTATCCTGGGAAAAGCTGTATTGTGACAGCTTTCTGCGCCAATGAGCGTTTCAGACTTTCAGTACTTGTTGCCGTGAAAAAATGTCCTTTAAATGTCAGAGAACATTCCTTTTAACTTTATGTGTATCTGATGTACACCACATAAATTTCGCATGATACAAACTATGTCAGAATATTAGCAAATTATATAAATATGTCAAAGGCTGTTGCTAAAAGATATGCTGGCACCACAGGATTCTCTGAACCCTTCTGACGGCTCCTAATCCCAGTTCAGAGCTGGGTCTGCCTCCCTGGCAGGCCAGGGTGATGCTGGTCTTGGTGGTACCCACTGGCACATACGCAAGCTATGAGAAGAGGCAGCTGCAGAGTAAATTCCCTCTGCTAAGTCAGGGTGTTTTGAGTGACAGCAGGATTTGCAAGCAGGAAAAAAGGAAAAATGGAAATTGGGCAGCAAATGCTAGGTCTGGGTAGAGGGGACAAACAGCTCTCTGCAGAAAAGTAAAGATGGAAACAAGCATGAGGTGTGAAAGAGAACATTGAGATGAGCTTCATCCTCACATGAATAACACACATCTAATCATTCCCATCTAAATCACAGAATTATTTAGACAGACACAATTTGTCAATTTGAGAAGTAACTCACAGAAAGAAATACATGTTTATAAGTGTCTGGTTGTTCTAATTACTGAGACAGAATACTTTTGATCCTGTAAATCACAGAATCACAGAATGGTAGGGGTTGGAAGGCACTTCTGGACATCATCTAGTCTAACTCCCCTGCCACAGCAGGATCACCTAGACAGTGTCCAGGCAGGTTTTGAATGTCTCCAGGGACAGAGACTACACAACCTCTCTGGGCAGCCTGTTCCAGTGCTCTGCCACCCTCAAAGTAAAGGTCCCCCTCATGTTGAGGTGGAACCTTCTATGTTCAATTTTGTGCCCATTGCCTCTTGTCCTGTCACTGGGCACCACTGAAAAAAGATTGGCCCCAGCCTTCTGACATCCACCCTTCAGATATTTATAAGCATTGATTAGGTCCCCCCTCAGTGTTCTTTTCTCCAGGCTAAAAAGCCCTAAGTCCCTTAGCCTCTCTTTATAAGAGATATGTTCTAGCCACCTAATCATCTTCATAGCCCTTTGCTGTACCCTTTCCAGCAACTCCCTGTCCTTGAACTGAGGAGCCCAGAACTGCACACACCGCTCTAGATGTAGCCTTACCAGGGCAGAGTAAAAGGGGAAAAGAACCTCCCTCGACCTGCTGGCCACACTCTTCTTAATACACCCCAGGCTGCCATTGGCCTTCTTGGCCACAAGGCCACATTGCTGGTTCATGGTTGTCCTGCTGTCCACCAGGACTCCCAGGTATTTTTCCACAGGTCAGCCCCCAGCCTGTACTGGTGCATGGGGTTATTCCTCCCTGGGTGCAGGACCCTACACTTGCCCTTATTGAACCTCATTAGGTTCCTCTCTGCCCAACTCTCCAGCCTGTCCAGATCACGCTGGATGGCAGCACAGCCTTCTGGCTTGTCAGCCACCCCTCCCAGTTTTGTATCATCATCGAATTTTCTGAGGGTGCACTCTGTCCCTTCATCCAGGTCGTTGATGAATGTGTTGAATAGGACCGGATCCAGTACTGACCCCCAGGGAACGCCACTTGTTACAGACCTCCAGCTAGACTCTGTGCCACTGACCACAACACTCTGAGCTCTATTTTTCAGCCAATTTCCAATCCATCCCACTGTCCATTCATCTAACCAGCACTTCCTAAGCTTGCCTATGAAGATGCTGTGGGAGACGGTGTCAAAAATCTTGCTAAGGTCAAGGCAGACAATGTCCACTGCAATTGTGCTGTAATCTAGTGACAGAACTGCAGTACTTTTTTACCACTCTGTTATCACTTTTCTGTGTTTCTGCATATCCATACAGAGCTGTTACTAGTTCCATCTCCAGCTGCCTTCACACTGTCGTGGTGGAATTCCTTCCAGGCTCAGACAATTCCTGACTACATCAGCGAGAGGACCTGTGTTTCATCTGAACCACTGGGAGATGAACTAGCTCTTTCAATAGCTGAAAAATGAAAACAGCATTATTAGGCACTGATCTAGCTTTCACCCTGACAGATGCAGTTTCTTTATAGCTTTTATATGCAGTTACTAGTGACTTTTTCATCTTGCTTTTGGTGTGACTAAGGAACTGTCCAACAAAAGAACTGCTCCTCAGAGCTGGCATGTGACAATTTTGGACCTTCTAGACATCTGCCTGCATGGAGCTCAAAGAATCAGGACAATATATTAAAAATTGTCCACTCATGTTGATGTGCTCTGCATTGCCCCAGATACCAAAGACCAGAAACAGCTTACAAAAGAGACAAAAAAGGCCTGGCTGGGCAAGATGGTGGGCAACATACCGGACAGGATGCCTAACTTGCAGATGACTAAAATCTACAGTTAGCTGGATCTCACTGGCGTATTTTTGTCTATACTTGGTAACTCAGGAAAAGAGAAGTATCACATTGTCAGCAGGTCAGCTGGATGAGAGCTGGGAACAGAATGTCCTGGACCTGCACATGTACATTTTCAAGGGGGATACTGATGTTCACAACTATCACCTTATTTTTTTGTCTTTTCTTACTTTACACATTTTTTTTTCATAACTGCTAAAGATTAAGTAACTATAAAATGTTGGGACTTGAAAATCCCTTCTGTTTAAGCTTGAAGATTTGCATTCCTTTCAGAACTACTTTTATATACACAAACTGTGTTTGAAAAGCAGTATTTAGATCACGAACAATATAATTATTCCAGTAATTCATATTGTGCTCTTTAAAAAGTTTATGTTGTCCAAAAATTGGTCAAAAACAGTATTATGTGACTAGACTCTACTTCTACACTACAATATCTGGATACTGAGACAAAACACCTAAATAACACCTAGGAGCAAGACAACTGATTAATGAAATTAATCCAGTAATATCTGAGAATAACAAGGCTGTTTTAAGAGTAGACACCAAGATGTCCTCTTCTGTCTTGCAGCTGATGTCATTAAAAAGAAAAGTAAAAATCAGTATTGTTTTGATGATAGTATTTCGTGTGTAGCCTACACATTTTCATGAAAATCAATGTGAAATCAGCTTTCTGTTTTTACAGAAAAAAAAAATTGAATTGGAGAAAAAAAGTGTTAGTCATGACACAGAACTGATGTCAGCAAACTGAGATTTTACTGGCCACCAGTTTTTTTTTGCAAATTTGAGTAATTTTCTTAATTTCTAAAAAGCTTGTATTCTTCTCCAAAAAAATTATTTTTGAAGAATCTTAACCTTTGTTTACAAGGAACTGAATACTAGATTGATGGTCATCACAGAGAGGCTTTTCAGCAAACAAAGCTTTATTGGAGGTTGGGGCTTTATCTAACAAAAGATGATTTAACCAGCAGAATTCAGGCAGAAGGACGAAGACACTAAGAGAGACCAGGGAAAGATGAAACACAGGAAGCAATGCATGACTCATTTCCACAGGGATTCTCATTCCACCTGCCTCAGGGTAGCAAAGGAAAGAGAAGGAGAGGTAAAAAGGGGAAAGAATAAAATGTGGCTGTGAGCAGGATAAAGGGAAGAGAAAAGGACAAGAAGGTCAATGGCAACATAATTATTCTGTCTTGGTATAGGCTGTCAAATAAAGTGATAATACTCAGTTTTCTGAAAATCATAAGCTACCTTAATTCATTAAGCATCTACTAAGATGCTTTGCAGATGCTAAATAACATCCTCCGGCTGCTCTGGTTTCAATTATAATGTAAATGCTACAAGATGCATGAGATGGTGCATGGCCTCCTTTGTCCTGCATGAAGCGAGGTGGTTGAATTGCTCGTCTTTACATCTCTTGAGGATTACATCCCCAAATCTGAGACGCTGCCTTTCCTTGGTTCAGAGTCTAGCAACACTGTAAGCTTTACTCAATCCTGGCCAAGCACTGTTGTTCAAGCTGTGTCTAATTTGTACTCCCAGGATACACTAGTGAAATACAACTTAGGCAAGCCAAAAGCCGAGTTATCACACACCCCCGGTCTCATTTCATTTTAACTACTAAAATCTTACACAGTAGAAAGTCTCTGCAGCTACCTAACTTGTCCTGTGTGTATGTAATGTTCTCTTGTCTTAGTCTATCTGGGTTATTAAAAATACAAAAGCAAATTAACCCTAAGCACATACCAACAAATGGACACCATAGATCATGCAGCATAATGTGACCGTGACATTTTAAGCTTCCCTTGTCTTTTGTACCAAAGCTTTCTTCAGGTTCAGAGGTCTACAGCAATATACTGGCTTTGACCTTTCAAAGTCAGGTCATCAGTGTGCCTCCCCCATATACTTTTTTTGGTATAGCTACTTGATGCAGCAGATTCGTGTGTTGAAGGGGAAGCAATCAGCCTATTCCAAGTGATTTCTGAGTGAATGCTAAGGGTAAACTGATGTGGTGAAACGTCTAAAGCAGACTGATACCTCTATATTTGATAATGAACAAGTTTACCATAAAGCTGATCAAATACTGGACAAAAACGTATGAATGTACTATGAATGTCTGTGTGATGGCTTGATTCCTTCCTGCCTGAGTCTCTCGGAGTTTGTATATTCACAGACATTTGTATCCTGTCCAGATGATCCAGTCAAATGCTCAGCCATTAGTAAGTGTATCTGTGACAGACTCTGTACTTTCATTTTAGTAGTGACCCTTGGTTAGACATTTTGAAGTTGGTACACAAAATGCTGGACATTGCTGCATGTATAATCCATGGACAGCTAATTCTTTACTAGTAACATTCAGCAAACATTTTCAGATCCAGTGTAATTTGCAGGTAACAGCACTGTTTCCAGAATACAAGAAACTCAAGAGAAATTTGGGGAGAATTTAGGGAATATTTAGTGTTTTCATGAAGAAGACAGATTTTTTTTTAGATTATTTGGTCTCTTACTGATGATATGTAACACCTCTGTAGCAGCTACAGAGAACACAGGGCTGAATAGTTCACATTTAAAAAAATCATCCACTCGCTTTTAGAACTTTTGCTTGGATATCCTTTAGACAAAAACCTAAAAACCAAAGCCTTTTGGGTGTTCAGGTTTTTGGTGAAACAACAGGATATTTTTACAAAAAAGTAATTAAACCTCAGTTATCAAAAAGTAACTACAAGGTGTTTTCAGCTATCTCTATTCTCAAGTCTGACCCCAAAATAGCTCTGAAAATGTTGACTAGAGTATGTTTTCATCTGTCTTCAATTATGCAAGTCAGCCACTGAATACAAAAAGAGTCAACACTCTGTAACCAGCTTTCTGCATTCCGTTACAGTACTCTGAACTTCTAAAATAAAAAAGTTGTGAGTCATTCCCAAAATCATGAGATGGGCTTAAAATTACAAGATTTCAAAAAATAGATTTGGGCAACTTTAATTCATATGCTCAAGAGGGTTTTTTCTTAGGCCACCACAAGAATAAAAACACATATTTTTTGAGTATGAGGTCAGATTCTTGTAAGAACACATCTAGAAATCTGGGAATTTTATGGAACATGAGATATCAAAAATTTTATGCTAAAATCAAGAGCAAATTCTGCCTGGCAGACGTATGGTGCTCTATTTCTGCCGTGAGTTTGGCATTTAAAGTTTGAAAAAGTTTAGAGTCATGGTCTAGACCAAGGTGCTATTCTGAAAGGAAACTAATAAATCACCTGAAAGAAACTGTGAGGCACACAGGAAAACATAGGATTGCCAGGATGAATGCTGGGATTCCCTGTGTTGATGGAAAAGTGATACATGGTGCTAAAAACTCAGTGGAAATGTCAAAGAACCAGACAATTCTATTCTTCTTTCTGGATTTAAAAGAACAAAGGAAAACACTCAGTTTTAGCACACGGATGACATAAGGGAAAGACCAAATTAAATAATTGATTTTTGGAACATTACTTATATTGTTCTTCAAGTAACAGTGTCTCAGTCTGTAGGACATCTGCTTTCTTTCTCTGTCTGCTCAGACTGACTTCTGGGATAATAGGAAGATATCACAAATAATTCACTTGTTTGCAGCAAAGGGCCTTTAAAAAAAACAGCTTTTGACTTTCTTTTTTTCCCCAACTTGGATTTGAATGTCTAGCTTTCTAATCCAGAAAGCAGATGTTTTAGCAGTGCCTGGGAAATGATTTTTAGCACGTTTTATGTGATCTAAACATAATCCAACCAATAGAACCTGCTATTCGATGTTTAACCTTTTCTTTGAGATTCTTTTCTCTAGTACATTTAGTGTTTAACACAGAACAGCTGGAGACTGTAATATTTTTGGCACAAAAAGACAAAAATGGAAAGTTTTTTTTCCAGTACAAAATTGTTTGCACTCTTTGTCATGACAGTGCTACCTGATTCCCTCTGGAAGGATTAAATTTCTCCGCATCCATCATATCCAAATAGTGCAGTGTCAAGAGACCGGCAATACTCTTAGTTTGCCCATCCATGACTGACATTCAGTACATTTTTGTCTGAGTAGACTGGGAGGTTGATGTAAAGGTAAATAACATCTTAAGACACAAGCCCTTTTGTGTACTGAATTTTGCTCTCACTTCTGGACTCTTCATAACCTCATTTGGCATGTAAAGCATCTTCAGTCAGGAGCTTGCATATTGTCACTTGTAAAAACATCCTGCCCCATAACCTGTATGCATTCAGATAATAACAATAACAACAACAACAATGATAATAATAATGCCTCACCAAAAATACCAGGCTTAACAATAAACATTAGGATCCAAAAGTGCACCTCGCAATACTGGATCATATTACAGCTGATGTGAAAGCTTATTAGCATTGTTAATCTAGTAAAAGTACACTGTAATTTATCAGAGCATGTCTGTCTTGCTGATCCTAATACTTTGTTTAATAATTTTGAATTATAAAAACAAGGCATGAATTTTAAAATACCAAAAATGGTATTTAATCTAAGTTAACCAGTGGAAAACAAAATCCAAACATCTGGGAGCATTTAGAAAGCATCACCAAGCCTCCTGCCTCAGCCGTACGTCTCAAGAGTCTGTTAAAATAAAGAAGTGTACTAAGTGTTCTGATTGTCGATACTTAAGATAGTCTGTTTCCACACAGATGACTTGTGTGTTCATGCTATCCATTGAAAAGATTCTATTTTTATTTTGGTGAATGCAAGTCAAAAAATTAGTATGGTGATAGTATTTATTTGTTACCTCTGGAAATCACCCACAGGTTTTCAGAGGAATGCAAACAATTCAGGGTATGTCTCTCTGGGTGCTCAAAAATGGAAGGCAATGAGAATCTGCTGTACTCTTTCAGAAGAGAAATGATAGCTTTCAGAATCATGTCTACCATGCTCTTCTAAAACAAGAATCTGTACTTGCCATGTAAAGCTACAAAACTTTCTCGGTATTTTTCTACAGGTTTCAAGGTTTAGTTCTTGTTATGTGCACTTTAATGTCCTATTTCAAATTGTAGATAAACTGCAGTTCATCAAAAGTGTATGGCTTTAACAAGATTTCAATTTCCAGGTACTTTGAGAATTTCAGAAGTGTCTTAACCCTTCCAAAAATGTGTTTCTTTGAATATTGACTCACGCTTATTTTGCAGCTAAGCTTAGGACCCCAAATGGACCACAACAAGTCTGGAAGTGGGATGCACCCTCAGAGTTCATATACACAGTTTTGAAAAATCAGATTGAAAGGCACTGCTTCGAACTGTGCTGAGCATCTACTCACATGTGGAAGCACAGAAATGACCTGTGAAACTGTAACTTTTATTGCCTATCTCATTTTGGTTGGCTCCTCCATTTAAGTACTCTTCGAATTTTCATCCTCATAAGGGGTATCTAGTGTTTTTCTGTAGACATAAGGCACGAAGTGTCTTCAAGAAAACAAACACATAAAACAACTTTCTAATGTTTCAAATATATCTCTTAGACATATTTGGCTTTATCCTATACGTACCATTCTATATTTATTTTCAGGGTAAGGAATGGTCTTTTTATTTGTGGTGAAACACTGGAAAGGTTGCCCAGAGACATGGTAGATCCCCCATGCCTGGAAACATTCAAGGTCAGGTTGGACGGGGCTCTCAGCAACCTGATCTAGTTGAAGATGTCCCTGCTTTTTGCCGGGGAGTTTTGGACTAGATGACCTTTAAAGGTCCCTTCCAACCCAAACTGTTCTATGATCCTATAATTCCATTTTGTGCAGTGCATGGTATAATTTAGTAAAAAGATTAAGTATTTCATTATTTTTTAATACCTTTTTCTCACATTGGGATCTACATTTTTAACTCAAATGTTTCTTTTCTCTCTGAAGGCTCAGGATACAGCACAGATGTAATATGGAGTTTCCCTAATGTCCTATTTCTTAGAAACGTCTATGGCATGATTAGCTTCTTACTCAACTGGTGGTTTCTTAATGTATAAAGCAGACACAGTTGTTAGGTTTCATGGGTAGAAATGCAGAAGGAACTTGCACGGCCATTTGAAGTTTTCAAGTGTTTTTTCCTTACTGATGCAGCCAAGCAGCTGCAGTTTTCTTAGAGATTGTGCAAATGAAATAATTTATTTTTATTGCACATTCCAGTATAATATACCATGGAATAGATTTACCCCCATAAAGAACAGGCTTTAGGTTAAGGTACTTGCCATGTTGAAAGGGAAAACAAATTTTGATGAAGATTCCACTTCATTTGTTGAAACATTTCATCCTCAGCACTGTGTGTGACAATGCAAGAAGAATAGCTCCACTGTTTCCTAAAGATTCACTGTGTATGTGATCACTCATCAACTGGAAAAAAGCCCAGCCCAAATTTGCAGTCAATGTATTTTTTTGAAATTAAAAACTAAATGTAGTTGCTAGCTAGAATAACAGGCATATGGTCTACTCTTAATGGCTGACATTACCTCCTTACCAAGAGGCCAAAAATACCTATATATTGTCAGTATGGATGTACTGAACTTGGTCTATGTACCATTGGTATAGATGTATAGATCCTGAAGGAGCATTTCAAACCACCCCACAGAGATATTTTCCATGAAAATATGTTATTTGCTAATCAGCTGTAATGCATGCATGCATGGGACTTCATTAATAATGAAGCCCATGCCAGCTTCAGTGAAAGGCTATGAGCTACATGTCTAATTGAGTCAGCTTCAAGCAATGACTTTCAGACACCACCTAATTTTAGCAGGGGTAACGTCAAGCCATACATAGAAGAATTCTCTTCCTTCCACAAACTAAGGATAACAACAGCCACATTTTCAAAAGGGGAACCGGCCTTTTGGTTTGCTGTAAGAAAACAGCATCCTGATGGGGGGGTTCTACCTCATTTGTACACAGTTTTAATTCATCTTTTGCTGCTCTATGCTCCCTCTCTTTTCTTATCAAGATATCCAAACAGCAATATAACAAGCAGCAGATATTAGCTATTCCTGAAAGGCAAGTATTACAAGGTAAAAGTGATTTAATCTGTGTAACTTTGTTAGTAGGGATTAATCGGTGGAGATTAGACAGACTAGCATCTTCAGCCTAAAAAAAACGGATGTCTGCGTGGGATATTGACGAAGCTGTATATGCTGTGGAAAAAGCAAACCATGAATGGCTATTCTTTGCTTCGCACAACATCAGACCTGTGAACATAGCAGGTAGCAGATATAAAATAAATCCCTTGCACACTTCTTTACACAGTGCATAATTAAGATGTGGACCTCTCCGCTACAGAATGTGGTACAGCCCAAAAGAATACAAACCCTTTCAAACAGGAATTGTATGACCATGATGGGCCAATGCAATGGAACTGCTGACCATGGAGGCTGGGAGGACTGACACAGAAAAGCATCATCCTGCATGTGCTCTGCTCCTGACCTGCTCCCCCAAGCATTATAGAGCTAGATGTCTCCAATATCTAGCATTATGATCTCTGCAAGAATCACTGGAAAACCTATGAAGAGGTTACCACAGAACTAATGTAGTAAGAGCCACCGAGCTCTTGGAATCCAGTCTTGGTAGTTTTGTTCAGCCTGAAGAGATCTGCGTAAACAAATAGGGGGTATAAGCAGGAAGAACGGGAGGCCTGTGTGTGGTCAGAGGGCTGTGATCTCATTGCAATTACTGAGACATGGTGGGACAGCTCGCATGACTGTAATGCTGTCATGGACAGCTATGTACTTTTCATGAAAGATGGGCCAATTAGGCAAGGTGGGGGAGTTGCTGTTTATGTGAGAGAGCACCTGGAGTGTGTTGAGCTCTGCCTGGGGAGGGGATGATGAGTGAGTTGAGAGCTTATGGGTAAGAAATAGGGTAATATGGGAGACATTGTTGTGGGCATTTACTGTAGGCCACCTGTTTAGGATGAGGAGGTAGATGAAGCCTTCTACAGACAGCTGGAAGCAGCCTCACAATCACCGGCCCTGATTCTCATGGGGGTTTCAATTTCAACCACCCTGATATTTGCTGGAAGACTAACACAGCCAAGTAGCCAAAGCCCAGAAGGTTCCTGCAAAACACTGATGATAACTTTTTGACTCATATGGTGGAAGAACCAAACAGGAGAGGTGTGCTGCTGGATTTCATACTACCAAACAAAGAAGGACTAGTCAGGGAGGTGAAGGCTGGGAGCAGCCTTGGCTGTAGTGACTGTGAGATGGTGGAGTTCAGGATCCTGCTTAGAAGAAGTATGGCAATCAGCAGGATTGCAACCCTTCAAGAGAGCTAACTTTAGCAATTTCAAAGATCTACTTGGAGGAATCCCATGGGCTAGGCTTCTAGAAGGTATGGGGGCCCAAGAGAGCTGATTGCTATTCAAGCATCACTTCCTCCAAGCCTAAACTCAATGCATCCCTATGAGGAAGAAATTAAGCAAAGGAGGCCTGCTTGGATGAGTGAGGAGCTCCTGGAAGTTTACAACATGTGGAGAAAGGGCCTTGGGAAAAATATAAGAATATTGTCAGAGAATGCAGGGATGCAACGAGGAAGGCTGAGGCCCATTTGGGGTTAAGTCTGGCTAGGGATGTCAAAAACAGTAAGAAAGGATTCTTCAAACACATCAGTAGCAAAATGAAGACTAGGGAAAATGTGGGCCTGCTGCTGAATGAGGCAGGTGCCCTGGTGACGGAGGATACAGAAAAGGCAGAGTTACTGAATGCCTTCTTCGCCTCAGTCTTTACTGCTAAAGCTGGTCCTCAGGAATCCCAGGCCTTGGAAGAAGGAGAGGAAGTCTGGAGGAAGGAAGACTGCCACTTCATTGAGGACGACTGGGTTACGGATCTCTTAGCGGGATTGGACACTCATAAATCCATGGGCGCCGATGGGATGCACTCCCGAGTGCTGAAGGAGCTGGCAGATGTTATTGCTAAGCCGCTCTCCATCATCTTTGACAGGTCAGGGAGGACAGGAGAGGTGCCTGAGGACTGGGGGAAAGCCAATGTCACTCCAGTCATCAAAAAGGGCAAGAAGGAGGATCTACAGACCAGTCAGCCTCACCTCCATTCCTCGAAAGGTGATGGAACAACTAATTCTGGCTGTTATCTCTAAATAGGTGGAGGAAAATAAGATTATCAGGACTAGTCAGCATGGATTCGCCAAGGGGAAATCATGCCTGACCAACCTGATAGCCTTCTATGATGGCGTAACTGGCTGGGTGGGCAAGGGGAAAGCAGTGGATGTTGTCTACCTTGAGTTTAGCAAGGCTTTTGACACTTTCTTCCGTCACATCCTCATAGGGAAGCTTAGGAAGTGTGGGATAGATGAGTGGACAGTGAGGTGGATTGAGAACCGCCTGAAGGACAGAGCTCAGAGGGTTGTGATCAGTGGTGCTGAGTCTAGTTGGAGGCCTCTAACTAGCAGTGCTCCCCAGGGGTCAGTAATGGGTCCAGTCTTGTTCAACATATTCATCAACGACCTGGATGAAGGGACAGAGTGTATCCTCAGCAAGTTTGCTGACAATATGAAACTGGGAGGAGTGGCTGACACACCAGAAGGCTGTGCTGCCATTCAGAGAGACCTGGACAGGCTGGAGAGCTGGGCAGAGAGGAACCAAATGAGGTTCAACAGGGCAAGTGTAGGGTCCTGCACCTGGGAGGGAATAACCCCACGCACCAGTACAGGTTGGGGGTTGGCCTGCTGGAGAGCAGCTTTGCGGAAAAGGACCTGAGAGTTCTGGTGGACAGAAAGTTGACCATGAGCCAACAATGTGGCCTTGTGGCCAAGGAGGCCAACAGCATCCTGGGGTTTATTAAGAAGAGTGTGGCCAGCATGTCGAGGAAGGCTCTCCTCCCCCTCTACTCTGCCCTGGTGAGGCCTCGTCTGGAATGCTGTGTCCAGTTCTGGGCTCTCCAGTTCAAGAGGGACAGGGAACTACTAGAGAAAGTCCAGCGGAGGGCTACGAAGATGATTAGGGGACTGGAGCATCTCTCTTATGAGGAAAGGCTGAGAGACCTGGGGCTTTTTAGCCTGGAGAAGAAAACACTGAGAGGGGACCTTATCAATTGTTATAAATATCTAAAGGATGGGTGCCAAGAGGATGGGGACAGGCTCTTTTCAGTGGTGCCCAGCGACAGGGCAAGGGGCAACAGGAACAAACTGGAGCACAGGAAGTTCTGCCTGAACATAAGGAAAAATTTCTTTCCTTTGAGGGTGACAGAGCACTGGAACAGGCTGCCCAGGGAGGTGGTGGAGTCTCCTTCTCTGGAGATACTCAAAACCTGCCTGGATATGATCCTGTGCAATGTGCTGTAGGTGAACCTGCTTTAGCAGGGGCGTTGGACTAGATGATCTCCAGAGGTTCCTTCCAATCCCTAACATTCTGTGATACTGTGATATAACCTGGAGGCACACTCACTCTGATTATTAAATTGTGCTTAGCAGCGGTGAGGAGGAATCTTTGCATTCCACTGCCTGACTCTTGACACAATTTAGAGCAACCTTTTCTGATATTATCTAAATGAGAAAGATTTCCAGCAAGTAAGCTTTGATTATGAAATATCAATGCAGAAGTTTGACTTGTGCTTCTCCATGCATGTGTTGGTGTTCAGGTTGAAGGCTGTGTGCATGGAGCAGTAGGCTGGCAGTATGGAGGAGGAGTGAGCCCTCACTGCAGAAGTCGTATAAAAATAGAGGATCTTATTAAATAACTTTCTGGAGAAGAGACTGCCTACTTTATCCTAGAAGCTCCTGCAGAAGTTAGACTGCCAAAAGCCCAGCTATTCAGTAGTCAGTCTTCAGAGCACCATCACAGTTAAAAGCCCTGGCAATATTTGCATATGTAGCCTTTTAAAATATTTTTGCCAATTCTTTCTGGTTTTGGTTTTGGTTTGGTTTTGTTTGTTTTGGTTTGTTTTGGTTTGGTTTTCCCTCAAAATCTCAGTAAGGCAGTTCTCAGATATTATTTGGGACAAATCATAAAAGTTAATGAAGGAACTGAGGACGAAAGAGCACTAAATTATAAATATAAAATTTATATTAAAAATATAAAAATAAAGTAGAGCAGCTGTTCAAGGAGATGATTCAGGATAATAAAAATAAAAGGTTTTCATGTGAAAAATTATTCACTGTCTAAACAGATGATAAATCTCAGATTTTCCTTGTGGGCTGCTCAAAGGTTGGGTCACCTCTGCAAAACATTCTGTGATCTGCATTGTGGTGCCATGGCTGTTCCCTGGTCTGCTAAAAATATTTCTGGTCCTTTCTTTTGTAAAGGAATTAGACATAGGAAAAGAGCAGAGAAAGCTGTAAAATATAATCAGAAGTTGATGTGCATACCAAGACCCTTAGGACATTACGATCAAAGTATAGCAATAGTTGCATATGCCATTTCCCTGAGGACCAATGTCTATATAATAATCCCTACCATTTTTACCAGGCAATAATTCATTGTTAACTGAACACTAAAACTCCAGTGGTAATAGTCTGCACTAGAGTTAATGTTGGTCTGTTGAAGGTATGAATCCGCTTCAAGTACTGACTCCGTCAGAACATGGGCAGCAAGACTAATTCCCTGCTGCTGGCTTCCATGACACAGCTGCTCTCAGGGCACCAGGGGAGCTGGACACCAGTCGCCCTGAAGTCAAACATGAAATTACCTTAAATGCTGTGCTGGTCAGGATTAACTAGATTTCCTCTCATCCACTCTTTGGTCTTCACCATAGGGAAGCACGCTGCACAAAGTAGCTATTTCCTGAAATATGATTAAGGGGGAAGTAAATGGAGATATGGCAAAATGAAAGCAACTCTGGTCTGAAAAGAGATCCAGGGAAAGGATGTAGTGGTTCTAACTTAGGGATTAATGACTTTTGTATTCATTTGGCTGAGTATAACTCTGTATATCTCTGTTGGTATTGGTATTATCTCATTAAAAACTGTTCTCACAGAGGGGCTGCTCTCCTTTTTCCTCCAATTCCCCTTCCTGGCTGGTGAGGGGTTGTCGGGTGTTAGGGTGACTGTTATAGTTTAGCCCTGGGTACAGGCTAAAGATAGACAGGCTTCAAAAATAACAGTGCTATTTCTAGTGGGTTCCCCTCTTTATATGATGGCATATTGGCATGAGCAATCAGCCAAGAAGGGAGGTGACAGGCTGTCAGGTCTCCAAAACCACTCTGGATGAAAATCCTGCAGTTCTGATCTATCAAGAAATGTGTGTTACCAGGTGTTTCTAAAGAGGTCATTCCCACCTTCCCTGTCAAACCTGTACCATCATACAGAGAGGAATGCCAGAGTAATGAGACCAGAGCAACAGCCAACAAGAAGATGCATGCACTTTCAGCTCCTGAGCAAACTCTTTAACCACCAAGCTATTGTGAAAAAGGCCTGACTGCAACGGTGGGAATACTTCTGAGCAATAATGACCAGTGAAGTTCTCTTCTGAAGCTGATTGTCAGCAATCACCATGTGCTCCAAGCTGAGGTCCCCCTGGTCACATATGGGATGCAAGTGCTGCTCTATTTGTAAGGGTTTTTTTTTAAATCAGAGCAAGATGCTATGTGCTGCAGTCTACATTTAGGCATATTAGGAAAATATGTCCAGCATAGAAAGGTAGGTGATGCTTACAGAGAAGGAAGCTTAGCACACAGATGGGACCTACGTGCCTAGTTTTGCCAAGGTCTTAGCCCAGGCACTGAAACAAATAGTGTAGATGCTACCTGGCATGCCAAGAAGATAGCCCAGGTGCCTCCCACATGGGTTGCTTGCAGGCTTCCCAAGAGCCAAGTACTCCAAAATGTCAGATGTTTGTTAAACATTGACACGCACACCAAAAGAGGGCCCCTGCTCTGGAAAGCAGTGACAGTCTTCTCTGCCTTCCAGGGGTGCATGAACCAGGCCCTGAAGTAAAAATAGTTGTAATTTGTCCAAACAACAACATTGTAAACGTTCTTTTTGCCAAAAGTAACATTTGGCTATAACAAGCTCATAAATTAAACTTCTCCTGGCAATGCAAAATTATGCATTACTTATGCCTCTAGTTGATCCGACTTCCTACTGAATATGTCAAACACTAATTAAGTACAAAAGGAGGATCCAGCCTGGCAAGGATGATTTCCTTCATTTTAGTGGAGCAAAAATTTGGTGTGAGTGGGAAGCAAGGTAGGGGAAATGTGGGCAGAAGGGACCTTCACAGGACAGGGACCTTACATACTACTTGCTGCATTCTGTTTGAAATGGACTTATCTCAGTGTCTTTCTTTTAAGTTTTAAGAAAAATGTTTTTTTGCTTTCAGCTTCATTAATGAGACTCCACTTGAGTGAATGTTTTTTGAGCATACCTTACTTCTGGCTTCTGGCCAGCCCTAAAAGCAGTTGTGGTTTCTTCACAGAAATACAGATCTTCACAAAAAATAAAACTTTTCAGCTTGTAATTCCCCAGTGGTCGCCTCTCCAGCCAAATCACCCTTGGAAACATACTTTAAACCATTTGAGCAGGGAAAAATATTTGGAACTTTGCCTGTTTTGCTAAGGCTCAGCATCAAATTACACAGACAGAGCTTCTGTTTTTTTAAAAAATATTTTATGTCTATACTATTTTAAAGTACATGGAAAGTAGTATTTTCTTAAATAAAATAAAGCTTACTGGCGCCAGTATTACATCAGTGACTGTAACCATTGTGTGCTTGTATCCCTGGTAAGGATTTCTCAATCTTAATGCAACTGACTCAGGACACCAGGCTAGATGCAGTAGGAGATGTGAACGCAATTAAGTCCTTCCCTGAGTTCTTTAGAAAAACAACACGACTATTACTATTTGATTTATGCTTCTCAGGTGATGTATGCCACATCCTTCATCTTTTAATGGAGAGTATGACTGAAAACTGGGATCTAAGCCCAGTTTCATGTTAGAACATTTTTTTTTCATTAGCAAATAAGAGCCAGAAACTTGCAACACTTACTAAGACGAATAATCATCAGTTTGGTCTGCAGCTTAGTGAACATAGATGGAGACAAAGGGGCCAAGTCCTTAATTGGTACAAAATGGCAAAGCTCCAGGACTTAAAGAGACTTCAGGGGAGCTCAGTCAATTTATGCTTGCCAAGGATCTGCCCCAAAACATCTGCCTATGCATATGTAGGCTATGTGTACACAAGCGATAATCGTGTGACATATTGTACTACAGGGCATTTGATAAAAAAATAGCCAAGCAATTTAATACATAACTACGATTGCGTCACCTGCCCATTAATCAGTCTCCCTGATTCAGTCTGGCGTTCCTGGTTCTTAAGCTGCTTCAAACAGCACCATTTATATTTTAAAGCCAACCTGCCATGGAAGTATTTCCTCCCTCCCCCCACCAAAGAAGTGGGATTTCCTCAGAAATTATACCCGCACGAGGTCCAGGACAGGCAAGATTAATTCTGAAAATTATGAAATTGTCCTGGTTTTAAAGATGTATTGTGTGTATTGTCCTAGTCCATGAAAAGGAAGAACTTTAGCAGCTTCTCAGCAGACCAGCTCACTGAAATGTAGAAAATCTGAGATGTTGGGCTTTACAGCAGTGAATTTTTATTCATGGAAGTGATCTTAAATTATTCTAGATATGTTCTAAAAGTAATCTTTTAAATTTTTCTCTTCCTTGTGGCAGTCAAGGTACTTTGTTTAACAGGCCAAGAGATACAAGGAACACTCTCCAGAACACATTTTTCAAAGTTCCAAAGTATTTTATATATAACATACATGGCAGGAACAGCAAATCCTGAAGCTATGCTAATGAAACTAAGCTGCCACAGAATGTCTCCTTGCACATTCTTAAACACCTATGTGAAAAGATTGCTCAGGCTGGAGAGTCAAGCTCTCAATTATTAGGAATAAGAAGTTGCAAGATTCCCCAGTCTTAATGCCATTTGTCCAATCCTTATTACATATTAGTTACTACCTAGCCACACAAACCTCCCTCTAACACATCCAAGATGTGCTTCATTCAGTAAGCAAATGGCTATTCTTTATTTCTTTTTGGTCTTTCCATTTCTCACATGGGCCTCCAATTTATTTGACACAATGCACTTAAGCTCTGCACTGCATGCACAAGTATTCACTCCCTTCTGGCTATGGTAGCGATGCTCTCACTGTGCCTTTGCTAGACCACTTGCAGGTTCAGTGCTCTCTGTTCCTACCCTACAGCCTGGAAGTGTGAAGTACTGAAAAAAAACAAGTCAAAACCAAGTTGTTGGCATTCAATTTTTTGGCATACCTAAAACCGGACTGCATACTGCATATAGGGGGTGTCTGCAAACAGCCTCACTCACTCCTGTGAGCTCTCAGCCATTCTGCAAGCCTGTCTGCAGTTGTGTTCCCTGGACGGGCAGGAAAATATGTAGCTAATTGCTGTACAAGAAGAGACTGACTAAAATGGCGGTCCAGCAGGAGATTTAGAGATTTAGAAGAAGCCCTCATCTGCCTTAACCAGGAAACTAGCTTTTCTTCTACTGCAACTCCCTAGACAAAGTAGACAAAGAAAGACCCGAAAGAACAAATTGAGGGGAAAAAAATATTGTACCTGGTGCCTGCTGGTTGGCTGTGGGCTGTGCTCAGCAGAGATGTCATCTGTGGCAAAAGTGTCTGCTTAATTCTTAAGTATCTGCTGAATTATTTAAAAAACAAAATAAAACATGGTGAGATAAGTGAGGAGTGTTTTCCCCACCCAACACAAGTAAGCAAAGGGCATGAGGGCAACACGTCCTTCTCTTTTTTACCACAAAATTCAAAGGCTTGCTTCAAATTGTAGGACTGAAGAGTCAACTGAAAATTAATTTAAACATGAATAGCATACTTTATTTCCTCTAAAGCCTCTTTAAATTCAACCTGAAGTAGATACGCAGAATGGAAAACTTTCAGCTTGCACAGTTAAAACAATTTGGCAAACTTAGCAGCAACTGTAAGAAGGGGCCTTATAATGGGAAGCATACAGAGACGGTAAGTGTAGTTAACACATCTGCCTGTGAAATGTGGAATAGGAGACAGATATTGAGTAGAATACCAGATTCCAGCTTTGCCCAGAGTGTGATCTGTATCTATTTAATTGGTGCTTATTATTATGGCCTTCATTCTTTTCCTGCATTCTTTTCACATCACACACTGACACTTTGCTACAGACCATGAGGAGTGAAAACAATACAACAGAACACTTTACTGAGGAAATTTTTTATCAGTATAAATGATAACAAGAGGGAAGAAGTACTGTGAAAGAAAAGGAGCAAGGGCTATGAACAAAGACACTGACATGGTACGTACAGTATATTTATTATTTAACGAGGTGTTGTACACAAAGAAATACAATGGGAGAGTGGTACAGGATGTACAAGCTGAAAGAGAGTATGGAAGGCATGGTAGATCTTGGAACAATTGGAGAGGAATGAAAAAGAAAGTGGCTGAGGAGCTCTGAAGCCAGGGGCTGGGAAAGTGAAGGCTGACAAGGTGCACAGGATACAGGTACCAAACTAGGACACCACAACTAACCCGGCTTCTCCCTTTCCTTCACTCCTCCCTCTCTCTCTCATCTCATCTCTGAGAGAGAACACAAAGTTTTATTGTGTTCATGAATTTGTTTTCAGGAGTCACAAATTATGCTGTGATTTTTATCTGCCAAATCTGTGCATGGATCTGGAATGCTGCAGTTGAGCTTCACTTTATGAGAACCTAAGTCAGCAGCACCCAGGGATTTCAGCTAGCATGAGCTCTCCTTTGTTTACATCACTTCTTTGTTTGGAAGGACAGATGGGAGGGTTTGGCATTTCTTCACAGCTTTGTTTCCTCGCTGCCAGGCTGAAGAACCCACCAAGGAATCCTTTGTGCAAATTCCTTTGCACCCCATCTGCTTCAAGGCAGAGAGAACCTTCTTCCTTCAAGGTTAATTTGCTGCGTATACTGTCTTTGACAAATCAAATATCCCTTTTTCACTGCTTCTTTTCAAACCCAAGTTCAATAAATGCCCAGAAAAAAACTGACACAGTGTGTAAATAACTTCTCCAGTCCTATTCTTTTTTGGCCAGAATGCAAACAAGTAACTCATAGCCCACTTTTTTTGCAACTGAGCCTTTCTCCCTGCCACATATTCTCTGGTTTTGCCTAGTCTAGGATTGAAACACAGAAATAACAAAGCTTCCATAACCCTCCAGTAATTTTCTCCAAGGTAAGAATGTCTTTCCTTTCTTAACTTCCTCCCAGTGCTCCCAGTTCCACCTCTGGGTGCTACCCAAAATATCTTAGTCTTTCTATACATCTGCACAAGTGTGCACAAAGCCTGAAAGTCCTGAAAGTAGAATTCCCCTAACCCATGTTCCTTGGGAACTGGACAAACTGCAGAGTCCCTGAAGAGGAGCTCACATTTCCAGTGCTTGCAGACGAGGTTCTCTCCCTTCCCCTACACACATATTGTATCTCTGTTTTGCTGGGGCCATGGTTTGTGCACATGTGGTTTGTATGGAACTTGTCTAGGTCACATTGAGTAGCTGTCTTGGTCATACTACTCCATACTAGATGGTAAGATATTTATGTAACTACAGGCACAAGGCAACCATCTCTTCCTCTGCCTTTGTACTCAGCCCTCAGCAATCAGATTGTGTATTTGATACCCCTCTTTCCTGCTATAAGCCCCCACATTATCTGGGATTTTGCCTGGTCAGTTATTATGGGCAATGTAGAAGACCAACAACAATGTTGGGACAGGGTTCACACTTGCAAATCCCCCACAGTTTATGACTACAACCGATATTTTTTTGGATACCACTGTGTCCAGCCAACACAGATAAAATGCTTCATTCCATGGTGATAGCAACTGCACCTATGCGGTAGCTACATACACCTTTGGTTGTGCAAGCCAGCTCCTGTGCCAGCTACCAAGCCACTGTGCACAGTCCACCCAGGTGAGCACAGGGGGAGCTCTCCTGTGGTCATGCAGAAACATATGGCTGCTTCCATTTGCAAATGCAACATCTTGTTGCCAGTCACAGGAGAACCAATCTGATGTGGGAAGATGTGCTGTGAGGCTGTTGCTGTGAGGTGTTCATTATCACTCTGCTGCTAGTCTGTCTCATATTCTATCTCACATGGCTTGCCAATGCTTCAAAGGTTACTGAAGGCCAAGACCAGGTTATACCTGCTCTCTCTGCATTGGATAGTATTCAAGGATTTCACATTCTTTGCTCATTCACCTTCTATCCGGTCTTTGTACTTTTAATAAAGAGAAAGATGTCCTTTCCCATTGCACTCCACAGACTTTTTGATGACTGTCAGAGTCCATTAATTATGTTCACAGCAACATTTCATTTCCAGGATTTCCTGATCCTTCAGTTCTCCCCAGATGGCAAGCAGAGGCAATTCCTCTTTATGTCTCTGGGCAGGTGTAGAAAACATGGTACAGCAATAATATTGCACAAATGTAAATGGACTGATCCTGAGCAGGATGAGCACTTAAACAGGTAGATGATGTCTCATCACCATGAAAAGAACAGTAGATGCTGGTGCATCCTGGTAAGGATGAAAAATGGAGGACTGCCAAAAGAGCACTCACAGCACATGGACAGAGACATCTGCATACTGACTTAATACTCAGTAAAACAACTGCTCTTTTAAAATAGCAGTATAGAACGTGCATTATCTCACCAGCTAATACATGCTAAAACATTGTCTTGTTAACAGCGGTCATTTCAAATGAACTGTCCATCCCCTTCCACTACCTTGTAGACAAGTCTTTAGCAAACATTTTTCCAAATAGTTCTTGGCAGTTCTATAACCCAAGCCTTAGCACTTGAAAAATGGACAGAAAATTGTTTTGGAGAAGGACCAAACATTAACTGTTAAAACTCAAACAAGGAAGTATGAGTCAGGAAACTAATCTTTTTTTATATATCTGAAATGAGAAATGAAATTCAGTTTGGAAAACATTTTTATTAAAAACTGTAGCTGTCTGTACTCTGAAACACCCTGGAGGTCTAAAGATGATATCAGTATAAAAATATTCAGGGCTTCCTGAATATTTCTTTTCAGAAAAGACTTTTACCCCCTTACAATTTCTCTGACCTTTAGAAAACAGTCACTATTTGTATCTTGATTTTTTCAAGATGTTCTCCGGTACATAAAGATGGCAGGGAATTCAATTTAAAAGTCAACTCATGAAATACCATATAACAGTCAGAAGGCAGCACTGCTTTAGGCAATATTGTATTAATTGAACAGCCATTCAAAGCATTTTGGAGCATATTATATCCTATTCAAAGGCATTCACTTCATTCAATGCTACAGCAAAAGTATTTTACAAGAGAGAGATGATATTTGAACTATCCATAGGCATATGGATAAAATGCACAGTACTCAGCTGTAATGGAGATGAGTCAACTTCTCTCTTTACAGAGGACTCTCAAAAGGATTGATAAGCAAAAAGGTCCTTTTCTTTTCTTTTTTTTCTTTGCAGGGAACAAGACTTTCACGAGCTCCCACAGAACAGCTACAAAAATACCTTCAGTCTGTCATCTGGAATTCCTAAAGGTGACTTGTGGATTTGTGGCTAATGAAACACTGCAAAATAGCACTCACCATGTTGTAAAATACCCCTAATGGTTTATTAGCCTCTTATAGGACAAAAAAAAAAAAAGAAAGGTGTCCCAAGCATGTTATTCTGTTGCAGTCATACAAAGCAAAATGTTAGAAAGAAACAATGTCAGAACTGAAGAAAACATACCGCGATTTCTCTGTGACATCAAAAGTGGATTACGGATGATTTGTGACATTACAAAGCAATCACTGGAGACCTAGGGTCCAATTAAGGATTCTCACGGATGAAAATCAGTACGCTTTCTCATGATTTACAACAAAAATTTGGTCACCAGAAACTTATTCCACTTGACCTTATCCAGCACAAAAATTTGTTCCTGAAACAGGACTAGCTCATTCCACAGAGAAGCCATCTGATAAGAGTAGCAGTGGGTAATAGATTACTTAGGGTTGAGAGCAAGGGGAGGGCACTGAGACAATTACTTTTCCCAAGGTTCAGAAAACACAGTATGCATTATATATCATAGAAGGGTTTTCATGTTTCTGTTTTTCTACTGTTACAAGACAAGATTTAGTAAAGTACAGGAAATTACCCTATTTCTAAATGAATGACCTTGTACACTACCTCTTAGCTGAATAAAGAGGGAAGCTGTTTCCTCCTAAACAACGCTGCAGTTCAATAACTTGACGGTTGTGGGGGAAAAAAAAATCATACATTTGTATCTTTGTCAAATACAAAGCAGTTTTAATAATTTTCATTTACTGAATTTAGCTTTGTTTAATGTGTTCCAATAAAAAAAATCTATGGCAGACAAAAATATTCCAGTGCTATAACCAAGAAAGCTTGCAGGAAAATGCTGAATGGCTTTACATTCCTGGAGAAATACTGACCCAAATTGCAGGACACTGCTTGCTAATGAAATTGGTACCTATATTTCTAACAGCCATGACATAACTGCAGTTGGGTTTTCACTATGTCGCCAATGTGGAGAAGAGATTCCACCTTCTCACTGTTGCCAGGGCATGTTCCATGAACAAAGCCCATTTCCATCAGATTTCCTCAGGGACAGACCTGTTCCCTGAACAAAAATCTTTCCTGATGTAGATGGACTGTATAGACACTTCCCTTCAACCTTAAATCTGCCCAGTTTTAAGCACTTAAGTTGTAGTTCTGGTAAGAGTATACACAGGGCTTTTTGCTGGCTATTTGTACAGGGGTGACTTTCATCCACCATGATCCTAAATGCCTACTTGTTTCCAAAGAGATATAACTTGTATTCTTCCTGTGCCTTTTCAGGTGTGCAGTCTGAGCACATTAACTTAATTATTACATAGCTGTACCTACACAATGGAAATTCTCACATCCAAAGACATGCTGCAGATGTGAATGTTACTGGTATTACACTGAATCTAAAAGGCCAAAAGTGGAGAATTACGATGCTGTGATCAGGCCATTTTCTCTACTTTATCATTCGTGTTTTCTGCAAAAAACCACAATCCTGTTTCTCTTTTGCGGAGTTGTCAAATCAAAACATGTAAAAAAAGAAGGTATTTTATTCATTGCTAAATGCTTCAGCACAGTCAATGTTAACATGACAATGACAGTGACAGTTCAATATATGTTAATTATCTGAAAACAAGGGAGAAGACAGGACAAACGAGCAATTTCTCTTGCCTGTTATCTCTACCTTTTCGCCACCATTTTCTTTCCTTCCTACCGTCATAATTATTTTTTTTATTTTTTAAGGAACAGATGTCTTGCCACCTCTTGCCCAGCTCTTCAAAGTATTTGACTAGATCTAGTCCTCAGTTTCAAGGCTGGTTACAAACCAGGCCTGATTTGACTGAAAGTGAGAGTTTGCACCAGTCACTTACACACTATTGTCTCAGGCTAGATGAACTCTATCTGCCTAATTCTGAATCCCCTTGAACATCAAAGGTCTAACTCACACTTTAGGGTTAGCAGGGTCACATTCCACCTAAAAGAAGACTAATACGGCCTGAACCATTCACAACAAGCTTCTTGTTTCACAGTTTTTGCGCCATTTTCTGTTCTCAAATGATGTCCAAGCAAACTTACATTTTGTCAGATTCTTTAATAGTTCACTAAACACTTTATGTGACTTAATTCAAATACTGGTGTGCTCCGAAATATCTGCTCTGAGCTGAGCTTAAGCCTTGAATATTTGTGATGTGCCATTCAGGCTGCAATTTTCCACCTGTGGTAATTCCTGGTCTCTGGAAGGTTCCCAAATCCACAGAAAGATTTCAAGATGGCCACCCAAATGATCCTGATGCACATTCTCACAGAAATACACTTATGTATGAGGTCGTGAAATGCTTTGCCTTTGGCAAATAATTTTGTGAAAGGAAATTCAGTTAAGAAAGTTGGCAAAAGCCAACCAGAGAGGCCATAGCAGTATCAATAAATATGGGCAAATAGAGGATCTCTTCTCTGCTGTTTTTTCCTATGTGTCAGCAGGGACTGAAAAAAAAAAAAAATAATGCAAGGCCTGAGAAGGCCTAAGAGAGAAAAAAGTAAGGGAAAAAATGGAGGCATAGGGTAAATAAATACAAAGATGGCATCGCCAATTGGCAACCATTCTGCTATGGCATAAAGAATGTTGAAAAAACATAAAAGATGCTGGTACTACCCATGTGCATATATAATCCTTTGATCTCACCTTGAGGAGACTCACTACTGTTCAGTAAGTGTCAGATTATCCACATCAGAACACGCTGCTAAGCTTTCCAGTTTATGAGAATTCACTCCAGTTGAGGGGAAATGACATGTTGGAAGTCATAAGGGCCAGCTAATCCAAAGCAAGCAATCAGTAAATGATCCCACTTTTCTGTCAAAAAACAATGTCTAGAGCAGTTATACAACTCAGGTTAGTTAAAAATGACTATGAAATAGACATATCTTTTGAAAACAGCAAATTATAAAGAGTTTTCAAGCAGGACCAGCTTTGCAATCCCAAAAGATGTACCATGAGTGTATTGAAAAACCCCATCTCTATAGCATCTTCCCACTGGTATGAAAGAAATGTAACAAAAGCAAGTGTTCTGTAACTTGACTCGGGGTGTTGCTGGAACAAATCCAACTTGGGCCTTAAAAAAAGAGGCAAGCAGAGAATAGGGAACTTTCTTTTACAGCTAAATTTAAAGAAGCAAATGCCAAATGTGGAAGGCAAGGACATGGTATAAATTTGTAGGGCTATTTTTCTCCTAATATATGAACCTTTAATTAGGGAATATCCTTTTCACTATTTTTGAGCCTTTATATTAGAGCTTGTAGCCCATAAGCACAAGCAGGGTATCCAGAACAGGGTAAAGACTGTGAACAAAATGAAGAAACAGGTACTAAACACATTTGCGGGGTCAATGTATGAAACTGATGGAAGAACAGAATGAAGCAAATGTAAATGCTATTTACTGGATTTTACATATTTGCGATGGTGTTATACTAAATCCTAACCCTAGTCTGCTTTAGCTCTCCTTAAGGTCTAAATGGTTGTACATCAGAAATGTGACTAGACAATGCTACACAAACAGCAGTTTCACCTGCAGCATAATTAAGTGAATTGGCATGGGTATATGCTAATAACTAACTACTCCAATAATTAATCTTATGAACACCGCAGGAATTAACGTTGATAGCAAATGACCTGGGTGGGAAAATGAAATATAGCTATGCACAATGCTATTTAAAGGCAGTAAAATTTGCAGCAGTTATAAAAGACGTTTCCAAACAAAGAAATCTATTGAAAGAAAGTGGTAGAAACCCCTTAACTTATCGCTTAGGACATTTAAAAATAGGCCAAAATAAACCACTGGAAAATTTAACACAATGACTAATCTCACATTGACTGCATAATCTTGCAATAGGGAGGGACAATGTTCCAAAACCTCTTTTCCATCTCTTATGTCAAATATCTGTAAGCCTCTGGACATGTTTGGGCTATTCAGCCACACATATTAGGTCTGGCTCCAGAAAGCAGCATGATGCCAGTGTACGACTCAGTTCCCAGAGTTTGGGAAATCTCCAGAGCACCGCTGCTGCTAACCTCTTTCCCAAAAGTACTGACTTTAGTCTCATTTTAACAGTTTCCCTAATCTGATCCACCCCTTTTGGAGAACTTTGAAAAGAGCCATTGCCTCAGGCAAGCGGAAAGACAACAGTATGGCTCACCTCCTTGATGCACATGGGGAATGTTTGTTAGACAAAAAAAATACTCATTTGCAGCACATCTGAGAATGGCTGGTAGCTCAGTGTATTTTGATGTATCGAAGCCTTGAACACAGTATTTCACCTGAAAAGCAAGCCACAGTTATTATATGGTTTTGTTACCACATCTCAATATTTTAATGCTTATTATTGACACAGTAATAAGTTTATGACTGACTGTGTTTCTCCATCATTTCTGAGCCCTTAATTTGTGTTAGCTGCAGAAAGGAGATATATTTTCAAAGTTATCCATGACTGTGAATGATTCCCTTTTGAATATCAAACTAGAAAATCTGATTTTCAAAGGTTAGGTGCTCAACATATTCTGAAAATCAGGCTGTCTGGAAATGTCTCAGACTGTGCCCCTAATATGGAAGTAACTGAATCATTCATCACTTTTGCAAATTAAACTTTTAAGACACAAAGACATTTTTCTTTCATCTCCGCATTCAGTTACCCCAGCTAAGGGTGTAGTAGAGGAATGGAGCGGAACTCTACTAACTGCTTTGACATCTTTTAATTTTAGGTGAAGTGTAAGAAGGAAGATGCATGTACCTGCATGAATGTAGCTGCTGTTCTTGTCATAAAATCTGCTAATTACTGAAGCTATCTCCCTCCATATAAAAATCCACCTTAATTCATTCTTCTCCTCTGGTATTTCAAGCAAATGAATAAATGAACTAAAGGGAGTTCAGGCTGCTGACCATACCAAAAGTTGCACTGATTAACTAAGCCAGCCTTTTAAAAGACCTAGTTAAATCAGAGCAAATTCTTGCACAAGCAGACTTAAATTAGTTTATTTATCAAGTAACACTGCTTTATCTGAATTGGGTAATCTAGGTCAAGACTTTGAAATATTTGAATGCCCACTTCATGTTCAGCATACTATTGACTCTATACACATTTTGTTTTAGTTCAATGAAAGAACAAAACTCTTCTAAGAAGGTGTCATAAACAAGGCTGACACTCTTTTATAGCAGGTCAACTCAATAATTAAGACATCACCATTTCTCAACGATATGATGCCAGCTGTGCTTAAAGAGACCTATTGACACACTCCCACAATCAGTTTGCTAACTCCAAATTTATGGTGAATTAGATATTTATTGCTTTAATCAAACTGTTTTGAATGACAGTTTTATTTTAACCACAGCTACTTTTGTGTGTAAACAAGGCCTTAGGCAAATATCATCACAGGGTACATCTAGCGTATCTACTAAATTGAACAGATTGGGGATATTCTTTTGAATGGCATGTTTTGCTGCAGCCATCTTCAAATTCAAATACAGAAATTGAATTTGCGGGTAGAAGAAGTAGGAGACCAAATCAGGTATTACTGTTTCAGAGTACTGGTTACATTTGTGTTAGTGTAATCTGAAACCACAAAAGTCAAAATGCTACTCTTATTTTTGTCCTTCAGACTATATAGAGTGGAAGTCTGCTTACCCACAAAGCTACTAATTTCTGCATGCTTCTCATATATGAAAATTCAGAATTTCCTATGTCTTGCAAACTTGTATTATATGATTTTCAAACAAAGACATCCAGAAAATGAAGCACAAAATCATTAACTGCTTCAGGGAATATCTAGTTGCAAATATTTGAAAAATCAGAAAATAAAAAAATAATCAACAAACCAAAAGCAACAACCAACAAAAAATATCTAACTGCTTTTGCGTGTGTATATGTTGACATGTGCAACAAAAAGAACTTCCATAATACTGTGATGGTTGAAATTGGTTTGACATAGTAACAGCATGTGTGGTTTACATTCATCTTTGTAAACACGGTTATCTAAAACCTTTACCTAACTGACTTAACAGGTGACCAGAAATGTGTTGCCTTCACAATCATTTTTGCCTTTGTTAGGACCACAAGAGGGTTGGAGTCTTTCTCTGTTCTTAGATTTGTTTTAACAGCATGTGTGGTCTAGTTTGTAGTTTAGATTGGAACAGAGTTCAAAAAAGTAAAAGTCCAGCAAAGTACTGTGCAATATTTCCATGTTTACTGTACTGGATTTACACTGGGTAAATCTCAATGATACTTACTATTCCGTATATAAATAACAATCTCCAACCTTACACAGATACTATTCAATTTTGAAGTAAATATAAATGGAAAATGAAAAAAAGTGGATGGACCTCAAGGCAGGGACTGGGGCAGCAAAGTCCCTCCCACAGTAAAAGAACATCAGGTTTGAGACCACCTGAGGAACCTGAACACACGTAAGTCTATAGGACCTGATGAAATGCATCCCAGAGTCCTGAGGGTACTGGCTAATGTAGCTGCCAAGTCACTCTCCGTGATGTTTGAAAGTCATGGTGGTCAAGTGAAGTCCCTGGTGACTGGAAAAAGGGAAACATTGCACCCATTTTTAAAAAGGTAGAAAAGATGCTGGGAACTACCGACTTGTCAGCCTCACCTCTGTGTCTGGAAAGATCATGGAATAGACCTTTCTAGAAGCTGTGCTAAGGCACATGGAGGACAAGGAGGTGATTCAAGACAGGCAGCTTGGCTGCCCCAAGGGCAACTCCTGCCTGACCAATCTAGCGGCCTTCTATGATGGAGTGACTACTGCAGTGGACAAGGGAAGAGCTATGGATGTCGTCTACCTGTACTTCTGTAAGGCCTTTGACAGGGTCCCCCACAACAACCTTCTCCCTAAATTGGAGAGGTATTGATTTGATGGATGGACTACTTGGTGGATAAGGAATTGGCTGGATGGTCACATACATAGAGTAGCGGTCAATAGCTCAACGTCTCGATGGAGATCAGTGACGAGTGTTGTCCCTCAGGGTATTGGGAGCAGTACTGTTTAATATCTTCATCAATGACATAGACAGTGGGATCGAGTGCACCCTCAGCAAGTTTGCAGACAACACCAAGCTGAGTGGTGCAGTTGACATGCCTGAGGACGGGATGCCATTCAGAGGGACTTGCACAAGCTCAAGAACTGGGCCCATGTGAACCCCATGAGGTTCAGCAAGCCCAAGTGCAAGGTCCTGCACCAGGGTCAGGGCAACCCTCACTATCAAAATAGGCTGGGGGACAAAGTGGTGGAGAGCAGCCCTGTGGAGAAGGACTTGGGGGTACTGGTATATTAAACGCTGGATATGAGGCAGCAATGTGCACTTGCAGCCCAGAAAGCAAATCACATCCTGGGCTGCATAAAAAAAAGCATGGCCAGCACCTCAAGGGATGTGTTTCTGCCCCTCTACTCTGCTCTGGTGAGACCCCACCTGGAGTACTGCGTTCAGCTCTGGAGTCCTCAGCAAAGGAAAGACATGGAGCTGCTGGAACAGATCCAGAGAAGGGCCACAAAAATGATCAGAGGGATGGAATACCTATCCTATCAAGAAAGGCTGAGAGAGTTGAGGTTCAGCCTGGAGAAGAGATAGCTCAGGGCAGACCTTATTGTGGCCTTTCAGTACTTAAAGGGGGCTTATAAGAAAGATGGGGACAGATTTTTTAGTCGGGCCTGTAGAGAAAGGATAAGGGGTAATGGTTTTACACTAAAAGAAGGAGGATTTGGACTAGATATAAGGAAGAAACTTTTTATCATGAGGGTGGTGAAACACTGGAATAGGGTGCCCAGAAATGTTGCAGATGCCCCATCCCTGGAAGCATTCACAGTCAGGTTGGACAGGGCTCTGAGCAACCTGGTCTATTTGAGGATGTCCCTGCTTATTGCAGGTGGGTTGGACTACATGACCTTTAAAGATCTCTTCCAACCCAAACCATTCTATGATTCTATGTATGCAGTTAGTCGTTACAGCACTCTATTTGCAGGATGTAAGTCATTAATATCCCACAATTAGTAATGATATTCTGCCTCCACTCTTCCAAACAGGCCCACTCCAGATTCTCTTTATACATCTGTCCCCTTCCCATAAGACAAGACTATCTGCACTTCTTCTTATTCTCTTCTCCCGTAACACCTCAGAGATCGAAGTACACTCAGTTGTTTATGGACTGCGTTGCTCCAATTCCATCCAGCATACATGTTAGTTCATTCCCAGGCTGTTTCCTGGGAGGCAACCAGGGAGTATCTCCATGTGTAACACACTCCAGAGTCCACACAGTTGATCCCACACAGTCCCTCAATGGTACATCAGCAAGCTTTGCTCTACTGCTGTAATGGGTCTGCCTGAGATGCAGCCCTCACTGTGCTGTGCAGTGGTAGCTAGGTAACACACCATCGTTTTCACTACTGCTGAGCAGGGCTCACATAGCATCAAGGCCCCCTAACATTTCCCCAGTAGGCTGGGGGTAGGTGAAAACTTGGGAGGGGATATAGCCAGGAGAGCTGACACAAACTGACCAAAGGGATCTTCCATATCATATAATATCTGCTCAGCAATGTAAGCTAGGGAAAAGAAGTGGGTGGACATCCATTTTATGTTTGTCATCCGGAGCAACCACTACGCGTATCGGAGCCCTACTTCCCAGGAAGTGTCTGGACATCGCCTGCTGATAGGAAATAGAGAATAAGATATTTTGTTTTCTTTCACTTCTGTGCGCGGCCTTTGCTTTTCCTTTATTAGACTGTCTTTATCTGACCCACGAGCCTGTTGTTATATTTTTCTCTCCCCTGTCCAGCTGAGGAGGGTGAAAGTGATAGAGTGGCTTTGGTGGGTATCTGGCATTTAGCCAGGGCCAAACCACCACACCCACACATTCCCAAATCAGACCCCATAGTATGCAACACATAGTCTTAAGAACCATGCTATAAACAAATCACTGGCAGTCGGCAGCATTCATTGAGTGCAAAAAGGCTACAAAGTATCATAGGGTGTCAACAGGACCCCAGACTGATTGGTGAGCAAGCATACAAGTGCAACCTGTTCCGGAAGGCATCAATCCTAGATCATATATAGGTGAATCAGTTCAAAGTAATTGGCCTGAAGACCAGGTGCTGAACGCCCTCAATAACATTCACTAGACTTTACACTGGCAAAGATAACCTTAAAAATGTACAGCCAACGTAACAATGGCTAACTGATCCTACAGCATGAAGTGCAGTAGTCTCATCAGCTACAAGTTTCAACTCAATGGAGTGATTGTTGATCAACACAATTACTTATTATCCTCCTTGTTCATTATTTTCCTGTCTAAAGAAGAGAGAGGAGGGATGCTTACACTGGAAAGCCCTACACATTCTAGTGAATAAATTACTATTTGGGTGAGTATTCACACCTAGTTTAGGTGGCTAATTTAGGACACCAATCTCCCAAACAGCCCTGCACAGTCAATAAAAAGATAAACTACTCCAGATGTGGAGCAAGAACTTAATGCCTTCACTTGCTCTTACTTCTCCATTGAAACAGACACCACTTGTGAAAGCATAACATTCATTCCCCCCATCCTCCCACTCTCCCCAGTTTGTGCTGGCAATTTCATAAGTCACAAGGTTTTTCCTTTGTAACTTTAGAGTGCAGAAGTTATTATTTATGGGTCTCTAAGGGTACATCAAATCCAAGAACTCAGCAGTATGCACATGTCCATATTCAGTCATCTGCACAGGCTACTGTGAGTGACACCTTACCAGGCCATTTCTACAGAATGAATGTTGGTGTATGGGTAGGACTTTTATTGCCTCCCATGACCCCATGCACCGTAATGCCAAGGTTCTGAGAACAAGTGAGTTTGGTAAGAGCTACCCTTCACTGACAGATGAAATCCTCTATTAGTAGTGAATTCAACCCTTTCTTCAAGAAGAAAAAGTGCTCTTTCACTATGTATCTCCATCAGGCACATACTAAGATATTACTGGATGCACAAACCAAAATTTTATCAGCTAATTAATTCACAGGACTTCTGCCAGACATTTTTAACAGTCATAAATCTCTTGAAATGCAGAAAAAGCAATATAATCCAATAAATGAAATGTGCTTAGAAATCACTTGAGAAGAATTAACCACATATATAGGGTAATATTTTTAATTACACCTGAATGTGAACTGCTAAATGTTAAGGTCAATTGCTTTCATGTCTATCTGATTTTCATATTTTCTGAACACTCTCTCTCAATGTAAAATAAGTCAGAGAAATAATTAAAGAAAACACGAGTTGAAATGGAGATCCATTAGGAAAGGGTGTGAAATAAAGTGGGGGAAAAGACATCAAGATTAAACAAAACATGTCCATGAGTTTTTCCAATAAATCCAGATCAGATACATACCAGCTTTTCTGGCTGCCAAAATGACCCCTAGTGATGGAAGTCTACTACTCTATAATAATTTGGGGAGCTGGTGTAAATAATTAATTGCTAAGACAGGAAGGGATGGTGAATAGAAAATGTAGCAAATGTGGAAATTCAGAAAGCAATTAGATCTTATTTTTACTGTCCAGTCACGGGATATATTTTCCTATATGGTGCTTTGTGAAACAGAGCAAGAATTGCCTTCGTCATTACTTTTAGAGTTACTCTGAAAATGGAAAACCTGAGGTTGAAATACCATTTCTGTTGTTAGAAAACCTGCACCGAAGAAGATGGACCAGAGTTATTTCCCTAGGTTTAGTTCACACAAGAAAATACTTCCTTCTTCCACAGAGCACCATGAGCCCCACAGTCCTTACCCCAAATGGCAGTTAAAAATATGGACAGAATCCAAACGCTCATTAAATAAAGACAGACTGTATGTTTTAAACCATTTAAAGAAGTTAATTTATTGACAAAGGATATATAACCCCAGATGTAGATGATCATATTCTACATAGCTAAAAGGTATGGAAAGTGAAGAGCCCAGATATTTTCTGTGACGATTTTTGTCAGTTGTGTGATACCAAAGATAATTCCAAATACCAAGCTCCAAAGTCAACATTTCCATTATTATATTACTGTATGAAACTTGCATTTTTTTAACTGAAAGGTGTATGTGAAAATCTCTGCCTGTGAAAGATGCAATGCTTCATGCCATGCCCTGCCTTTCAGACCAGCAGGCAAAATGGACACTGTCCTCAGTCAGTGAAGTCTGACAGCACTAGTAGCACCACGCATCGTTCTTCCTCCTGCTCAGGCAGCACCACAGCAGCCTCTTCCCAGGCTCCTCTACTCCCCCTCCTGGGAGGTTCGAAGTTCAGCTGCCGCCATTCCTTACAAAGAAAACAGCCTGCTTTCTGCTCCAGAAACGAAGGACAGCCGAGCTGGATGGATTTTGCAGATGAAGGCAGGACTGGGAAGGGGCAAAGCTCATCCCCCAGCTGTCCACCGAAGGCAGCCCCACTGGGACAGATAGCCAGCCATTCCTGCTCTCCCATGCTGGGGAAGCCCAGGAAGCCCCTGTCCCATGCCAAGGCGTGATCCTGCCCCATTGCAATCCCCTCTCTCAGACTCTACGCCTGGAACATCTTGGCATCCAGGCCCCCTTCTCTCCAGCTGCACTAACGTGGACCAGTTTCCCTATCAGGCATTGCAGCAGCACTCACTTTGCATAGCATCTGCAATGTCATCTCCAACTTACTCACCTCAAACAAGCTGACTTCCACCACTAATGGTGTTATCAGTAAACAGGGCTGCAAAGTAATCCATGAAGGAGCCTAGTGTAGGCAGCAGTGTGTAATTACTGAACCTTTCCTGAGTGGCATCTGGCATTTTTCATAACATTATTAAACAAGAATTAAAAGAAAAGGTTCTCAATTAGGTGGATGAAGGCAAGATTTCTGAATGCAGTTTTCATGGATTTAAAAACACAAGCCAACACAACTTTTGCACCAGAAGCGGCAAAACGGTACTGAAGGAGAAACACAAGCAGCTTGTAAAACTGATGACAATGGAGCAAATCCTTCCAAATGCCTCTCAACACATCAATCATACTGACTCCCAGCCACATCACACCGCCATTCCACCATCCACGCGCTTTCAGACAGACATCAGTCCACACTGCACACGATCCCAAGATCCCCGAGTTTCTGGAAAATACATTTAGTCCTAATTTTTGTGACAGATGGAGTTGATAGTCTCAGGATGAAAAAAGCGCCAGTTTTGACAGGCAGCAGATACCGATGCCCCTTGTGGTTGGAGACGATGATGCTCTGGAATTAAGGTAGCGCTGAACTGAAAGGCAATGGGTAAATGCACTACTACTTACTTTGTTATGCTCCTCTCGTTGTGCCTTGGTATTTATATTTGTGTACCTACGTCCTTAAAAGCACAGCAAAGCGAACGGAGAGTGTAACAGGAAAGCAGGACGCCAGCCAGGTATTTTGCTTTCAATGAAAACACATTTCACCCTCTGAACTAACAGATTTTACACAACATTTTACTAGTTGGCAGAGCTTATAAAGTATCAAAGAACTATACTGAGATCTACTGTATTTCTGTCATCAGGCATCCTCTCAGGCCAGTGTCTTAAACCCTTGCACAAAAACCTCAGGCGAGAAGCTGAGCTGAGTTAGTTTAAAACCGGTGGGGAATGCGGCAAGTGGAAATACAGTAGCAATACTGAAGGCACAGCAAAGTAGTACTTACATGGTCGCAGTACACCACTAATAGAGTTAGCTTTGCTCTCCCTGAAACCAGGAGCTCTGTTTAGACTTCAGTAAGAACAGTCAGTCCCATTTTGAGCCTGATCCTCCCTACCTTTCAGAAAGCAGCTCTGCTCTCACTTGAATCAGTGGGAAGTTTGGGTACACACATCACTCAGGCTAGAGACCTTTTTTTTATTTCCTTGATGCAAGGAGCAGGCCCAGTTTAAGAGCCACGTCCCTACACAAGCAGCATGCAGATCCACGCCGCCCGCCCTTTCGCCGACGCGGCACGGTGCTGCCGGGAGCCCCTCCGCTGCCGCCCGGCCAGCCCCGCCGCGCCGACCCGCGCCGCCGCCGCCGCTGCGCGCCTCTCGCCCGGCCGCCGCGCCGCCTTAACGGGAGGAGGGGCTCCTCGGGGGGCTGTCACTCTCCTTAAGCCGTTCCTTTCAAGCTTTGAATGTGAGCTGCCCTCCAGCCCCCCTCTCTCCTTCCCTCCCTCCAGCAGATCGTAAAGAGAGGAGGGAAATAAAAAGTTTCAACAACAGGCTGGACCAATGGCAAGTGGCGAGGCAGGGAAAGGGGGCCGAGCGAAGGGAGAAAAAAGTGGAGAAAAGGAGAAAGAGAGCGAGAGAGCGCAGGCTGGGGGGATGTGTAAAAGAAGAAGCGTTGCTAATTTTTTTTGTTTGTTTGCTTTTCCATGCATGCATAATGGGGCCTAATCAGAGCACGTTGCTGCTGCTTGGAGGGCACTTTTGTATTTAAAGCCTTGCAAAGAGAAAAAGATCCACAGACGGATCCGCAGAGCAGCTTGCAGGGCTTGTTGACAACAGAAGCAGCATCACTCGCCCAGAAAGAAAGAGACCCTGAAGGCTGCCTCTTCTCCTTTCCCCCTGCTATCTTCTTGCTAGCGGGGAAAGACATTTCTTCTCCCTGCCACCCGAAAGCGCAACCAGTGCCGAGAGGGAGTGAGCGGAGCCGGGACTGTGAATGGGATCGGAGCGGCTGGCATGTGCAGAGATGCTGCGAGCGGAGAGTTAAAAGCTCCCGAGGAGGCGGCAGCAGCAGCTGGGCATTTATTCTGTGCAAAAAAAAAAGAAAAAAAAAAAAAAAGAAAGAAACGGAACTGCATGAGGAGCAAGACAGCACCATGAGCTCTGCCGGCGCAGCCTGCAAGTCCCCGAGCGCACTGCGAAGCCGCTCTCCTCCGAGCCCCTGTTTGCACTGATTCCCCCCCACCTCTCCGGGCTCCTTCGCCGCCGTCGCCGCCTCGTCGAGCCGGGAGCAGCGGGTGGGGGGCACAGGACGGCCCCGGACGCCTGCTTCGTGCCGCGGCCCCGCCGGTTTCAGCTCCCGGCGGCTGGAGGGCCCCGGAGCCAGCGCGGATGGATTGATGCGAGGAGACCTCATGCACACGGCCGGCGGGAGTTTTGCAAACTTTTCCACGGGCGGCAGCTCCTTCTCCTCGTCCTCCTCCTCGTCTACCAGCGCCTCTCCCCCGCTCGCCCGCGGCAGCAGCCGCCGCCGCTGCCCGCGATGGGGGCCCGCTCGCCCGCTCGGCACGGAGGCGGCGGCGGGCTCCGCTGGCCGCGGCCGGCCGCCTGGCTGTGGCTGGCGGCGGCGCTGGGCGCCGTGTGGCCGCTGCGGGGCTCGCTGGTGCAGGGCCGGCGGCTGATCTGCTGGCAGGCGGTGCTGCAGTGTCAGGGGGAGCCCGAGTGCAGCTACGCTTACAACCAGTACGCCGAGGCGTGCGCCCCGGTGCTCCTGCAGCAGCCGCCGGCGGGAGGCGGCGGGGACGGGCCGGCGTCCGCTGCAGGCTCGGCCGCCTCCTCCAGGCGGCGGTGCCCTAGCCACTGCATCGCGGCCCTCATCCAGCTCAACCACACCCGGCGCGGCCCGGCGCTGGAGGACTGCGACTGCGCGCAGGACGAGAACTGCCGCGCCACCAAGCGCGCCATCGAGCCCTGCCTGCCCCGCACCAGCAGCCCGGCGGCCGGCGGGCCCGGCGGCGGCCCCGGTGGCGGCGGCGGGCCCGGCGGCGGCGGCCCCGGCGTCATGGGCTGCACGGAGGCGCGGCGGCGATGCGACTGGGACAGCCGCTGCAGCCTGGCGCTCAACCGCTACATGACCTACTGCGGGAAGCTGTTCAACGGGCTGCGCTGCACGCCGGAGTGCCGCGCCGTCATCGAGGACATGCTGGCTGTGCCCAAGGCCGTGCTGCTCAACGACTGCGTCTGCGACGGGCTGGAGCGGCCCATCTGCGAGTCGGTCAAGGAGAACATGGCCCGCCTCTGCTTCGGCGCGGACATGGGCGGCAACGGCGCCGGCAGCAGCGGCGGGTCCGACGGCGGCCTGGAGGAGTACTACGACGAGGACTACGAGGAGGAGCCGAGCCAAAAGGGGAGGGACGACGCGGAGGACAATGCGGGCTCCGAGCCCGGCTTCCCAGTGCAGGCGGATAGCGCCGGCCGGCCCGCCGCCGCGGCCTGGGCGCTGCTGGCCTCCATCTTGCTGCCGCTGCTGCCGCGGCTCTAGCTCTCTCCCTCCCTCCCTCCCTCCCTCCCTCTGCGCCGGGCCGGGCAGGGCCGGTCTCTCCGCGCCGGGTCGCCGCTGGCCTCCTGGCGGGCCCGCCGCGGCGGCAGGGAGCCCGGCCGGCGGGGCAGCTCCGCGCGGCGCGGTTTTAAACATGCCGACCGTTAACCCGCCGACCGGTAGTGCGGGTCCCCCCCGCCCCGTCTCCCCGGAGGCGGCGGTGCCCCCTGTGCCGCGGCCCGCAGCGCCAGTCCGCGCCCTTCCCATGGCCTGGCCCGGCCTCCCCGGCAGCCTTCGGCTGGCGACGCCGCCGCGGCCCTGCAAACCGGCCGCTGGGGCAGTGCCCGGAGCGGGCGGCCACCGTCTGGGGCCGCTTTTTTTGTCGGGTGGTGGTCTCGAGTGTGCACTATGCAATTGCTGCCGCCCTGCCTTGGCGTTGGCAGCGAGCGGACGGGCTAACAGACTGCTAGCGAGGCTGCGGCGGGCCACCCGCTGCCGCCAGCCGCGCCCCGGGAGGAAGCAGGAGCGATGGCATGCTAGTGGTGGCTTTTTTGAAGCTTTTTGACATGGAGGTTAGAAAGAGGTGAGCTACCCAAACTTGCTGCCAAAGCTGTTGCCGTACTGGTTAGTCAAGAACTTGATTATCACATGCTCTTGTGATGCAGGGGTGCCCGAACGGTGGTTATGCCGCATCTGCCGTTAATTAAATTCAAGGAAATAGAAGACTGAGTAAATTCTGTGGTTTACAGCACTCCCTCTTGCACACACATCCTCCCTATAACAAAAGCGTGCCAGCAGCTGTCTCTTCCTCTTAAACCTAGCGACATAAAAAAAATTTGTTTTTTCAGAGTTGTTGGCTATACTGAACAATGCAACTTGTGTTTTAAAAGAGCTCTGCACTGCCATCTTTGAAAGACACTTTTAAACTCGAGAACATGTATGTACAAATATCCTGAAAAGTTATATTGCCTCTCGTCGTATCAGGGTGCTGACCTCTGGTAAATCTTATATTAAAAATGTATTTAAAACTGGGATTTGTTACCAGTCGCTCTTCTTTGTATATAGAATTTTATAAATTGTATGCTTTGGGGATAATTTATTTAAAAAAAAAATAAAAGTTTTAAATCCACATCTTATTTGCCAGATAGTTGCATTTGTTAGTCTTTTCTGGAAAGGTACAGATTTCACTTTGTGGTTAAAGGGATACCAGCAACAGTGATTCAGTGAAGTATTCTCTAGAACATCAAATGTACAGTGTAGTTTACAGGTTGGAAGTTAACTTTCTTGTTTGGAGAGACTTTATGAATGTTGTAGAATTGTATGAACGCATCTCTGAGCTGCCTTAAACCTTGTGTATTTTTTATAGGAGTCGTAAAAAAGGCCCGTGTTTTAAATATGTATGGCTTTTTGTATTTCATAAACGTGTAAATTAGTAAAGAAAGAGCTTTAAATAATGAATGTGGTGAAATTGTTTTCCAGGGACACTTGAACTCTCAGCAGCCGAGGGGGGGCGGGGGGGGGGGGGGGGGCAGGGAGCAAACCGCAGGATAACAAACCAAAAACAATCAACAAACAACAATCTCTGTCTGCCTGTAATACTTTACATAGATGTAAATTACTGCTATTCTAACGTTAATGAATAATTACATGCAAGAAGTAAATACAGCTTTGAAAGTACTCCTTTAAAAGAGTGGTTGATTTTATAATGCGTTGGCATGGTAACTTGCCAGTGCCAGAAGAGACTAAAGCAATTCAAGGACACTGCTGCTGTATGTATGTAGAATTGGGCTTTCTTCGTGAAGTGGAGGCATGTTGGTCTCACTGACAATCTTAGAAATGCTCTTGGGCGTGCAAACAAGTAAATGGTGAGAAATACATCACACAGAGGTGTCAAGCGTTTAGAACAAGGCTTTGCACAGGCAGTGGCGCGCGCATCAAGGGGGCTCCCACAAAACACACGGAAGTTTGCCATTCAGCCTGCCTTCTCCCACAATGAAGAATGCGAAAGTAAACACACTGGAGGGATCAGCAATTACTAGATCTTGTAATATTGTTCTTGGGAGTTGCTTTGCATCGTGTTGAAGCCTGGTTTGCTGCCAGAGCTACTGATCTACACTCAAACGCCCTTAGATAAATAATTACACTCTTAAGCTGTGTCGAGTGCAGATACACTTGACCTTGTAAATAGAAATGTTTGCAGTAGGAATAAACTCCAGCATTGGAAAATCTTTTAAACATTAACACAAAAGAGAGACTTCAGTCCTCTGGGGATTTGAGTTTGGATTGCTTCAAGCTAGGCACTCACAAAAAAAAAAAAAGAAAAGAAAAAAAAAAAAAGGAAAAAAGGGGGGGAAGTTTATTTACCTTCTATTCATGGTGTTTATTTAAAGCTTTTCGTTTTAAATGCCGTAATTGGAAGGCAAGTCAGAAGTTTAAAAGCTACCACAAATAAACTTTAACTGAGGGGGTGACAGATTAGCAAGATAGTGTCTTTTTCATCTTACCAGATCTCGACAGAGCACAAGTCCACATCTGTCTGTTCTATAAATCAACAAAGTTAGAAATCCCTGCCTCTGGATTAGTTATTTCAATGACAGATTATTTTATTATTTCTTTAGGTTAAGAATTTGATTAGGTTGCCCAGTGATAGACAGGCACAGGCACACGTGTGCACACATAAACCAACCCCCAAATAGCTGTGATACTGAACAACTGTATGAGTATGGTGCATGGCTATGATCTGAAGTTCGCTTTTAAAGTCATCTGAACAGTTGAGTAAGCTTATTGTTAAAACAAAGCTAGAAACGTCATTTCTTCAGGAAGAGGACAGAGTGTTTGGGTGAGACTTGTAAATAGAGTCAGCTTTCTTTACAAAATGCTGAGTTCACAATTGGGTAGGGATGATCTTAAATATTTTCTCCAGTTCTTCAGGAGATCCTGAGAAACATATTTTAAGTTTGTCAACAGTTGGCCCCCACAAGGACTATTTAACTCATTGATGAAAAATTAAGTCCCAGCTAAAAGCCTTTATTTTTCTTCAGCTAGGAGTAAAGACATTAGCACTAGAAAAGGACTGATAATTAACTGCTACAATAAACTCAAGACTTGATTTTACAGGCTCCTGTTAAATGCATCTGCCTGGAATAAATCAACACTGAGCACCACTTAGACAGGGAGGACTTATCTGTATGCTTCCTTCTCCGTGGAAAGTGGATTGTTTTAATTTAAATAATTGTACAATAAATACAGCTGAACTAATTCTGTACTGTGAGCTCGTCCCCATAAGCAGATAACTCTGTGGATTTTCTTGTGTTGTTGGAGTAAGCAAAATTTCTGGGAAGAATGGCTGCCTGTAGTGGTATGTGTCCCAGCCAACAAAGCCTGTGCAGATGTTGATGTCCATCAAATTCGTATTTCTTTTGCTTGATTTTGAGACAAATGGAAATTCTTGGAATGTCAAGGGGTGTAGCAAGGACAGCTTTAAGCGAGGAAAAGACTTCATGTTCCCTGACAGAGGGAGATTTTCCACAGGAAAGGAAGTTCTCTCATTTGTGTGGGTATTTGAAAGTGCGCCTTGCCAGGGTCTTGTCCAGCCAGTCTCTTCCAGGGGGGAGAAGGAACTCTCCATCATTTCATGTAAAATAATCCAGTAGGTTCTGCTCCCTTTTTATTCCCAGTTACCAGGTTTGAATTCTTGGTGACAGTTTATTTGTCTTTGCAGGCACTTCAATGACAAATGTTTAAGGGAGTGTGGGACAATGGTGGAGAACAAGGAGGCAGTTCATTGAACTGACAGTGACCATACAGTAAATAGAGGGAGATTCAAGCTTCACTGATCACCCAAGCGCACAGCAAAGCTTTTGTACGCAATCACAATGGACATAACATAAGGTCTCTGTTTATTTTTAACAATATACACCAATGTATACAGGCAGGCATACGTAATTTTAAAAATTGTTATGAAACAAAGCCTTACAATGACAGAAAGCAAAGCTGTGGTTTGTCCAAGTCTTTCACGGTCACATGGAAAAGCATGATGGATTTTAATTACAATCTCCTGTCCACTCCTCCTAAGAGTTGTTAGTGTACCAGATCTCTCACTGCAGGCATGCATCGATAGCGCGTATCTATGGTAGGACTGGAAAGGTGTCTGCAGACAACTTTGTAGGTGCAGGACAAGAAATTCCATCTCAATTCAATGCAAAACCAGTACTTGCTTTTTGGTTTGTTTTTCCTTTTGAGTATGCTGGAGGAGGGTGAGAGGAACTCCAAAATAGCCAAGGTGCATGTATAAAAAGTAATGGGACACATAAGCATCACCAGCTGAGTCATGGGAAACACTGCTTGAGTGACTGAGTTGCATTGCACCTTCAATGTCACTAAAGCAAATTCAGGCCTTCAATAGATTTTGTTCCTGTCCCCAGTAATAACGTCACACACTGCCACGCTGCCTGTGCTTAACATATGCCTTGCAAGTCCTCAGGAAAAGTAGGTAGTCTTTCAACAGGAAACATTTTCAAATGGGAAGAGCAGTGCTTCTCTGTGAGATTTCAAGTCTGTGATACAAATTTGTAAGCAGTAAAGTCGAAAGTTACTGTATTTTACTTGAGGCATTGGCTGTGGTAGACAGTTGAAAAGGCTCACATTGACTGTCTGAATGACATAAATAATCCGCTATTAGCATAAATACTTTCTAAGACATCCATTTAATCAATTTCTTAAATAACAGAATGATCTACTACAAAATAGTGGACTGTATACACTATATTTTGGCACAAAGATGGTCATTCTCCCACTAGTAACCAGGGGCTCTAAATAAATGATTTCAACAATGTTTTATTAAAGGAGGACAAGAGCCCTCGAGCTGCATTAATCGGGGAGAAGTCGAGTGGCACTTTTGTTATGGAAATGTTAAACACATAATAGTTCAGGCAAACAATGTGGAGCCACTTCATTCTCTCAGCCATGCTGACACCTCTTAAAGAGGAACTGCAGGGAAGGATGTGGGAAAGATTTGCTTTCTGAGGAAGCTTTCAGCTAATATTTTGGATATTTACCTCCAAAACTCAGGCAGTGCAAACGTAACTGAAGGGCATAAAAATAAAACAATAAAGAGGGATGATTTATGCAGCTACTGCTGGTGATCAGCATCTGGTGCCCAAAATCAAAATAGTCATTGACAAACCCCCACCTTTTTTAAAAAAAAAAAAAGTTTTAAAAATGAATTTATTATGAGCCATGTGGATATTATAGTAGAAGATGAATGTGCATGAAGAGAGATATTTGTAAACACATGGTGTAGTGCTAATACTGCACCTTGGACACAGGTCAGGGAAGGGAAAGAGGAACACCTTGGAGGCAGGAAGTGAATGGACTGAAGTTTAGTATAATGGGTCAAATGCTGAAGTGTGAGGTGTAGGCAACCCAGAAATACATGAATGAAGTGATACAGAGCAAAGACATGGTTGTGTGAAAAGAGATTCACTTTCAAAAGTGGTATTTTGAATGGGTGAGAGGAAGAAAGGGTGAGGAAAGGAGATGACTGTTGTGTAATTTGGAGAATGACTAAATAGTGTACTTGCTAATAAGGAGAAAGAAGCTACAAAAAATTATCAAGAGGTTAGCTGAGACACATATTGAAAATAACAGAGCCGAAGGGAAGAAAGGTAACTGGCTTTAGTAATGTTGGCAGGGCCAGAAAAGGAAGAGTGATGTGGAAGTAAGATGAATATTGGGCTTTGGCGAGGATTTTTTTTGCCATCTCCAGATGCTGGAGAAGGAAGTTGTCATCACCATGTTCTTGGTGTTCATGACACTGAACCTTGAACACTGTGTCCAGTTTTGAGACAACTCCTGTCTCAAGTTCAACAAGGATACTGAGAAACTGGAGGAGCTAGTGGAAAGCTGCCAGGATGCCTAGAGTTTGTGGCCAATGAGGAAAAGTTGGGGGAGCTGAACTTTAGTCTGCCTGAGAAGAGCTATCTAATGGCAGCCCATAGCCACTGGAAGGGGACTTGTAAAGACTACAGGGCCTTTCTATATTTCTGTATTTCTATATTTCTGATCTTTCTGTACTTTTATAATTCTGTGATTTTAATGTTCATATGATGATGGAAAATCCAAGATGCTCTCTTTGGGTAGATCTAGAGTGAGATCAGGCTCAGGAATACATGTGGCATACTTCAATGGAGATGGCGATGCAGGAAGGTTGGGGAGAAGAGGTAGCTGTTACACATGCCCACAAGGCCAGAGAGGGTGGAAAACAGTTGGGAAGGGGTCGTTGGAAGTTTAGGAGAAGAATGGAGACCAAAAGATACAATTCAGCCCAGGACTAGGGGACAAGAGGAAGAGAGGAAGTATAATACAAGGGAAATACTGAAATGTGAGGGAGTATAATGGGGAAAAGTAAAATGGCTGCCTGATAGTAACACTTGTGAATTGGAAAATGGGTAGTTTGATTGGAAAAGGGAAGGGCAGGACTGGGAAGAGAATTTGGAGGAAACTGAAAGTGTTTAAGGGACCTCTCTCTCCTTTCCAAGACAGAAATACTTGTTTATAAACGTGTCTTTGGCACTCATCACCGCAGTCTCTCACACAATCACCATATGCCTCAAAACAATAAAAATACAAGAAAAATGGTCTTCTCCCTTATAAGTATGGCTACGTATAAATGATAAGTATGTCTACGTATAAATATAGACAGTGTGAACACAGTCTGTGTTTTTAACATAGTGCTGTCTGAGAGATTACAGTGCTTTGTGTAGTCAAAAAACACACATCCTTGTGGAAATAAACATAGCTTGCTAGATGTCCTCTCTTGATACAGAAATCAAGCCACATCTGTTTATAATGTCTTCTGCTAAAATAATGCAATGACCTACTACTTTATGGTGTGAATGTATATTTGGCTTGCACTAGTTTTCATTCTTAAAAAATATAAGAAGTTAGGGGGTTTAAAAAGAACAAATACAAGCACTATGGTTTCCTGTCATCCACTGGCAATGGTGCTAAGCCTTCTAATTCAACTAGTGATTGCAGTTGAGGAAGTGCTATTGTAGATATGGTCTTTATAGCTTTAGTGTGACTACACCTAAATCTGGAAAATTCCCTATGAAGCTACTTGCCTGTTGTCTGAAACTCTATTGCATTCTGACATAGGAGAGTGAAATCACAAAATGGTTTTTAGACTGTGGAAAGGGAAGTGCCATCAGAATAATTACATGGTAGTGATGGTCTCTACGTTATCTCTTTTCAGGACTGATACTGTCATTCTAAACTCATTAAAACATTTTCAATGTCAAGTAAAGTGGATTATAGCACGAAGTAAAGGAGCAGTCCACAGGAACTCTTATGCTATCTTACGTTTCTTTTTCGTATTAGCGTATTCAGGAGTATATTATATGTTTGGAAATTAGTCTGAAGGACATGGAAAAGTCAAGTATACACATATGTCTTGGTCTGTGCATCTCAGGAATTGCAACCATGGAAGAGAATGCATTGTAGGAATGTATATAGTATAGGAAGGACTGAAAGAACATTTGTGCTATATAGCTTGTCCGAAACATCTCACCTTTTTATGATGGGAAGTCTTGTTTGCATAGTTCCAAATCATTGACTCAGATTAGAGGTAGTCAGAGTTTGCAACAGTGTAACTGTTGTCAGTATGTAGCATATGGCTTTATTTCTGTACTTAGAGTGAAAGATTACTCAGTTAGACAAACGATGGTTGAGAAGCCGCAAGGTTATGTGAATCAACAGGCAACTAACGATTGGGTTTGGCCTGCTGTAGCTTAAAGAGTTGGCCAAAAACCTACTGAGGTGAGTAAAGCTGATTGCCTGGATGTGTTGAAGAATGTGTTACCATGCAAAAGCTATTGCTGGAGTGGAGAGGACATGTTTGGAAAAGAAGCAGATAAGAAAGATACGGAAATATGAGAAACTGTGAAACCTTTTCCCTTTGGGGCTGCATAAAGCTTGAGTGGTTTCATTTTTGGCAATATTAGGTTAAATTTTAGAACATACTGACTGCATTGTAGAGTCTGAATACAATCCCTCCCATTATATTCAGAAATAATTCTGACTCTTTTCAGAGCTCATTTGGAACACTTTGGTCAGAATATCGTCTTGTTTGCCCAGATCTCCGTGCAGTAAGCAAGGAAAAGAGTTGTAGCGACCAAGTGCTTCCTCTGTTTTAAGAAGCATCCTGTCTTGTAAGATAGCTGAAGTCTTGAGTTTTTGGTATTCATGGTACCAAATCTTATTTTCTTAAACAGTTTGATAGGGAAAATTTGCTTGATTTATGAAAACAAGTGAAAGCATTTTGTGGTGATGCTCTCTCAGCCCAGATTTGAAGCCCACTGTGGTCGCAGCACTCTGCTGTGCAAATTGAGAGAGATGGTTGCACATTGGTAGCTCTGACTCATCAGATATTCCTATCTTGCAGTAGGGGTAGCTGAGGCAGAAATTGTTCCTAACCTGGCACTGATTCTATCCAGGCCCTACCCTCATACTAAGGTATAAAAACTGCTTTAAACATACACCTGCCTTTCAGTTGTCTCCTGGGATGCTACATCAGTAGGGCACAGCTGCTTGTAAAAGTATTGCAGCCTTAATCCCTTTTACCCCTGCTGTCCTTCTGTGTAAGGAGATTAAGACAGGGTGCAGAAAGCTGGTTAAACTACCTTTTAACTCTCTTTTTGAGGAAAGTCTTCTACACTGGGCAGTTCTGTTAAAAAATAGGAATAACTGTAGTAAGTCAGATACAGTCTTTTGAAATGATACAGGTATGGCCTAGTCTATAGGAATCCTTTAATTTCCATTTGTTTGGACTGTTTCTGTGATCCTTCAGTGGGCAATCTTTATGGCAAAATAGTTCTGCAAACAATTAGAGCTGCTTTATATATTTATGTTGTCTGTTTTGGGAGGAGTAGTGTGAAGAAGAGATAAAAATGTATTCAGAACTTTAGATAAAATTTGGAGAGAATATTGATAAACTTTTTGTCCTGATTCCTTGGTTCTCAGTGATGATAATAAGCTAAGTAAAAATATAGTGTTATTTTGGAAACGTTTCCCTAACTATTTATAACTTTTACAGGTTTCAACATTTAAGTTATCAGGAGTGTGTAAATACTGACAAAATTGCAATGAATGTGTCAAGACTCTAGATCAGAAGAAAGTATTGAAAACAAAAAATAGTATTTTCTGCAAAGTTATAATATAAATTGTTTACCTTGGGAGATAACATACAAGTAGCCCTGGGCCAGCAAGACAATCTAACGTGTGCTGGAGAAAAAAAAAGTGTTATTTCAGATTTATTATACTAAAAACATAAATCCTAAGAGGGATATGTGCTTTCAAAACTGATTTAATCTTTAAAACAATGGGAGTTTTATTAAAAATTACATTTCACTTTTCTGAATTTCCTTAAATAACTCTGAGGCTATACGTAGCTTTAAAGAAAATAATCTAATGTCACACCAGGGTTGAGACTTTAAACATAAAAACCTACAGGAAATTCAGATCCATATGAGAGGGTTTTTTTATTTTTTAATTTTTTTAAATTTACTTTAAGTAACTGTGTTTAACAATAGCTAAATTCTCACTGTGGAGAAAAAGTGATGATCAGTATAATATACCAGCCAGGCTTGCTTTTCTCCTAAGATTTTTATTCTTCCATTTGTTTCAGCTTTGCTTAAGAAAAAGAATGTGAAAGACACGGTTTCAGAAACACATTGCCACTTTAAGAGGATACAACATGCCTATTAATAATTGTATTACTCTTCTATTATTGTTAAGAATAATGAAGGAATGGGAGCGTTGGCCCCCAAGCTGAATTTATCCTGAAATGTTTTCAATTAACTCTTGGCACCGGCAGGAAAGCATCAAACCTTTCCCATGCTGAAATATGGAAAATCTGCAGGGAACATCCCAGCAGGAGTGGAATTTCATTAAAACAAGCACATCATAATTCAACGACTTCTGCACCCTCCTTAAGCCTTTCTATTGATAAGGAGTCTGAGGTGATTTTTATGGATTTGCAAGGAGAAATGATTTCATAAGATCTTTTCAAAGAGTTTGTTTTGGCTGAGGCTTTTGAGCTATCTGCTCCCTGGTGAAAAAATAGTAAGACATTTGGCATAACTATGACTACTAGATAAGAAGCAGAGCTGAAGAGACTTCAAGCAAAATTTTATCCTTCAGACAACTATTTTTTGTAATCTCTCTAGGAACTGGCTCCACAACTATTTGCCCAGATCTTTTAAAGAAAGCGTTGCCATTGAAACCTGCATTGAATAAATAAACGTGGAGACTAAAACAAGCTTGGGGCTAATTACACATTCAAATACAGACACGGACATTTTAATATTAAATATGCACACACATTCAGTAGTAAAATATGAAATTGAGTGTGTATTGGTTTAATAATATGCTTATCACTTTGTCCAGACATGGGTTGCCTTAAAATGTTTGGCTAGGCTACATGTAAGTAAAACTAACACATATGTGGGATATAGGAAGTGTGTATTTTTAAATGCTGCTGAATGTTTAACACATTTTTGCTACAAAGTGCTCTATGATTTTATCTTGACATAACTCTCCACCCCCTGCAAAATAATTTTTCCTATCAGGATATACCTAAGATATAGAAAGATGAGTTGTTGCTCTTTAAAAAACAATAACATTCATGTTTATTAACTTGTATTATAATCCGGTGTTTAGACTAATCCCCACAAAAGACACAAGCTGCATTTAAAATATAGGATTGAATATCTGTGTTGGTCTCAGTTTCCCTGTTTCAAAGTGGTATTGAAAACTTACAGGAATGTCTTGTCTTTTTTCTACCCAGTGTTCAAAAACCCACCTACTTATTTGCTGCCATTCCCTCAGTCACACAACTACTCCTGAGGCAGGAAGAGTGTCATGGAGAGTTAGGAGAGCAAGCTGCTGAGGCTGGCACCACACAGAGACAGGTTTTGGAGAAGGTGCTGAAGAAGGAGATGGTACCTTGGGTGTGGTTGCAGGGGCAGGGACATCTTTTTTCCCATCCCTATCCCACTGCTCCAAAAATGGCCCCGGGCTAAGTGTCTCCAGTGCTGACTCGAGTACACAGCGTCTCCTCTTCAGATTGAAGTGGTGCATGTTAATGTGATGCCTCAGTTTGCCACACTAACAAGTAATTGCTAGAGTCACATGGTTATCCTTTAGTGAACTTGCACTGCAGGAGCCCTTTCAAGTTAGGCAGGGGCAGGAGAACTTGTATAACCAAATGAGCCCATGTGATTTGAATCCACACTGTCACAATTTCACTGCATGTCTTTCATTCAACATAAACAGAAGGACTTCGCAGACACATGTATACCCATAGTTTTACAACAATCTGTTTTTGTCTTCAGCAACTAAGATCTATTCTGAGATTTCAGCAGAATAATACTCATTTGTAGCTTATGGTTTTTCTTTCACATATATGATAGATAAAGAAGTGAAAGAGTTAGAGTACCAATGGTTCTATTTTACTGGAAGTACTGCAGGATTTTTCTGCCTTCAGTTTGCTGTGTTACACCTACACCTTCTGCAACCTCAGCAACCTGCAGCAAGGAGTTCCACTGCTTAACTATGCAGTCTGAAGAAGATTTTCCTTTTCTTTGGTGGGACTTTGCCACATGAGACCCTATTTTTTGTGGGGAAAAAAAAGTTTCTTGACACCTCAGCCTTGCCCCACAGTGATTTTGTAGCACTTTTCCACTTCCCTTCTCAAGCCTCCTGTTCCATGGAGCCATTCCATCCCTTTGATCATTCTTCCTGCTCTTTTCTGTACTACCTCTAGTATTATCATAATATGTTGGTGATAAGAGGAGCAGATCTGCAAGTGAACTACAGGAAGGCAGTCTTCCCTTCTTTTAGATGGTTTCCAAGTTCAAGAATATGTGGATGAACTTGAACCTATTGCTTCAGAGAATTAATCATGAAAGAGTATTTCTAGCTTGGGGTATCTGAAAAGTAATGATCAAATGGCTACTAGTGCCCTAAATGCAATGACTTGGATGTCTCGGTTCAGTTCACAGCGGATGAGTGTAGTTGAGGACAGGAATGTAATGAATGCAAGATTAGATTTTTAATTTCTGTCAAAGTTTGTTGCATGATAGGACAAGGCCTTTAGTCTTTTTTCCCCCTTTGTTTTCTTTATAAGATGTCTAAAATGTTGTGACCTATATAGAGAAGGAAATTTAAATTCACTGATTTTTGTGATACTTTTAATGCCCAGCAGCTGGGAAGATTTACCAGGGAAAGGATTGCACTGCACATTCCCAAGTTAATACACACTTCCGTTATTTTTTAGCATTATAACCCAGGCCTTCTGCTGCCATAGTAGCCTTACTGTAGTCCATTCAATGAGTATGACATAGATCAGAAAAGAAAGAAAAGTTGAGCACTACTAGTTATTAAGGACAAATTCCACTTTGATCTCTTAGCTTTTTAAAAGAGTTTTTTGCTGTTCTTATCATTAGGATTTTCTCAATGCACTTACCCTTAAAATGTCCATCACCGCTTGCTACCTTTTCATTTTAGACTGCTATCATGATCTTCCTACTTAAACACAAAAACTTTCATTTTGTGTTTTCTGCCCTGGGTAGTACAGCATCTTGGCATTCAGCCAAAAGGTCATAGTGCGTTGTTTCTTCTGCTTGTGATTTCCCACCATAAGGAGAGTTTAGAGCAGTGCTGTGTCTTGCAGGATATTCCCAGAACTCATCCACTCATCATAAACTCAGTATTATATTTTTAGTCTTATTATTATATTTTCAGTCTTATTAAGGTAGCGTTTTACCACATGAGGTCAATGACCTGGGTCCTGTTCAGTGAGAGAGGAATTCAAAAGCATTTCTTACCAAGCCAGAAATGCCGTTTGGATCAAATTCCTTAGGTCTAGAACACCTGATCTAGCGTACTGATGACATATGTATGATGACATAAAGCTTTATGAATTTAGGACATTTGTTTGTACAGGTTATTTTCAGAAAGCTTTTCAAAATGGTGATTGGGAGAGCACAGTTAACACTGTCAGCACAGACAATAGTGTTTAACAATAATCAGTAACTGGAGTTTAATTCTCCAGAAAAGTCAGGAGTTCACGGTTTCTGTTGACACCAGATGCCTTTTATAAACTCAGCCACAGATCTCAGTGTGGCTTATGAGCTACAATTTTACCTAAGATCCTTCATTACCCTACCCTGCCTTCCCCCAGAGCTGTGAAGAAAAAAATCCTCTCTTTTTTTGTTATTTTACTTAGAAGTATAAGCAATATTAGCCTGGGGAACACCCATGATTTGTCCTGTCAGGAGACCTTACATTTAAAGACAGTTTGAATGAGACTGATTATGAAACTGTCTCTGTGATGGAAAGAGGAATACAACCAGTATGGTCAAACCATGATCGCCTCAAAAATCTCTAAAGCAAGTGGGAGTGCAAAAAAAAAATTATCTCAAGTGATTACAGCATAGAACAACACCACAGAAATGCAGGACTAAAATCAGAAAGTCTAACATACAAGCTGAGAGATAAACAAAGCACATAAAGAAATGATTCTGTAAGTGCATAAGGGATACAAGAAGATAAATAATGGCCTTGATGCACTGCTTACCTTTTGAGATGTGATGATGAGAATGCCAGAATGCTTAATTCCATTTATACTTTCCTTGACTACAAACCAAGTAACCTTAAAATGGTTAGTTACAAACAGTGTTAGTTTAGTGTATCAGTAAATACAGGGCAAGAACTCAAGCCAGAATAGGGAGATACAACTTTATACGGTAGTTAAATCAGTTAGCTATTTATACTTCTATAGGAGATTAATCCTACAGTACTTAACAAAGTTGAATGAAGCTATATGAGACAGAACCTTTAGCCATTATTTCCAAGAAGGGGAAGGGGAAGGGGAAGGGGAAGGGGAAGGGGAAGGGGAAGGGGAAGGGGAAGGGGAAGGGGAAGGGGAAGGGGAAGGGGAAGGGGAAGGGGAAGGGGAAGGGGAAGGGGAAGGGGAAGGGGAAGGGGAAGGGGAAGGGGAAGGGGAAGGGGAAGGGGAAGGGGAAGGGGAAGGGGAAGGGAAGGGAAGGGAAGGGAAGGGAAGGGAAGGGAAGGGAAGGGAAGGGAAGGGAAGGGAAGGGAAGGGAAGGGGAATAGTGAGGAGAGGTCCTAAGAGTTTTCAACAACGTAAAAGGCTGTTGCAAGGAAGAAGAGAATAGGTTATTTCTTATGGTTAGAGTTGGACCTACTCAGGACCAGGTTTTCCCTCACTGACACTTTTTAAGAACATCTAACAAGACGTAGTTCATCTGGACTACTGTTGTGAGTTAACCTCAATAGGTGCTGAGCCCCACACAGCCGCTTGCTCACTCCCCAACAGGGGATGAGGAAGAGAGTCAGAAGGGCAAAAGTGAGAAAACTTACGGTTTGATATAAGGACAGTTTACAGTTTAATAGGTAAAGCAAAGCAAAATAAGAAATTCATTCACCACTTCCCATTGGCAGGCAGGTATTCATCCATCTGCAGGACAGCAGGCCTTCATCATGCATAATGCTTACTTGGGAAGATAAACAGCATAATCATGACCATCACCCCCTTTCTCCTTTCATTCAGTTTTTATTGCTGAGAATGATGTCATATGAATCACAGAATATTAGGTGTTGGAAGGCACCTCGGAAGATCATCTAGTCCAACCCCCCTGCCAGAGCAGGACCATCTACAGTACATCACCCAGGAACGTGTCCAGGTGGGTTTTGAATGTCTCTAGAGAAGGAGACTCCACAACCTCTCTGGGCAGCTGTTCCAGTGCTCTGTCACCCTCACAGTGAAAAAGTTTTTCCTTATGTTTACGTGGAACCTCCTCTGCTCCAGCTTGCACCCATTGCCCCTTGTCCTATCATTGGTTATCACCAAGAAGAGCCCGGCTCCATCCTTCTGACACTCGCCCTTTATGTATTTATAAACATTTATAAACATTAATGAGGTCACCCCTCGGTCTCCTCTTCTCCAAGCTAAAGAGACCCAGCTCCCTCAGCCTTTCATCATAACAGAGATGTTCCACCCCCTTCATCATCTTGTGGCTTTGCGCTGGACTCCTTCAAGCAGCTCCCTGTCCTTCTTGAACTGAGGGCCCCAGAACTGGACACACTATTCCAGATGTGGTCTCACCAGGGCAGAGTAGAGGGGAAGAAAAACCTCCCTCGACCTACTTGACCACACCCCTTCTAATACACCCCAGGAGGCCATTGGCCTTCTTGGCCATGAGGGCAAATTGCTGGCTCATGGTCATCCTGCTGTCCACCAGGACCCCCAGGTCCCATTCCCCTACGCTACTCTCTAACAGCTCAGTCCCCAACCTACACTGGGGTTGTTCTTTCCCAGATGCAAGACTCTACCCTTGCCCTTGTTGTATTTCGTTAAATTTCTCCCAGCCCAGCTCTCCAGCCTGTCCGGGTCTCTCTGAATGCCAGCACAGCCTTCTGGTGTGTCAGCCACTCCTCCCAGTTTTGTGTCATCAGCAAACTTGCTGAGGGTACACTCTGTTCCGTCATCCAGGTCATTGATGAATATATTGAATTGTACTGGTCCCACTGCCAACCCCTGAGGGACTCCACTAGTTACAGGCCTCCAACTAGACTCTGTCCCATTGACCACAGCTCTCTGACTTCTTCCCTTCAACCAATTCACAATCCACCTCAATACCCAATCATCCAGACCACACTTCCTCAGTTTAGCTGCGAGGATGCTGTGGGAGACGGTGTCAAATGCTTTACTGATATCAAGATAAACCACATCCACTGCACTCCCATCATCTCTCCACCTTTATGTCTTCATAAAAGGCTATCAGGTTGGTCAAATGTGACTTCCCCTTGGTGAAGCCATGTTGACTACTCCTAATGACTCTCTTATAATTGATATCCCTAGAGACACCGCCAAGGATAAGTTGTTCCATCACTTTTCCAGGGATGGAGGTGAGGCTGACTGGTCTGTAGTTACTCGGGTCCTCCTTCTTGCCCTTTTTGAAGACTGGAGTGACATTTGCTTTTCTCCAGTCCTCAGGCACCTCACCTGTTCCCCACAACTTACCAAAGATGATGGGAGAGTGGCCTACCAATGACTTCCACCAGCTCCCTCAGCACCCGCGGGTGCATCCCATCAGGGCCATGGATTTATGTATGTCCAGCTTGCTTAATTGATCCCTAATCCAGTCCTCATCAACCAAGGCAAACTCCTCCTTTATCCTGACTTCCTCTGGGGCCTCAGGGGTCTGGGGCTCCTGAGGACAGTCTCCAGGAGTACAGACAGAGGCAAAGAAGTCATTCAGTAATGCCGCCTTCTTTGTATCCTTTGTCACCAGGGCACCCGTCTCATTCAACAGTGGGCCTACATTGCCTCTAGTGTTAGTTTTGTCTGCAATGTATTTGAAGAAGCCCTTTCTGTTGTCCTTGACCTCCTTTGCAAGGCTTAACTCCAAGAAAGCCTTAGCTTTCCTAGTTGCCTCCCTACATCCTCTGACAACAGTCTTCTATTCCTCCTCCTTGTATATATGGCATGGGATATCCCACTGGTCAGTTGGGGTTAGCTGTCCCAGCTGTGTCCTCTTGCAGTCTCTTGTCCACCCACTGCCTACTTCACTTAGGGAACAGTGTGAGAAAAAGAGAAAGCCTTGACACTGTGCACACGGTTGAGCAACAGCCAAAACAGTGTGTCACGATTCCAAAACATAGCACCATATGAGGTGCTATGAGGAAAATTAACTCCATCCCAGCCAAAACCAGTACCACTAGGCATAGAGGATGGGACTAGATGATTCAGAGGCACTCTGGAAAACTCAAGACTTGGCCATAGTATAGTCGTTACACTATATGCTGCTTTTGTCTAAGTTAAACAGAAACTATCTGCTAGAAGAAGATATGTGGGGATTTTTCACTTTCCCACGTACCAAAAAATTGGCATAATTTCTTCTGTCATTTGAAAGCAGTAGTCAATTTCATTAGGTGTGGAATAGGACACATGACTAGTATATCCCACATAGACAGTATGTGACAATTACAAAAGAGGCAGCATTGATTGTCTTATTTGCCTTTACAATAACCTTTCAAGGTTGAAGTATTTTGGCCCTTTGTACATATAGCATGTTTTCATTCTAAGTGCCCATCTTTTAAGGGGTTGTATGCACAATTTCTTTGTGTAGACTTTCTTATAAATGTATAACTTAAGTCATTAACCCTCCCTCTAAGCTTGTGTGAAATTACATCTGGAACCATAGATTATCATTTGCTTTTGCAGAGAACTTGATTTGTGTTTAATTTCAAAAATGCATGAACTAGATGCAAGATGTAATCACAAAGGCTATGAATGTTTCAAAACATTGTAGCACACTTCCCTCAGAAAATCTTTGTGAAATAGATATGCTATTTTTATCACCAGTTTTCAGATTAGGAACTGGGGCTGAGAAAGAGGGAAAGTGACTTGCTCAAAATTATGTGGGAACTGCCCTTCCCTGGGATAGGTCAATAAACTACGCTCATGTCTTTGGGGTCCTCAAATACTAGGCAGTGACAAGGACAACAAAATAATAGTAATTACCATATAATACATAATTTTTGTAGCTATTAGTATTTTAGCTTCACCTGTGTTAAGACATAGTCTTCTGTTATTGTCACTGAGGGGCTGTGTTAAAATCAGATAGCACCAAAGCTGCTTATCTTTAGTTGACAAGAGTTATTTTGCTATAAAGTTATTCTCACTAGAATAGGTATTATTTTAGAAATGGGATATTTTTATATATTCTCAAGCATGACTTTCTTCTTTATACAGGCATTAATGCAGTTACCACACACTCATATCTACCCCAGCCATTCTCTCAGATCTAGACTTCAGGAAGTTCAAATCCAAATAGTTTTCAAATCCAAGCTGCCACTTTGATTTCATCACATCAAACCCTTGTTGAGATCAAACCTTTGAAACGAGAAAAGATTTTTAATCCAGTTACCCTAGATGGGGTACAACTCTCTAGGTCCTGAGAGCTGCAGGATTAGGAATTCTCAAACTCCCCTCACCCACCCACGCACACACATGCAGGCACAAACAAACTGCCTAACTTTACATGCTTTGCTCACAAATAGTACTCCAAACAAGCTGGTTTGAGTCTAAGAACTGTGCAATGTCTTTCTCCCTTCCTGTTTCTGATATAAAGGAACATCCACATCCCCAGCACGATCAGCTCTGTCCTTATTTTGCAGGTCTTTTCTTATTCAGTCAAATGATTTTGAGAACTGGATGAAACTCATAGTAACTGTAAATGATGCAATTAGCTGTCTACCTGTAACTTTATTTGAAAATGGATGGAGTAAGCTATTTCAAAATATCTTTGCTTCACTTTCAGAATACAATGCCTAGTCTTGGATTCAGTCTTCAGGCAACTTTCTCCTTGCAATAAATGTTGAAAGACTATGGATAATTTGTCATGCATGAACGTTGAAATTAACTATTCCATTATCTTGTTCATAATTTTCAGAATCAGAAATTGTCTGTTATCCTCTCAGATTCAGATTACATGGTAGCGTAATTTGTGGAGATAAAAATTACATTTTACAGCAAGAAAGCTGGATAATCCATTCTTAAAATGGTAAGAATTCACATGCATTGGTGATGTTTAGTAATACTCTATATTCTTGTAATTTTGGTGATGTCATACTTCAAACTATATCTGGAAAGTATGTATGTACTGCTGCTAAATGGGTTGGTATGTTGCTCCATGACCCATGAAATCGGATCAAGAAATTAGTCATGAGCAGAAAGGCAGAATATGATGGGTAAATCATCAGTGAGAAAACATAAAGCCATGTTTAGTTTGTGGCAATCAGAGCTGGCATTTCTCCAAGGTATCAAGTGTGTGTGTTTGTGTCTGTGTATCTGTGTGCCTGTGTGTGTGCATGCATGTATTTACACACACAAGCACACAGGATTTATACACAATGACTTTTAAATTTATTTTTTATTATTTTGATACTAGTTGTCTTGGTCTTTCTAGGATAAGCAGTCAAAGGAAGTAGTTGTTTATGTTCTCACAAATGTTGGGTGACTTAATATAGTTTCCATTTCATAAACAGCAGCATAAGGACAGAGGAATAAAGAAAATTAGATAATAAACAAAGTAGAAAAAATTGTGTCAGTTACTTTTCTAAGCAAGTCATAATGAAGGAAACACATACTTTTGAAAACAGTGAAGAATAAAGCAATATCTATAAACCTCAGGTTTATGGAACTTTTTTTTTTTTTTCCCTGAATGAAAGTAAAGCAGTTAAGCTTTCGTCACAATGAGCAGTATCCCAGAAATAGACAGACAGCCTCCTCTGTGTGGGGAAGATTTATAGGGACCCCTCCCGGGCCCTTTGCAAGTCCAATTCATGGGCTTCCCTGACCAAGGCTCAGAGCTGTCGCTCCAAAAAGGGAAGAAGGGAAGGCTGTCTTTTTCTTTTTCTTTTTCTTTTTCTTTTTCTTTTTCTTTTTCTTTTTCTTTTTCTTTTTCTTTTTCTTTTTCTTTTTCTTTTTCTTTTTCTTTTTCTTTTTCTTTTTCTTTTTCTTTTTCTTTTTCTTTTTCTTTTTCTTTTTCTTTTTCTTTTTCTTTTTCTTTTTCTTTTTCTTTTTCTTTTTCTTTTTCTTTTTCTTTTTCTTTTTCTTTTTCTTTTTCTTTTTCTTTTTCTTTTTTTAAATCACCATTTGTTATTAGAACACAGGCTTCCAAATGACGAAGGAGAGAAAGGGTTGAGGGAAAGATATTTCTCCCCTCTCCCTTGTGTGGTCTGGTGTATTCAAAGCAGGGGCCTGTCTAGTTTTACTGAGAAGGAGGAATGAGCTGATTTAACATGGATTGCAGCACTGCTGAGAGAGGGGGAGAGCAACTTCCAATCAAAGTGTGAGCTGTTTCAGTGTCCATATGTGTGGACATACAAGCAAGAGAAGTGGACGGTCTCTAGGCACCTTCTTTCTAAGAGCCCAAGGGCAGATAATTGATGTGACAGACAATTCTCCTTAACCCCCTGCCAAAAAAACAGCTATTGGGCAGCTCACAGCTCTCCTCACTCAATAAAGGCCTGAACCTATCACAAAAAACATGGGAAAGGTTTACTTATTGTGAATAGCAACAGCACAAATAGGAATAGCAACCAGCTCTCCCCCTGCCCCTGACGTATATTGAGAAATGGAGGCAATGGTTTAAGAAACAAGTACAATGGTAAAGCTATGGGATGAGTTGGTCCCAAACGTCATTGTCTCTGCTGCTACCCAAGCAGAATTATTGTAATGCTGTAAATGCTGCTCTTATTTAACACTCGTACATCACCCGTGTAGAAGATGAATTGCAAACCCCTTGTTCTGCCCCCATCCCCATCTAATCGTATCACACAGAGTCAGTTCTCAAACCATTTGTGCCAGGTACAAATAGAAAATACATAAGGAAGCACATGGCTGCTAAAACTTCTTAGTCAATATTTTCTGGTCCAGAGTCCTTTGGCTAAACGTCCCCTCTTCTCATGAAGTCAGGTCACACCTGTGATAAACGTTGCAAGCACCCACTCAAGAATAATGGCAAAAAATTCATTTTGTCCCAGGTCCAAACACGTTCTGGCAAACTGGTAAAACTTGGCTCATGGGGTGTTGGCAAATGTCCCTAACGTTTGTGTGCTTGAGTTACGTGCCCATGGTTTTGGGAATACCAGCAACATTTCATCCTGCGGTGCTTGTAGTATTATTACAATCATTTAAAAAATCCTTGCTTCTAGCATATTGAGGGATACACTGGCTGTGAACCACAGGTTGTACCTAGGAACAACTGAGGAAGGCCAGGAAAAATTGCCAAGTCCCGTTAGCAAATTAATTCCAACGTAGAATACTTTAATACCTAATCAAGCATTCATAAAGGAGATGTGGCTGAATATGCAGGTAGTCACACTTCATCCTCTGCTATCAATACACAGAAGAAACATTGGAACAAGTAAAAAGCTTAATCAAAGTATCCCTGCATTAGTGAGCCCTGGCACAAATAATCCCATTGAAATCATTGTCCTAGGTTAGAATAGAAGGCTAACTGCAAAGTGTGCAAACCTAAAGACAGAAAACTTTGGGTAAGTTACTGCATACGGTGAATGCAAACGCTTCAGGTGGACAATATTTGTATGTAAAGCATATCTATATATCCATTAAAGATAAGCTCAGACTGGAAGAGATAAACTAGCCAATACATTGGCCTCACATCAGAATGGGTATTTCTACTTGAAGTCTTAATTAACTAACTAATTTTCCAAAACAAAGATTTACCAAGCAGCTCTGACTTGACTGGAGAGGCATAGGGGTTATGTCCTGTCATAACTCGTGTCTTGAGGATTAAAAATATTATAGAGAACAATAATTTTCAACTAGTGGCCATTTGTGGTTGTAGGCATGTCTCAGGAAGTCCCTTAAAGAAATCAGACTATCAAGACCCAGATCAAGATGTTTAAATCACTGTTCAGATATTGAAGTTTTTAAGGTCGCAAAAATGAAGAGCAGATTGGAAATGATTGACCCAGAATATTGGTAGATAGGTTTGCAAATTATTCTTTCATTTTTGCTTCTTCGTCCCTTTTGTCCATCACAGATCCCCACTCTACCAGACTAAATACTAACGTGATTAATTTCTCATGCTGCAATAAGTTCTTTGCTCTTTCCTTTGCAGGGTGAAGATAGGGAGCTAGAAGAATACTGGGGTGGCGGGGTGCCAACTTGTATTGCTTTTAATGCAAGAAGCTGCGTTTGTGCATCTGTGTACTTGTGCGTGCGTGTGCACCAATACATGACATCCCGACCTATGGGAAAAAGGCATCTCCAGCAAAGACAACATAAGCCTCCTGTGACAGTACTTAGCAGTGTAAGGGGGCTGGCTGGTGCATGAGCCGCTGAGTCGGGGGGTGGGCAGCACAGACCTGCTGGGGTGCGGGGGAGAGGGATGTAGCATGGCGGGTGTCCGGTGGTGCTGGCAAGGCAGAGTAGGTGCTTGCATGTGAGTGAGCAGGGAGGGCCACCGGGCTCTGGGGAGAGGAGAAGGAACAAAAGCCTCCATTTTGACGGCTCTTCTTCACCCATCAGCTCCATTTACTCAGTCTCAATAGCTGGGGCTCAACAGTAGCAGTGGCAGCAGCTCCCGCCGGGCTCCCACCTCCTCCTTCCTTGGATGCGCACTTCCCAGCAGAAAGGAGAATGAAGAAGGGGACAGGGAGAGAGAAAGAAAGAGGGAGAGTGAAGGGGGGAGGGTAGGGAAAGAAAAGGGAAAAAAACCTTGCTGACACGGGGCATAACTTAATTTTCACGGTGCCGGGACAGCTGTATCGTGTAATCTGCCATGGCATGCCATTAAAACTTCAATGCCTTTACTGACCCAGAAGGGAAACTCAGACCGTGGAGAGCCTTTTGAAAAGAAGTGGTGATCTTTCACGATTTATGAGCTTGTCTTAAAGAAACAGACTCCACTCACTTTAAATTAATCACCCTTTTCAGGGTACATTGAAATCTGGGGTCTCTCAGCTGAAAACTGTGGAGACCTGGTACCTTATGAATGCCTGCCCTGTCTTTATTATTATTTTTATTTCATTTTATTTTTTCTACTTACCAAAATGGGTTGGTTTTCAGGGGAACTGTATCTTGCAAATTGAGGTGCAAAATCCAATTACACCAATTCAGTGAAAGTCTGAATGGGGTAGCTGTGGCACTTACACATTCTTGTCCCTGCATACATTGTGCAAAGGGGAAAAGAACCTGAGAAATATGAGGAGTTAAGGACTCAAACACTAATGAAATGTGAGACATCCTCTATGATTCACCAGCTAAAAGTAAAATAGCAGTGAGTTCCCCTGCTTCCATTCTTCACGCGGTCCAGGGAACAAAGAGCTGTAAACTCATACTAATAAAACTTAAACCATTTTGAAATCATAAAAAAAGTCCTGTGTGTTGCAAGAAAGTGTAGATAAAAAACTTCCTTACTATGGTGCCAGAAAAACTGGTGTGATTTACAAGAGGAGTAAATGGGTTTTGGATTCGCAGAGGATGTAAATCGGCATCCTTCCATTGTCTGCTATTAGTATAATATCTGATTTACTCCAGCTGTTTGTCTGGACTCCTCTCTCAAGCACTTGCTTTCCTTGGCCAGCAGCATTTCTTAATTGGCATGTTTTTAATACAAAGATAATAAATAACCCAGCAATATGAGGATTCAAAGCATTGTAGTAGTGATTTTCGCATCCTTAAACTTTCCATACCTAGGAGCAGCAACACACTTCTTGTTCCTTTGGTGAACTAATTATGGAGTAACTTAAACCAAAGCAAAAGCTTCACAAACTCACAGGCAGTGATGGAAATAAAGTAATAGGTGGAAATAAGATCTGAGATCAGAGTGAAACTTGTATATGGAACCTGAACATCTGAATTAATTAAGCAACTGCCTGCCTTAGAAGACTGGATCCATGAGTCCCATAATGCACTTAAATGCCATTCACTCTGCTTTGCTTAGAAATCCAGCTCCGGACAATCTTTTGAATTGTTGCTTACGATAAATGCCAGAAGTGACTACTCAAAGCAAAAATTGCTGCTTTTATCCATACTTTTTAAGGTTTGGAAGTTTCGCCTGTTTCTCTGGAGTCTGTATCAGCCAGAAGTAGGGAGTGCAATCTCCTTTACATATCTAACTGTTCTTTAGACACTGCTCTGAAGAACTGTGCGTGGATGGGCATATCACCTATACATACCCAGATGTGCATGCCCGTATTTTTCCAAGATAAGGTACCCTGCAGAAATCCAGTTTATATAAGGCAGGCTCATTTGTTTCCATTATCTGTCTCCTTATGTATATGCTGGCATACTCACCAGTGGCTCTGATACTCATTTCCGCTAGTTCAGGTGTTCTTTTTTCAAGTTTTCAAAATGTCAGCTGCTGTTGGTGCAGTTTCTATGGGGCAGCTGTACTACAAATGTAATAGAAGCTGGCGCTATATCTCCATTTTGTAGATGGTCTATTATTTTGTAACTATTTTTCATCAGCTTGTTAGACTCAGAATAATGGCACTTGACAGTTACATTTCTGAACTTACATATTTCATTACAAGCAGTTTATGCTCTTACTCGCTGGACTGCAGCCCACTGCAAGACATTATAGTGGCAGTTACATCCATTCTAGGGAGAAAAAAAAAGCTATGTGGGTTTACTTAATATAAAACATTTTGCTAAGTCTATCTCAGGGAAGTAAGCTTAACAGTGCTAAGAAAAATCTATTTTCCTCATCAATAGCAAAAGAGGTACCTATTTTTCTACAGAATGTTGAGTCTTTTATATCCCTCCAGACCTTTAGATTTGATTGTTTATACTTCTCATGCACACAGAGCTTTACATCACAACATTCTTCATTTGAGGCCTGTAGAAAATGGATTGAATTATTGGATTTTTTTGATTGCTACATTGCTGTTGGTATTTGTGCTTTTTAAAAAAACTCAGGCTACTTCAGGCCCGCTACGGAGATGCATTGAAATAAAACAGCACTTACTAGTGGCCTGGTAACTGGAGGAGAGAAGATGCTCTCTGGTTATCCCTTGTCAATATCTTCAACAAGGTCTAGTCCTGCAGTCAGTCCAGCAGTGACATTACATTTTTCATCTGAATGTAGACGTATACATAATATAATTCTGGACAGTTACTGTACTTGACTTTGTATTTTTGTCAAGATACAGATACACATCTTTTCCCATTTACTACAACAAAAGTGAAGATCTGGCCAATAAATGCAGATAACCACCCATTAACAGCCATTAAATCCAGCGAAGGCCCTGTTGTTCTCCTGTTCAACAAACCTGGGAGAACATGGTTGTCTGCAGGCAGTACTGTACTTATTCTTACCTAATTAGTTGTGTGAAAAGTTTCCAGAGTTTTTCAGTGTTTTGGAGTAGGTGGAAAGTGAATGAGTTTATGCAGTTAATTACAGCTGCATTTTTAGAACATGGCACCAGAGTCTACTCTGTGTCTTCTGATGCCTTTATTTATTTATCCAGCCTGGCCTGAGCTGTCTAATTTCAGTGGTGCTGCACTGCTGGCAATCAGGCACTGAGGCAGCAAGGGGACAACTTTACCTGCTTTGCAAGTAGTAGGATGCAGTAAGACAACACACTCATCATTTTGCCCTATGGCATTCCCTTTTTTTCAGGAGGACTATACAGCTACAAAAACTGTGTTCTTTTAGAGCAAAGTCATAACTAGCACACAATGGCCTGATAGGAGTTTAGAGAATGCATAAAGCAGAGTTCTCCTCGGGATATGCATGATAAACATGCTGAGGAAATGAAAACTTTAGTTCTTTGAATCTTTGATGAATTGGCAAAGAGCAGCTTTCTCTCTCAAGCAGTATCTGCATGATGTGCGGCATACAGTTACAGGAAAGGGCGTGGAATAAGAAGGTGAAAGGTTGAAAGATGCTTTTTACAAACTGGTGAAGTCATACAACTTGCTTGTCTGGGTGAGATACTGCTCTGACTTTTGGGCATCTACAGCAGCAACCAAACACAGTGCAGAGAGGAGGGTGGAAGGTACCAACAGCTTGCATCCTGAGTAAAGTGGGAAGTTCAAGTAACAGAACAATTCTTTCATTTCATGTCTGTAGGAAAGTTATATGCAGTTATGTTTCCATTTTAATTCTTTAAAAATAGAATATATGTAGGGTAAAGAAGCTAAAATTAAGGCCTAACACCTAAATTAATTCCTCCTCAGTACAATTATAGTAAAAACAGCTGGATTCTTTTATTTTGGGGTAGCTTTTTTTTCCCCTGAAGATGCAGGAAATAAAAGTCATAACATTAGGAATATCTGTGGACTGCCTGACTCTTTACAGGATTGAAAACTAGTATAAATCCTGGAAAGACAAGTAAAGTACTCAGAGTTAATACTACCTGGGTACAGAAATCCATTCTGCTACTTCAGTTGTCATTGTCAGAGGCTATACACTGCTGGCACTGTTGATGCAGGGCACAGGCTCTGAAGGAAATGGCCCAGTCTAGAAAGTTTTATGTAGTCAAGAAGTCCAATAAAATCATAACTTTAAAGTGCTAAGAAATTTCCAAACTGACTCTCACATCACAGTTAATAAATTCTGCTACAAAAGAAAGGTCATATTTGAAAAAATTGCAAGGATTGAGGATACGTACGCCAAGGAAGCACTCTGACCATGGAGCAGCCATTTGGTATATCATAATGTCCAAATATTTTTTTATCCCATGGAACAAAGAGCAATTTATGTCACAGAGAAATAGGTGTTGGGAATCCAAGTTAGAGTGTGGTGTGATAACTTAAGCAGCGTACTGCTAAATAATTTGAAAATGGGAAAGGAACATTCTCATACAACTTTTGAATAGGTAAGTGGTGTTTCTACTCACCTGAAAATTCTCAACATTTAAAGCATAATATGTAATTAAGGTGTTGTATGTAGAATTATAATTAACTAATAAAGGTTTGTTATCAGTGTATTTTCTACGAACAGAAATTAATTAAAGGTGCTCTAGTCTGTTTGAAAATGAACATGCTGAATGTTAAAAAAACCCAAGACATTCGGCATTAATAAGCTTCAGTCAGACACAGCGTGCAACAATATTTAAAATAGATGCAGCAGCCTAGATATTCTCCTGGGTTGCAGAAAGAAATCATGGAGGCTGCCTGAAAATTTATCTTGGTGTTTAATAGTAAAAGCGCCATCCTTCCCAGTAGGTCTCTGACACCTACAAGAACATGGTCTTTTAAGAGGCTTTTTGGTTGAGCTGGAGCAAGCTCTGAGATTATGATGGTAGGAGAGAGAAGATTGCAGGTATAGGGGAGATATTTAAGAGATTAAACATCCTTCTGCACCTCGGATTATTCAGAGAAGTCTTCCAAACTCCTTGATGTTCTTCCAGTGCTAATCAGAAGTGGCTCCTTGGAAGAATTTTGGACCCAGAAGGCATTTAGTGAATTCTGGTTCTTCAGTCTGGCTGCAATTTTAGTGAAGGCTCATGTGTCTAAGAAGACTCTCAAAGGAGGCAAAATCAGTTTTTGTGATTACAGGTTGACTTTCCTGTCTGTGAACCTTTCACCTTTCACTTCTGGATAGAAATTCTATGCTAAGTTCTAGCTGGTATCTTAAACCTGAGCAAACTGAATTTCCTGTGAAGTATTGTACTCTGTTGGACCCTTTCATTTTCTGGGCCAACTTTGGAGGGTTAGTGAAGCCAGACTACAGCTCTAAGAAGAAAAATACATACTTGGAAGTAAAACTGCATTAGGTCCAAGCCTTCAGTTTAGATCTTTGCCAGTTAAATAACCATTCATATAATAATAAAGACTTCCTGCTTTGTAAGAAATTTAATTTTCTCCCTGGTTTGCCTTTTCTTATTGCAGTCCTTTGCCCCGCAGCGAGCATCCTGTCTTCTGATAAAAAGTAGTTAAATGACCCCATACCGTTGTTTCACATGAAGCTTATTTTTTTTGGAGCACAGGACACTGTGGTATATAGGGTTGTGTGCAGCAAATAAGCTAGTTATGCAGAGGATGCTGCTGCATTCACAGCAGAAGCTGGGAAGTGTCAGAAGGGACCTATGGGAGAAGAAAGAGTGGCCCACAAGCCAGCTGACAGGAAAGCAGGAGAACCTTGCTCTATCTTTGGCCATCTTAGACTATGATGCTGGATGGCCATAGGACAGGTGTCATTTACTGCATGTTTCTCATGTTCTGTGCACATCTCTTTGGACACCTGAGGTGAAATTAATCTCTCCAAGCATAAATGTCTCAGAGGCAATTAGTCTAAGTGATACGTGAGCTTTTCTAGTCAATAGAAAGCTACAGCCATATCTGGAAGATGGCTCATTCCACTGCCAGGAACATACCTAAGGCAAGTGATGCAAAGTGCCCTCAAGAAATGTCAGGGTTTCTCCATTAACTAGTTGAAATCAGGTGAGATGAATCTCATGCCAAGAGACATACTGGCAGGGATAAGGAGCAGTCAGAGTGCCAGCAAGAGTCAGTAGAAGCAAGAAATATTTAAGACTGCTAAAAGATCAGATTGGGCCAACAACTTCAGAGTAACAGAAAATAACTGGACACTACCATGTTTTAGCTCTTATTTGTCAATGCATAAATTCCCAAAGGCTAAAATTACAATATTGATAATTCTCAGTGTCAGGAGGAAGTTTGAACTATAACTCCATTAATGTTTGAATTTCATTCAGGGTACAAAGCAGTTTTAACTACTATGCTTTAGTCACTGGAGACGTAAGAAAGTAAACTTAAGATGACATAGCCAGCAATCCTGCAAGCAAGTCTTTCATATTTAATCATGTAGTGCTCCTTACTTGTCTGTTGAGATAAAGAATTAGGCATGTTGAAAACCACAGAATGAATGCAAATCGTACTTTTCTAAACTTGTAGAATCCAAAGAACAAAAGAGAATGAGTATATATGATTTGGTTAGGCTTTCTGCCAGTAACTGGTATCTAAACAATACATTAAAACGATCAGAAATGCTGGTTATCTGGGTCATAATAACGATGGAAAAGGGTATGGTATAAATATTTTTATGGGATCAATCACATAATCTGAACATCTGTATTGTGTTCAAATTTTATCACTCCATTTCAGGAAGAGAAAATCTAACATAAAGTAGTTCTTTATGTAAGGACATGGCAACAAGATGTTAAAATAGGAGATCTCTTTGGTTCTGCAGTTCTCAGTATTTCTAATGAACACCTTTGGATGTACTATTAGAAACAACTGGGAACAGATACCAGCCTTATAGCAATACTAAAGCTGACATTTATTCCTTCTGTTTTTAAACGTATCTTTTAACCTTCTTTATGCAGGACTTATTTTCCCCTTACTTGTCAGAGCATTTAATTTTGCCTCTGCTTTTTATGATGGATTCAATCCTCCTTCCCTTCCTTTTCCCCCTGCCTGTCCTGTTTTGTGCCCCCCTGAAACGTACTATTTGGTTTGGAAGTTGTCCTAATGACTTTAAGGATTAGAAAAGCAAAAGGGAAAGTGGATGATTTAAAGAAGTGTACAAATACAATATTTCAGAGGGGAGAGCAGCACATAGACAAGGATGGAGAAAAACAGTAACTGCACAAACATACCCAGAACACTAGTCCACTTAGCAGAACTGATGTGAGATTTGTCATTGTTCCTTGCAGATACCCTGCAGTTGTTTGAAAAAACATCCATAATGCACAGGTGTCCACCAGCCTAGATCCCTGAGCATGAGGTATTCCTAGGCTGAAAGGAATGATTTATTTTGTTAATATTGTATCTATAGGCCTTTTGAAAACATCAGGTGCTACTTAAGTATTATTACATTCAAATAATAAAATAAATACTTGAAACACCATATATTTAACCCTCTCTTTCCCCGAGAAACATACAAATACAGTACTGTTCTAATAAATCCTTAATTTTACAGATTTCCTGCTGAAGTTTCTGACTAACGGTGAATTATTTGTTCAGAAAGATTTTATGGTGCTCATAAAAACTCAATTACAGTTTTAAAATAACTTGTAGTTTTTCTGTAACATGATGCTGCCATCTCAGTTCCCAGAGGGTATATTAAATTCAAGTAGCAATAACAAATCATTTAAGCAATAAATAAATAACCTGAGACTGAGTTGTTAAGAGTTAATAGTCTCCCATACACTCAATAGAGACTGAGGCTCCACTCTATTAAAGTGACCCCCGGGGCCATGGGCCAAATTGCACCCAGTTGTTTTGTGGAAGGTATTCATCCCTCACACATTCATTTCCTTCTTTATGTTGTCTCTTTTCATCAGTGAAGGCACTCTGCAGTCCCTGAGTCCAGAGAACAATTACGGTACAGTCTCAGAGAAAAGAAAGAAAACTGGGGTCATAAATATGTTAAATGGGTACGTGGGTTTAAGTGGCTTTGTAAACTAAACACGAGGGAAACCTCAGACTAATTAATGAATATGAAGCAGCATGATAGGAATGTTTTAAGGGGAAATTCACATTACCCCTCCACACCCCCTCCCAATCTTAAAGTAAAAAAAAATTTTTCTTCCCTTTAAAAAATTCATTCCACCAGTCATGACACAACACATCCTCAAGTTTTACTGAAATGGTATTCAAGTAGGAACTGGTTGCAGAGATAACTGAACTGATAATTCATTCTCAACATCTTATTGAAAACTGAATTCTTTCCTCCACAAAGATCAGCCATTTATCATGGCAACGAAGATAGGCAAAACTGCAGGAAGATTTAGGACTCAAGCCAAGATCACTGTTTAGCTTTACATTGTGTGTCAATTCCTGACCTGACTTATACTCACCACTAAAATAAACACAGATTCATTGAGTGTCAGTGGTGCCAGGATTTGGCCCTATAATAATAAGATTGTGGGTCCAGAAGAGTAGTCTTCACTCAGCCCTAGCAGTGGGACAAATTTTGCTTTCAGGATCCTCTCCTGTCCTCCTGTGGGCAAGCCAGCAGGAGGCAGAAGAAGGGGAAAAAGATCTGTGGGCTTTGACTTACTTATAAAGCTTTTCCCAATATTAGTCCAAATTCTGGTGAACTTTGTTCCCAAGATCTACTACAGGCTTCTGCTGCCAGCATCCAGCGCTGCCTCCAGGTTCATAGCTTGCTTCAAAATACTAGTTGATTTCCACGGGGAATTCTCTGGGTCTCACTTTCGGGATAAAACGTGTTAGAAGACAAAACTATTTGTTTTAGCTGAAACCAAACTCTATACAGGAAAGACCAAAATATTAGGGAAGTATTTTTTCCACCGAAAATTCTGAAGAAAATTTGTATTTCTGTGCAGATTTTTTTGTACCCAATATAGTGTTCCCTTAGTCAATCCAACCCAGGGTGTTGTCAGGAGCAGCACAGTAGAACCTTGCTCTGAAGGTCCATATCATCATTGCCTTTCCCAGAGCCCCCTCAGAACACTGCTTACTTGTCACGAGACTGATGCTGCCTCTGTGGCTAGCAGCAGTGCCAAGGCCCAGGTTACATTAGTGAAGTCCAAAGAGGAAACAAGATTCACAGGCATGGCAGCTGCTTCTGCAGCGATGAGTCAGGCAAGCATCACGCCCTGTTGACTCGATGAGAGGTGAGATGACTGGAATGGAGGAGAGATGAGTTCCTGTTCCTGCTGGTGTTCGTAACCCATTTGCAGTTTCCTCCAGTGTTTCTGTAAAATGTGAGATCTCTTCTCTCTCAGAAGTATGCCAGGTGCTTCTTGGAGGATAGGGACCAGCTTCTCTGAAGTGAAATGAAGGAGCAGAAGCTAACCAGTATCTCCACGCTGCCTTCAGGTAGACAGGGTGGAGGAGCTGCAGTAGGATGCCTCCCTTGCTCAAGACACAAAGCCCTGGCTTTGCAGATTTTGGGTGCTCTTTGCAATCACTAACATGTCTTGGCTAGTGGGCACTGTGGGAACATCTCTGCCTGTGAAAGGTTACTAGTGAGTCTTCCCTCCACTGCTTCAGGCAAAATGGAATAGGTCAACTTAAAGTGCTGGTGGAAGTGGTTTGAGCTGATCTGGTTGGCTGCTCAAAGGAGGTGTGGAAGTGGCCACGTGGTCACTGCCACCTGCAGTATTGCAGGGCTTGTGATAGGTGGTGGTGAGGTGCTTGTAGGGCACTACTCTGATCCTGATGGACCTTAAAGACCAGGTCTGCTCATGTCCTAAGCCTTTGTTCTTCTCCTAACTCCGTAGGGTTTGTAGGTTGCACAAACTGCTCCTTAGCAGGAGAAATTTCAAACTCCATTAAGAATATTTCAGGCAGCTACCAATGAGCACAACAGAAGCTTACTATATGTGTCATTATTGCTGCAATTAATACATATGTATGGCAGCATTAATATCTATGAATGCCATTTTGGTTTTGTTTAAATCCATTGCTTTCATTTGTTCCTAGTTCTCCAGATCAGGATACCTAACAGGTTTGATGAAGTCAGCTTTCAGACAGTCGTAAATTCTGGGTATGCAGAGGCTAGGTGGCTGCTGTTGGTGCCCCAGATATGTACCCACACTGTTCCTCATGTTAGGCACCAGGTTCAGACTGTTTTCTGTAGTAAAGGTCCTGCTCCCTCACAATTAGTGTCAAGGAAAGTTTTTTTAGTTGAGTTCAAAGGAGGAAAGTTTGGAACCCCAGTTCAGGAGGATGACAGAGCTTCAGTTGCTGCTCCTGCTGGGCACAGAGGTGAAAAACTTTCAACAAGCCCTTATCCCAGGGTTTCAGAATATGGATTTTTAATGTCTCTAAAAGTGTTGTTGAAAAGCAGCTATAGCATAGAAAGAGGGTCAATGACAAAATTAAACCTACGCAGTTAGCCTTTAATACTTTGAGTATGTTATTGACATAGTTACACAGAAATGTGTTTATAGTGTTTATTCACCAACACTCAAAATATTCCCAAGTCAAAGATTTCCACTGAAGGTAGTGGAAAGAAGTTTACAGAAAGGAGTAAGTGAGCTGGTTAAACTCTTTGCCAGGAAAAGACCATTTTCTTTCTGTCCACTTGGCCAGCTTCTCAGCTGACAAACCACCATTGTCTTCGATGCAGTGACACTGATCTATACCAGCTTTTTCAGCTAATGGATAGTTCACAGGGCACTTCTGTTTTTTGTCAAGTGTAGTCAAGATTTGTAAGTATTTTCAGCTCCTTTTTTTTTCGGTAAACTTTTTTCCAACTCCTTTACTTGCTGTCCTATCAGCTCACTGATCTACTGGCTTAAATGATCTGAGCAAGAGAGGAAAGGGTAATTTGCTTCCTATAGATGAATTTAGGGGGAATTAATGCAAAAGGACTAAAGTGAGCAGAAAACTTTTGAGATCAAAAGCCACTTTCCAAACACCAGCATGTAACAAGTGACACCACTCCACGTAGAGGACAGGAACAAAGGCAGCGCTTTCATTTGGTCATCTGTTTCATGGGCATTATTTATTTATTTTTACTATTCGTTCAGCTCAAGGAGTGAGCATGGGCTGAGAAAGGAATTTAGGATTTCAGCCACCCTCCCAACAGCAGCAAACTATAAATAGTGTTCAGTCTTTTATCTTTTGAACACTCCAAAGGCCCTTGTAGTCAGTGGAAGTGTTAAGCATGCCAAAGGAGCCCGGAGTGAGGCCTTTAATGAATAGACTTCGTTGTGTCTGACGATTACACAGGTAGATGGTGACAAGGCAGACAGTGTCCAGTCCTAACAGCAGTCCTTGTGTTTGGGAGATGATCCTTTTGAACCCTCTGTTCTGCTCCATCTGATCCTTCTGCGCTCTTCCTAGACAGAGCGGATGGGAACAAAACTGCATCCTCTTCCTTTCTGGCTCTGGCAAGGGAGCAGGCATGACACACACTTGAAATGGGCATTTGATCCTGTACCAGTGGTTAGCAGTGAGCACACTGCCAACAAGGCCCAGTGAGACCTTGCAACCTTCCCTGTTCATCTGGTGTCTCCCCGTTCCACCTCCTGGCATGTGGCTATGCTTTGAAACCATACAAGCACTATAACATCTTACAATAATTTGGTTTTATGATAAAGAGAGAAAGATCATCTAAATTTGGCCTCACTGAACTTTTCTCTTCAAGCCGAGTAGAATGCTAGGTGTTATCTTGGCAGATTTTCCACTTTTGTAGCATTTCAAGGAAATGTGGTAATGAGAAAGATTTAGCAATAAACCTCTGTCTCTTTCCCTATTAAAATTGTCAGGATAGTAAATCAAGTTTTTAATGGCCAGGAAAAAAAATCAATACAGTTAAGAAACCAAGAGAATGTCTCTTGTGGCATCTGTAAAAATATCATCTGGTACCATTTAACTCAGGGAGAGACACATGTGACAAAATTTATAAAGAAAATATTAGTGTGCAGTTCAACTTGAAACAGAGAGCCTCGAAACACACTCTTCATATTTCCAAATTGTTTCATGTGTGATGTGATCTGTGGGAAGAAGGATAAGCATTATCATTTAGCCAGTATTTACTTAGAGCTTCAGTATTTACTTAAAGCTTCATAAATACCAGCACAAATATCAAATTGAATTTTTTAATCTAAATGTTTGCAGTTATGATTTTTAGATTCAGTGAATGATGAAGACCACATAAAAAACCTCAATTGAATTTGCATGATAAATTATGGTGCACATAAAAAATAATGCATACGTAAAAGAGAGGAACAAAATGTCCTTTGAGGTGATTGATTGATCCTGCAGTCCTGACTTCACCTGAAGACAAGTGAAAAGGAGTTTTGGCTAAGGGAGACTGGAGGCAATGAAAGTTTATGCCTAGTAGCCTCCTTGCCTTTTTTTTTTTTCTTTTCTGTGGAAGATCAATCTGTCAAACTAAAAGAAAAATAGACTTCCTGTCCATTACATATACAAGTCCTTGAATTATCTTTAGCAGTTGCCTTTTCACTGAACTGTGAGACAACTTAATTTGAAATTACTCTTTTTGGAAATCCTAAACCCTTGACACATTTCATTAGGCACAAAATGATTATAGTTATCAGTTAATTTGTTTGAAGATGTGGTAAACACTTGTTACAAAGAGTTTTAGAGATGTCTAGTAGTTAGCAGAAAAGGGAAGCTGTCTCCCATCCTTAGTTTATTTACTTAGCACTTATTAAGCACCACTTCTGTATCTACCCAAAAAAGAAATATTTTAAGCAAACCGTAAAAGTAGGCTTGACCCTTTCACGGGCACATCATAAATCAATTGTTAAAGCCAGGGTGAAAACTCTGGAAGAGGTCAGAGGTGGAAAAGAGGTCATCTCTGAGAACGGACAGTGTGAAAATCTATGAGGGGTGGAGCTTAGCTGGAGATAAAGGCTTGAAAAAGGAAATTCTAGAAGTGGTAAGGCTTTTACACCACAAAAGAGCCAATAAAATCATAGCTATCAGAGTGCTGAGGTTATTCACAGATTATTTCTAAGCCTGCAACTCCGATTGCTAGATCAGCCATGCCAGCTCATCTGCTTAGTGACAAAGAGGCATTTTTTTTAAGTGGAGGATTTACTTTTAGTTATGTGTAAAGTAACAACTAATCTTCTATATGTTTCTTAAAAACTGTGCCATTTTTTCAGTTACGCTTTGCTTGACTTTGCTGTCATCAAGTCAGAGAGGTGTATCCCAATGACATAACAGCATCACAGTTTCTCTGGACAATCTTTGATAACTTGGGAGCCAGCACTGTATAAAAATGTTTGGTCCTATATTCCCTGAGCAAGCAAGGAACTCTGCACATATTTCACTTCAGTGGTTTTGACTTAATGTACTGACTACTAATCCAGCAGTATGTTCAGGACTAGACTCCAGACAGAGTTGAGAGAACTGTATAGTGATACAAAATGGAGATAACACTGAATGCATTTGCAGTAGCATAAATAAAACACTATCAACCATACTAATTTGCCATTTTGTCATCTCTGGGTTTTGTCTCATCTTCAGTCAAAAGGTATTACACGATGCAACTGTAAGATTTGCTCAGTCTTTAACCAGCTTCACAGGTTTTTTTATGCGAGTTTTAGCTCAAACTCAGAATTTCAATGAAGAGCTCTATTTAAGCATTTGTTTCACTCAATAGACTAAAGTTTAAATTCCAAACAATTAAAGTTATTCAGATTTAAATGGGAAGATTTCCTGATTGTTTTGTAACTGCACAATTTATAAGTCATAATGACATTCCTTCACTTTATCCAGAAAAAACAAAGGCTGATTTATTTCCTAATAACAAAGACAAATGGTGAGGCTGTATGAAACTGCTTCCTTGTTTTCAATGGGTCAGTGCCAGGCTGTTAGGTATCTTTGAACCCCTCCTCCCATCTGTGGCCTTCCCCTGAAGCAAGGCACCCCAAGACATTGCCAGTCCACTGAGTGCACCACATATTGAGTTATACTGAGCACCTAGTTATGGTGCAGCTGATACCTGTGTAGTCTGTTACAAGAGATCTGCTTGATATTCATTGTATCAGCATTGATTGCACTGGGATTACTGAAACACAGCAGAATGCATTCATCTGGCTAATGTATATACCTTCATTGATGCTGCATTGTGATGTAAACAATGTCCTGTTCCTTCTTTATAGTAACCTAATTGACAGCCAGGCATTTTGAGCGCTCCAAAGGGCTATTGTTATGGTGAATGCCGTAACAATAGGATTTCATATAGGTTGGGGCTTAAGAAAAGTACAATGTCCTTTCTCTGATATAAACCAAGAATTGTGTACCAGTTGAGAGTGGGATAATGGGTTCATAGTGGAATTAGGGCTTTGACTTTGTCGGGAATCAGCAACTTAATTTTTATAGATATAATTGTTTGAAAACTTTTCTTTGATTGAACACATAAATTGTCTCTGTAGCTATAAACATGTATTTTTTTTAAAACATGTCTCTCACTCCCCTGAATCATAAAGTCATATAACACAAAGTTTTAAAATACACTCATTGCTGTGTGTTGTCAGTCAGTGGTGAATCTTCTGGTGACTTCTGTAAGGAGCAGAGTGAAAGCCAACAAAATCGCACTCGTCATCTGAAGAACAAGTTTGTGATGATACTACTAACAGCTTAGCCCAGAAGTGAGAGAACTAGGCACAGGGGTTATTTCAAAATGCTGCTTAATTTTAAGTGCTTTCCAACCTTTGCCTCCCCCTGGAGACAGAATCCCCTCCTCTTCCGTCTTGCAAATTGAGATACTGCCAGTCACAGGCTCTGTTTGAAGATCTGACCCTTAACCTCTGGGGTTGTGAGAAAATATTGAAAAACAAAGTTGAAAAAGACTAATGTTTGAAAAGATTTTAACTAAATAAAATGATCCTCAGTGGTTAGAGCCCTCTGGTAGTAAGGACACTGTGGTGCCTTCTGGTTATTGAGCTTGAAGACTTTTCTCTGATTGCCTTGCATTTCATGGGGACAGAGGAGTCAAGGAGTGGTGGATGGGAAAATATCTTCAAAATTTGGAATGGAAGTAGGCAAGGTGCTGTTATTTGTGCTGCTTCAAAAACCTTGCTTCCAGATCCCAGCTGATTCATTCGTCCCACCCTGTTCCTCTAGTCAAATTCTTGAAAGGGCATTTTGAAAGCCTCCTTTCCTCCTTGGGGATTTTAGCTCCCCAAATTGAGAGAATTTTCTTGAGTGGCTGTTTTTTTTCCCACCTACAGAAGCCACACATGAGGAGTGCTGAACATCCAAAGCTTCAACTGAAATCAGCAAGTTTGACTCTGTCTCAAGTAAAACAACTTTTTCACTTCCGATGTGTTAAAATTATTTAGGCTGAGATTCTCAAAACTGCAGAAGTAGCTTAGGCATGCTCTTCCCACTGAAGATGAATGGGTCTTGTGTTTTCAGACAGACATTCAACTACACATGAAGATCCAGTCTCTAACATGAAGTGGGATGACAGCATAATCCAATACATGTGGGCTCTGGCAGGAGTAAAAAGCCCACTACTCCTGTTCTGCCAGGTTCCAACAGATGTAGAATATATGTGAAGTTTGTACCTTCAAGGGCATGGAAGTAAATCAAGCCCAGATATTGAGATTTCTCTTTCTCATATGTATGTGTTCAGGCATGTGTTTGAACGATCTTTTCCAAAACACAACATATTTTAAGTCATCAAGTTTTTCCTGCACATACATTCATATGGTCAAAATTAATCTTTACACTGATTATTTTAATTGGTTGAATATGTTTTAAGGAGTGGGGAAGAATAGGGTTTGCAATATTTTCCTGCTCCCCTCTTTGGTGTAATTGTGAGTTCACATGTGCAAACAACACCCTCCTCTCAAGCCCTCTTTCCTGGGATTCCTGGAACACACTTAAAGAGCTTTGCAGAAATATTTAGCCATCCCGGTGGGAGCTGGACTCTTGCAATGACGGCAGCTGCTGGGTGAAGAATGGAGAAGCTTTTTTGGCACCATTGCCAAGTCCATTAGGACAAGCTATCTCCAGATGTTGGAACCTGATTTGGGTGGAAGAGTAATTGCCTATTAGTGTTATTGCTAGGGATGGGCAGGTTCACATTGCCTGGGCTCAGACCCAGTAGGCTTCAAAATTCAGTAAATGTTCACATATTACTTATTTTGAGCACCTCTGGGAAGGGAAGGGAAAAACCCCACATTTTTGTCAGAAAAGGAAGACAGAATCTCTAGTGAAAAGACAGAATCCAGAGTGGAGGATCAAATGCAGTGAAACAGAAATGTTTAAATAAACCCAGGCTATAGAACATTGGTGTCCTAAATCTAATTTTCTGGAAGTACAGTAGGGATTTAAAGAGACAAATTGCCATCCTACAGTCAACCTCTTATTAAATAAAGCAAACTTTATTAGAAAGATATATGAAGTTATCCACTCCAGCAGAAAAAGATTTTCAGTAGAAAAAGGATTCCCACTCCAGCAAAAATGAAACCCCAAGCAAGGAAGAGAAGACATGACAGAAATTTTAAAAAGAAATGCAAACACACTTTGCTATCAGCTTTTACAGCTTTTGCAAAGCTTGCATGGAAAGAACCAAAAATACAGCCATCATATTAGTGCCTGAAGAGACTCACTGGACATCTATGCAGCTGCGCCATTGTGTCGCTGTGGTCCCAGTCAGGGAGGGTTGCCTGGGATGGGGCTTTTACAGCATATAACTCTTTGCTTCTTGAATTGAAAACTGCATAGTGGTTTTAAAAACCTCTAAAGATAACAAAACAAGAGTGAGAGAACAGCTCTGTTCTGGCCTGTACCAGCCTCCTGTTTTCAAACCTGGTAATGTTTTATCTACATGGAAAGTTTCTCCCCAGAGGTTAGCAAAGTCTGTAACGGGAGAGCGTTGCAAGGAGATTTGCTCTCTGGGGATGGAAAATATTAGTGTTGGTGAGTCTGAACTGCAAATGAGAGCTGGGCCACCTGTATGGGTGGTACTAGGACAAGCAGGCTTCATTTGTAGCTGCTTATGCCCAAACACAAGAGCATGCGTAGAGTGGAAGTCAAGTTTTCCAGCCAATGGTGTAGTTTAAAGGGGTAAAAGTAAGCCATAGACCCAGCCGTGCTTTAGTCATTAACTTTTAACTTAAAAGTCAACTTTAGAGAAAAATGGTATGAAGAAGAAGCTCTCTCAGCAGGAAAAAGTTGAGATGGAGCATGACATTTATAAAACAGCCTCTGAGAGAGCAGAAACTCTCCCTCAGGCATGCCACAGGTTTCCACATTTCTCTTGAGCAAAGTGCAACTCGAGGACCAAGCGTTTTACAGTTCTAAGCATATTTAACACAATGTTTTTACAACAGCTGTTGCTTTCACAGAACTTTAACCCCACTGTGTAAATGCATCACAAGGAAAATACTCTGTTGTCTTGGAGACAGCCTTTGCTCACAAGCCCCTTTCCACCGAGCTGGTGTCAGCTTTCAGCTCCGGCCGCATTCCAGGCAGGCAAGCACATCCCAGCCTCTCTCTCCTCTGTCTTCATTACCGGCCCCGCTGAAGGACAGATGGTTCAGGAATCCGGGGCAATTATCGGGGCGGCGTGGGATCAGTTTCCATCGGCACACCTGATGAGAAAATGGAAAAAGTAAGTCCAAAAGAGGGGGAGAAAAAAAAAGATCTGTAAAAGATTTCCTGATATCGATTTTTTTTTTTCTTTTGGTTCTCTTTCGTAGCTTGCTTATCAGGCCTGGTACAGAGCCAGGTGCTTTTTTCCTGCTAAATTTAGACCAATTTATTGTCTTAGCTGAGCAGTGTTATGTTACAGCTGACACTTGGAAGACCATTGGAAGTATCATGTGACAAATGCCTGCCGTTAAAGGGCTCTTGAAAGTTCTCTTAAAATTTCTCTTGTCCGCGAAAAGTGATACTAGCTAGTGACTTGACCCCTCCAGCTCCCCAGCATATGCATGCACTCACTGCTACAGGTAGTACCTAGCAAACACTGCCCTCATCACATGTGTTTGTGGACACAGCTCAAAAATGTGTTCTAAAGCTTGTCTTCAAAGTCACACATATAAAAAAGAAATAATGGGAAACTGCTATTAAACCCCAGAATATTTGTTTTCATCTCAGTTTTAGACATTTGAATGTGCTTGAAGTGGCTGTGCTCCATGCATGAATAATAATAATAAAAAATGGTGCTATGAACTTCAAATATACCCACCAAGCATCTAAGAGAGTTTTTTCAAAATTGTGTACCTGGACCTAATCTTGCGAAGCACTGAATGCCCTTGAATGCAGTGAGTCTTGGAAGGATTCGGGTCTTCCAACCAAACACTAAAGACCTTAAAGAACGAAGGCCCTAAATCTAATAATCTCTCTGAAAACAGCAAGATGCAGCCACACTTTTGGCTGCTGTATAATCAACACTGCTTTCCTTCATGTGTAAGCACTCCTTTTGTGAGCAGGTAATGTAGAGCTAATGCAAAGCTAAGAAGTAGATGTTGTTTGTCCCTGGACACCTTCATTAACGGTTGAATCCAGAACGCGCTCCTACCCAGGACAATATTTAATTACAATCTTTAACGGAAACATGTATTTCAGTTCCCTTATTTCGAAAGACGCTTCAAAAACATATGTTTGACATTAGGAGTGTCCTTTCCTGAACCAGAGCCCAGAAAATTAGCTGAATGTTTTTTCAAAAGGTTTATAAAGTAAAAATTCCCTGTGTCAGATGACTTGTGTGAGCAAAGATCTGAGAGAATCATCTGTAACTTTAACAGCGCATGACTGGAGTAACAGCAATAAGGACCAACACATTGTTGTCTCTAAAGCAGAGCAGCCCTCAACATAAGTAAGAGTTTTGGTTGCTAAACAAAATTAGGACTGGATTCAGGACTGGACCTGCAAATAAGTTCAGCACAGAGAAAAGAAAGTTTTAGTGCTATGTAACATTAAAGCAAGGTAGAACTTGTGTATCCTTCAAGACTGCAGGAAGCTCTTCCCTGGATTAGGTTGTGTTTTAAGCTTGTATTTTGACTTGAACGTGGCATATCCCAACAGTTTATATCCACTGATGCTCACAAAGTGGTGGTTACAAAATGTGGGAAGATGCCTTCAGCACAGGTCTAGCTTAACTGGCACAGACTGCAGTAGTTTCTTCCTGCCATGGACAAGAGGCCCAAGAGGCAGTTCAGCCAGCTCTGAATGAGCTGCACTTACAGCACTTCTTTTCCAACATTTGCTTGTCCCAGTCTCATGAGGAAGAGCCTTACACATGCAGAGCTACATGCTTCAACTGTGCCAAAGTGTATGCTGCTGGCAAACCAGGGATCAGCACTGCCATGAAACTGATCAAAGCCAACAAACTATCAAGTGCAATTCTGCCTGCAAGTAGTTTCCTCACTTAGGACTGGGAGGCCAGAGCAGCAAGCATAACTGCAAATACAGCAGTGCATGGCTGCACGGTCCCCAGAGGATCATCTGAGCCAGGCTTTCTACTCAGCTGTTTGCTCCTGCCCTAAGAAAGGTTTTTGGGTACCCTCCATGTACAGTGGACATTACTCCTGTCCATCTCTGATGATTTTGTCCTAGAGACATACCAGCAAATGAAGGGAAAAGGATCCTAGATTTCCATCTTCCCTAACTTTCTCTTGCTTCTGCTTATTCTGCTAACTCCAACAGGGGACAATGAAGAATGTAGTCACTGATGACCTTGCTTTCCCTGATGCATCTGGCGTCACGGTGTGAGCCCCAAAAAGCTAAGGTGAGCAGAAGGTGTTTACTAAGAACTGTAGCAGTTTCCTAGCACAGAAATGAAGCTAGGAGCATGGAGACAAAGCCACAAGGCAAGCCTACCCTGAGTAAAGTAAGCAGGATTTGGCCCCTTAGAAGGTGTGTGCACATCTGTCTGCAATCTAAAATAACATGACACATTCTGCAAGTGTCACACATATACCCTCAACAAGGAAGTTCCTTAGGAAACCAAACTGCAAAATGCTGTCAGCCTAAAGATTACTGAGGAGAGCTACTCTGATCTGACCTCAAAGGAGAATTAGCATCTACCTGACATTTATAGGTATAACTGTACTGTAAGGGAAAAGATATTTCTGACCTCAGTATCGTAGGCATATTTAAACCGTGCCTCCCGTGTCCTGGAAAGTACAAAAACTGCCAGCTGCATGTTTTTTTTTTTTTATTTCTACACATTCAAAAGTGCACCTAAATGTTATACACAGGATAGGTAGAAGGTTGCAAAGGCAGAGACAGAAATCAGTATGACACTTCAGTTGTTTCCAGTGAATACTAAGCAGAGGTGAATAATTAGAAATACATATTCACTGATCACATTCATTTTGTTTTTGTGAAAGGGTGATCCTTCTCTGAGTCCAAATGAAAACATGCATGTAAAGGATTTGCATCCAATCACAGACTATACAATCTGACATGTTTCTAGTCAGTACGAAGCAACCCAGCTGGAACTTTGGGGCCCTGAAAGTTCCCAAATAGCAGGGGCCCAGAATTATTAATAAGTGCATTAGCAAGAGGCTTGGCTCAGTTCTAGGTATTATATTTCAAAATGGACTTAGATGGGTTTTTTCTGGTTTAAAACTGACTGAAGTAAGATGGTTGTGATTTATGTAATGCTAACCCTGACATATGACTTTTTTCATAGTTACACTCCTGCGTTTATATATAGTTAGAAGCAGAGTTGTCCCATTATTTTCAAGTAGGAAATCCTTCAATGTCAGAGTCATATTCTTGGAATTTCATATTGGCCTTCCAACATGTTTAGCTGGCAGTTTATTTACTTGTGTTTGTGACCTCTGATATCTCCAGTTTCTTATCCTCCATGTCTGCCGTCTCTGTCACTTCTCTGGTGCAGTTACAGACTCCTAATATTCTATAATAAAGACTTTCAAGACCGTTTAATTGCCTTGGAAAGAGAACATTTAAATCTATATGGTCAGTTAACATTTTTTATTCTCTGGTTCTTTCTTTCTGGACTCCAGAAAGAAAAATGGGTGCGTATAGTTCTTTGTATGAAATCACTGGTAAACAACATTGGATCAGTTTTTTCTGTCCTCTAGCAAAATATCAAACTAAGAAGATAAAAAATTTCAAAACCTAGTGCATGCTGAGGAGTTTGCTCGAAAAAGAAAGCAGTGTTTAACACATGGTCCAGTGAAAGCAATGCTGTGCTAGTTTTGTAGTGATAGTTATGAATGCGGTAGGACAAAAATCCTGAATTTTAAACCTTCAGGATGCATCAAAACATTCCCAGCCAAATGGCGAAGTTTCAGCAAAGAAAGAGAAAGCATATCAGGCTGGGTATGCCATTAAAAGACCTCCAAGTGCCCTAAACAACAGGGCGCAGCACCGGAAATGAGCCTTGTTGCATCCTCACACCCTGGTGAGGGTCCGGCTCCTGAGGATGCCTGTGAGGGCAGTTACCTTTGCCAGACAGTTCTGCAGCTCTGAAGCAAGTACTTTTGTGTTTTCCCACCATGCCCAGGAGTCCATACTCCCTCTGACCCCTTCCCAGGAGGGCTGGGAACCCCCAGGCTGCCACTGTTGATGCCCGCTGCCTTGATGTCATCCTCAAGTGCTTCAACACACTCTTGGTTTCTGTTGCCTGGAAAAGGGGACTAAAGAGGCGAGAGCAGCAGTGCCTACCCCTCCCAGAAAGTAACAAGGTGGGACTATGAATCTGTGTCAGACCCAGGAGGCTCCCCCAAGTTGAATGTCCCCTGTGAGCCTGGAGCCACAGCAGGAGGTAATTCAGTAGTTATGGTCTTCTTTCCTGACTTCTCTCCGAAACTTCTGAAGAATTGTTTTTCTCTTCTGAAAGCTATGAAACAGTAAGAAACTAATTTTATGTGCAGAAATCACCTGCAGAACTGAAAAGTCACCAGATCTTGTTTGATGTAGTATTTCTTTATTGGACCAGTTGGTGAAATTCTTGTGCCCTGTCACCTGCTGATGGTGACAGATCTATCAGCTATCTGAGATATTTGGGAAGCAGGTGGGATTCAGAATGAGGTCATTCACGCTTGCAGTTTTCTAGAGAGACTGCATCGATGCTGGTCAGTCTAAAGAATACAAATATAAAGGGGAGAAGAGGATTCCTTGTTATATGGGTTTTTAAAAGATATTTGCTTGACCTAAGCAAAATGAAAAATGGGTTCAGTAGAATCTGAAATAAAATTCTTTCAATTAAATAGAACAAAACATTTTCTTATATCTTTTATTACTTTCTAGAAATTGAAAAAAAAGTACTGCAATGAAAACACTAAAATGCCATGTATGGATCGTTTGTATCATTTCAAGAGCATCAAGTGAAATATTTAACACATAAAAAATAGTCTCTCTTTTCAAGTGAATTTAATGCAGCTGAAATAGTTTTAATAAACATGAAACTTTTTTTTTTTTTTCTAGCAAAAGGACAATTATATCCAGTATATTCCCCTTTTCCAATTATATTATGCACTGAGGGCCCAGTCAGTAACACTGACTCAAGATGAGTGCTTGTTAGAGCCAGTGGGACCCTTGCCAGAGCAAGGAGTGGAAGGATGATCCCTTAGGGAAGAGGAGGATGGTAACAATGGTGCTGTGCTGAAAGAACTTCCTGAAGGAAGGAAAAAAAAACACCAAACATGGGAAAGCCTCCAGGTAATTCTTGTAATTAGAGACAAATTCAGTATCATTTTCCCAGTCAAAGAAATAATTACCTTTATTGTTTCATTTGGAATGCTGAAAAAAAACCAAAAAAGCCTGGTTTTTGCCAAGCTCCCTGGGTGTGCTGGGGGACATGCAATACCTACCTAGCTAGCCTGGCTGGAAATACACCTAAACCACAGCTGAGTCACAGAGGAGGAAAGGGAAGCTTCCACAGAAACAGCAGTCCACAAGTCAGGCGCATGCAGACTAGCCATAGGTATCTGGCCATGCTGTTTGTCCTGCCTGCGTCTCCACCTCACCCTTTCCTGTGCTGTTATAACACACAGCACAGTTTTCAGTCTTTGGAAGATGTTGAAGTCTAGCACAGATGGTGGTAGCTCTGGTGAAATCATGGTGTCACTCGCTATACCAGGAAGTAACACTGCCCTTGGCACCTCATCCACAAATAAATAGTGCCTGGTTTTCTTCTGAATCACCTGATACCGTCTGAGCTGAACTTCCATACAGGTATAAAGTTGTTTTGAGGAAGAGTTTACATCAGAGTACATGAAACATGTGTTGTATAGCATTTATTTTTATTTAGCATATGCATTATATATTAAGCATATACTGAGGAAGGATTTCTGGTTTTGTCAGTGTCAGTACTATCATGGAACCAGAACAGTGAGGAGATGGTCAGTCTCGTGAAATGGTGTGCAACTGTGCTCATCAGCTCTCGTTATTCCTATGAGATCTCAGTTGCAGCAGCACGGGCGGCTGCAGCAGCAGGAACTAATGGCCTACAGAAGGAGCTGCTGCTCTAGTTCCACTAAGTATTGTTAGCATTTTGGTTTAGGTAAGAGAGCGCTTTCAAGGGAGTCTCCCGACCACTCCTGCTTAACACATGGAGTTTCAGATAGCTGACTGGTCTCAGGGCACACAAAGTGCATTCCTTTATGGTTAATCTGAACCAGAAGACACACCCTAGCAGCACATGTACTGTATTCCCACTACTAACAGACATTTAGCGCAAAACCAGATCAGAGCTAATCCAAAATAAAACTGAAACATATCTGTTGCGAACATTGACTCTCCACTACTGCTCCTATTGTGCTCCAGAAATTGTTTGTGTGTAAATGGTTTTTGCTAGCTGCCCAAAAAACACTAGATGACAGATCCTATAGAGACTGCATTAACACAATCACTCCAACCTTATCTTTTACCTGTGGAGCTGCGTCCACACAATACGTGGACTGGATGTGGAGTAAAATGGACTGGCATAGGTGCAACGTGGTAAGCAAAGGCTGCTGGCACGCCTGCCCTTGGGTAATCAAACACCACATGTGGTAGGTGAGAGTAAATGCAAGAATCGAGGCTGAAACCTGGGTCAAAATAAATCAGTGGCATATTCTTATCTGCTTATTAGGTACAGAGAGGTCAGGTTCACTATGTACTTTAGATTACTACCTGCTGAATGTGTGATTTTCCATACTTCTGTCCATCACGGTGTCAGAGATCACACTGCATCCACAGAGGACGATTGCAAATCATACTACATATGACTATATTTAAATAGTACCTATTTATTCTAGGAAGGTTCTCAAATGGTTTCCCTTGTTTAAATGAGCTTATAAAGTGACAGGTATTCTCAGCTCCTACAGTCTCAGACATTTGCTCCACGTGTCTTTTTTGCTCTTTTGGCTCTCAATTCACTTACAGACTGCATTCAGTAACATCTTAAGGTTAGCAATCAGACAATAAAAGCAAGAATAAACAGTTGAACCTGCTGTTGGATTAAGAAATAGGAAAACACTATATAGCAAATTCCACTGCCTCTTTCCTTCAGGCAATCACTTCCCACATATCCCAGGGCTGCTGACACACTTCTGCTGTGTTTACTTAGGCAGAACATGCCCAGCAGCCAATTAGCTCCTTTTCCTTCCTGGGAACCAAAATGTTGTTCTTTTAGCAAGGTTTTGTTAGGATACAGCCCTGCCTTCCCTAGTAGCAGAAGGAAGCTGGCTGGATGTGTATCCCCTTCCCAAAAGCACAACAAAGAGAATGTCCTCATCCACCAGCAATGATCTGAAAGCATCAAATATTTTCCTAAACTAGCACTTTCTTTTTGTTAAGACATGCCAGTTGTGTTAGAAAGCAGTCTGTGTAATCTATGACTTAGAAAGCGCTCTGTGTAATCTACGACTTAAAAACGTGGAGCCTCAAATTTTAAATGAAGAGCTTGTTGTTACAGTCTTACTGTTAGCTACAGATGGCAGTATTGGAGACATGCTGTTGAGTATTTTTGCTTTGCTAATAAGCTAAACCCTACCTTTGATGCCATGTGGTGATAAAAAGTATACAAAATCTTGAAATGCAAATACATTCATGTGTATATTGCTCAAAGGACTTGCTTCTTTTGCAGACATAGGTTGTCTTATGTACTGCAGTCATCATTGCTTCAGTATGAGTGGAATACATTATGGCAAAAAAAAAGGTGCTATTTTTACTCAGTAGTTTATTTCAAAGGTTAAATTCCAGCAGCTTAGTCTTGTGGAGATTGATGGTAGAATCATAGAATACCAGGATGGAAGGGACCTCAAGGGTCATCTGGTCCAACCTTTCTTGGCAAAAGCACAGTCTAGATAAGATGTCCCAGCACTCCATGTAGCTGAATCTTCTAAGTGTCTAATGTTGCAGACTCCACCACTTCCCTGGGGAGGTTATTCCAATGGCTGATTGTTCTTGTGAAAAATTCTCCTCTTGTGTCCAATTAGAACCTCCTCAGCAGTAACTTGTACCCATTACCCCTCATCTTTTCCGTGTGACTCCTTGTAAAAAAGAAGTCTCATCTTCTTTGTAGCCACCCTTTAAATGCTGAAACACGGTGATAAGGTCTCCCCTAAGCCTTCTTTTCTCAGGGCTGAACAAACCCAGCTCTCTCAGCCTTTCCTCATGTGGCAGGCTTCCCAGTCCTTTGATTATCTTTGTGGCCCTTCTCTGGACCCTCTCCAGCCTGTCCATACCTTTTTTTGTGTAGTGGGGACTAAAACTGAACACAGCATTCCAGGTGTGGCCTGACAAGTGCTGAGTAGAGCAGGATAATGACTTCTTTATCACTGCTGGTGATGCCCTTGTTGATGCAACCCAGCACCCTGTTGGCTTTCTTTGCCACTGCAGCATGCTGTTCACTCATATTGAGCTTGTTGTCCACCAGGACCCCCAGGTCCCTTTCCACGGAGCTTCTCCCCAGCCAGGTAGATCCCAGCCTGTGCTGCACTCCTGGATTATGTTTCCCCAGGTACAAGACCTTACACCTGTCCTTGTTGAACTTCATAAGGTTCTTGTTAGTCCGCTCTTCCTGCCTATCCAGGTCTTCCTGCAGGGTGGCTCTCCCTTCTAAAGTTTCTACCTCCCTATTCAACAAAATTAATCAGGGTGCACTTGATCCCATCATCCAGGTTGCTTATGAAGATATTAAACAGCATTGGGCCCAATATTGATCCCTGGGGGACACCACTTGTGACAGGTTGCCCGTTTGAAAAGGAGCTATCTATCACAACCCTCTGGGTGTGGCCCATCAGCCAGTTCCCCACCAACTCCATGGACCACTTGTCTAGATCATAATGTACCAGTTTCTCTAAGAGGATGCTGTGGGAATCCTTCTAGATGCACAACATGCACCACTGACCCTACACCGACTGAGCAGGTCACTTTGTCGTAAAAGGCGATCAGGTTCACCAAGCATGATTTACCCTTGATGAATCCATGCTGGCTTTTCCCAGTCACATGCTTCATTGATATTTTCATCAAATTATTACAAACATTTTAGTACAAAACCACACTTACACAACAAACAAAATAAGTAGTTATGAATCTTCCTTTCATTACCAAAACAAACAAACTAACAAGCTAACAAACAAAACTTTACAAAAAGCAAAATTTTAGGACTGTGAAGTGACCTGGAATGAAATGGCAAACACAGAATGGTTAAGCCTGTAAGTTCATTTTCTTACTTTATATTTAATGTTGTTTGAAATATAGTATTATGTAGGCATGATTTACACCTAGAGTTAGGAATGTGCTCACATGCTACTGTTCTTTAAGTCCAGCTTTTGGCCTTGGCAAAAGCATCTGTTTCACATGGTGGAAAATTGAAATCAAATTGACTTGGTTTAAATTAGTTCATTATGTGCTAAGTAGTGGTTTAGGGCTGTGGCTGTCAGTATTGAAATGTTTTTCTTGTCTGTAGAAAACGAGGAAATTACCTAAAGTAAAGGTGGAAAATATTAACAAATGCCGACAGTACTTGAAAAGAATGGCTGGAGGTGTCAGGTCTTCACTACATGAATCATGTCGGATTATTAGCTTTCTTTCCTGAGGTGTACCTGTAATGAAGGGGGTTTGATGAGAAATAGATTTAAAAAATGTGTAAATGATAGATTAGAATATGAGTTGTGCTTCAGATAACCACAATATTTAACAAATACTGTGAGCTGCACAGCAAATTCTAAGTGAAGCTCACTGATTTCTTGGGACTTGAAGAAACTCAAGTAAAACGAACATTCCTGAAGGAAATACTTATCATAATCGTCATTTTGGTAGTTTTGCTAAAAGTGGTTTGCTGTTCTATGGAATATATGGCTTTTAATGAAAATCTACTCTTATAAAAAGTGCACTGCAGTGGTTTGAATGGGATTTTAGGGTTTTTTTGGTACTTTGCTTTCATAACGTACTGGCTAGGAGGCAGCAGAGAAGTGGTGACTGTGGCCCCTCTCAGGAGCCTGAGACCTCTGTTTGTGAGTGATCCCACAGCATGAACACTAAATCATTGATCTCTGACCACTAATAGGTCTTTTATCAGGACATTGCCAGACACTGACAACTCACCCTGAGCATGTGAGCCAGCTGGCTGACTATCTGAGAGCCATGCTGAAAAACAGGTGTTGTTTCAACACTGAAGGAAAAAGTACCAAATAAGTTTAAGGATCAAGGCATCTATTTTTCTTTTTTAATTTTCACCTTAAAACCTTTCAATCTGAGCCAATAAATGCTATCCACAGAAAAAGTGCCTCATTTTGAGTGGTGATCCTTTGTCCATTCCTCTTCAGAAGAGACAGCAAAAAAAAGCATCTGTTTGCTTTTGGGCTACCAAGATGCAGAACAAAAGCTGGTAGCAGTGTCTTCTCCCTGTCAAAGCTGTTACCTCATCATACACAAACACTCGACATAAGCCTCTGTTTACACCCTCAGATATACCAGCCAGGGTTTTCATCAGCTCTGTGAACACCCTTTCTGATAACTTGTTCTCTGCAGCCAAAGCCCTAAAGTCTCTGGGTACAGCTTTTCACTCTCCTTTACTGTAGTTCAGTAAACACTTCTTGCTGCCCAAAAAGTCCAACAAGATGTTGGGCGACAACAGGAAGGATCCTGATGGAGAGGACATTTTTTTACCACCTAATAAAACTTTGCAATGTTGTGTACAGAGATGGTCTCTGAAGCCGGAAAGGAGTGTAATGTAGTTGGAAAGCACACAGAGGAGGGAAAGCAGAATGCTTAGGTTGACAGAGAACCAGGCTTATCAGGATGGACAAGACAGACTGGGACTCTTTGATGACAGAGGAGAAGGCTAAGGGATGATATGACACATTTACAAAATCATAAAGGTGGCAGATGACTTGGATGGGGGCAGGCTGTTGAGTAAATCTCCAACACTAGAGCCACGGGGAACTCAGTGAGACTCATAGATCGCCTGAAGTCAGATAAAAAGGTATTCATTTACAGTGCACACAGAGAAATTCTGGAACTTGATGTCAGGTGAGACTAAGAAGGCAAGTAGTGCCAGCAGGCCCTGAAAAAAGGATTAGGCAAATTCCTGTGGAATATCTGTAATCCATAAATGGGCACTAAGAGGATGAGACAGGGATGCAGCTTGTGTCACCCCTCAGTCATGCTGGTGAGGAAGAAGAGGAGTGGCTCAAAAGTGCCCAGGCTCACGTGCTTTCCCCCTAAATAGCACCTCCCTTTCTGGATAGACAGCCCAAACTCTTGAAAAAGTGTCTTCTGCAAGAAGGAGAAGCTGGAGACAGGCTGACAAAGTTTAGTGGGGTCCTTGGAAGATTTCATCTGTAAGCCAGGCTGCAATATCAGAGGCTAGAGCTTTCTAGGGCATAGGTGGAAATTATTGCTTTTCTTGGTCAAAACTATGACAAATATTCTTGTTAAGCAGAGTCTCTGGAGGAGGACTGTTGTTCTGCTCCTCTGGAGACGTGGCTTTGGTCATGCTGTAGAGGGACCATTGATGCTAATGCAGTATCATTGTCATTGTATCTCTACATATCTCTTGATAGTGAAGCACACAAACTCAGCTAATTTATTTTTTAACCTTGGTTATCCAAAATTTAACATATTTTTTCTATTTTTAGAAGAGAGCTATGTTACCTTTCAGCTTCTCACTGCAAAAACAAAACCAAAAAAAAGGCCTACTAATGGTTCCCATGCCCTATGTGCCTAGCAATCTTCAATCCTTACTTATCATGGACTGAGGATTCAGAAAAGAATACACAAATAAGGTATGAATGATGCTTTTTCAAAGATTTGTTCATCTTTTGACACAGGTTGAGTTGAAATTTTAACATTACCATCAGCAGGACTGTGATATGGAAAGAAAAAAGGCTGAGAAGAGTTCAAAGTTTGCTGTTCACTTGGCTTTGACTATGCACAGTTGTGATTGACATCCTCATGTTGGCAAGGAGGTGCCTATAAGTGCAGAATAGTTTTTGACTGTAGAGCACCGATTTGAAATTGCCCTTTCACTGGATCTCTGACTCTTGGACTGACTGACATACATGTAATACCAGATCTGAGATCGCTTGTCTCCCTGTGCATTTGAACAGAAGATTTCCTGTATTGCCTCCCTGATAGGTAAAGCTTTGTCAGTTCCCTTCATCACCTTTTTTTTTTTTCCCCTGCCAGATCGGATTACCGCAGCATAGTCTGCAACAACTGGTGTGGTTTATGCTTAGCCCTATACCTTCCTCCTTCATGCTTATGGCATTGTCTCCGCTCAGCAAAGCACAACACTGCCCTTTAAGTTGAGATGTGGTCCCTGTTCCTATCTCATATTAAAGTGAAGTTTCTGTGGACACTTCTGTCTGCAGCCACAGGCCTTCTTGTCTGCCTTAGGATATCCCTTAAAGTGTAGTCAGCAGGGCTGTGGGCTTACTGAGGGCATGCATATGTCAGTATACTTACATGTTTAATTAACAGTATCAAGCCTATCAGTAATAATGAAAGTGTTCAAGCAAGGAAACTTGAATTAAGAAAACTCTTTGCATACCTACTACACAGTTTGCATTAAAGGAGACTGGTGTATCAAATGCTCATCTACAACACACAGTGGTTGTAAGCTAGGGACAGAAGAAACCCTGAGGTTTGTAAATCTGCTATAGACACCCATGAGGCCTTCTATGCCTCAGCCCCAGCCCCTCAGCCTCAGACTGTCCATGCAGCTAGCCTGCTTTCTCAGTGGAAGTCAGGGATCTACAATTACTCCAGAGAGAGACAGAGGATGCTGAACTGTTACACAGTTGTCACTGTTACACACAGGGCTAAGAGTTGGGAGAGCTGAAGATCTGTGAGATGGGCGTGTGTACATAGGAGTGGGGGCACATGCCCCTTTCCCTCATAAAAGCCTACTGGTCATAGAGTTTACGGTTTGAGAAAAAAAGAAGGCAAAGTCTTTGTGTTGGGTTTGCATGGCAAGGTTTTGGTATTGGGGAGGCTACAAGGGTGGCTTCTGTGAGAAGCTGCTGGAAGCTTCCTCTATGTCTGATAGAGCCGATGCCAGCCAGCTCCAAGGTGGACTCACTGGTTGCCAAGGCCAAGCCCATCAGCAACGGTGGTAGCGCCTCTGTGATAATGTATATAAGAAAGGGAAAAAGTTACTGTGCAAGAGCAATTGCAGCTGGAGACAGGAGTGAGAAGATGTGAGAGAAGCAACTCTGCAGACACCAAGATCAGTGAAGAAGGAAAGGGAGGTGGTGCTCCAGGTGCTGGAGCAGCGACTCCCCTGCAATCTATGATGAAGACCATGGTGAGGCAGGCTGTCCCCCTGCAGCCAATGGAGGTCCATAGTGGAGCAGATATCTGCCTGCATTCTGTGGAAGATCCCATGCTGGAGCAGCTGGGTGCACCCAAAGGAGGCTGTGACCCCATGGGAAGCCCACGCTGCAGCAGGCTTCTGACAGGACCTGTGGACCCATGGAGACAGAGGAGCCCACACTGGAGCATGTTTGCTGGCAGGACTTGTGACCCTGTGGGGAACCCATGTTGGAGCAGTCTGTTCCTGAGGGACTGCACCCCATGGAGGAAACCCATGCTGGAGCCGTTCCTGGAGGATTGTAGCCCATGGGAAGGGCTTACACTGAAGAAATTTGTGGAGGACTGTCTCCCATGAGAGGGACCCCACGTAGGAGCAGGGGAGGAGTGTGAGAAGCTGCCCTGCTGAGGAGGAAGGAGACAACGTGTCATGAACTGACCACAACTCCTATTCCCTGTAACCCTACACCACTCAGGGGGAGAGGGTAGAGAAACTGGGAATAAAGTTGAGCCCGGGAAGAAGGGAGGGGTAGGGCAAAGGTGTTTTCAGATTTGGTTTTGTTTCTCATTACCCTTCTCTGATTTGATTGGTAATATATTAAACTAATTTTCCCAAGTTGAATCTGTTGTGCCCATGATGGTAATTGCTGAGTGATCTTTCCCTGTCCTTATCTCGACCCATAAGCATTTAGTTATATTTTCTCTCCCCTGTCCAGTTGAGAAGGGGAGTGATAGAGCAGCTTTGGTGGGCACCTGGCATGACCATCACAGTCCTTTTTGGCACCCAACATGGCACACAACAATGGCAGTTTTGTATAAAGTGTGCTATAGCTATAGTAGTTATTAAGCAGCAAGTTCCTGTGCATGTCACAGAGTTTGTTGGCTGCACTGATTTTCTCTTTGTTTTGCTGATCTTGGGAACATGTTAATACAAATAATGGCTATGTGCTTTGCCCTGACATTGATGGCCTTGCTGTGCTGGGGGAGCTATCTTGTGAAGAAGATGAGAGAATACACCTCTCCCTACCTGTGACTGGTGTGGATGGTTTTATTATGCAGGCTCCAGAGGTCCTTGTTCACCCTTATGTGAGCTGTTCAATACTACTAATTAATACTCTTGGCCTATTATGGGTTTTGTAGAATCTAGTGTTGTCCTGGTATAAGAGAAGGTAACTTTTGGTGATACTGGTGAGGTGATACTGAAATATGCCCTGTGGTGGCTGGTCCCTGGGTGGCAGGTTCTATGGAAAGATTTGGGCAGATTCCTAGGATGGTTATCACCTTCCATAACCTGGGACTTTGCACCTGAACAGACAAGCAACCCTGGCAAACTGACATGCCACCTGATAGAAGGGTGCCTTGCTTACCCCAATGAAAACCAGCAGCTTCTAGCACTGTACTGGAGCCTGGGTTGTGCCTATCAAGCCACATTTCAGTACCGTCAGAGGGCTGTGGTTGAAGCAGGGACTCAAACTACATCTGAGGACATCACGGCTGAAATAGGAACCCAAACAACTACAACAGCGGCCAAGGAGGTCACCGAGTCCATATCATCAGTTAGTAAAGGAGGAGGAAGAGTTTGATCAAAAAGCTGGTCCTTTGACAAGGAAATTGGAGGAAGGAGTGAGAGAAATCAAACAGGAAGTGGAAACTACCTAGCCCCTAACCTCATCAGATCTTCAAGACATGCAGAAAGATTACAATCGCCAGCCAGGTGAGCGGATTGCTGCCTGGCTGCTTCGATGCTGGGATAACAGGGCCGACAGTCGGCAACTGGAAGGTAGGGAGGCCCAACAGCTGGGATCCCTCACTAGAAACCAGGTAACTGAGAGAGGAATTGGAAAAGGCACAGCAATTTGCAGTCCCTGAAGATGGCTCCTCTCAAGTGTGAATCCAAGATATCCGTTCAAGGAAGATCTTGTGAACTCCCCTGGAAAGTGGACTACCGTAGATGAAGGCATCCAGTACCTGAGAGAGTTAGCAGTACTGGAAGTCATCTACAGTGATCTAGATAGTGATGAGGTCTCCAAAGATCCAGACGATGTCATGTGCACATGGGCCATGTGGAGGAAGGTGATTCAAAGTGCCCTGGCATCATATTCTAACAACTTGGCAGCCACCTATTATTTGGATATAGATACACCAGCTGTGGAGAGAGTGTCTTCTTGGCTCCAAAACTTTGAAGAAAATCTCCATACCTCCTCATCCCTATGGGACAGAGCCTTGGTGGTCAGGGGTGCACCAAGAAATCAGTCCTCTCTGGCCCCAGTCAGAGTGAAAGGGAACCCTAGATGCATGCCACATGGTGCACTCTGGTTCTTCCTGCGTGACCAGGTGGAGGACATGAGAAAGTGAGATGGTGAACTAACCTGTAAACTGAAAGCCTGTGTATGTTCACTGAGAGGGAAGACAGCTGTCAGGAAGGCTGTCAGCATAGTTGCTGTAGAGACACAAGAAGGCAATCAACAATCTCCGAGACACAGAAGAACTGGAATCACCTCTGTTGATCCCAGTGAGGGGACTTCTGCTCTGGCACTGCAAAGGTCAGACAGTGAATATTCTGTAATGCAAAATGTACTCTACACTGCAGCTGGGGAGCATGGTCTTATCTAGAGCCCCTGGCAGAAAATACCAGGAGAAACCCAAGGTTGACAATTAGGGTTTTGGAGCTGGGGCTATTGAGGATCAGAAGCCCAGTACACCCTGATTGAAGAGATACTAGCAGCATATGAGGGGGTTTGAGTCACTTCACAAGTTGTGGGTACAGCAGTGTCTCTCCTCTTGGCACCGCGATTGCCCATGCTGCACCGGATGTTCAAAGGCAACATGCCCTCTACACATCATACAACCAGTGCTATTTGGAGTAAGGGGGGAAGTGTTGATCACACAACGAGCTCGACTGGGGAAACCCAACCACCTAGGAATCCTGGAAGAGATTATGGGCTGGCCAGAAGGCAGAGATTTTGGAGCATTGCCTAAGGAGATGGCTTGTGCCCATGAGGCACCACCATATAATGCGTTATCAGAAGGTTATGGTCATTATGTTTTGTTTACTGATGGATCCTGTTGTGTGGTAGGAGACTTCCTGTTGGAAGTAGAAAGCAACTGTGTGGAATCCCACACAAGTCATTGAGGCCACTGAAGAAGATGGTGAGTCAAGTCAGTTTGCAGAAGTGAAAGCCACCCAACTAGCCTAGAGATTGCTGAATGAGAAAAGTGGCCAGTCCTCTATCTCTATACTGACTCCTTCATGGTGGCTAATGCCCTATGCAGGTGGTTACAGCAGTGGAAGAAGACCAATTGGTAGTCCAAGGGTAAACCCATCTGCGCTGTTGCATTGTGGTAGGACATTGCTGCCCAGGTAGAAAACATGACACTAAAGGTACATTATGTAGATGTGCACATGCCTGAAAGCCACACTACTGAAGAATATCACAAGACTGAACAGTTAGACAAGGCTGCCAAAATTAAAATAACTCAGGTGGACCTGGATTGGGAGCATAAGGGTGAGCTATTTGTAGCTCAATGGGCCCATGAAACATCCGGACATCTAGAGAGAGATGCAACATACAGACAGGCTTGTGATTGAGGGGTGGACTTGGCCATGGGGGCCATTACACAGGTCACTCATGAACATGAAACATGCTGCAATCAAGTGAGCCACACAAGTGTAATCTCTCTGGAATAGAGGGAAGTGGCTGTGTTTTTAATACGGCAAGGCCTGACAAATTGACTGTATTGGACCACTGCCATGAACACACCAAGGCAAGTATTACAAAGTCTCCATGGTGAAAACAACTATTGGTTGGCTAGAAATGTCTCCTGTAAACCATGCCACTGCCCAAAACACCGTCTTAGGCCTTGAAAGGCAAATTTTGAGGCAGTGTGGCACTCCAGAAAGAATTGAATCAAAAAATGGGACTCATTTCTAAAATAACCTCATAAACTCCTGGACAAAGAAACATGGCATTGAGTGGGTATATCACATCCCCTATCACCCACAAGCCTCTGTGAAGATTGAGAGATATAATGGACTGTTAAAGACTATGTTAAAGGTGTTGGGCACTAGGGCATGGAAGCACTGGGACACAAATTTGGCAGAAGCCACTTGGCTGGTTAACACCAAAAGATCTGCTAACCGTCCTGGTTCTGCCCAAACAAAACCCCTGCATGCTGTGGGAGGAGATAAAGTCCCCGTATTGCACATACGGAAGTGGCGGTGTGAGTTGCCAGGGGAAAAGGCAAACCCATTTGTGGGATAGCCTTTGCTCAAGGACCTGGGTCTACTTTGTGGGTAATGTGGAAGGATGGGGAGACCTGTGTGTGCCCCAAGGAGATTCAACCTTGAGGGAAAATAATGATGTGAGTTGTATGTTGTAGGAAGTAATGTAGCAAGAACGACCTGAAGTGATGAAAAGTGAGTTTTGCAAGGAACCGGGTGAGTGCAACAGTGACCCAAACCAAGTTGGTGCTGGTGCCCAACAGTTGAACATACTAATTCTTCTGTCCTGAACACCCATCTTGGCAGACAGGACCCAAGTCATAGCCTGTTTCTGAATATCTGGAGGAGTGGAGGAAGCCCGTGGAGGAAACCCATGGAGGAGTGGACAGTAATATCTATCTATGAAAGGACAGAGTATATTAGTTAATGAGAATGTATAAATCTCTATGTTCGGTGTAAAGATGGTTTAAGTAGGTAGTTTAAGTTGTAAGTGTTAGTAAGAATGGATTACAGTAAGGAGAATTAAATACAATGGAAATGTTAAAAGATGTGTATTAAATTATGTGTTACCTGAGCATGACACAAGTGGTATGGAATAAGGGGTGGCGATTGTATTTGGCCTGGCTGAGATGGAGTTAATTTTCCCCATAGCAGCTTTCATCATGCTGTGCTTTGTAGTGGTGTTGATAGCACACTAGAAAGGTGTTGATAACACACCAATGTTTTGGCTACTGCTAAGCAGTGCTCACACAGCATCAAGGCTGTCTCTTCCCTGCTCACCAGTAGGCTGGGGGTGGGCAAGATCTTGGGAGAGGCCACAGCCAGGACAGCTGACCCAAAATGACTGAAGGGATATTCCATACCATATGATGTCTGCTCAGCGGTATAAGCTAGGTGAAAAGAGGAACTAGGGGAGCATTTGTTATTTACGTTTGTCTTCCAGAGCAACCACTTCATGTACTGAAACCCTGCTTCCAGGGAAGTGGCTGGACATTGACTGCTGATGGGAACTAGAGAATAAATCTTTTGTTTTCCTTTGCTTCCCAATGCGGCCTCTGCTTTATTAAACTGTTCTTGTCTTGACCCACAAGCCTTTCGTTATATTTTCTCTCCCCTGTCCAGCTGAGGAGGGGGAGTGATAGAGTGACTGTGGTGGGCACGTGGCACCCAGCCAGGGTCAACCCACCACAGTCTTGGTACTACTCTGTTTCTAGTAGGGATGCTTGGTGAAACCCACATTTCAAGATCATGGACAATGTCTGAGCTTTTCTGAGGGAGGACCTAATGTGTACGAAAACAGTACAGAGGAGCAGACCTTCAGATATTTTCAGTGACATTGAACAAGGGTTATCCATCATTAACTGTGTGTGACTGGCATCTGTCATCCATTCTACTTTTATTTACTTTTTGGAATTCTGGGTACTTTGTCACACGAAATCAAAGACCTTGCAACAGTTTTAAAATGGATACATCAACTCTCAGGTTTACTGAGTAAATCAAATCCTGACTATTAAAAGTTGCATTTATTTGCCAGTTAACGTATACTGCTGTCACTGAAATATATGGAGAGTTTGCAGAACATTCAACTAGAATTAGAATCAGACCCTAATAACTGGAAAATTACCCTGAGTACCATGCCAGCCTTGATTTCCCAGCATCAGGTGTCTGGACAAGTGCAGATAAAGTGTACCCAAAGGATACATGTTTTAAGATACAATAGAGTCAATGTATTTTAAACAGAATATCTCTTCCCATCACACTTTACACTTTCTTGGAATAATTGAAATGGCACAGATGTGGTGCCCATGATGAAAGATAATTCAGTCCTTACTGAATCAGGGCACTAAATATAAAAGCCTTCTCCAGCAGCAGCTGATGTCAGCACTGGAGGCAGATCCAGCTACTAAAGTAATCCATTCTTTAAAGGGACAGAGGGACAGGATGGAGATGAGAGATTTGCATTGGTTTTGCTTGCAACAAAAACTTCTTACATGATCTAGAGAAATTCTTTGTTTGCATTGTGTTTCAGCCTAACAGAGGAAACCCACTTCTTTGCCTCCCCAGGGACATTGTAAAGCTGCGGGTCTGAGTCCCTAGAAGGAATGGCATTGCTTGGGATATGTTGTGCAGTTGCTGTCTGTTCCCTGAGGTGGTGACCATGCATTGACAGCTGTGGATGGGCTGCTGGATTACCAGGATTGACAACAGCACTCATAGACCAAAGAAGGGTGGACCAGCTCCCAGGTTTGCTCAGCTAACCCCTTTTGACTCGATCAACTGCAGAATGGGAGACATGTAGTCCTGTCAGTCATTGCTCCTCACCACTCAGAGCTTTGAATTTATCCTCAGCTTAGCTATTCTGATTGTAATAATGCAAAAATGTGTATAAGCAAATCAAATAACCATCATTTGTGCTGTTTTGTTTCCTTTTGCTCACATAGAGCCTTTGATGCCATATTGAAAGAGGCGTTCAGTCCCTTAGACCAGATCATTCCCAACACTTAATTTAGTAGCTCAGTTTGTTTCTTGAACCAGAAATGAAAGTGGAATCATTCAACCCTCAAGTCAAGCGGCCAGAAAGAGGAGGCACAGAAACACTACTTGACGTCCAACCCACCCATGACTGGCACTATTCTGGACTTAGAGAGCGCAGCACCTGGATCTGGCATCAGGAAAATTAATCTGTTGTGTCCATGTGAATCACTGGCTCCTGCCTCCTTCCCTGCATCAGCTGGGAGCTGTGGCTTGGACAATGGCAGCTGCATTAGACCAAAAAACCAAACTCAGGGCAAATGTAAGGATCTCCACACAGATTGCAACTGTGTGCCTAAACATCTTTGTGGTGTAGTGATATTAAAAATATCTGCATAAGCAGCAGAAGTACTGCACGATCTAAGCTAAGTAGCTGCCTCCCAAGACTTTATTCCACATCAGTAAACATAAGAGACAGCTTTTAAGAAAACAAAAGTTTACTGAATAGTTTGTTTCATCCCTAAGACACTAAATTGAGCAAAATTGTCATAGAACAGAGCAATACTGAAGAGCCACAACTCTTGAGAATTAAAATAAACAATTAACATGAACCCAAAGGAGGTAGCAAGAAGATTTTTGGGGGAATCCATGCAAACATTATGGTGGCAAAGAGCACAGTTTCCTCTTTTAGAGTAGGAGGCTGTATTTTCATTTGATGTTATACCCTGCAGCAAATATGAAGATAGCTTCATTTCCTGTTCGGTGAGCAAAGGCAAAAACCAAAAGTTGGTCTCTGAGGGCTGAACTGTGTTATTCTCTGTGCGTAGATTTGTCAAAGATCATGGAATAAGCATCCTTCAGCTTCATGGCTTTCTTCCCTGCTGACAGCTGGTTAGTCACAGGTGCTGGCAAAAACCCTACCAACCTACTGAAATGTACTGGGGAGGGCTTTGTTATTTTAACACCACATTCAGAGAGTTCCTAATTTGCTCTGGTTTGAAGTGCTCCTTATGAACTCAGTGAAAATAAAAAGAGCTCCAGAAGGAAACTGAATAAACACAGAAAAACTTATTTGCAAATACAACAGCTAAGGAAACTGTGCAATATGTGTGCACAAAATATGCTGTCTGAGGTGGAATTTGATTGTAGTTTCACCTTGCAGCAATGCTATCCCTATAGTTGTAGCATCTCTGTCCTCTGGTACCTATCTGAGGGGCAGGTAAAGTGCTCAAGAAAATGCCTTTTTAGCAGGTATGGGAGAGTTTCTGGGAACTCAAGTGAACTATAGGACAATAGTCAAGCAGTCATAACTCCCTGGGGGACATACAGTAACCCTTCTGACGCCAATACCTTTCCCCTGAATTTTCCTGAAAATAAGAGTGCTAGTGGGCATTTGGCTCTCACAGCAGTGCTGCGGGAGGCCAAGAGAGCAGCCAGGCATCTGTGAGACTGCTGGGAAGTGTCTCCAGCAGGAGACAGACGATTAGATTTGGAGGTGATATAGCCTCAGCTGTGCTACTCCCATCTCAGTAAAGAGCATCAGGCTATACTTACAAATGACCTATAGCAGACAGTGCCATTTTGGGGGCTAGGCCAAAATCACAGGCAGGAGGGAAAGCAGGGATTTCCATTGTTTCTTTGTGGTGTCAGACAATATACTGGGAAGCTAGTTTTCCATTAGTTTTGCCTTTGCAACCTAAGCAACATTTGCTGTGCCAGGAAGCTAGTCATCTGGAGGCACAGTCTTCATAATTTGAAGTTTGAAAGACCATAGTTTTTTTTTTAGGGAAAAGGACAGTAATGGAGGTTTTAAAGGAAAAAATATATTGCAAAGTAAACAGTCAAAATGCCCCAAACCTGAAAACGGTGTGGGTTCTGGTATCACTGACAAATCTTCTCTTACCCCATGTCCCTCTACAAGCTTGCAGGCTGTACTTCTTCAGCACTGATACAAGCTTTGGTGGACACAGTAGGTCACTGCAACAAAGAATATCCATTTGAAGAAAAACTTATTTTTCCAGCCACACCTCTGTTCCCAGATGACCTTAGCTGACTACCAATATAAAACAAGCTATTTCAATTAGTCAGCTCTTCAAGCAGAAATACATTTCCTTAAAGACAGACGCTGTTTGAGGTGCTGCATTGGAAAAAAGTAAAAGTTATTCATCCGCAGTGATGAAATTTTAATCTGTTTACTGAATAAAACTTGTGGAAATATATTTTAGGTTGTTTTCCACAATGGTTTTTGCTAATAACATTAATAGCCCCCAATATTGCCAACATTTGACATTTTTGCCTATGCTCTTTCCTAAGTGTTTGCAGGATTCAGGTCTCTCTTCCTGTAAGTCTTTTGGCAGTTGTCCGTGCCTTTTTTTTATTTACTATAATAAAACATGCAAGAAGTGGTGGTTTCTGGAGCTACATTTTTCCAAATGGGTTCTGACTTCTCCTGACTTATCAGATTCAAGGAAAGAATGAGAGATTAGTGCAAAGTGAGGACAGGGATATTAGAATAATGTAGCCTTAGGAAAGCCAACATTTTGCTGCAGGTGGAGGACAGGGTGAAGTGGAAGACAAAGATCCATCTTGAGGTCTGAGTGACAAATGACATAGATGTATCTCCCAAGGTGTAGCATGACCTCAGAGCCTTTCAGGAGAAAAAGAGCCTCCTATTACTTGTCTGCCTACCTGCTATTTTCTGAGTAGCAGTGGATAAGATCTTGCTGAGGCCTGTGAGAATGATTGAATTCAACCACAGGCAGAAGATTGCAATGATATAGATAGTCTGGTCCCTAAAGTAAGCTTGGTGGCCTCAGCTAATTCAATTTATGGGCTGCTTTCCTTATTGTGGAAATCCTAGGAGAAAATTGCGTTCACCAGAGACTTGATCTACAAAAGGTGCTAAGTTTTGCCAGCTCCAATTAATTTCATGTAAGGCCGTGGGTGCTTCCACCTCTGAAACTCAAGCCTGACATGCAATGCATGAAGAATCTGCTACATTCAGTGCCTCATTATCCAGGAGCATAAAAATGATTGAAAGAGGGTGAAAAAACAACAAACCCAAACTTCATAAACATTCATTAAAGTCCATCATTGGTATCTAAGCAGCATGATAGCATAACAATATGTCAGTTGTCACTTTGTAGCATGCAAGTTTTATTCCCAAATTACCCCAGTAACCTAAATAAGAAAGGCAAAATGCACAAAGAATATGGCCATCTGGAATACATAATGTGGAAAGATCTGCAATGCATTACATGGTCTGGAAAGTGGCTGGTTGAATTCCAGAGAGCTAAGATAGACTTCAAAGTCTGGCCGCACATCAGTGAAACTGCTGATCAGTTCAGATATTTAAAGTGGGTGTAGATGAATGAATTTATTACATTTTTTATCTGTTGCATTCATATGGGAAAACATGACTGTAGACAGGTTATCCATTGATTTCATGCTTCATTCTTTTGTTTTTAACTGTATGCTGTATTTTCAAAAATTTGCTTCATATTGCAGTTTTACAAAAAGATTATTTTCCCATCATTTATAATACCACTGTACAAGATTAAAAAACAACCCAACAACTGTAAAGAATAAGACATGACTCAAATACCTTAAAAAAAATACTTGGGCAATTTTAATTTTTAAGTAATGAAAGAAAAATCAAGCTGCGTTTCCAACTTTGCTTTGTTTTTAACTAAACCCAAAAGCACCCACCATTGGTGATTGTTCTTATTTTTAATTCAAACAGCTTCCTTCTGAATTAATTTCTATGTCTGACTCTCATTTACCCAGACTTCCTTCTTTTCTACTTTTTGTTGGAAGAAGGGAAAGAAAGATGCAGCCATACACTTCATTATTTTCTATGTGCTGATCCCAGAATCACATGCATCAGAACTGATATTTGATGTGTTCAAGGCATATTTTACCCAGCCTATGAATGGAACCATGAATCTCCAAACTTTGATTATCTCTAATGGGAGAACCGTATAATACTGCTTTTCTTTTTCCTCTCTTGAATGTTAATATTGTTGCAATACCTTATATAGAGTCCTTCGCTAGGCTCTCCAAAGGTAGCACTGCTCTAACTAAGCATGATTTTACTACTCTTTTAGACACTGAAATTAACTATGAGTAACAAACAGAAGATTTTTTACTATAAAATAAAAAAAAGTTTTTTCCTAAATTGGTTAGAGTGTGTTAGCTTTTCTACTGAGAGTTCTTCACTACATGATTCAAAGTTCCCTGTTTATACATTGCAATTACCAAGTAAACTGCTGGAAGAGCTGTTTTTAATTGACTTAATTACTATGCAATACATGATAGAAATTATAGTGTAGTACATGCATAGTACTGGCTGCAATGGAGTAAGAGAACTGTCCATGGGAAACGTGTTTGCAGTTGTTTTTTTCAGGTTTTCCCTTCCAGGGCCCATAGCAAAACCTGGTGTTGTTCATGCAGTTTCCCATCCTTCAGCTAAGCTAGCACACACTCAGGAAGATGCATCAAAAATGTCTTCAAATGCTGTCAATAGATAGATTAGCACATACAGCACAGCAGAAGTTGCACTACCTTCTTAAAAGTGTGTATTTTAGGGAAGATAAGAATAAGTATCTCAAAATAGTGGTCGCCTTGGAAGATAAACTCTTTTCCCCAGGATGTTTCTCCATCCCATTAATAAAGTCCCTGAGGAAGATGGATAGATTCTGATTGGCTACCTCTGTGTACAGGTTTGACCTAAATCAGCGAAGTTAGCAGAGATTTCATGATGTGATGTGAATGTGAGAAGAATGGATAGGAACAGCAGCATGAGAACACATCTATTGTTGAAAGGGGGGTTTGGTTAAGGACCAATAGTTGTTTCAGCTCGAATGGACTTCAGGTAGCTAAGAGTACAGATCACACAATTACAGCAACCACCATCTTCATGCAGAGCACATTCCTCCGAAGTTCTCTGAAGCCTTTTCAGCAATGCATTCTCCACCAAAGCCTCTAGAGCTGAGGTCTAAGGTGATTTACCTCATTCTTGCCAACATCTTTGAAACATCCATAAAGGCAATCACTATGGTCATTTAGCTCATCAGCTTCCTGTTTCTCCTGAAACCCAGATGTAAGAAATAATCTTATAAATAATCTTATATGGCTGAAGAAAAAAGAAAAAAAAAAAAAAAAAAAAAAAAAGAAAAAAGAAAAAAGTTGGCTGAGGCTTTCAAAACCTTCACACACCACAGAAGTTTGGGTGTCATTTTCCTCATGTTTCATTCATACCTTTAAAAGAAGAGGAAAGAAAAACATGTACTTAATCAAAATCCCAGCCACGCTTCCTGAGCCTATGTGTTTTGCAGATGGGAAGACTCAGAAAACAGATTGATTTTTGATCAACATTAAATAAAGAAAAGCATCTGCTTCATGTAGTAAAAATGTACCCTATAGTCCTAGTCATCTGACACAGCTGCTGATGGCATCACTGACTCCATGACAGGGAAAATACGGTGGTAGGACAATGCACACCAGCTGGGCAAAGTGTGACCTGTGATAGAAAAAATATCTAAAAATCAGTGTCAAGACTTCATTTACCACACCTTGGCACTAGAGATTGGATGAAAAGAGTAACTCATCATAAAATCCATAAAGAATTTCTTTTTGTTATAGAAACAGATACAAAACAACCAACTGTTCAAATAGCTAACGTAACAACTGAAGACAGCCTAAAGTTTGTTGTCTGGTTGCAGTCTCATTGCGTTTTAAGCAAAGAAGTGTGAAAAAAAATGGCTTGGATAATAGTCTGGAACGTTTTATTCCCCCGTACGACTTGCTATTTGCAAGTGAAGGGATTAATATTTGAGGAGGAGTGGAGCTTTATTACATTTGAGCAAGGCTAGTAGCAACGAGTACACTGCCATGATTTGTTACAGTTGTTTTCATGCTTTAGAAAACAAAATCATAAAAAGCGTAAAAACGAGGTGGTTTAGGAACAATGAATAGAAAACCAACATAATAGTTGATATGAACATTGTATCAGTAACTTGGAGGCTAACTTTTTATTAAGTAATCCAGAAAATATCTGCAAGTTATTATGATGTTTACAAAAATAAGTTCACTTTGAGAATGATAAATCCACAGAAAATAAACATTTCCTAGATAACTAGTTTCCAAGAAAATATAGTTCAACTGACTGTACAAAGGTGTGATAAACATCCTAAACTAAGAACAGTAATACAAACCTAAGTACAATAATCTGCTAGAGTCTAAAGCACATTGGATGGAACTACTTTGGGAAGCTGTTTGGAAATCAGGCCAAAAGATATGAGCATTTAGAAAGTCAAGGATTGCTCCAGTTAATTATAACAGGATTTGGCCTTAAAGCCTCTCCAGGCCTATTCTATACATTCAAATACTGAGGGCTATTTAGTAGAAGTATAAGCTAATACCATATCCAATCCTTAAAGAAAGTACTAGCAAGTAAGAGGAAAAGGCACTGCAGGGCTGAAGAAGCCCCCAAAACTCAGGTCTCTGTTGCAGACAAGTCTCTAGGACACAGTAATCTTAGTTTTTTGAGCATTTTCTGGCAGGCCAAGGTTTTAATTTGACAGATGTTAACCTATTCAAGAGCGAAGCAAAGCCTTGACTTTCATATCAACTAGCTACTGCATATTGAGAGCATACTTAGCCTTAGCTACACTTTTGCCTACATTTAGCCCCTATCCAGGGCTAAACTATAGCAGTTGTCCTGTCACCTGATGACCCATTATCAGCTGGGAAGGCAAATCAGGAAAACAGAGGAGACCCATGGGCTGAAGTAAAAACAGATTTAATGAAACAATACCAACACCACCAAAAATATACAAAGTTACGCTCATCCCAGTGGATATGCAGCAGTCACAATCAACAGAAGACCAGTCCTGAGAAGCAAGGAAAAGAAAACCTCCCCACCTTGCCTCAGTCAACTTGCCCTTTTTATAGGGAGCGTGTTGTTTATGGTATGGGGTAAACCTATTAGCCCATTTGGGTCAGCTGCCCTGGCTTTTGACCCTTCTAGACTAAGCACCTGGCCAGCTTGAAAGTGCTAACAGCCTGCATACCAGGGCTGGCGTAAGATTCTCTCTCAGCAAAACCAGGACAGCTTGTTAAAACATGTTACTCCAAAGGTTCTAGAGTAACTTTTAAGGATACTAATGACAGAATCTTTAAAAATCTTAAAGAGAATCCACATTACCTTCATTGCCATTGAAAAGAAAAGAAGGAAAAAGAAAAAAGGTATCCTCTCCTTGTGACCAAAAGGAAAATAACTGTGTAGCAGCCTGAAAAATCCTGACCCTTCTTCTTCCTAGGGAGCTGAGTACTCCTACTCCTCTTTCCTAGGAGCTGCTGCTTGTAGCTCTTACCCAACACAGCTGTGAGTTTTGAAGCAAAACTCTGTATTATGAAAATTAGAGAGGGAGGGGTGTGTAGTGGAAAAAGTGGCATATATAACAAGTATATTAAGGATAGGACTGGAAGGAGAAAGAGAAAGCTTGAGGAAAGTGGTAAGAACTCATCTGAAGTGTTCCTTGGGTTATAAGGCCTTGCATGTCTTAAAATCATCATATCTGGCAGTCAGTCAAGACCAAGCTTGCTAGTCAGTGTCTACTGGAAGTTTGAAAGCAGGACACTTATCTGTTGGGTTTAGTTTTACCTGCATGCCTTTCTCCTTTGTCTTCCTGTCGTGCTTCATGTTTTTCCTATTCTTATTTAAATGTTCCATTTTTTTAGAATAGTTTAGTAATCCTTCGAAGCGTTTAATTTCCTCTTTGCCACTCTAAGCCAAAACACAGACTACATTCTGTTTAACTGATGCTTGACTGTGAAGATTTTTTATATCTATCCATGCGCACACACATACACATGCCCACGCATGTGGACACGTGTGCACACACACCTGAAAAAAAACACGAGTCTGTTAAAATCTGAAAGTGAGCTTCAGCCCAAATTCCTCAGGAGCTCATTCAGGGACTTTTTCGATGGCAACAGGAGGAATATTCCTCATGTTCACAATTATTTACCAGAGAAATACCTAGATTGCTTTCAGAGCATTATGCAGCAGAACAGCTTGTGTCCCATTAGAAACCTAAGCTGTCTTTGAGAATCACTGATGACAAAAAGCTCTACTTATTTTGCCATGCAAAGTATGCAATTTATGCGTACTTGCCTTAGGAGCTGACATGGAAAAAAGACCTAACTAAAGTCTTCTGATCTAATGCCCAGAATATATTGCATTTTTTGCTTTATATATTTTAATGAAATAAAGTCTTTTTAAAAGGTGCATATTTAGACATAAAGGACCCAAATAATTTAAAATAATTACATTGTAAATGTCAGTTCTTCATAAATGAAGCATATAGAGCAGGGATACATTGTCAAGCAGGTACCCTTTTTATAAAGCTGCCTTCCAGCAGTGGACATTTTAAAAAGTAAGTTGTAACATCTTTTAGCTTTCTGTGGATGAAGTCCATTTCTTATCTCCTCTTGTTGGTTCAAGGAAAATCCCAGTGCCTTCAGCATGGTCTCACAGCAGTCTTTCAACAACTGACCTCCATGTGCTTCTGCAATCCCCCATCCTTGGCTAGAGCTATGCAGTTTACCCATGCACCCGCAGCTGTGCAGCATGGTGAAAGGCCAGAAGGGAATTACTGGCAGAGCCTGGAAAAACCCTGTGAGAGTTTAGTTCTTCTACAGCCCTTCTCCATGGTGCCACGGCGTTTTCCTTTGTAGTTTGCTGGAGAAATTAAAAAAAAAAAAAGTTGCAGAGGAATAGGAAGCTCATTGGTCCAGAACAAACCAGCCAGATTCTACCTGCATATGGATAGTTTTATGCAAAATACTCAAATTTTTTTCCTGAAAGTCTGACAGAAACCTGCATCTTCTCCAGCAACTCACTTCTTTTTGTCTTGAGGAAAGCAGTCACAAACATTGCTATCTGTTTCTGATTTTCAAAAGGCTGCTCCACAGCACAGTCAGTACACAACATGAGGCATTTAACCCAAGTAGCATGCTGCTCTTTTCCCAAAAAAAACAGCCAGAAAGATACATATGATGCCTTTTCTTCATAGGGAGGGGAGATCACTATGATATGAAAAGGAAACTCAAAAAGAGTCGTCTTCCAGATAACCCACACTGAGTCCTTGATGAGCTTTCCTTACATCTTTCCTCAGGGAGCCCTAGTTTGGCTACACACAGCAGACATACACAGGAAAACTATGTGTTTGACTGAATATAACACACGTGCACTCTCTCAGGAACACATTTTAAGTGTGCTGCCTTCTACTCCAAAAATTATTTGGCAGAACACTCACTAACCACTTTTTGTGTTGTGTTTTGGTATCTAGCTTTATAAAGGATGCAGGGAATAGTGAAGCTTAGACTCCAGCCTAAATGAAGAGGATCAGTAAACATATGTACACCTTCTGCTTCATATCTGGTTGAAGAATGGTCACTTTTGTCTCCAGCAGTGTCACATATATGCTACAGGATCCCAGGAGGGCACTGTGCCTGCCCAGGCATGACATAAGGTCCTTTCTGACCACCAGGTCTAATCCTAGAAGTTACATATAGCTTTATAGGACTTGCATGTAGCTAAGAATATTTCCAAGATGTATAATTTTTCTTTACAGGAATTGTATGTAGTTAATATTTTCAAGATATATAATTTTTCATTGTCTTTATAATCTTCTGAAAATGTGAAATAAAAATGCTACTAGCCAACATTTTCTTGATAAAACCACAATTAAGTAAAGACTTCTCAAATCATACATTCCCTAACAAATCCTACCAAAGAGCTCTAGTGTCTAAATTAAGGCTTATATAATTATAAGCAGATCCCACAGGTGAAACAGATTTTAAATTTCTTTCATTTACTCCACCGCATTTGGGCTCAACAAGTTACTTTATAAAATGGACACTGGTGCTGCACAGGGATTTGCTCTTCTCACAGTAGTTCTCACATAAAGAATTTATCTTCTGAAATAAGAGATTTTTCTTTTCACTTTGTGAAATTAAGAGCCTTGCTGGACCTTTTCCTTATATAATGTTGGCTCCTTCTGTGCTGGTTAATGGGTCAATAGGTTTGCATAAGGTATTGATCAATGTACAAGGGTGAGACCGAACCTGAGCTGTTGCTCAGGTTGTGCTGGATGAAACAGATTCAAACCATGCTTCCGTTTTAATCTCTTTCTTCCTTCAAAGAGCTGTACAACAGCTGAGATTATCATAAACTTGCAATAAAACCTAGATTTTATTGGAGTATGAAACCTAGGAAACAACAGGTCCTTGATTGAATTCCCTTCTATGTATAAGTTTACAGCTCTGCTCTCTAGGAACAATAGTCTGTAACATTTTAAATAATTTAAGTAATCTAAGGCCCATTTCTTATTGTAGTTTTTGGGCTGTGTCTTAACTGGGAGGAGCAGTTCTTCAGACAAAACCCTGAAAAGCAACAGAGTGAAGTAGAAAGGCCATTCAAAAGCTTCTAACATAATTGATAAATGTTTTTTGTATTCCTGTATCTCTGTCTGTTATGATATTAAACAGTCTCTGGTTGACACTGGCTAGAGGAATTTCAAAAATGTAATAAAGCCATAGTTTTGCAGTGAAATCATCCATGGGGTGAGCTAATTGAGTTTTGAGAAGTGATGGATTTACCTGCTGTATGTAAAAAACTAAAAATTTTTGCTTTATGGATTTTCAAATGCATAACATTTTTTATTGTTACTACAGTTTCTGCTCTGAGCCAATTTTCTAACCAATCCATTTGAAAAGTCATTCAGGATAATACAGAATACAATACCTTCTGGATGCTTGGAATTATGTATTTAATGTATATATGTATGTTTCTAACTGAGCTTCAGAATACATTGCTGTGCTTTAGCTGGTATGCATTTAGTCTACCAAATTACAAAAATTAATTTCTTTATTGTCTTTTTTTGAAGATAAATATCTTAATGACAAATAGGTATAGGCAAACAATATGTTAGAGAATTCTGATTGCTTTCCCTGTTGTTGACATCTAGATATCACTGGATTGTGTGTGGACAGTGACTGCATGGAGTATCCTAAGTACATGTAGATCCCTGACATATATCTTAGGAAAAGCTGTGTCACATGGTCATGATAAACTCATATTTATAACTTACAAGTGTTCAGCTACAAAGAGAAATAAAATTTTAAAGAAGAGTTGTGGGTTGCTTAAGGAATTTTTGTGTGCAAACATTGCCCAATGAAAAGAGTAAAAAAATTGTGCTCTTGAAGTAGAGAAGCTAAATGTACCCAATAAACCCTAAATGATGCAAAACACATCTGGCTTCAGGTTTTGCAAAGCACTCCATAAGTGAATTTTGATTAGTCACAGGTTTGTAAATCTACAAAGCAAACTTGTGTCCAGTGTCCCCTAATGTGGAACCCACTTACAGTATTCTGCTGAAAACCTTGCAAAATTCATATTTCACTAGCTTTGTGAACTGTTTTGTGGTTGTATCTGAACTGCACTTTGATTTCAAAAAGATTTTCAAAAGATATGAAGAAAAATTGAATCCTAAAGATTCTGTACGGCTAGAAGCAGGAGAAAATGATCACGTGAACAGACTACGGCTCCACAGTCATACATAGGACTAGTCCATACATAGCCGTACATACACAGCCATACATAGGACTACTCTTCTTTTTCCAATATATGAGCAATTAATATTTTAATATATTTTTCAAGATGTGAGCAACTAATATTTTGAAACTCAAGCCCAAACACTGGAATCAGGACTTAAAGCATGAGATCCATTCACTTTTCTTATTTGACTGACATAATTCTAGAAAGAGAGGTTGTTCTGCAAAATTTTATCTCCTAGAGTAAAGCTATACTTTTGGGCTTTCCTCATCCTTTGTGTTGTTCCTGATCAGTGTTGGAGTCTTTTTTTTGGAGAATAGCTTTTGGAGGTGGAAAAGAAAAAACAGTTCAGTCTGGGCAGTAATGGAAGGAGACGATAAATTATCTTTATAATTTATAGTCTTTATATAAAATGACATAATAAAAGCCCAACTCTCTTTTACAAAATGCACACTTAAGATTTTGGAATCAAGCAAGAAAAGTAGCTGTACCTGTATGTTTTTAAAAACTTTAAGCCAAGCATCCAAAAGCTGCTCAGATCTGTATCACAGTAGCTAGTATTTTCATTTCGTTTGTCATTAAGGAAACCATCTCAATCCAGTACTTTGCTATGGCTCAAAATTTGTCAGAAGATATTTGGGTCCATATCTGGCAGTAAGGAGGTGATTTCAGTAAAGAAGGGTGGAAAATCTTGGATGGCCAAAGGGCAGCCTTGAGAAAAGGGAAAGCTAAGAAGAGGAGGAAGAAAACTCACCTGCAGAAAGTGAATATCCAGTTATTTTATTCCTGATGCTTGGTAAACAGAGCAAACATTGTGCCCATCTGAGCAAGAACTTCAATGTGGCTTTCCTTTTGCTAGAAGAAAGAGAAGAAAATCTTCCCATAATGAATTGTGCACTTGAGTGCAACTGGAATAAATAAGCAGAGAAACTTGCTGGCATACACAGTCTCCCAAAAGAGACAGAAAGCTGTGGGAAATATGGGGAACAGAGGACCAAAACCACCCTTGGTTTCATCCTTTACCTCATCTAATCTGGTTTATCTCTCAGAATGGTCTGGAAGAAACAATATGTGTAACCCATTTTGTGACGTTTCAAACACATCCAAGTCCTTAGTGTCAGAGTAGGGAAGTCTATTTGTTTATAGGGAAATGTGATAGGTGCAATTTCTGGTCTGACAAAGTCACTTTAATAACTGATTGGTGAGTTAGTGGGTTTCTGGTTCTCTGCTTCTACTAACCACTTTTCTGCCATTAATTGAGATGTCTCATTTTATGACTTCAAAGATGCTCAAAACAATGCTAGAAGGCAAAGCTACTAAGAACAGCCAATTGAACTGGATTTTAATTTAAACAAAACAAGAACAAATAGAAGTACTATTTATCCCAGCTAGAAATTTACCTTTTAAAATATGAAAATCACCCCTAAACTATGTTGTTGTTTCCAGTGTTTGGGCACGACATTAAAAAGTTCTTGATTTTAGTAAAGGTCAGATTCTTTCACAATTGGAAAACATCTGTCAGAGAAGTTTGGTCAAATGAAACAGGCACTTCCGCAGTGTCTCAGCACACTGGCCAATAAAAAAAAAAACAGTAAGGAGCAGCAGATGTTGAGCTCATATCTTTGGCTTTTTCAAAGCTGCAGAAACAATCAGATGAGAAGATCCAGTCTTAACATGTTTGAAATGGATTGAGGAGGATGCAAATATTTTGCATAGCCCTTGTGTGTACCCAAGGTCACAAACTCCTCTCCACCTGAAATACATTGTGCCATAGGTTTTAAGTAGCAAATAAAGGAGTTTGGGTGCAAAGCCAGTGACATGGCTTGGGGCTGGAACAGTCAAAGAAACAACTGAAGAACAAAAAGGAGGGGCAGGACTTGGCACATGGGGCAGTGCTGCATTGCATAGGTATACAACGGAGCATAAGCATGACAGCTGCATGATGAATGTTTGGCAAGGCAAATGTAAGAGCTGGGAGGTACATCTGTGGCTCTGCAGAGCACATACAGGGAAGAACCAGCTGATAGCTCAACCTCGTGACCAAGCCAGGTCACCATGGGCACCTCTAGTGTCATTTCAGATTTATAGCCCCAGGTGTGACAAGGTTGTTGATGACATGCTGCACCTGCAAGGGTGGACCAGAAAGCCTAAATACTCCTGCCATAAGTAGACTGGGTCACAAGACAAGAGGCTCAAAGCCAATGAGGCTGAGCAGATCTGCTCACTTCAGTAACGGAGCAACCCTTCTAGAGAAGTCTCCTGGACAGCCTGGTTTTCTGGCTGGGGAAACTGCATAGGCCCCGTCACAAGGACTTTGTTTAGCCATGTGGTAATTGGGTCCGGGCTCACACAAGGTGGGGGGCTGTTCTGGAAAAAAATCCAAACTTGGCTCCCTGAGAGATGGAGGAAAGGGAGAGACTCCATGAGTTAAAATGAGAACAGGCTGGGTCCCAGTGATGCTGACGAATGTGAGTAGATGCTGATCTATTCTTGTACACAAAGCTTAACACAGCTTGTAATGAAACATAAGATTTGATGAGATGACACTCGCATCTGTTGTTTCAGGACCGTTTGTTATCTACTGCTCCACAGTTACTGCTAAGCAGGAAACAAGTCCTAGAAGGTACCTACCTGTCTGCATTCCATGATGCAGAATACAGGTGTCTGTAGCACAACTTGACCTACATGGTGACAAGTGGCTGCGACACGCAGGGACAAAGTTGACATCTCGCTGGCTAAGAAACGGCAAGTCCTCTTATGAAAGCAAAAGTTTAGAATGTCTGTCCAGGGCACATTTTCAGGGACCAGAAACCTCAGTGAGTCTAGTGCCATGGCATGATCTGCCAACAAAAAGAAGAGGGTGTGTCTCAAAAGATTGCAGGGGACATGGCTCTACCCTGATCAAAGTGGAGAAGAGACTTGAATAACATGGTTATACAGAGACATAGGCAACTGTATTGTAATGTAGTCCTCAGAATGGAAGCATACATTCCTTTTTGACAATGAGAAATTAAATTTCTCATCCCTGCTTTCTTCCTCTGGCTCACATACATGTGGGTTGCCTGCAGCCACTTTGCATTCGTGGGAAGGTTTGACTGAATCTCCAGAGAAGTGCCTAAAGGCTGTTTGAACTTTGGTCCTGGCAGAAGATTTTGTGATGAAAGCCCAGTACTGGAAATGAAGAGACCCCCTGCTGCCAGCAGTGTGCTGTCTTGTGAGCTCAGATAGTCTGCTTAAGGTGAAATAAATTCTTCAGAACTGGAATAACTTCACTCCTCTGTCTCTTAGGAGTGGCATAAGGGGAAATGGGATTGCAAAGTTGCAGAAGAGGTTGAAAGAGCGTGCGGACCCCTTCTGCTCTACCACCACAAACCCAAAGACAGGCCTACTTTTGTTTTGGTATTGTGGAGGGAAGAAGCAATTAGCATTTCCACAGTTCACAGGCTGAACCATGTCCCCTGGCTCCAGACACTTTCATTTGCCTGGAAGCAAAACTTTTCTGGGGCTGGGTTATTTGTCCTGTCTAGACAGGCTGAGGAGAGGCCTTGTACAGCCATCTTATCCTGTGAGACAATGGGGGGGAAATTTGAGGGTTTTAGTTTGCATTCAGTGTTTGCCACCTATAGAGAGGAGATGTCATATCTTTCCTGGGCAAACTGCCTATAACTGTTGCCTTTTCTACCTTAATTCCTCAAACAGTCTAGTTTCTGGAGAGTAGTAACTGTGCCTTCAATGTTGTGGGATCTAGCATTACTACATTTCTCGGGAATTTTCCACATTTCCCTGCTTCACAGTAATTTTTCATCATTTTGGATCCTTTGCATAAAGTACTCATCTCTTTGAAGACTTAAAACTAGTATTGAAAAGAAGAGGATGAAATATATCCTGAGGCAAACAGATAATAGAAGAGTTTAGAAATGTGACTGTGTCTCTTTGCAAGCCTATGTTGTTTCATTCACGCAGGCCATCCGGACTTGCCATTATCTTTTCCCCAGTTTTACAGTGGATAATCATTTTTCCTGTGATGAAACATTTCCTCTAATTCAGCAACCAGTATATTGCTAGACAAGAACTATCCAGCTACATAAAGTGAGCCATATTCTTGGCCTGCATCTGTCTGCATAAATAAAAATTAAAAATATATGTATGATGTTGTTTATAAAGAAGCCTGTTAGCACTTGCTGCTTAGAAGCAAAAAACTCAGTCTGAAACACGGGACAGAGAAAGGATGAATTAAAACTATTGGGAAACATTAGCTTCCGTATGTATTTCTTATTGCCTGGTGGTATGATTTCTTGCAGTTGAAAGAAATAAAATAAATGGGCTGCATTCAGCAAAGTATTGAAATATTAGCTGATTTTTTTTCTTTTTTCAGAAAAATTCTTAAGCAGGTATTTAGTTTTAAACCAAGTCCTACAGAAGTCAGTAACTAGTATACCCAAAGTTAATCATGTGCCTCCTTAATTTGAGGAATGGAATGCTCTACTGAGGCTCAAGGATAAGAGCATTTCATATGTTAGCAGCTATCTGGATCACGGTTGTTGTGGTGGTGGTGAGAGTGTAAAAGCGTTTGCAGCTGTGTCATAACAGTGCCAGAGTCTGTGGTATCTTGCAGATAGAAAGGTGACCAAAAGTTTAGAAAAAACATTAGAACCAAAGGATGACCTCCAGCAGTGTCCAATGCCAGATGTTGAGGGAAGAGGAACATTTCTCTTGAATATTTTGCTAATATACAACGATAAGCAGTTCAGTAGTTTCCTGGGCCTTCATAAGCGGTAGCCTCTGGTAAATTTTTCTTTGAATTTGTGCAATTCTTTCTTGAAAGAATACTTAACATGCACACTGTCATGATGCTCCCTGAGGAGGACCCCATCTTAACCGCACACTTGGTGCACAGGTGTTTTTTGGGGTTTTTTTCTGCACTCGTCTGATTTGATTGCCCCTGTTTCGTGCTACAGAGGAAACAGTGAATGCTCTTTCCCCATTATTTTTTTTCCATTGCACTGATTGCCTTCTTAACAACTACCAACAACAACCTCAGTCATCTTTCCCATAGAGGTCTAATCTATTCAATTGTTCCTTGAACAAAAGCATTTGACCATTCTTGTTGTTTTTATCTTTGCCTTTTCCGTTTCTTCTATGTCCTTGAGGGATCACACTACTCAACGTGTGAAAGAATAAAGGTTATATAGTGGCATAAGGACATTTTCTTCTTGCTATTTATTCTTTCCTAAATGGTTCCCAGCACTTGGTTTTCCATTTTGACCCGTACAGAACAGTGGTTGATTTTATTTATTTATTTATCTGTGAAAACCAAGATTCCATTTCCACATAGAAACAGCCACACCAGATCTGCCTATAGTACAAGTAAAGTTGGAAATTTTTTTCTCCAACGTGCACCAGTTTACAGATATCTACACTGAATGTCATCTGCCTTTTTCTTGCTTCATGTCTTAGTTCTGTGAGGCCTTTCTGTAGTTCTTTTTACTCATTTAGATACAATGAGCAGATTCTAACAGCTTTCACTCCCTTTTCCAGATAGAAATCCTGGCTGGACTCCCTTGATGACTTTCTTCCACTGTGAAAAATGACTATTAGTTCCTGCCATCTAATTTTATCCCTTTATTTACTCTATGCAAGGATTATCCATCTTATCCTAAGGCTGCTTAACTTCATGAAGAACCTCTACTGAGGGACAATGCCACTGTCTGATACCAAGGAGACGCATCTTCCTTGACTTGCTGCCTAGTGAAATAGGAAATAACACTGCCTGAAAATCCCCTTGGTGCTAGCTCAGGTTTGGCCCCAATTATCAGGACCCCATCAACATCCTCATGAGCATAGCAGTTTGGTAGCTCTTGGTTCATTGCAACGATGGGGAGATGCCTGTGCTCTCTGTCCCTGGTGAAAAATATTCCCTTTGGTCCCAGATGCACTGGGACAAGAAACTCCAGCAGGTGTACCTGGGCATGTTCTTCACCCCACAAGGTTTCTCACACGGAGCTTTTCTTAGCTTATTACAAATCTCTTAGACCTCTCTGTTATCTGTTAGCCAAAATCCTCAGGTATCTCTATCATCCACACTCCCCTGTCACCTTTAACCTCTTGCAATTGTAAATGTTCATTAACTTGACACACAGTGTATCTCCTGTTCCAAGTGCTTGGCGTAGTGACAGGGCAGTTGTTCCCTCTCTCTGGGCTGTGTGAGCACCCACTGGGCAATTGCTTGTGGTGAATTTAGTGTATTTGGACATGTGTTAACTGGAGTAATGGTGTCATCCTTCTGTCAGTTCATGGGAGTACGGTTCGAGCAGAAAAAGTGAGGGCACACTTCATTGTAGAGAACTCAGGCTCTTTATTTTCAGCAAAAATGTTTTAAAATCAGGGTTAAAAAGATATATCACCTAGTTCTTGAGAATATTTGTGTCATAGAATTATTTGAACTATTTAAGTGAAAAGCTTTTATCCATAGCAGGGTGCACAAACGTTGGCCTTAAATTTATGCCCTCAGGTAGCTCTTTTCCTGGCTTTCTTCTCTGTCTAACATCAGAAACTACCATTGCTACAGATAAGTGACTTACACAATCTGAAAAACAGAAGTAACTGTTTTACACATTTTAACCTGGCTGTTGTGGGGATAAAGTCAGCTAGAGTCAAATTTGTATTAAAATTAGGACAAAGGCACATGGGAGCTGGGAGTTAGGCCAGTCACTTCTCTGATACCCAGTTCTAGTTCTGAAATAAAATTGCCACAATCCAGTTAAGACACCAGTTAGAAAGTCAGGTTGAGGGAGTCTAAGCTGAAATTAATGAGACTTACATTTGGCCATCATGGGCAGACTAACACTATCTCGACCTTTATACTACCTGACTAGAAAATAAAAACTTCTGAAATCTCTCATACCAGCAGACATGTTGCCACTGTTATATTTCCACTCCTTTTTTGCCTACATATTTATTCACTTGTTGCAAAGCGTTTGAAGTCTTTACCACTTTCAGGGACAAGCACAGTGCTGGTAAAGTGGCCACCTATGATTCTAGCTGCTCCCGCAGCAGAAAATCAGAGTAGAAAAAATATTTTCATTGTGGGGAAGCATCATTCACTTGCAAAAGTAAGAGAAAATTTCATGCTGCTTTCTTCCAGAAGAGTTTGCCCTTTTTGGACTGATGGAGAGATCCTCAACTCAGTAGATCATGGTCCTCTCTTTTAGTGTTTCCATTTGCTACAAGCTGTCTGTCACTAGAGTGAGACAGAGAAGAGGGAATAGCTCTGCCCTAGCTCTTTGGGTTACCAGATGCTAAGTCTCCCCTTTGCATTTTAGCTGGTTGTTCAGGAAATCTTCTCCCTCTGAAAGTAAAAAGTATCTTGGGACCAGCATATCCTTAAAATGAGATTCTGCTGTTATTTGCCTCTGATATACGGCTGCAAAAAGGTCTGCATTTGTTTATTTTTTAATACAACATGACAAGTCCCAGTAGGTGCCAGCTCAAAACCAGCATTTCCCCTCCACACCATGCCATTTAGCTGCAATGAAGCAATTGTTCAGACTAAGACATGACGACATGACACCTGTGAAAATACAAGATCATAAATACCATGATGTCATCATAAATCCACAGAAGTTAAATAAAATTAAGAAAATTACAGTGTCTTTATTTCACATCATGTATTGCCCACAAGGCAATTTTGAGAGCGTAGGTGTTGAGACAGTAAGAAGCTCAGCATGTGCACCGGAGAAAGCCAAAACCCCTGCCAGTAGGGCTGAGTTATATGTCAACGCTATACCACCCCACGGTCTCTGAAGTCCAGGTTCCCATTAAGTTCAGTAGACTTTGGATGTGGTCCTAGATGCAAATCCTAGAGCAACAACTTGTATATAAGCTACATTTTCCCTCTGATCCAGAGATTTTATCAACCTGCAAGTGCTTTCAGGCACCTTTTAGGCCATCTGGTCATGACTCCAGAGTCATGCTCCGTTTTCTTTTGGCTTTAGAACAATGGGCTCCGAACCCTAAATCTGAGCGTCACTTAGTCTACAAGGTTTTTCCTACCTTATGGAAATCACCTGAAGGCCTGGGATCTAGACTTAAGCTTTCTTCTCTTTCACTGCCTCTCAAACCTAGGCTCCAGGCATCGCAGCAGAAACTGGAGGCACTCAGGACCAGGATTTCAAAGGGCAAGGGCTGTGTTTTTGCACACAATATTTGAATGCACTCATTGCCCGCTTAATCCCCCTCATGTGCAGGAGAAAAGGGGTATATTTGCATTTACACGATAGCCTTGGTGTGCCCTAGAGCTGATCTCCCACTTTGTGTGTTCCTCTGGTTTGTATTTGTCCATTTTACTGACAGCGTGGGGGAGTGTGTAGTCCCAGGAGGGATAAATTAGACTTTAAGCTTTGATAGCCTGCCCTCATGCCTTTTCTAGCCATCTGGGCGCTTCCTACTCTGGCATTGCCCCTGCACCATGGCTTCTGCCAAGCCTTGGGTGCTTTCAGCTGTGCCTGATGCTCTGGTGAGGCTTCATTTCTTTGTGCCCACGTATAGCCTGGAAAGTGTCTCAATCTTTCATCACTTCCGCTTCAAGGACCTGAGGCTGAAGGAGCATGTCAGGAGAAAATCTGCCCTGATCACAAGCACAAAGGGCTCAGTTTTCCTGTAGGTATGGTTTGAATAAATGATGTCATACCTCAGGGTATTTTTCAGTGTGAGATTCATGCAGGTGCTTTCACTACAGAAATGAACTACTCTGATGAATATATGAGCTCACAAAGGAAATAATTAACGTAAGAAGAGAGAAGGAGAAGACAGTATGCTCAAACCACTGGCATTGTCTTTGCTTGTGACAATTCAACTGACTTTGTGCCCTTTGTGGCTTCATACTGTATGGCTTTTATGTAAATCTTTCTACTTCATTCCCTGCAGAGACATTCACATACTGGTTCATAGGTCCCCTGCTCTTTTCGCAGCGAAGACAGGTTGTGCCTTAACCCCAGAGTTTCTTTTTTATTCTGCTGCCAGTGATCTCTGAATAGAAGATTAGCAAACACTACGAACCCATCATCAGTTGCATTAGTTCACAGGATGGGATGTTGCAATGAGTGATATCTGAGCGTGGAAGATATTTATCTCCATGGCAACATGAAGTTTACAAATACACCAACTGTAACACAATCAGCCTTTTTCTTTTTCTGGCTGAAGCAAGTGTACTGTACTTTAAGGACAGATCGATAGACTGGCAGACTTGTGGAATTTAAAGAGTTAAAAAGCCCAGAGGCAGTGTGAGAAAGCTTTTTTTCCCCCAACATTTCTAACAAGCTGAACAAAATCCAGGCCTTGTTTAATGAGCACATATTTTATACAAATAAGCTCAAACGAGCTTACCCATCTCTAATTAAACTAGAAAGGAAGCATTTGTCCTAATTGGACTGCATAACTGAAGAATTAATTGTGTGGCTGCTTAGAATTGCAATCTTATGGCCCAATTCACAGAAAATACCTTCGTGGTAGGACATACTATATGCAAGTTTGCTCATGTCTTTTTACCAATACGTAAGCACGTGTGTGATTTCGATGCTTTGGTTTTGTTTTTTAAAGAAAGACTGTTCATGAAGACATACATGGGCCTTAGTGGAGGTTAAGTACAGTATTTCAATATTCTAATTAGGCACGAGAGAATAGTTCTCCATCACTGTAATTAGGTACTCAGTTAATTCCTACAGTGAAAATGCTGTGCTGACTTATTTACAAATATCAAAAGAGTGACTATTCCATTGACTTGGCTAGATCTCTAGAAACAAAAAGCATGGCATGGGAATTCATATTTCCTTCCAGTAAGGCCTGATGCTGTGCATGGCATTGCAAGAAGCTTGGGAGCTGTTGGAGTAACATCTGCTGTGTTCAGAAGGTGCTCATTAAAAACAGAGGAGGAACATTGCTAAACACCTTCTCCCTGTGACTCTCACAAGTCTCTCATGCTCCATTTACCATCCAGAGCAAGTTTCGATGACTGACCATGCTGTAAAGCCAACTTTGCTGTGAGAGATGAATGATGTGCAGCCCTCCCTGAGCATTGCCAGCAGGACTGTCAGCATAGCTCCCGCTCCAACATCTCTGCTGATGATACATGAGACACAACACTGCATAGTTGTCAGACACAAGCTGGGGCATGTGGCAGGTTGGCAGTCATAGGAATCTCACTTTGGGTCATAAACTAAATACCTTCTATAGGACCCCCACCTGAAACCTTGCTTCTCTCTGGCCAAGCTCCTATGACTTCAGTTTAGTACTTCTACAGTAGTGTTTTCAAAATAGCATAAGTGATTTAAGTGCATGGCTGTCTTTTGAACTTTGCTGTGAACAAAATGTTGAATTCCTTCAAAAGGCCATGAAACTCCTGGATACACAATTGAGAAACAGTAGTTGTGAAAGCACCACCCTTAACGTTTCGTATGCTCTAGCACTAGCAACAATGTAGGGCTAATGTCAATTTTGTCTTGGCAGGGACTGAGTATATAATGTAGGTCAAGACTTGAAGATTTGGCTACGTATGAAGTGAAAAAAGGAGAATAAACTATGGAGCATTGAGTGATAAGTTTTGCAGGCTCCTTCTGGTTGTTCTGCTTGCAAGGATAGTGGTTGTTCTGCAGCATAGGCAGTAAATATGTGTTATATTAACTGCTCAACTTTTTATTCCATTTGATCTTTCAACACGTAGGAAGTTTATTTGTTAGACTCATTTCTTCTTCCTGTATAAGGTTTTCATTTAAAAGTTCCAAAAGTGCCTATCTCTCTTTTCCTTATTTAGAACCTTTTATTGCTTGAGTCATGCCTGTTTTCATTTATTTTCCAAGATGTATGTGAACTGGACAGAAAACCAGAGGATCTTCCTAAATTAGACCCAGTAAATAGAAATACAGACCTGAATACAAGACGAGACAAAATGAAAGGCCTTCAAAAAAACCAGTCTGTATCATACAGTCACTGCTGCAAATTTTAGTGGACTAGATTTAGCCTGGAAATGCACAGAAGCTGTTAGAATATTTCGTTCTGGCTCCAGAGCAAACCCTCACCCCCAATGAAAAGTTATACCAGATATGTCAAAGGTGTGTGTGCACTTTTCCACACGTCCTAAATTAAAGCACAGGAACATGAACTACAGGCAGTAGATCAAGAGCTATAAACATACATCTTATGGGCAAAGTTCTGCTCTTAGCACTGTAGGGTGTCACTTCTAAACTGTCGGCACCAAGACTTTCTGCACTTCTGGGTCCATGCTGAGAAGAGGGCTGGGTCCACAGCAGCCATCCATCTTGTGGTCTGGTTTCCCTAACTAGGACCTGACTTCTAACACAGGCCACCAAGACTGTCTGCCATGCTACTGGGATACAGCCAGAGGTAGCAGCTTGTCCACTCCTCATTTAGAGGGAGTCTTTGTAATGAATGTCCAATGAATGTGTGAAACAACAGTCATTCTTCAGGTTTAGTAACTAAATCTTGAAGTTCAACCACCTCAGCTAAGGTTCTGTGATCTTTAATGAGTCACTATTAACCTAACACTCCTGTTGGCATTTCAGAGGGGGAAAGAAAACAGGCTTTGACCCTCCTTGTGTCTATATGGTTCAATTGTAATGATTCTTGCCCAGGATTTTAAACAGATGCACGAAAAGAAGGAATGCACCTCCTTGATGCAGGTGAAGTGGTACAAAACATCAAATTTACTTTCTAGGATTTTTTTTAAAAGAAATTCTGAAGCAATTGAGGAAAAAAAGCTTTTACTTGTAGGATGTGTGGACAGTGCTATCAAGGGCCTGTGGAGGATTATAGCATTGTTTTTAATCTGTACAACTGCCAGTGGTATGTGGCCACAATAATGGAAAAAGGGTCTCCATGTAAAGTATCAGCTGAAACATGAGCTTTTCCATCCTGTATAGAAGAGCTCAATGGTTGCAGTCCAGCCAGTGACTTAAATGAAGAGTGCACTTCTCTATTTGGTCTTCTGTGGGAAATAGGTTGCACTGCCAAAACATTGATGCATAATTTGATGCAGTTGGCTAGTCTGCTGCAGGGAGAGGAGACTAGAGCAATCCAGAGACCAGATTGACTCACGACGATAGGGAAGACAATTGCTCTCTTGAGAAAAGTCTAGTCTTTGCCTGGCAGTGTGTTCATACTATCTGAGTACCGCCAGCAGAGGAAACAATACTTTACTGAGTTTAAGGGAATATATGTTAAGAACTTCTGGTATTACCCATGGAAAAGATTAATTGCAATACTAGGTACTTGGCAAAGGGGTACTTTTTAGCCACCACTCTTTGTGAATACAGCATCCTCAGGCAACCATCATTGTTTTTAATTTAGTCTCTTCAAATTATTGTGTAGCATTACTCATTGCTTTCCCAATGCAGTCTGTATATCTTGGCCTGTAGTCCATCTATCTCACCACAGGAATGAAGAGTTAATATCTGCCATCACTCACAGTGGTGTAAATGCTGAGAAAGTACTTGAGGCCAGTGGAGTCATACTGGATTTATGCAGATGTAAGTGACAGCAGAATTATTAAATGTCTGTTTAATACCAGCAAAATTCTATGTCATTTTACGATTCAGGCTCTGGTTCTCAATTTTTTGCATTGCACAAGTTAAAACAGTATTTGACACATTCTTAAACAGCAGGGTATAATTTATTACAATCCAATTACAAAAGAATCACAAGAGAAAGGAATCAATTAGTCAGGCTGGGAGGGCATAAAGAGCCACTGATAAGATACACAGAGCCAAAAAGAAAAAGGAAAAAAACCTCCCAGGGTCAAATAGAGGAAGGCGTTGCCTCTTCATGAAACCCATCTTTCTTTATCAGTTGACAAATGATCATAAATGCAGCAGTGCTGAAGGAGCACCTGCCTTTCTCTAGGTCTTGGGACAGAGGCAGTGTATGCCTACTCTCTAAGGTTGCCTGAAGGTAGAGCAGGCCCAGACTGTTTTTGGAGTGGTATATTGACACTGATTTATGTCTGGTATGACAGATACAGCAAAGAAGACAGACTTATTGTCAAAAGGAGGCTCCTATGGAACAGTGTGTTCTGTGTAACCCTCTCCTGCAAGAGAGCTTGGGGATACAGTGTGTGCAATCAAAACACAGCTGCAGGCAACATATGTAATCAGTGAAGACATGTTGAGCATGGTCCAATCTCAGGAAAGCTGTAGGTGATATTTTCTTTGCATACAGATGAGGTCTGCCAGCGATAACTTGTGTCTCGAATCAATTTCCTGTTCAGAAATTGTATGCTCAGAAATTGTTCAGAAATCATAGGTTGTTCCTGGAATAGGACCTTCTTTTTCATGAAAGGCCACTTAAAATTACAGTTACAGGGACACAAAACCTCCAAAAAGTTCTTCACATGATTTGTGCTTTTCTGCCACAATGAGAATGTGAGTTCACCATTCAAGATTTTTGACGCCAATGTAAATCATCCAAGCTGTGCTGAAAGCATTACAACTGTGCCTTTCTCACACCAATGGAGCGTTGCTTGTGTCTCTCTAGAAAATCAGATCTTCTCAGTTTGGAGCCGCAGATAGCCCATAAACCTGGAAATGAGGAATCACTTCATTGTGTGCATCACCACATCCAGGCACACCTTGAAAAGGTGACTGAAGAAAGGACCCAGACAGCCATCAGCCTCTCCTCTAACACACACTGAAAATGCTGTTTCTCGTCCTTTGCACCTCCCTGTTTTTCTGTTTATTCATGTGAATCTGTACAGTATTTCCAATCATCAGAACATTCTGCAGCTCTATGTAATAAAGTCTGCAGTTGTTCAGCTTAATGGGATGAGCCCATTGTTCCTTTGGCTGTTGCCAGCTTGCCTCCTTTGCTGTGATGAAGCTTTCAAGAAAGATCTTGCAACAACTTGTCAACAGAGAAATTTCTTTCCTGTGGAGCCTAATTTGAAAGTCTTTGGTTTGCTGATGTCCCAGTCACAGAAAAACTTCATAACAAATCTTGTGCTTGGTTAGTATTTCAGATTGCACTATTCAGAAAAAGTAGACTACAAACTGGAAAAAGACCAAAATCCAAAGGAGATGGGGTACAGTCAGATGACTCAAGAAAAGAAAGAAAACATCAGCAGAACTTAAGTTCAAGTACTTGTTGAGACAAGGTTTAAAACAACTTTCAAATTTTCATTAGCCTAACTGTGAAACACTCCAAACCAGCTACAGGTGCTTTAAAATACCTTTTTGGGAGTAGCAGAAAAATTAAAGATGTTCTTTTAGCTGGGTTTTCTGCGAGTATGATATTCAGACAATCACATTCTGTGAGTGAGTATGCATAAATACACTTTAAGAGGACATGTGAATAGGTAGAAGATGTAGAAGATGTTTATTAGTGCCTCAACGTGGGGAACTTTTCAGACCTGCTTTTTAGAAGCTCACCTTCGGGGCATGAATTCAGAAGAAAACCCCCTGTGATAATTATGTTCTTTTGCTAAACTCAAAGTTAGAAGAAAGGGCTAATTTTATTTTGATTAAGCTGCATGATGCAACTGCTTGAACCAAAAGCACACAAAGATTAAATACATCCTTCATTCTGCCAGGGTTACCTTCTAATTTGTATTTCTATCATGTGCTACACAAAACCAGAAAAAATCAACATCTGAGCCCTCTCCTTAGCGGCCTGCGTGTCATCTCCCGTACTCCAGCTATGTCAGATGAAACAGATAGGTGGGATAACAGTAAAAGATGCTGCAGTAGACTCTTTATGAGACAAAACACTGTGTTCATGGCCAAATTCTGATTTCCTTGGCATCTCTACCCTTAAGATCATTTATTTGTTCCTGGTTGACATAAAGTAATGTGAACTACTTCGGAAACTCTGGCAGCAAACACACCAACTTCCGTTCTGTTGCTCTAGAAAAATTATAAAAATGATGCAACAACATGATCGCATGATCGCAGGTCAAGAGAGAAGACAAAAAGTAACATGTGTATATAAGAAACCAAAAGATGATAAGGCAAATTTTAGGAGCTGTGACACTGCTTACCACTTCCACAGTTGTTACAGAGTTGATAAGGTTTGGGTTTCCATTTCTAAGTTGCCTTTGACAGTCGAAACTCTAAACTACTTGAAATCTCATCTTAGAAAGAGACAAGATTGCCAGATTAAATGGAGTTTCAGGTCAGTTCCTCTATCCCAAAAGCTTGCCAAACAGAAAAGTCTTCTTCAGTATGCCCCATAATTTGTCAAGGTGGTATTATCACAAGATCCTTTGCAGAAAGAGCTAAAAATCATGGACTCTTTTGCAGTGAACAAAAAGGTGTAAAAGGCAAATGACTCTAACACAGACATGGGCACCTCTCCTTAGTAGTAATGACATAATTAGAAATAATTACAGAACGATGCAGCTTTACCGGATTAGCAGAGCAAGAATCTCTGTTAAGAGATCTGTTAAGATACCAGTATTGTCTGGTTTCATTAAAAGAACCATTTTTCCAGATGTTTCTACACTTATCTTGCTCTGAAACTTAGTGCTGTGCATGTAGGACTGCATAAATAGAAATTCTTCAATTTATATTCAAATCAATAAGAAAATTCTCTAATTAGTTGCAGTTGGAGAAAGGTGCCTTTGTATTGTGGCGCTGGATTTTTAAGACCTCAACTAAGAGAAATGAATTTGATACTTTCCTACCTGCAATTTAGAAGACATTTTTTGTGTATATATTGTTACATCAAGAATCAAACATGATAATAAAAGCAAAACTGAGTTAATGATTTTACTTCATCTCATTTTCAGCAAGATATTGCAATGGTGTCTTTTCTTCTCTTCTCTGTCATCTTTACTACCTTGAAGTGATCTTTCCCTTCTCCTCTTCCTCTTTATGCTCCTCTTCATGTTCTTTATATCATCATTGTCCCCTTTGACTTCTTTTCTTTTGGAAAAAAAAAAAATCTTTCTCTTCCATAGTGTGCTTCTGATCTTTTCTTTTGATGTTTATTTGTTCCGTTATCTACCAAAATTTACTAACTTAGCATTTGTAAAAGGCTGCTGGCTGAGTAGGCAGATGAGTATGCCTTTGGCTCCTGCCTCTTCCTCCTTGGCATGGGAAGGGAGCTGGAGTCAATGAGACAGAGGCTATGGGTTGTTGCCATATGGGTGGTGTAGCTTACTTTGCCATCTTGAGAAACAAATGCCAGGCAGTGAAGGACCTCAAGCAGACAGAATAACATTGCATTCTGCCATGATGATCTTTGGAAAAGGTAGTCCTACACAGTCAGAGCTTCTGGGGAAATTTCTTAGGCAGGGCTCCTACCTTTGGTTGTCTGTTTGCCCTTTTGCACTTTGTGAAGTTCATGGCGAGAAGTAGGGACATCAACATCATGAATGCCAGCTCGTCTCCTCACTTCTCTCCTGAAGTCTTCCTGTGCTTTTGCCAGAACCTGACTCATTAGTGATCCATTGGATAGGTAGCCCTAAAGCCAGAATCCCATGGAAATGCCACATATCTGATTGGCTGTCCTGCTCTCTTGTATAAGCAGATCTTTAACAGTAATGCTTTCTGTTCCGAGGTAGTCACTACTCACCCTGAAATACATGTACATACAAGCCAGATAGGGATCACCTTATTTTACCAAATATATGCACTAATATCAATGGAGCTACTGATCTGCTGAAGGCTTCTTGGTGAGAATGAGGGTCATACTTCTTTAGGCCTAACTCTCCATGAGGGTGCTTGTTATGGCAAGGTACTCACAGGAACGCCACAACAGTTCAACTAGCCACTTCCCCATCTCTGACATGACCAATTATCATTGCTCAAGAAAGACAATAAGGATGAGGCAAGCACCTGCAGTTCAGGTGTGCTCAATTCAGTTCCTAATGCAGTGTCTTTGTGCTTAAATGAAGATATAAAATTAGGTCTCAGTGAGGCAAACATACTCTCTAAACACCATGTGACAATTTATAGTGTGGTGCCTGCTGGCTGTGTCCTAGTACTTCTGCACAATGAAGCTGATTCACTGGGACTTCAGCTGCAAGAGTTAAGATTATTCTGTGTGACTGCCATATCAGGTTAGACGTGTGCCTCTGTGGAGACACAAACCCTCAGTGAAAATGGAACAGTAGTGCCCGTATTTCAACAACTTCCAATTTAGATGTTGACAGTGTAATTGTTCTTTGAAAGATTGAAAGTATATCCTTAAATTCAGCAATGTCAAACAAAGCAAAGCACAAATCCTTTGATGCTTAGTGAATACATGGGGCCAAATGTAGTTTCCAGCCAATTTTTTTTAGCTTTACTGTCCTCAGTAGGTTTATACAAGTATGACTGAAAGCAAAATTGTCTCTCAAATGTTTATCTACGTGCACCTAAGTTGATAATGCATATTCTGGTTGATATCTTTTCTCCAGTGTATCTGGTTGTAGTAATATTTTACCTATTGATTCTTTTACTGGTCAAACATCCATGTGATTATTTTTGAAAGCCCTGTGTAGCATTGGTTAATCAAAAGTTCAATCTGAAGCTTTACAGGAAAACACCAACATTAGTATCTCTCATCTTTGCTCAGAAGTCCTGTTAACATCAATAGTATCTCCATCTACAAAGTGAATCAAGATGATGGCTCAAGGAATATCCAGGTGATGACAGATAATAGAAAGTTGGAAGGAGCACACTGCACCCCATTTTGGGTTTGGTTTTTTTTCTGTCTGCTCCCTGAAATGCTTTGGAGAACCTCTGAGTTAATTAAGATGGATAGAGCACATCTTATTTCCTAAAAAGTTTTTAACATTTGTGGGGACTGTCGTTTCTTCTTGAGAGACCGTTCACAGGTCTCGTGAAGTCCTGTCAACCTACACAGCCTGAATCAGTATTTATGTTGCTGGCAGTCATGTGCTTCAGTACTTTTTCCACAACCAAAGGAGCTTAAAAAGACAATGGAGTGGAATGAACCTCTGGTAGTTCATCCAGTGATGTTTCATTGTATATTCTGTCAGAGAAAAAAAGGGATGAATGGGAGGAATTGCTAGCACTGCATACTTTCAGGCAACCGATAAATGAGTCAATTGACTAGTTGTGCCTGGGGTAATTTCTCTAGAAGTTTTAGTTGCCGAAGTTTATAGCAATCACAGAATGGAAGGAACAAAATGAAGCAGAATGATTATGTCATAACTCACAGAAAGCACAGAGCTCAGTTGTCACATACATATATTTGCAAATGCATTTGGAGCTGGTTTTCATTTTGAAACATGTTTGTAATATAAAATATGCATTTTGAACAATGCCAATGTTAATTTCTTGTTAAATTTTGTTTCTAACATTGAGGCTTTCTGGGCTGACTATTAGCAGCCAGGATGAGCAGACATACTGAGTTCTTTTATCCTGAATTGCAGTGAGATTGGGTCTTTTCTGTGTGTTTTTTCCAGTGGGGAAGTCTCTGTGCTATTAGCTGTGAAATATGCAGAATGTTGAGGCAGATATGGACATCCTTAGAGGACTGGGTTTAGGTGCATCTTAGCAACATCAAGAACAGTGGGAGAGTGTGCTGCTCAGCTGGATTTGCCCTCACTCTGTCTGGCATCCAGAGCAAAACTGAAGACCAATACCTTTTCAATCCCAGGAAGAAAATATTTGAATCTTGGAAGAAAAGCATATTGGAACACCCATAACAATACAATAAAGAAAAAAGAAATGTCACTACACTCATTCAACATAGTGACAGTGTTTTAACTCTGAGATGTGATAAAAATCTTTCCCCTTAGTCCATGAAAAATACTGCATCAAGTGATGATGCGCCTTCAAGGAAAGAGGTTAAGGGATTTTCTTCTTTTATGCATAGCTTTCCTATCTAGGCACAACATCTCTTTATAGGTGTAGCAAAGAAAGTAAAGGAATTTTGTCAACAGCTTAAACTTACAGACTTGCAGGTCAAAGCCAGAAGGGCCAAATATAGGCTAGCCTAGTCTGACCTCCTGTGAAACCCATGCCAGAGGAAGGCAGCCAGGACCTATAAGTCACAGTTCCCTTCCCTCCCTCTCTCTTGTCTCCCCCGGAACAGCCAACACAGTGACTTTACACTGCTGTAAACACGTCACTGTGAAAATAATGCACTATTCTTCAAATGGCAAATCCTACCTGCCTCCAATGGCCTAGGTCTGTACCCCAAAGTACTATTTTGGAACAGCTGCTACAGATCAAGTTGTACTAAAGATCAAATATATATATATATATATGTATTTAATAAGGAAAGATTCCTCTCCCACGTCACAAGCTAATGGGACTGTAGTGGTTGTCCTATGGACAACGGGATTAATGAAAACCACCCTGTTGCACAGCTGATTAAATCCCAGTGACACTGTCAGAGAAGGTGATCTGCCTTCCAGGTGTATGGCACCTCTGTACCTTGGGGGCCAAGGTACACATGTGCCATCACAGTTTCTGATTCCCCAGACTAACCAAGATTAAATCAGAAGAGTAAATTCAGTCAGTACCTCACAGGAGAAAGAAGGACTTCATCAAACAGTTACTGTCTGAAAATTCTGACTTTGAGACAGTCTAACACCAATACATTAATCAATTAACCAATGTTTTTACAGCTCAGCTTCTTTCACAAACTACAGATCTTCCACCCATTTCCCTCATTTGCTTAACTTTGTCCGTCTTTGCCTGCAGTTGTATACTCCTGTGAGTACATAACCTCCTGTCTTCCCCTCATAGTTCGTTTCTAAGCAAGCAAAAATGCCTCATTATTCATTTTTGACCATGGCTGCTTTGACTTGAGTTGCTGCTGCCCCCAAAGTTTCTGCTGTTCATAACTACAATTTGATCTAGCAACATTGATAAGCTACAGGCTTTATGCTTTGATAGATCTTACACTGGTTAGGTTGTACTGTTTAGGATCTGGGTAGATCTCCAGCCAGCCCCTCAGATTGCAGTTAATTTGAGTGCTGAGAAGGATTGGTAAGGGCTCTATGGCTGTTTCAGGCTCACCAGCCTCTGTAGCAAGGAGGACTTCAGGGATTTATCGATGAATCTAGAGTACTTCAGGGTTCCTTGGTTAATAAAATCTAAAATAAAATATCAGTTATCATCATCATAATTACACAGTTGTTCAAGTTAATTCAATCTGATTAGAAGCAGCCCAGTTAAGAAACCACATGTTTTACCTCTTTTTGAACAGTTACAGTGGAACCAGTTCTTAAAGCTCCTATTTGGGGAGAAAAACAACCAAAAAAAAAGAGCTAAAACCCAAAGAAAAACATCAATTCAGACTTTGAACTTGCTCCCCTGGGTGATGTGGGGAACCAGTGAAGAGAGAGAAAAGGGTCTTGCTTCTCACCTTTTCCTCATTTATTAAACTCTAATATTTCTAGCTACAAGGGGAACTAAATAAAAAACAGGGACATATTATTTGTGGTTTTTTACATTAGATCAGCTGAAAACCGTCCTCCTTTACTAGGAAGTGTCTGTATTTGCCAACAATTCTTTGTGTCTGACTCATTTCCTTATTACCTCTCTCCCCTCCTCTGTTTTCCCTTAAGGGATTGACTTTCTCTCACCTCAAACAAAAATAATTTCTTTGGCATATGAAGGTCAAGGACAGATTTTCTAATGTCTGCCTGCCTCCTTGCATATCTCTCTCTCCTTCTCTCTCCTTTTATCTGTCTACTTTTCTAAGGCATCTGTTCTCATAGGCTCCTGGAGAGCATGTAACAGGCTTTGCTCCATATAAGTGCACTTCTTTTTTTTAAAGAAGATGAACCTAGTTGTGCCACTTAAGATTTCCAGAGTTAGCGATGTGACCAGGAAGCCTAGCTGCACTCTGCAAACCTGACTCAATAGCCATATATCAAAGCAATGCATTAACAGCAGGAAGGATTTATTTTAAGAACTCGCTTAGGTCTCAAATTGGCTATCAAAGCAGGCTTCCTCTTTCATGAACAGTCTGAAGGGGCAAAAGCAGCTTCAACAGGCTATTATCTCTCAGCCACAACAGTACAACATAACCAAGAAAAAGGTAGCATGTCCATTGCTCTCTCTTTTGATGGTGCCCAACTGGAATCTTGGAGGATGCTCTTTGTGCATTACATGGGTACTGAAAGCCCTTCTATGGGCGCTTTTTTTTGCCTTTTTTTTTTTTTTTTTGCACAGGAGACAAATATACAGCATATGAGATACAGAAGGTAGAGCACAGCAGAAAACCAGCTGCAACATACATAGGGTAGACAAGAATGCTTTTGGCCTTGCATTTTTGTGATTTAACCAGTGAGGGAGCGAAGGGTGGAACGCAAAAACTGCACCCTTACTGCTAGCTAAAAAAATAGATGCCAAGGTAATTATTCAATCCAAAACAAGGAAAAGCCAAGAGCAGTGCTTTTTCTGCAAGCGAGAAACCTTTCACTTCTTCAAATCCCATTACTCAGCAGTGGCTTTTTGTTTCCACTCTGAAAGAACATTCTCTCTCTCCGTGTTTTTTCTCATTTATATTTTCATTTACTAAACAGTCTATGGGTAAGTTATTCTTTCTGCAACTTTTAAATTTTTATCAGTCACTGTGTGTCATCTCAGGGATAAGTTTGGTAGATAAATCAGCTGATCAGGCTAGGATTGAAAGCCACACAGTTGTAGAGCAGAAGGGTGAGCAGGGAAGACCTTGGAATTGCTATATCCTATAGCAAACCACTGCACTTACATCACATTTCACCTTTTATAACCGGAGCTCAAAAGGAGGAAAAAGCTCAAAAGTGAATAGTGATTTTGTATCTCCAAACATTGTAATGAATCCTGGCCTTCAAGGAACACTAAACCTTCTTCTTAAAGGTCAGATGGCCTTTAAACTTCTCAAACTGGGAATAAAAAATTGAGACATTAGCCATCATTAATCATTTTTCAAAACTGAACTCTTGGTGTGCAGGATAGCAGCCTAAAAAGATGACTTTTTCCAAACTCTGCCCATCCCAATGTTGCTGTCCAGAGCAGTGAATGAACTGGTTGAAATGTTAAGTAAAATTTACAGCATTTGTGGAAAGAGATACTGAAATTATAGAATATAAGTCTCACAAAAAAAAGTTGAATCTAAGAGTAATACTTATTCAGTTGGGAAGAGCAAACATGACTACTACCAAAACACACGTCCTGCCAGTACTGAGCTTTGCAGGGTTTTATTTATTACTCCTAGAGGGTTATTCACACCATCCAATTTGGACATCTTACTTATGTATGATTCAGAGGATCAACATTACGTTCCTCACAGAGTCAACAGAGAGAGATGCAGGCACTTCCCAGGAACAGGGTAATTCTGTATAATTCTGTCAGATGTCTAATATAACATAAAGTATATGGTTTGCATGCTTCCTGCAAGGGCCTTGCTAATTCTATGATAGAGACATGAAACTCCTCAGCTACCCTGAGTGGGATTTCCTTGGGTGACAGAGGTCCTATGGTTTCCATTCCTGCTTTCCCTGCCACCACAGTCTTATCAGTCCATTAAACCCCATCCTTTCATTTCTGCCTCTTACAGCTATGGCCACTCTGCATTTTGCTCCCTTCCCATGACAATCATGAGCCTTTAGATGACAGTGAGGGTTGTGGAGAGGGTGGCAGTGGGAGTAATAGTAGAGGGAGGGACAAGCATATGCATCAAAGATTCAGGCAGCCATGCATAGGTGTGATGAATGTTGTAGATGCAAACTGCAGCTGCTCCCGATACATTCTCCAGCCTCCCTGACCAGCAGCCTTAGCTTTCCCTTGTTCCCTGCCTTGCTGTAGCTGTCAACTCCTAGGATGCTTTTTAAGGGTTGATAAACTCTGCAGGAAAATGTAGAGGAGTAACCAATACAGTTATGATCTGCTGTGTCCAATGTGTGAGCCGAATCAACCACCTCTATAGGGCATTAAAGAATGGTGAAGGCAAAACCCCTTTGTGCATTTTGAACATTTTGATAACTCAGGTAGCAGAAACTTCTCATGAAATGTTTTCTTCTACATGGAAAATTTAGTCAAAAGTGCCAGAGAGGAGTTTCAATGTCAAAAAAGCAACATCTCCACAGACCAACGGTGACTGTTATTCTTTATACAGACTGAAGAAATAAGACAATGAAACAGACCATGAAATACCCTAACTAAAGTCACAGATGTTTTGGCCAGCCCACATTGCTATAGGCCTCATACTCAGAACTGAAGTTGAGAACACCTGAAGGCACACAAATGCTGTAGTTACAAAAACGGTAATCACAAAAGCAAAAACTGGCTAAAGGAGGAACTACAGCTCTCAGAGAGCCTGGGAAAGTTAACCCTACATTTTGAAGACTGCTATACCTTTAAAATTTTTAGGATAAGTTCAGCAAAAGATAGTGCCCTAGGGATGACCAATTTTAAATGCTGTATTTGCATTCAGTATGTTTTAAAATAACAGTCAGGTAAATTAGACCCGTTTGGACAGTATCTGCCCTTTCACAGTTCTCTGGACTCTACCAGCAATGCATGTGAATGGAAGATTTTGAAGTTGCCTTAGCGTCCAGAAAAAACATTTTATTCCACTTTAAATAAGATATATCATAATAATGCTTTGCAAGTGAAATTTTAGGTTGTAAAGGTTTAGAGGGCTTTCTTTTCTTTTTTTGTGACTATTGCACCATGTGGTCTGGGTATAAAACTGGCTTTGGTTACCAACAGCATTAAATGGAAATCAAAGCTCTGCATGACTCAACGATGCTTGAAAATGGTTTAATCACAGCCCACAATAAAATTTTACAATTAAAGTAATATCATATATTTTCTTAAGTTGAGCTCACTATCATTAAAACAACAGTAAAGGAGCAGCACTGGAAGGTGTTTATGAGCACGGTGGACAAAATAGCCCCACTCAGGGCAGGGCAGAGGCTGCCATGAGTGTCAGGACTGCTCTGGGAGGTGATGGGGTCCCACAGCTCTGGAGGAGCACTGAAACCCTCACAATGTATCACATTAGGGCAACTGGAGTATGTGGTAGGGGTGAGAGCTACATAATCATGGAAAGACAAAGCAGTCTCAAGGAGATGGTTTGCAGAGGCCCACCAGGCAGGTGAAGTGCCTGCTCCTCTCATGTGGTTGTCTCACCCTCAGTTTCTTGGTGTCTAAATACAGTTAAGCCTCTCTATTGCCTGCACAGCTCAGTTATACTGCTCTCATCTCAATGCTGTCTTGCAGAGCAGAGCAGCACCTCTGTCCCTCCAGCATGTCAGGAATAGCCACAGTTTCGCTCTTCCTCAGAAAATCATTATTTTAGAAAGGGTTGGTTACAGCAGGGTCAAAGGCCTGTTAAATTCAACTCCTAAATGTCTCTGTAGACATGGATGCTTGAGTTCTTTCCTTCTTGGTTTTCTTCTTCATGACTCAGTAAATCTGACACCAATTATTGGCAATTGTGGTAACTGCTCTGGGACCTATCGTCTTGGCTTGAATTGAAAAAAATTCAGCAAAAGTACAAGTACAGACCAGATGCCATGCTTTGAACATTATGAAATCCTGCAACCTCATTTAAAAGAAGGAGTTCAGAGTAAACGAAATATAAGGAGAAAGGATCCTTCCTCATCTTCAAGATCAGTCTTGAAGTCTTTTGCACTCTCTCTCTGCACACAATTGCTTGTTGTATCATCATCTTGGCAGAAGTTACACTTGAAACCATGATCATCTGGAGCAGAAGGCAGTTGTGCTTTTACATCCATAGACATGGAGTTCATCCTTGCAGAGAACTTGGACACACACCACATTGGGCACATGCGTGTGTAAAACAGACTGCCAGAAAAGGAAGTAAAAATCACCAACAAGTGCTGGGAGAGTACTTTGCTCACACAGCTGAAAATTCTAGATAATAAGCATTTTGGGTCTCCCTTCAAAGTCTCCAGCAAGAGTAAATTGAAATCAAAACAGGAAATAGAAAGGAAAACGAAAAAAAGAAATATTAATATAGATTGGAAAATGATACACAAAACCCAATTAAATCCATGACTGAAGACAAAATGATTGCCAAGTAATATTTTAGTCAATCAGTATGTTTCCCTCCCTTTTATACAAAGGCCAGTAATTAAAGTAAGTCCTACTTAGACATTTTAAGTTTTCTATTTCAGAGTAGAAAGAGATGATGAATAACTCCAAGACATGTATTTCCTGAAGATTCAAATGCCTTGCATCAATCTTAATTTCCACTAAGAAAACAAAAACACAAAAAAAGCATTTGAACATCATTTACAGAGAGTAACTTTGGATCATGTAAATGAACTTTTCAAAGCCCTGAATACGTAGACTGGGGTCTTTTAGAAATGAAATCAGAAAGAACCTGAAAGAGCAAAAAACAACAAACAACTGCAGGGACAGAGCAGCAGGCAGAGAGCAAGTGCCTGTTTTTTTTTTCTTCTGCTCATTCTGTGACCATCCATCATAGCCCATAATAGTTTGTACAATTAAATAATTATTGATGCTTTGACTGGAACAATAATGCCTGAAGCAAGGGAACAATCAGGAACTCCAAATTAGAAGCCTTGTTTTTGCATACCTTTTTCCTATGTTTCATTCTTCACTAATAGAATTCTGACAGCAACCTGGTGACCTGAAAACCTTTGCTCTTCAGCAAGTGCAATTGCAGCTGTGGTAGAAATACTGGACTCAATTCCTCCACTGAAAAGCAGAAAAATCTGCAGGCTTCAAGATTGGTTTGTCTGAGCTCTGGGGTATCCTGTCTACGGCCTGGCTCATGGGATGAGGCTCTTGACATCTGCCTTGACATGGGAGCCTACTGCCACCTCAGACACGCTGCATTGCACTCCACGGTACCAAATCAGGACCTCCTGTAGGCCCTGGGCCCCTTTTGTGAGCCTTGAAAAGACATCTCAGAGCCTGAATGGTGTCTCAGGTGGAACCAGGTGCCTATGTCCCTGTGGTGTCTTTCATGGTAGTAGCTATCACACTTGGACCCAGGCGGAGAAGGCAGATAGGTAGGCCTCATCTTTGCAGACTAGTTCTGTTTCAGGCATGCTTTTTCTGAGAAATACGGGAATTATTTTTGACAGCATATATAGCAAACATTTTGAAAAAGGGTAGTAAAATACTGAGGGAAAGTTGCTGCTGTTAACCCATAGCAACACAAATGATTAAACGTTAAAAATTCAGATTTTTGGAGTGTTTTCCTAATTCCATTCAGATCATTTCAGACCCAAACCAGGTCTGAACCTTGTGCCCACTTCCTTCAAGTTAGTTTTAAAATAGTTCAAAACCTATTTTAACTCATAAAGAAATTAATAATTTACTAGTACATTCTAGAAAATTCTTTTGTACCTAAAAAGCATGTCTGTTATTTCTGAGCCTGATTCACTGAATTTGTCATGGATCATAAGGGTGATTATTTTCCTTCCTTTCAGTATGAAGCTTGGCACATCCATAGGTATGGTAAATCGATAATTCATTCCCTTCAGACTGGTGATTGTAGACTGGCCATTAGACTCTTAGACAAACTATGAGGCCAAAAAAAGCATTTTTTAATTCTTGATAATGTAGAAACCAAATTAACACAACTCTGCCAGCAGCAAACATTTAAGCTTCTGTGTACAAATTTTGAGCAAGTAGGTAATAACGTATTATTTCTGACTTCTTGTTTCACTTTCTAAAGCAGTAATTTGGGAAATGGAAAAATATATTAATAGAAGTAAACTCTTCCACATTACATGCCAAATGCCTCTTTAAACATGGAGCTGAATCTTTTTTTCTTTATTCCTGTTGGTTTTCTTCCTTTTTTCTCTTTCGTTCCTTTCTTTCTTCTGAAAATTGCAGAATTGTTTTCTTCCTCTTTTGTCTTTCCTTTCGTTCCTTTCTTTCTTCTGAAAATTGCAGAATTATCACCTATTGTCATCTGCATGTATGTTCATACTTGTTTGAATGTGAGTCAAACATTAGTCTGTAATTTAACTGAAGGCTATAAGGTTTATGTTGGGCTGGGTGCTGAGCAGCTGCATGTTATGCCTGTGGCACTGAATCAGAAAAAAATGGGGCAGCATTTCAATGTGAAGCTTTTTTTTTATGAAATCAAATAGATGATGAAGGGAAAATTTAGTTCTCTTCACCTTCACGAAGCCCCATGTTACAGATAGGAAGAGTTTGTCTACCTTGGTTTCTGTCTATGAATTGGTTAGGAAAAGTTCCAGGTTCTCAGCCACTGAGGAGCTGATGTACACTGCAAGAGTTGCAGAAAGTCAGGAAGCCAAATTATAGTTATTCATAGACTCAAAAGCATGCATTTAAAGAAATAGAAATATAATATTGATCACCATGGAAGTATATCATCTTTCTTATCGTTTAATGCCATCAAACAAAAGGGCCATAATGATTTAATTCTTATAATAATCCAAATTCTCTGTTTCCATTATTTATTGTTACACGTGATAAAATGTAAATACAACATCCTGTGTATTATCATAAACACTGAAATGGTTTACTGGATCAGCAACTGAATGTGCCTTCTCATGACTCAATGGCCAATATAGAGACAGTCAACTATAAGTTCCCCGCTAATTCAGGCAGCAGGATGCAAAATCCTAGTGGATTTTTGCTTTGAGTTATGTTTATGATCTTAGCTGCAAAGAACAAAAAGTTTCCTCTTGCAGAAGAAGGTGGGAGGGGTTTCCTTCTGTGGAGGAATAGAATGACTCTGACCCAAAATTCAATGTCTCTCAATGGTCTGCAGTAAAGGTAGAGCTACCTAAAAGGAGCCCTGCTCCCACATGGGCACTGCTCCTGTGGCCCATTCCGTTCTCAGCAGGAGCACACTCTAAAGAAAGCCCAGAGTGTTTCCACCCAAGACTTCAGAAAGCTTTCCACAACAGTGCTGATTAGCCTCTCAAGATTTGGAAAGATGTATTACACACTATTCTAGTCCACATTTCCTGGCTGCTCTGACGCCACCATCCATTGCCCAATTACCTGCCCAGACAGATGCAGCAGCCTGAAAGTGAATAGGTGTGGCTGGAAATGAACTGCCAAGAACCTCAAACAACGTCTACCAACGCAAGCTGGAATTTCAGTGTCAGTAATGATCAACACTGCATCTAAAAATTCAGCTATGTTCCAAATATCAGTGATGTCATGAAACACAAACAAGCTATGGAAGTGCATGCTTACCAAAAATGTCCTGATTTTCAGGTGGCAGGTACCCAACAGTAGGTTTAAATAAATACATTTGTACAGTCCACGTATTAGTAAAGATATTTTATTACTTGGCAAAGTACTGCAACAATTGTGTTTGCTTATTTTGCTTTGACAATTATTTCCTAATTGCCAGCCATTAGTGATGCATTTTAAGAACAATTTGCTTTGTCACTGGATGCTAAAGGCAAGTAAAATACTTTGCTTACAGAAAGTTGGAAATTGCTTTATTTTTTCTGCCTTGGGAATTGCAGATGTTTCAGTGTTCTTTGTGCTTCCTTTGCAGACGCTGGCCTTTAGTATTTGAATTATTTTAGCCCAAGGATCAAAAAACCCCCCAAAAAAACAGCTTGCTTGTTTGCCAAATGTCAGTGCATCTTTGGTTTTGGGGAACAGCTGTGTTATACACAAGAAAAAAAAATATTTAAAAATACCCTGGTACCAGTTAGGAACATATTAGTACAACACTAATTATAAACTGGAATGTGTCAAAATTAAATGAGTTATGATCTGGCAAGAACCTGCAAACTATAGTCAGATACTTAATAAAGTTTAGACATGCAGCTGTGAAGACTCCTGGATCCTTGCCACCTTTTATTAGAGTGGCGCCCAGTAACGCCGCTGTAGTTAAGGGTCTGTCAGCATTTCCATTATAAAACCCCATTTTTTTAGGGCTTTGTAACTTGCCCGTTTTAAATCACATCAAGCTGAAACTTGACATTAAAATTGTCAGGAACAATTTCTTTTAGTACGAAAATGTTACTTACATTTTTGCTCTTTGTTTTAGATTTGGAGAGGTAAAGAAAATAAAGTAAGTGCAACACATATTTTATTAGAAACTTATTTTTTCATACTTAAAAAAAAATCAAAAGCAGGGCTTGAGTTTGAAAAATAAATATTTTCAGCCCCTTAGGGCTGAATTCTGCTCTTGGTTTCCCACTGAAGCATAAGCAGAGAGTACAAAAGATGGCATTACATCCTAGTCTCTGAATCTACTGTCTTCAATCTGACCTGCAATTTTATATGAACTAATAAGATAATTTGAATAAAAACCAGCTGATTATCAACATTGTGCATTATGGAGTTTTTGTGTTTCTTTTTTTGTTTTGTTTACATTTTAGATTCTACAATAGACTTTTTGTTTCATTTCCTACCTGTTTTCTATCAAGGCCTCAGGTAGTTCAGCCTGATGTTTATACGCCTCCACCTGAGGACCTGCTGCTCAGCCGGTTACACATTTTAAAAGGATTGCTTATCTCTCTGACTTCCTTATTTCTACCTTCTGTCCTGAAATTAAAGCAAGGAAAATTATTTGGAAGGGTTAGTTTTTTACATCCTTACCCCTCGTTACAATGTAATGCGTATCACTGTGAAAGACGTGCAGTTCTAGCCAGGCTCCCTCTCAGCTGAGGTCACATCTCATTTTTGCTCCGTATGTGTTGCACAAGTGGTTAGAATAGGAATCAGCCAATGACCTTTCTTAGGGATGTCTCACTTTCGTTCTCTTCTCCTCTGCTTTTCTCCTAACATGTATGGAAAAAAAAAAAAAAAAAAAAGATTGTGCAGACTGAATTTACCACTTGTTTGTGGTGATCACATAAGTGGAAAAGATCAAAAGATATGAGTTTTCAGTCTAGATTGCCTGAATATCTAGAAGCGAAATTGAGGGAGGAAGTTCTTGGAGGATGGAGACCTTTTTTTACACTGTTGTATTTCATCAGAGGGACAAAGAGCAGCTTTGTTACCCATTGGAAACATCCCAGTAATTGAGGAAATTATTCTTTCCGAGATACCATAAGTGACACACACCTGCATATGCTGTCAAACCATGACCTGGTCTCCCCTTTCCAAGTCATGCAGGCAACTGAAACAAATGAAACAATGAAAGATACAATAAGCAGTGATGCCTAAAGCTTTAGGTATTGCAAGTATTATATGTGTCAGCCCACAGCTAGTTCAACAGTTGCAGCCCCAGCCCAGCCAAGGTCCCTGTGTCCCTGTGACTATTCTGAGCAACCTCAGGTCAGAGTATGACACAAGCCCAGCCACTTGACCTGACATTCCCTATAGATTAGCATTATATCTTGCTCCTGTCTCTTTAGAGGTGGTCTCTCCTGTCTTTAGTGGCGGCTCAGGGTTACAACCCTAAATTGGGCATATTCCTTAGTTCCTCTTGTTCCTGCTCCCTCTGTATCCCATGTTTGATACCTGTTCCTTGCCCTCAACTTCCATCTAAGCCTGAGCATTACTGTCTGTATCCTGACAATCAGATATACTGATCATAAGCAACTGAGTTTGAGTGGGTTTAGCATGACAAATTCAAGGTCACACCAGTAGCCTTAGCAAAAGAGTAAGCTAATGTGTTTATCTTGAGTTTATGCTGGGCTAAAATGTATGCACGATTAGTTACCACAGATCAGCTGATGTGCAATAACTCGTATAGTACATCTGAGACCTACCTTTGAAAATCCAAACTCAAGTAACCCCTCCCTCTCCTCCTGTCCCTGCCCCACATCCTCAGAGGGGTGACCGTGGTCTTCAGTTCCTTCAATGATCCAACAGAAACAGACCAATTGGCTGTAAAACTCTGTGATCTTCTAACAAGCAAAAAAAATTGACTTGGACAGAATCAAACCTGAAGTACTGCAGCACATGCTGCGTGAGGTGTCACAAGCAGCAGCAGTGGGGATCTAATGCTGAAGTCATGGTTTTGGTGAACTGTTGTTCCCTGTAACACCAATTAAGCCAAGGTCTGACCATCAGGATTCATAAAATCAGACAACTCAATACACCAGGGTGATTCACGGAGCAGTAAATTAGCACTCTTTAAGCAGAGTGTAATGTCTGCACTTCGCCATGTTGAGTTTCGCTAACCAGTGTCTTTTGCTCATTTATTTCGAGCATTACATTCTCATCCTTTAATTTACCCTTTTTATTAAGGGGTTTATTCCCACCTTCCCCAGTCCAAACAGAGCAGCTTACTGGCATTTTTGCTCAAAGTGCAAAATCAAAGGTATGGATTATCAAAGTGCTGAATGCTGGGTTGTTTTCCAAGAGGTTCAGGACTACTTATCAGGCAGCACTTGAAAATTAGACAGGTTGCGTAATATGGCCTAAAATATGATCTCTGGAGCTCAAGCCTCCAGATCCTGGCCATGCCTCAGGGAGTGCTCTGATAGCAGAGGGATACCAACACAAACAACCTTACTGTGGTTGCCCCCCCTCGCTTGCTTCCCCAGGAGGGAGGCGGTTCTGGCAGTGCCAAAATCACAGCAACAGGCACCCCAGTTTTCAGGACTTTAAAGCCTGGGGAAAGGCTCTGTTTGGTCTATATACTGGTGTGTTCAATCTGTCTCCTCCAGCCAGAGGGGCATTTTCTTGCCAAGTTGAGAAGAAGCTGATTAAAAATTTTTTTTGGCCTGGAAGAAAGTAAGAACTTAGGCTGGCTTAAGCCAAAACAAAAGTGTCTGTATTTTTTCTGTATTCATAATTCAAAAAGCAGCTTAAATTCTTAATATCCAAACATTTCTAGTCCCTGAAAAGCTGCTGACAGGAGAATGCTAGAGCAAATTATTGGAGCAAGAGTGTTCTTAAAACTGTAACGCTGATTGACCAGGTCAGCAGGAGCAGTTGCAGTGGAAAATATTTTGTTGTTGCCTTGGCAGTTGACCCCTGGGACCCTTCTGTCAGAGCCCATCTCCTTGTGCTCTTTGCTCAGCATGAGCAGAAAGGAAATGCACAGGACCGGCTCAGGCTCAGATGGGAGCCAGGTGTACCCTGCGACCCACGAAGGCAGGCAGCTCCTCGAAGAGGCTCTGGGGGGCTCCGAAAAGGCAAAGCCACAGGCGAGACAAATGCCACTAGAAGGCTTATAGATGTTTGCCGCGGAGTACTTGCTGGGCTTGCACAGCCTGCAGGCAGCCTCAAGGCGCAGGGCAGCAGCAGCAGGCCTTGGTGGGTGGTGGCAGTGCCCAGAGCAGCTTCTTGCATGCACGGGTGTGATGGGCATCAGCACCCACCCGCTTATGTCCAAAGTACACGGCTACTGTGTCACACACAGGCACACTGAAGCTGTGGGTGCCTTATGTTTCAGGGTGATGGAAAACAGAGGTGAAAGACTGATAGAAGCAGGAAATGTGCTGTTGAGAGCCTGGGAAATGGGATTTGAAGGGAGTACCCCTGGCTTCCTACTTCTTAGTGATGTTCCTCCAGACTTTGGGAGAAATGGTTCCTAAAACTACCTTAACTGACATTACACAAAGATTTCATTTAATAACTGCATTGTCTTGTGATGATGGCTTTAGGATACTAAGAAACCATATCCATTACTTAACTGTGAAAAGCGCTGTATAGCACAATTTTAATCACCTGCATTTTTCATATCAAATAAGTCTTGCTAAATTTTAAGGAGGCTGTTTGCAGCAGTACCTTTCGTCTCTCTCTTGTCACTCATTTTCAAATGACTGTGTGAGAGATTTTACTGTTTCCCTGATCAGAACGTCTGCACAAATTGACCTTTCACTAATGCAGTGAGAATTCCGTGGTTACTAGAAGGGGATTCCTTTGTGTGAGATGTAGTGAAATGAAATGCAGAGAATACCTTCTACGAAGGAAAACAGAACCTGGGTCAGACATCACTGGGGGACTTGACGACAGCTACGTTCCAGATCGCTGCATGCAGCAGCAAGCTGCAAAGACAAGCTAAGTGCCTACATAACAATTTCCGCTGATGTCATCAGGAGCAGTCTGTGTACGCAACAAGTCAGTAGATCAAGCATAAAAGTCAGCCTCATGGAAAGAAATTGCCACAGAGAGGGCTGTATGGAGGTGGCCTAAAATCCACCCACCTCCCTATGATGATGGAAGAGAAAAAAATCTGATGTCTTAAGGAAGGGCCAAAGCATAGAGTGACACAGAGGTAGTTATTAAGAACCATAGGGAAGGGTACAAGTAACAAAGCCTAGCACTCCTTAGCTCTTATACAATGAGCAGATGAAAAAAGAAAATCCCTAGATCACATCAGGGCATACGTCAAAGTCTGGGAAATTAATGGCATTGAACACTGAATGAAAAAAGTTGTCAAAGACGTAAAATCCTGACACCTTGAACTACCGTGTGTAAAGAAGAGCATATAGAAAGGCATCAAGTCACTGAGATAAGTTCTGGTAACATTTTCTAGCAATATACCCTATATTTATATTTCCTGGGGAAAGGTGAGATGCAACAATCAGGAGAATCAGTCTATTACAGACCATCAGTTATTCCAGCATTTTGGTCTTTCACGGTCTGATGAAGCTATAATAAGAGACAGCTCTGTCTCTGCTGTTCAAAAATTTCCCAGAGAAGCAAACAAACAACTCCAGAGAGACACAATTCATATTTACATCAGTGCCCATTTAAACAGCCTGATTAATGCAAAGAGAATTAAATAGAAATGAGTGTCACTAGAGCCCTGTAACTATTCACCCATTCTCTTTTCCTGCATCATGCTGAGTGTCTGTAATAGCAGAACAACTAGGTGGGAGATGCCAAGGAGTCAGCCTGGCTTCTCCCATTTAAGGACACTGCACTCAGTGCTCTGGGCTCGGTTGTGATTCCCACTTGCAGCTCTCTACACCACTCTGGTGGTTTAGAGGGATTCTGCCCTTCAAAGCTGCCTTCAGTGCTGCCAGCACGTCTAAATACCTCACTGCACCAATACCCCTTGGCTGCCAGAGCAGTCCTGAGCAACTGAGCATTGTTGGCTTCTTCAAGTGTCTGAACAACTTCATCTGGAGCTGGAAGTGCTCAGACTCACTGAAGAGAACCTCAGTGTTGCAAGGCTGAGATCATTTGTGTGCTGTTTCTAACTGCCATGTAGGTCTGCAGAAAGAGAAACAACAGTGTCCCGTTCTTGGATGTATCCCATTTAAGGGAAGTATTCAGACTTGTGAGAACAACCACAGCTTGGACATGTGGCGGATTGAAATACAGGCATTTTCCAGCCAGGGGAGGCTGGAACTACAAAAGATGAACATGTTTGGTTTTCGTTTCATAGATACTTTATTAGAGATCTAATTTGACTACAGTACATGCTTAGGACAGGCTGTAGATTTGAAGAATTTTTGTTGATGATTTTTTTAATGTTCACAAATTAAGAGGGTTTCTGATTCCTGCCCCAGATGGTTAGAAGCAGAGCAGTAGAACCATCAGTGTGCTGACCCTCCACTTCCACTTCCTCTGCCCTATCCTGGGGATGGGCACCTGGCTACAAGAGAACAGCTACAAGGAAGAGCCTTCATATTCTGGAGTTTAGAGAATACTCACATCTGTAAGAGCTGATGCTCAGGATACTGTGCACATCACTAATGTCTCCCTCTTCCAGTAGTTGCTACCACACTTTCCAGCAAGCACAAAGAAATCTAACCAGAGCCATAGACTCTGGCAGAGGCATTTGAAAAGTGCAGTGGGAACAACTACATAACACAACCAGCTCCACCTGCCTTGGCCAAATCTTCTTGAAAGCATAGCTGGAACTGTTGGAGGCTTAATAAGCATTTCATCAGCTCCTTAGACCTTCAGGTTTTTTTGCTTTCCTTTTATAGCTTGTAAGTTTAAGTGATGTATCTAGCAAAAGCACACTGTTACCTGTGCAAAACTTAGGGCAGGTACACTAAGAAACAGAAGGTGGCTATGTGCCTCTTTTGTTGCCCAGCAGTCCTCATAGGCCTGAGCTGCCTCACTGTCTCACCTTCAAAATTGTGAATGACTGTCCCATATTGCTGTGATGGCTGTGGCAATCCTACTGAAACAAACCTTGTTTAACAAGAAATAAGAAGGTGATAATGAAAAGTGAAAAGACCCCTAGATGTATCAGCTGCATCACACTCCAGGCTGCCTGTTTTAGAATATTCACGGAGGGAGATGTTGTTCTAGAAAACTTGAGAATGAGATCATGGCCATCAGCAACTGCAGGGACAAGGAAAATTATGCTTTTTTACTTTCTTTGAATATAGGAACAGTTTTGCCTGCTTTTGCAGAATGGATGTGGAGCTTGCATGGAACAGCAATAAAAGGTGCTGGAAGTATAATCTAGTTCTGGATCTTGGTGATCCATTTTAGCTGTCAAGTAACAGATTGTGTTTTAAGGACATTTTTCTTTATATTGACCTCTGCTGTGATGTTATATTATGCCCTTCATAATGGCATGCCAATAAATTGTGTGACATCTGATCTGGTAAAGATCTGATCGAGTTTTTATCCTGAGAAGGCTAAAATTATGTTGTAGGTAACAAGTGAATGACTAGGCACATAACAGCCTCCTTATGGAGCACATCTGAGAAAGTGTGAACACACCTTGTTTTCAGCACATTTTCAACAAGTGATGAAACTACATATTTGCTATCCATCTTGAGAGACCCTAGACCACAGAACAGCCAACAGCTGGGAAGTCATAATATAAGGCCTAACATTTCCATTCACAAAATAAAATTCAGCTCTGAAATGCAGATGAACTTTAGAATAGTATACAGGAAAGCTGTAAACTACAGGCTGTCTTCAGTCATCTGCAATAGGGGCACAGATGTTGACTCAGCAAGGACTGAGTAAAATCTAAAATGAGAAAAGAGGAAAATTGCTGTAAGAGTTTCTCTTTTAACCAGGTCTAGAAAGCTCCTCCAACTACGTCAAGTAGAGCTTGATCCAGAAGGCAAGATGTGTCCTTACACACTGTGAATAATAAAGAACGTTTTCTGTATGCTTAAATATCTCAACTTCTATATCTGCAATACTGATAGGCTTCAGCGGGAGTTTGTGGGTGCTCAGCAGGTGTTCAGCTTTCAGGCTTTTGCCTTGTGTGTTTAATCATAAAAGCAGTAGAAGAGTTTTGTATATAGAAACAGCAGGTCACTCATATTAGAATAACTTAGACCTAAAGATGTCTTAGTATAACTGACAGCTGGGACACAATAGCTCTACCTCAGGCAGCTGACGTGAAAGGGCTTTGTTATTGAACAGCATCCTCACACCAGTTGGGGGAAAAGAAGAGAATTAGCTTGCCACGAAATGGTGTAAACATCGAAGTAAATGCAGTGCAAATAAGAGCGAAATCTGGGAAGCCTGCCAATATAATGCTGGTCGAATGGGCTAGTAAGAACAGAGTTAATCTTTGGGACACTCTTCAGTGCTCAGAATTAGTTTGCATCTATGAAGCCCTGAAATATTCAGTGTTTCTGCTAAAGCTGTCTTATGGAATGATTACCTAAAATCTCCGTACTCCACTAACACATTTACTTGATATATGTTTTTATCACACTCTCCTGCAGATGTTGCTGTTTCCAATTAGAGATGTAACTCCTACCACTGGCTGTTAATAACTATTTTGCCTTGAGACATATCTTATTTGCTAACTGAAAAAGGCAGGTTAATGGTGTCTGCGCTATAGTATATTATTAGAAGTGAGTTTGTGAAGTAAACTCCCAGTGACTCTAATCTCAGGAATGCTGACTCCTCCTGAGGTCAGTAATTGGGTATTTTGGAATTTGCCATAGCAGCAGGCCTAAGCCTGTCTTCAGCTCCCTTTGAAATTCGGACCCTGAGGTCAGCAAAATAATTGGTTCATTTGAACAGAAAATCAGAATGTGAAGGGTCCACTTTTCCCGTAGTGTCTAACTTCCAATTCACCAAACAGATTCTGAGGTGTTTCTTTCTCCTTTAGGTTACACAATAAATCCAGTCACTGGCCAGTTTCATTTCCACCTTGCCACTTTGTGCTCCCTGCCTGAAGATCATAAGTCTTTAGTTTGTCACGGATCCCAGACAGCTAGTGCAGCAAGGCATGGTTACTCTCTGTATGTATGCTAGAAACACTTACAGCTTTCTCTGTTTGACCATTACAACACCACAAGATCTATTTCAGTTTTCTCTTTTCAGTTTTCATCCAGTTTTGTACGGTCAAGTGTTCTTCCTATTGCTGTCAAAGTGCAGCTTTGACTGCCTCAAGGGCTTGCTTTTGAACAACCCTTCAGCTCTGGTCTCAAGATCTTTATTATGAAGGAATCCAGCTATACTTATCAATCAGTAGTCATCCTGTTTCTCCAAACGTTGTTTGAAATGAGAGTTCCTTATCCGTATTCACTGCCCTACGCTCTTTAACATCTGTTACCAAGTAAATCTTCGGTAGTTAAAAGTTGATGATGTCAACAAAATAGTAGAACCAGGCCAGAATAAGTGAAGACTTCTGTGCATCCTTCACTAATGAAAATACTAAAGAGAGTTGATCTTGCTTTGAACAACACAACCTAAGTGAGCCACAATCATCCATTCATCCATTATCTTGAATGGAAAAAAAAAAAAAAGAGAATGTGCAGGATAAACACTGCGGAGTGAGAAACACACAGCAGTTCGGCTGCTATTTCTGCAAGACTAAAAATATACGATCTTCCCATCAGTAATTCAGTGCACATGGTTGTTTTACAATTTCAAACATGTAACAATTAAATAAAAAGCGCCGAATACATGTGGTCCCTTTCAAAGGTCTTCCAAGGAAGAGAAGCACTACATTGGATCTAGGTAGTGTTATGGTTACCAGTAGATTTCCAGAGCAGAAATACTCCCAATATGGCTCATGTTAAAAGTAGATGCCAGATCAGGTTCCCACCGACAGCCAGGCTATTCTTGAAAAGGACTGGAAAGTGTCAGGAATGAGTTTTGGGTCCTTGATCCTGAAGGTCAGCCTGATACTGTTTTGATGTGAGTTAAACCAGAACCTTTATGCAATCTGTTTGGACTAATGTTAATAAAGAAATAATAATAATAGTTTATGCTTATAGGGACAACTTTTGAAATTCTCCATTCCTTGTTTTCTGTACCTTAGCTATTTTCACTTCCCCCTGCCCGCCCTCCCCCCCCCCCCCCCCCCCCCCCCCCCCCGCGCCGTTTTTTCCTTTTTTGCCTTAAGGTGGTTTTCATTACTAATGTCGTCTTTGTAAACTAGAAATGCTTCCCTGCTGAAAGGAATGAAAAACGGTTTTGCAAGTAGGAATGCCATGATCAGGGACAGACACTGGAATTTTTCCCATATTCTTCTTGTTTGCCATTGTTTTTTGTTTGTTTGTTTGTTTTTTTCCTGTATTACTTATGACTTAAACTTTCATTTTCCAAGAAGTTCTGGAAGTATTTATTCCTGCCAGATTCTGTTCTGGTCAACAATGGGGTCTGAATCAGGACTGAGGATTCTCTGCAGTCTTCACCACCCATATTTTATATGCTTTGTGATCATGACAATGTCTGCTTTGAATTTTTAGGCACCTCAGATTATACAGAACATAAGGCTAAAGTTATAGAGCCTTTGCATATTTCTTAGATAGTTTTAGGAAGGATATTAAAAACCAGCCTGTTCTTAAAAACAATTATGTTCTTCCAAGCATTACTACTGATAAAGAAAGGTATTACAATGCATCCGTAATGCCAATTGTTTTCTTTGTCACTGAGATTCCTAGCTCTCTGTACTCTACTGTGCATTTCTTCTTTGAAGCCTGGTAATTCAATCAAAAAAAAAAGAGCCAGATTGTGGATCTATGAAGAAGAAAGGAACCCCACAGCAGGTGGGGTTTTCACAGGAATGCCTATAAAATCCTCACTACTGAAAGCAACAACAGGATACCCAAATTGCCCAGAGCTGGAGATTTGTTATGGCAGTCAGCTTTCTGTCAGTACAACAGGGAATAGCTACATAACAGAACCAAAAATCCAGAGCATGTTTGCAAGGCACCAAACTTCCAGTTTACTGTTGCTGCCACGGTAGTACCTGTGGGTTCTGACCCTGAATTGCATCTGGCACAATTTGGGAGACAAGAATGCTGTTACAGCATACTGCTCCCACACCAGTACAGTGACCAGGCTGGCTCACGCCACACAGGTTGACTGGAGGCTGATTGATTTTATGTTCTCTGACAGCTTTCCAAGGGGTTGCTTTGATAGCCCAGGATTTGTAAGGAAGAATAGAGCCTGAAAACACCCACCTCTCTCAGACAAGTTCCTACTGTAGGTGACCGGGTAGAGGCTAGTATGGTGACAGTACCATCAAATTCTAGGGTCAGAACTAGTGGTTTTCTGCTGGTGCTTGTGCCTTGGAAGGAGCATAAATCAGCCAAAGTGGGGTCAGGACTGCCTCACGGGAGGAGCGATCACCAAAGATGGTCTGGGGAAAAGCTGATTTCCACACTTGGGGTCTGCCAAAGCTTTCCACATAAAAGAGAAAAGCAAACAGAAATGTATCCAGACCTGCTGGATGATACTGGTTACCATCATTCCTGACTCCTGCAGTGTTAATGATTCCACAGACACTTTTTTCTGTCTGGCAATCTTCCCCTTGGCTCCTTTTTGGAAATAAATACTTTGTTCTTAACTCCTCTGTTTCTGTGTTGGTTTGACTAAGATTTCTGTGGGAAAGTTTGAGATTTGCTTTTATTTCACTGGCAATGTTTCACCTCTTTTGCCTTCCCTCTCCTCATTTTTTTGGACAGATTTCTTTTTCCAAACAGATGTCTCTCGTTTCTGAAAGCAACATCCACATACTCAAGATTATCTTTTTCTCTATTTTTCACTCTTTTTCTCTCTTCTTCTTTCTTGCTTTCTTTCTTTCTATGTCTCTGTGAATGTTTACAAGTCTGTTCTGAAAAACTCTGTGAATTATGATTTATAATGTTTTTTCTACCACTTTGTGCTTGCAAACATGCACACCAGAGGCCCTGAAGGATGGATTTGCATGCAACAGGGTAATAACAGAGCTCCTACATAATCATCTGCATAGACAATTAGGGAATGTATGCATACAGATACCCAGCAACAGGTGCATAGGCATATTCCTTACATCCAAAGCCTGAGACTTTGGACTGTTCCAGTGAGAGCCTGGCAAGATTCAAGGCCCTGCTGCTGCTTGGGAAGCAGATGGTACAAGCTGAACAACTGTACTTACAAGGAACACTGCTTCAGCATTTAGTACCGGCCAGCCTTTGAGCTGCCCTACTTATGTACATGATGGGTCAAACTGACCAGGCAGAAAGAATTCAACTTTTGTCATAGGATGTGCAGCTATATGATTGCTGACAGTCCATACACAAAGTACTTTGTAGGCCATTTTTTTTTCCCCACAACCAGTTAGAAGTAATGCCTAAGAGAATAACTCCCTGTGACACACAGCCAGAGATGTAAGCATCCATATTTTGAGACAGGAAAATTTTGTTTTAGGTAGAACAATTCTAGGTCAGATTTTCAAAGTTGAACTTTGAGTACTAATCTCTTCAATTCCCGCCCTTGATGTCAAGGGGTCTTGGGTTTCTTGAGCTGTGCTACGTGCCCAAAGAACACTGAAGATCTGTGAAATATGAGCAGAATGCATAGACAGCAGCCAGGTGTTGGTTATGCTCATATTTTGCACATGCCCCAGGAGAGCTGAGGCCTGGGATTCGCTGCAGGAACATGGCTAGCAGAGGCACTTCTAGTCTGGCTTCCCTAAGGCTAAGGAAGTTGCACAGATAAATGCTTGGCCCTGAACTCATTGACAAATGAAGGCAACGGCATACTCCTGGGCTCTCCAGAGACTCTAAACTTGGCTGGGGTGGCAAGGGCAAGAGCAGTGCTCCTTGGCTGGGAGCTCTGTGCCAGGCATGGCAAGGAAGACTCCTGTACACCTTGAAGATTGTAACCTGGGTAAACATTTACAAAAAGCCATCCGCGTCCTTCCTTCTAACCTCAAGGTGCCATTGGTAAACTTGAGGTTGGTCAGTTTTGGCCAGACACTTAAACCCCCTCCTTGTAGGCTCATACTCATCTGCACAGTGCCACAAAGCTACAGACATGTTCTGCACGTATGGGATTGGAAGGAGCCTGAATGTACTATGTGAAGAAGTCTCTGGTTAGTTCATGGCCTGTTGCTGGTGCCCAACTTATTTTTGAGCTACGGAAGTCATGGCAGGCCTAAGGAGGAGAGTCACATGTCTATCACAGAGGAAAACTAGTTCCATATGTCCCACGCATCCTCCTCATTATGTGCCTGGCTTCCCACAGGCAGAACTGCCTTGAGATGTCAAGGCAACAGGGAAGGAGAAACAAAAATCTGCTTTTATTTAAACCTACTTAAAAGAGAAAATACATTTAGGTGGCCTATCCTGAAGCTGTTGAAGTTCATTCCAAGAGGCTGACTGCACAGCTTGTGTAGAAAACAGCTGCCAATGTTTCTTACTTTTTTTTTTTCCCCTGATCCAATCTTTTTATAATCTGTAGCCAGAGTGCAAGGATGGCACCTTGCACTTCTTTCAGGGTTTGTCCTTTGGATATTGAAAACAGCTGCCTGCCTCTGCTTAAGGAGCAGAGCGAAGCCTGCCCAGCAAATGGGAAAAGCAAGCAACAAAATCTCTATGGAGCTGATAACTGGAGTGAGAGTGTATGTTTTATAGCTTAGTAACAAGCTCACATTGGGTCCTGTTTTTTCTCCAGTCAGATGCTTCTTCCATTCCAATATAAATGCACACAACAAATAATAAGAGGTACTCTGTGCAGTGCATTATAAAACATTTTGTAAGAGCAAATAAGAGAATCAGTCTCTCCTCTTAGTCCTGGCTTCCATTTCCCTATCTTCCCTCATGACAGACAAAATGTCAGCACAACGTCAGCAGAACTGTGTAACAGAGTGGTAGTTACACAGGAAGGGGAGGAAAGCACTATGTCGCTTCTTCAATTTTATGCAGTCTGACAGCCTGTGCCAAGGTGCCTTCGAAAGGTCCAAGAAAATAAATAGACTTCAGTACATTGCAAGGCTGGGCCACAGCACAACATGTAATCATAGCTCTATAAGCACATTTGGACCTTTTCTGAGACACTCTATGTTAAGCTCCCATTCTCATCAGTACTATTTTGTAAAATTAGGCTGCAATACTTGTGACCGGTTTACATCAGCTCTCTATAACACAAAAGGTTGAGTAAGGTTGCCTTGCACTGATGTTAAAGCATTTTCATAGATAGAAACAAATTTTTCAAATATAAATGAGCCTTTCTTCATTTTATCAGTAGAAGAACAACCAGGGCTATAGAGGCATATGTGTAAGATGTGAAATGAGTGTGGAATTTACTTCACTCAGACATCGACCCCCAGCTAGTCTGTCACCACGGAACTGTGGGACTCAGTTCCCCATACAGCTGGAGAGCACAAACATTATACACCAGGAAAAGTTTGGGTTGACCCTAAGTAATCCTTAAACTTTGGATGGCTTCACATGGATGGAATTGACTATATATGTATAACTGCAAAACAAAAAATAATTGGCCAAAAATCAGTCAAAATGAAATATTTCAGTTCATTGGATTCCTTGGCTTATAGAAATAAGAAAATGTTCCTGGAAACAGGGAGTCACTTTGATTCTCTGTTGTTCATGACTTGGAAGTGCCTTCTGAAGTACTGATTCCAGCCCAATCTGCAGAGCTTTTATGTATCTAATGTATGAGTCCACAGCATTTCTAAGTTCATGAGGGACTCATAATGTTGTATATTAACATGTACAACAGCTTTCACAAGTCCTGTAGATAAAAAAAAAAAATATATGTTTTTGTAAATTCATCCCTCATCCTTTTTTTTTGGAAGAAAAATTATGGAGTTTGTGTCAGCTGTGTTCAGGTGGTGATCACTAAAATAGATTTTTGTCACAAAAAAAGTTCCGGACGTCTTCTCCATGCTGGATAAGACTACTGCAGCTGCAGATCCTCTGAGGAAAAAATCCAGGGTGGGTCGTGAGGGTAAGAATGATGCATGCAGTGGTGGGAACAGGGTCCAAATATATGTTTACCAGAAAAAGAGAAAACAAAAATATAGGAAGACAGGAAGGGTGTTCAATTGGAACAGCGTTGTCAGTGGGGACTCTGCTGGTCTAACACATAACAGAGCTACAGGCACAAGGCTTTCTTCCTCTTAATTTTTATTTGGAAAAGAAAAGTTGCCTGTTGCCAGGATCATCAGAGATTGCTATTCTTCATTAAAGCCATGAGACCTTGGAAAAATCTGGCCAGCTCAATTTTTATAAACAAAAACAAATAATCCCTGTGAGTGCCTAAAGGGAGGATAAGGTTACTTATTGTTGCTTAAAAATTCATTGGGTGCATGTCAATGCAGCAGTAGGTATATTTTAAAGTGACAGGTCTAAAAAATATTGTTCTTTCTCCCACCTGCTCCTGAACTCCCTCCACTCCAAAAGAAGCATTCTCCGTTGGTCCCCAATTAGTGAGCCGGAGTATTTAAAATTCAAACAAGGACCTTCTTCTCCCTCTCATACTCATTAGCTCACTCCAGCCCTCCTTAGTCAAGGGATTTTCTAAAGAGTCCATTTAGGAGTGCTAATAATAGTAATTAGAGGTCGAGAAACCATCTTGAAACTTGACCCAAATTTTCACCCAAAACTTGAAATGAACACAAACCCTTTCTGAGTCTTGAAGGAGCTGGGAACTCCTTCAAAGAAGAAGTTCGTGACTTGGAAATATTCTTTTTAAAATGTTGTTTCATTCCTGCATACCAAGCCCTTGAAAAATTATCTAAGCAGAAAAGCTGCTTTTTAGGAAACTTCTAGAAGCATTTGTTGTGCTGTTCCTTTGCGCCTGCTCAAAATGCATGCAGTATTGCTGGGACTATTGTAAACTGTGGGCCTCTCTTCTCCCTCGTTCTCATTTGTTCTATGCCAATGGGATGATATTAAGTTACCTCCTGCACCTCCCAGGAGTCCAAGCTCTCTTTACATTACCTTTTTTCATGTCACAGATTCCAGGCTGCCCCAGTCTCCTGTGGATAGCTATAGCAGCCCAGTAGCTGCTTTGATATACAGCTTTTTCGTACAGCTCAGTGTGTTCCACTCTGTAGCTCAAAACAGTTAAAGGAGCAAGTGGCCCAGCCATTTTTCTTTCATGACAGGACCTTCAGCTGTACATCATCAGTTCTCAGCTACGGTGGCTACTGCAGCTTCCATGCATAGGACAGATGCAAAAAAGCCATACTGGTAACTAAATTCTGGTTCACTGGCTGCAGTGGAACTTACTCCTGGATCCTGGGGCAAATAAGAAAGCAGTAAGGTCCAATGCTTCTAGTAATTGTTTTGCATCACCCACATCCATCTTTCTTACGTATCTGTCTCCAAGTAAACAGGGCATCTGCAGAAAGAGATAAGAATCAAGCCTGAACCAGGCAACACATAGTCTTTTCAGTGCTCAAAGAAAGGTTTGAGCCCTCTGTAACTGGATTTACATGAGAGTAATTTAGATCTTGAACTACACACTGAGCTTCTACAAATATTATTAACCTTTTTTAGCTATAATGCAAGCACTGGGTTTCATTATGACCTTGCATTGCCTGAATAGTTTGTCATATTAAACTTATTTTATGACTGTTCCTTAAGGCTTCTAAAATGTATTATATATTTTCAATTCTGGCAGATTGCTCCGGAACAAAAGAACTCTATATCTTGCAAAGGACTTTTAAAGTCATTGGCAAGTTTTCCCTTGTAATTTAGATAAAATAAGAATAGTTTTGAACCTTCAGCTGCAGTTCAAACCTGAAGCAAAGTTTGTTTGAGATTCATAACATCTTGAACAACTTTACATGTGGTTCATTATCAGGAGCAGACCTGGTTCAAAAATGGAATTTCTTACTGCAGGGTTATTTTAATATTTGGTTTTGTCCTGAACTGAAACAAAATGTCAAAATGGCAAAACAATGTACGGAATGAAAAGCGAGGAAGAGACTAATTCAGAAATACTAAAACATTTAGTTTTGAAAGTGTCAAAAAAATTATTCTGCAAATATCTAAATGTTTCATTTAAGATTTTTCCATCCAGATGGAACATTTCAGCATTCATAAACCCAAATATTTCATGTCTGGCTGGGCTTACCTAGGCCTCTTCGATTCAAAGCTGAATTATCAAATATGATCACTTTACTTGCTGGAAAGAAAGCTGTTGCTTCTAAATAGTGCATGAACTACGTGCTGTTTTGAAAAGATCTTGTTTATACTCAGGTTATGTAAACATATTTTCTTTCTAGTCACAAAATGTTTCTATTATGCAGATTCTCAGATAAGGTGAGCCTCGTGGTAAAAAAAAAAGAGAAGGAAAACTGAATCATAAACTATGTGAAAACTCAAAAAATGTAGCTGTAGCTAGTTTTTTTTACTAATGCATACTATTTTGGAAGTGCTGGGATTCCAGCATGTCAGTGATTAAAGCTGATGAAAGTTTAGAGCAAGAATAGAAGAAGCTTTACAGAGAACCATCCAGGTTTTATAAAGGTTTTGCAAAGCATTTCTGAAAATGTTGCTCTTCAAAGTATATGTATATGTGTATGTACATGCAGTTGTGCATGTATACAGTATAAACTACCCGTCTTTCCACTTCTCAGTTCACTTGCTGCTCTAAAACATTATTTGTGATGGGGTCAGATTACATTAAATTGCATTTATATTACATTTCTGTAGTATTGGACCGTGCTTGCATAAGTATTTTTTGAAGACAATGCCTTTTTCTCAGAGACCATAATGGGGTATTGACTTGAAGATCTCTTTCGGACAATGGCCTTTTGATTAAAAGTGCTGTTTCATTTAAAATGTTCATGTCTATAAAAATTGTTTAAGGCAGTTTTTAATTACTGAGCAAGTTTTCATTTTTCAAATGTCTCTTGTACATTCAATATGAGCATTGATTTCCTTAGTACCAGATATTAGTCTTTTAAGTAATAAGCTCCTAACTGCTGCCAGATTTATATTATTCCTCTAGTTTTGAGAGGGAATAAAAATAGAGACTTGATTGGTTGATTGATCCCGTATGTGATACCATTGCAAAAAATGTACTTGATATCTTCTAATCACATAATATATGGCATGAAATTTAAGTATGAGAAAGCCTGGGATCCATTGCACTTAGTGTGTTTTTTACATATAGCTCCATCATTGAATGAATGGTATCCTGCCTCAATATATTACTTCCACTAAAACTAATAGCAGTGTTGGATTTTGTGAGGTCACACACTAGCAAAAGTCATGAAAATATTCTGACTAAACAAAAAAACTCAACAAGGATTATTCATGGCTGTTGATAGTAAATTCATACTTGCCCTGCCATCTTGAAGAGCTGTTCTACAGACAGACAAGAGGCTTGATTAATTTAATTTTAATTCAATACTCAATAAAATCTGAGTGTTAGAAAGCCACTCCTGGTCTCCTGCAATTTTCCTGTCCTTCACATTGCTGCAAATCAAGAGCTGCTCCATTGAACTTAATAACAGTATAAAATCAAGGCAAGGTGAATCAGGCTGTGGGTAACCCATGCTTTGCAGTATACAGGGTTCACAGCCATACAGTTTGTAAGATTTATTAGGCTTTGTGGAGTAGGCTGTGAACAAACTAAGCTTTAACAGAATAAGACATAAGACAGAATGTACTTGACCCACTGTAATTGCGCTCAACAGCGTCTTCGCTGATCAGCAGTTGCTGAGTGAACCAGCCCTAATCATGTTGGCCCACAGAAGAAGATGTGGTACTTTTTTCTGACAGTATGACTGTCACTTACTGCTCTGGATGGCAAAAAAGGTTTATGTAAAAGCTTTTATAGCCTCATGAGGTCAGTCCCACATCCCAGATCAAGCCCGTAATTGTAAAGTATCAAAATCTTTTTCTTTGTTCAGATTTTTTTTTTAATTTGGTGCCACTACAGCATCTAGTTTAGAGCAGCAGGATGGGAATGAGGAATAGGGATCAAATGGCACCTGCCAGTGTCTGCTTGCTTCTGCCAGCGCCTTGGAGCCTACTAGGTGCACAAAGGCCTCTGCTTTCAGCCATGTAGCTACTGCAGAGGGCTAAATCTCTAACTTCAGTATAGCCAACAAAACTCAAAGCATCTCCTGATTTTACACGTTGAGCTCTCTGGCACAGTGGCTGTATTTGCATGGCTCCTGGTCTTTATCAGGGGTTGTATAAACACCAAACGGCAGTTGTGGCTGCCAGTGGTGTGACCTGTGATTCTTGAACCCTGTGGCTGGCACACACAGCTACCCTGTGGATTCCCCTGAGAGCAAAGGCAGATAAAGGCTGACTGTGATACAGTATTAGGAATCCTGCTATATATCCAAGCTTTATAGGTCTGACCAACAATGAGCAAATCAGGGTATTTATTCCAGCAGCTGAGGCGTAGACAATTTGGATGATATGGGAATGAATTAGCTGAGTAACTCTCAGCCTTACATTTTCACTGCTTCTGAGGTACATACTCTCCCACTCTCACTACCATGCCTGTCCCAGACATAATTATCTTCTCTAAAGATTCACGAGGGCCTGTGTGCAGAAGTGACAGCAGGGAGGAAATACTAACTGCACAAACATGAAGCCAGGGCAGTTTTGAACATTTTGAATACGTTAAGGCCAGCAGCATCCTCATTAAACTCTGATTAGCAAGTGGACTTGATCCAGGCTAATTCATGGCTGAATGGGATTTTTCTTTTTTTTTCTTTTTTTTTCCACTGCCAGTTTATCAGAGGTAGGCAATTAAGAGCTCACACACCTCCGGGTCTTGTAGTTTTTTTGAAGCAGGGATCTCATACCAGCCTTGCAACAAAACCTTATTGTCCATGGGACAATATTCTTCACTAATCTCACTTCTGGCAATTTACTTTTTCTTGCTGAGCAGATTTAGAAACAAAAAACCTTGAAAGGGCATGGAAGGAGGAATACTCTAGGGCTATCTAATCCCGTCCCCAAAGTGTGAGTTTTCCATTCAGCTTCTCTTTTAATGAGCACTGGATAAATAAACTTTTACTGCAACACTACTTTGATTCAAGAGGCCTATGAGGACCCAATTATGCATCCGGTGGGAGCGGGGTGGCGGTCTGGTTTTCAAAGCAAATGCAATGTAGCAACACAGGCCCATTGTAATTACGGCTTCCCTACACATTTATAAACCCAGAGGTGAGCTTTGCTTTGGTTGATTGTTTAAATGCAATTATTACCTTTCTTTCACTTTCAACTTGTGAATAAAGCTCTCCCAAATGCAGTGCTTGGAGTTATTCTTCCTGAGCCCTAGGATCCCAAAGGTTTAACTGAAAATCAACCGTCTGCTTCGCTGAAAGGGACAGAGGTCCAATAAAAGATTAGCTGAAGAGCCAAAATTTTTGACAGACACATTGAGGGAGCCATGTCCTATTTTTCACCTGAGTATGAGAGAGGGGAGAGGGAGACAGAAAGAAGGAAGCTAAAGAAGGAAACAGTGAGTGGCTCAGAGAACAGAAAGGAAGAAACATAATCAAACAGCAGCCTGGCTCATGGGAAGCACCTTGTTTATGTCATTTGTCTTCCTTGGCAGCTATATTACACTTACAGCACTAAGGTGTGTCTTCCTCTGAAGTGTGTGCAGATTTGCCTACAACCTAACTCTGTTTAAAAAAAGGAGGGGGGACAGGTGTGCTCAGTGACACATTTCGCAGTACTGGTCTCCCAAAGTCTCCTGTTCAGTGAATCAGAAGGAAAAGTGCTCCCGTCACATTTCTGGGCTCCCGATGTAGATGGGAGCAGTGAAGCAAGCGTGGCTATGATGTAACTGGAGGCATGGTATGTATTGCATTGCATGTATGTGCAGCCTGAGGGAACCAAGACAGTTACTTCAGCTCCTTGTCTTTCGATGACATGTCAAAGTTTTTATGGATACAGATATATACGGGGGGTTCAGGCTTAAATTTATACTAATAAAATAATCTGCTTTACATATGATATGCATACAGTCTACATGTGCTGCAAGTACATCATAGCATGCTTTACTTATTAAAGCTATATTGAGATGATACATTATATATACAAGTAATATGACATAGCTAGTTACATACAATTCAAGCACATTAGCCTGACATACGTACAGCTGAGTTAGAAAAATAATCTATTTGTGGAAATGCAGTTTGGGAGCACGGCAACCATTCATGACTTAGTCCTTGTGATGATTTGTGGGATTTGCACATGTATACTTTTTCAATTGCTGCTGGTTTCAATGGAGTTACGATATTGCTGTCTACTTAAATGTCTCTGTCAAGGAGATTGCAGTATACATTACATCACTCCCAAAACAGATACAGTGGAGATCCACTGGACTAACAGAAAGACATGCTAAGGAGAAGAGGAAAAGAAATCACCTTTCTTTCTGTACAGAGGAAGGATTTTTGCAAAAGCCATGAAGCACAAGCTGAGCTAAAGCCAGGCGGTCTCATACAGTCATACAAACTGTTTCCAGCAAGAAAAATGGAACGGATTCCCTGAGAATGGTTTTGGAAACAGCAAAGCAAGCTGGACAAGACATTTCATGATTCAGAGCACATGGCATGAGCTACACTGAGAACTGCAGTTTGACCCCGTGGCAAATACTGTTTTAGAGCAGCAAGGGAACTGAAAAGGGAAAGGCAGGGGGAGTTTATACTGCATACACATGCACCTGTATATATTTAATCCTATGAAAAATAATGTTTTCAGAAATGCCCTGTTTGTATGCAAATATGTGTTGATACGTGTCCAAGTCTACTTTCCTTCACCAAGTGTCTCTCAAATGTTAAACTGTATGTAAAATATGACTGGGGATTTCGGAAACGGTGTATTTTCACTGTGTCAGAGTTTGAGGCTTCAGCATTATTCTCGGGAAGACAGCAAGTTGGACTGTAAATCACAGTTTCCAGGAAATTAAGCTATAAAGTGGACTTCAATCCCCAAGTATATTTGTAGAGACCCCAGCCAGGATCTGTCCCTGGACTCCTTTCAGATTCCAGGGGCTTAAAGCATATGGCACCTAGAAGATCTGGAAGCCAAGCACAAAACAAGTGGTTACCTGAAAAAAGGCAACACTTCTACTAACTCTGCAGCATGGCAGTTTAAGCTGAATTACTTTGATCCTTCAGAAAAAGGAGGGGGGGGGGGGGGGGAAGAAAAGAATTTGGAAGTGATTATTTAAAATCTAGAGAATATTTCAGTTTTGGAATTCACATAGAGACACAGATCAATGTGGAAGGGAAGCCACTCATTCTGTGCCCACAGGAGGTGATTCACACCCCTTCTCTCTGGTTTGCAAGCAATATTTGATTTTCAATAATAAGCTGCAGCGTGTCCTCATACTGTACTGAATTCCCTCAACAACTGTATGAAAGCTGTCTCTCTCTCCAGGTAGGGTCTCTAGCGTCCAATGCATAGTGTCATTCTTTGTTTCTCTTACCTAATGGAATATCAACAGCACGAGAAGAGCCTGAGGTTACAGCCAGTTTACTGCCATTGTCACCTTTAGGTGAACACTGGAGTAACAGCAGCTTGTTTTCTAATGTGTTTTCTCAGTTTCTAAGAGCAAGTGATAAAATCTCTCAAGAGCTGCAAGCTTGCCTGCAGTTGACAGCTATAAACAGTAGAATAGGGGCACAGGCACACTTTCCTGAAACTCAGGTTGGCTTCTAGATGATTAAAAGACCCTCAGTGTGAATAAAACTCAAGATGCTTACAGGTACAATCAAGAGATAGGAAATTTCCACCGAATTGCTATTGAAAATTCACTAAAGTTGGCCAATTCAGTGTGTGTAGCTGCTAGAATATGAAGCTCCCCAAGGCTAAAAACTAACTGTTTCAAAATGCTGAGATGTCCTGTGGGCACCCATCTCAGAAGGACCTGACTCCTTTCTGAGGTTTTCTGTGATAGGAAAGTACACAACACCATTATAAGATATTATAACCTGGAAAAGCCTTAATTTTCCAAAACATTGAGAGAGAAGTAAGAAACTGTATGTGTTTGGCATACTGTTTTTTCACAACTGGCAGCAGAGACCACCCACATGATCCTGGTTTGCAGTCCACTGACCATTCAAGTTTCCTTTGTCAACCCAAAGTAAGCTTTACAGCCCCTTTGCCATATTAAAAAAAAAAAAATCTGGTAACTGCTTTGCACTGCATAAAGCATTCCTTCAGGTCTAAGATCTTCAAGGATTTGCCAAGTTCAGATTTTAATCGAGTGTAATGTGACAAACTAAGAACTACCAGATGAGAGCTATTTCTTGTATCTTCCACTGCTAAAAAGAATTCACAAGCATCAGCCATGGGTTTGGCAAGGAAGGCGGTAAATCTAGTGACTGGAGCCTAGCATGCTCATAGTTTCTGACCTCTAGAGGACTCAGTATGTGCAGACAGTCTCTCACTGCTTCCCCTTAGGTGCATCAGTTTCCGATTTCGGTACCTAACAGCAATGCGGTCATCTTGTTCCTGCCCGCATTGGATACCTGCAGGGTATCAGAGCTCAGCCCATAGCTCAGCTAGGATAAGTTTGCTAGTAGAGTGATCTCTTTTTCTCAGTGGTCTCCTTTTAACATGACATCAAATGTGATTAATTGTGAACTTCTTGTCAGAAAGCTGTCAGAAGTTTACCTCAAGAAGCAACGGTTACCATCCTCTTTTAGGCAAGCTCCATTGTCTTTTCCTTCTAGGTTGACTGTCCACTGCTACCTTTTTTCCTCCTCCCCTAAGCTACCCCTGCTTGCTCATCAGCTATGGATCGCAGCTCCAGCAACAGCAGTGCCTCACAGGAATTGTTGAACCATGTCCACGTTGAGATCACAGTGCCCAGAGGTGTGGTTAAACCAACCGTTTATCTAAATTAGGTCATATTATCCATGAACATTGAAAAGGAAAATAGATTCTTAAAGTAAAACCAAACTTATTTTAAAGTGATACTATCCTTCATTAAAAAATTTTACAACCAAATACCCCCATGTTATTGAATCTTGTGTTTTGTACAGGCAGTCTAACACCAGAAAGCACTCTGAGGGGGAAAACTTCATCCACATTTGTAAAGAACGAAAAATCAAATCACAAAAGCAAGTGAAGTTTAAACTCTTTATGGGGTTCTGATGGCACTGCAGTGCATCTTTGCAGGCCTGTCAGCCTGTCAGCATGTTCCTTAAACATGCAAAGTCAGTTTGATTACACAGAGAATTTAATCCAGATTTTATATAGGTCTTTTCTTTTTTTTTGAAATGTGAGAAACTGTGATTTAGTCCATTAACAAATTTGTCAAATCGTGGTATATCAGGGGCACAGGAGGGAAATTTTTAAGTTTGAAAGGGTACACATGTTCGTTCTGCCTGTAATATCAAAGGTGAAAGATACCCAGATAGAGAAGAGTTACACAGAGTGGAAAGGTTGGTTATTTTCTAAACCAGGTTACATGGAAAGTGCATGAAGGGAAGCGATCACCTTTTTTTTTTGGAAATAACAAGTCACATCTAGTTATATGAAAAGATTTTGTCCAGGTTAGTGAAAATATCTTGAAATAAATTCTTTTTGTAAAGTCTCTACCATCTTTACTGAAATCTTTCCAAATGCAGTATGTTTTCAAGAGCTAGAGGACCTTGAATAATAAATCTTTTAAGAATGAGAAACGGCTCATTTAGGAAAAAAAAAGGAATGAGAAGAGGTACCTCTTCCAATTCCAGTAATAGTGGCCATATGCTGATTTAAATTTTCAGATTTCACCAATCAGCAATTACTCCTCAAATACAAAGGTGAGATGTGCCCCATGATGGTCAAGAATAGTCAGATACTTAGTCTGGCTTTCAGAGGCACTGGGCTTTACCAATTCCAGCAAGGTCAGCAAGACTGGATAGGTGTTTTGTAGTTGTGAAATCCAGTCTTATGTTTTGCATCCATTTGAAGGTGTACCTCTAGTTATAATTTCACCTAGCTCTAAAAGCAGTGTGAAAAATACATTTCCTCCCCAAAATAAAGCAAATGTTTTAAATTATTCAAATAAGACAACTATTTAGAACCTAATTTACTTTTAACTTGCTTTGCTATGCTTATTTAGTGTTTGCCTTTCAGGTGGGACCTAGCCATCTTATTAGCCAATTTTGGATTGAGTTCAGTAATAACATGATCAGAAATAGTGCGTACAATAAGGGAAAATCTGGACCTCAATTTTTTTTTTTTTTTTTAACATCTGTTTTAGTTGCATTTGAGAAGGGAGTAGAAAGAGTTCTGTTGCTGTTATACTATGTTAAATTTTTCCTGAAACCTTAATTTGGGGAGAGATTTCCCTTTTCTTTGAAATTGCACTGCAATAAAAACTCTACCAGATCAAGCTCACAGCATCCTTCTCCTATCTATCCTGTCTGCCAGCTTTTTATGTCCTAGGACATGTCATGCACATGAAAAAGATCTCTTAGGGAAAAAGGAGGCAGTGAGCAAGAGTAACTAGCCAAACACCACACCCTAAAGGGCAGCTTGAGGTAAACCAGAATAAATAAAAAAAAAATAAAAAAAAAAACCAGCTGAGTTCCTTTATGCCATCTCTCCTAGGATGTCTGGTTTTTTCCATCCATTTAATCATCCGTTAGCTTCACACTGCAAAAAGAGACAGCTGAAAAAACTACAATCGAAAGAAAAACATGACAGAGAGTTTTGACAACAGTAGAAAAACAGTTTAAAACAAGCTGAGTTTATACAGAGAATTTTTTGGGCCCTGTTCACAGAGAGTTGCGCTCCATTAACATGGCATTTCATAGAGTACTCTTCAGTAAATATGTAGTGAGCATCGCACTTTCCCATTGAGTGAAGGCTTCTGATCCTGAAGACAGGAACAGTGCAGCTATTACTGTGAGAAGACATAGCCACTGGAGCACAGTGAAAATAAGACGGCATAAGAGAAGGACCAGGCAAACCTGGATGCCTCTCTGAAATGGAACGTGGAATATAGGCAAAAAGAATCATATCTAGCCAAATATCTGCTGCATTAAATTCAACCAACTCCATAAGTACCCTCCATTTGCATCCTGTGGCATAGCCTCAGTGTAAAATTACCTTTCCAGTGCCAGTAGCAGAAAGGACACTGCCCCATTTCTAAATCTTCTGGGACAAAATATAGATGGTGTAACAGACATCCATGGGCTTCAGGGTGCTCATTATGAACAGTTTTCTTCCTAGTGTTCCCACGTGGGAGGCAACTACAAGCTGGGTGTTCAGGTTACAGGCTACAGTATTAGTGAACATAGAGGCTGGGAAGGACAGAAGACCTTGCACTGGGGCTGCCACAATGTATTGTGTGTCAATAGAATGATGAGCTACAGTTGCAGATCTCTTGTCTCAACCCAGGACAAGTCTACTGAGCTCCACAGATAATTACTGTGAGGCCTCCAAACAGAGACTTTCAAGATGTCAGTACCATAGCTGCACCCAGCACTGCTGCCTTGTAATGTGAGGTTTGTCTCATCAGTGCTAGCATGGACCAGTTCTTGTGATTTCCACCTGCACTGCAGGCTGGCTGGAGGCCAACTGACTCCATCCAACACTGCAGTGCTGGACTGAACACCTGGAGATGTGCTTATCTCTCATTCTAGCAAATAAAACCCAAAGATGACCTGTTGGGTGAGGAGTTACTTTCTTTCCTTCACTCCTTTTATGGATCCTCTTGTTGAATGTATTGGACTCTGCATCAAACACATGATCACCACTAAGAATTTATTAACCTTGGGCAGGCTCTCAAAAGACATCATGTAAGGACATTGTATAAAAGAGGAAGAGAAAAAATATACATATGTATCTATAAAGTATGTGTATCTCTAAGTATATTCATATGCATACGTATAGACCAGAACCCCAGGTCTGACAATAGCTACTAGAAGATGAGAACAGGGCAATAACAGAGTAGCTATTTCCTTGTCAAAACCCAGCTCCCAGCTTCCAACTCTTTAGGAAGTTACTAAACTGGAGGTTGCATGTGTGTTTTTATATTTTACAGACCCTGATGATTTTTTTCCCGCAAGAAGCTTCCTGATCCCTCTATGAACCCATTCATACTTTTGGCCTTTGCGACACCCTGTGACAATTAATTCCACTTTTTAATTGTGCGTCATATGTAAAAAAAATTATTGTTTTTTCTTTGTTCATTTTCTTTCTGCTGATAATTTAATCAGAAGCCTTTTCTCCCAGCTCGGTCACAAACATGCTATGTGATTTTGGTCATCACTTATAATCTAAGCCTCAATTCCCCATCTGCAGAGCAAGAATAAAAGCATTCCCTCAGGCAGACTCCCACTGAAATCAAATGACAGTAAATACCACTTTAGCCAGTTATATGCTGTCGTTATTTCAGTATCCCAGCTTATCTGATAAAAAGATTTGCTAAAAAGGAGTCTAACTTCTGTGGGAGTATGGTCAAGTAAGGATGAATGAAGACAGTGGAAGGACTTCAGAAGCTGACATAAGAAATGCAGCAGGCAGATGTTTTTTGAGAGAAAAGGAGGTGGTCCCTTTGACTCCAGAGAACAAAATACTCTTTTGCCATCATATGGACCAGTAGACAATGATAGCACAAACAAACCTTGGTTTTCATTGCCATGAGAGGAGTCATGCAGACCTGCATGAGATCTGCCTTTGAGGTTTCAGCAAGAGGTGGACACCACATTCCAGTCAGAGCTTCCAAAAATGACATATTAAAGAGAATTGAAGTAAAGAGTAGTTTGGGGCTTTGTACGACTTTTGTGTTTGTCTCGGTCCCTCTGGTTTCCCTGAATCCTGAAGGCAAGACGGAGGTGGATCTCTTGCCGCACATAGATGACCTTTTTTCCCATCCTCAGCCTCCCACTCATCTCTCTCCCGTATATGCTGAAAAGAGACTTTATTGCAGGCCCCCCAGGCAACAAAATTGATGACAGACAGAAGTCCTTCAGGAAACTCTCACTGCCACCATCGGGGTGCCACAGAGCCAAGGGCTCCCTGGGACTGGGATGTCTCTATGGGGGTCCATCAGGGAAGTCCCTGGTGGCCAGGGCCTGTCCCACCTGCTAGCCAGGAGTAGGGCATCCGGGAGACACTGGGGTAGCCCCAGCCCCGGGCATCGGGTGCCTCCCTGGGGATGGGCCAAGGCCGGGCGAATCCATGGGCCCATGGGTGAGCCCAGCTTAATGGAGCTCATGGCGCAGCAGGGAAGGACTGTGAGGACCTGGAGACTAGCCCTGCTGCAGTGTGCCTAGGGCAGGGACTCTCTCCTACCAGTTAACATTTTATAAACTACAGGCTCTGGACACAGCTTTTAATTGCAAGTGCCCTCTGAGTACCGGTATTTTCTGTGTTTCTAGGTGGTTTTGGTAGCAATCTGTGTACATACAAGATAGACACAAATACCTGCTGGCAAGAGCATTAGGTGCTGAGGCCACAATGCTCCAATCCCAGAATGTGCTTTTATGAAGAACAGCAATTATGGTGAATGCTAATTATTTATGTAGCAATTCTGACATTCATAAATGAAGAAGGCAAGCCTGCCTTGCTCACTGTGGTTCCAGCAGGCATGGACATGGATTAGGAACGTCAGGGAAGACACAGGCTCCAGTGATGCCAATGGCAAAATTCCCACTGACTTTGAAAAGTTAAGAATTTCACTCTGAAAGGGCTGCTTGCTCACTTAAAATTTTAATAATGAATCCATCCCTCCCTCAATAAAAAATTCTGCCCTTACTCACTGCAGAAATTGCAGTCACTCTGTACCATCCACACAATGAAGAGCAGGAAAACTTAACTTACTGCAGGCTTACAAATGGGCCTGGGCAGCATCTGAGGCCAATCTGTCTGAACCCTGTCTGAAGGCAGGATATTTTCAGCTTGTGAAAACACAGTGCATTTTAACTTTGCTGATGCTCTTCGTTTACAAAACATATACGTGTGTCATGAAAAAAAAAGTAATTTCTTTCAGACCAATTTTCAAAAGACCTGCAGCTAAGCATAACACAAAGTACACTGACTCCCATATTACTGGCTGTAAGGACATCTGGTTTTCTCTTGTTAAAAGATGTAAATACAAGTTTCCACAGTCTTTAAAACCATTTGACCATAAGTGTATTGCAAGCACTGATATATATGTCAGTTATGTAGCTGTAGACAAGGACCAGATCCACCTCCAGAGCAGTTTTTGACAGTTTCCAGGCTTTGCTATAGAAGTGCAAGTAGATGCTGGATGTGGGAAAGGCTAAAGCTATGTTGCTTGGCTCAAAGCCCAGGACTGAAAGATATGGGTCCATTTTTCCAGCTGAAAAATGTAATGTACTTCCTCCCAAAACTTCAAGGGGTTACATACTCAGCTGGAGAGTACAAGGGTAGCTCCAGTGAAGTCAATGGAACTGTAGGCATAAATTGTAGCTCTGGATCTGACATGTATTACCTCTTAGTAATCAGTTAGCTTACAACTCATTAAAGATGGGTCAGACACAACAGTCACTAGCAAGCAGAAGAAACTTTTTTTTTTTAAATTCTGTCTTTCTTACATTAACCTGCATCAAATAGTGAGTATTTACCCTTAGATCAGCTCCCTGTGAGAACTGTATAGAGATAACCTCTCTCAGTTCTCACAGAAATAGTATGGGAAATTCGGGCAAAGAAATTGTTGGTCTGGAAACTCTTGAATCAATTATTCAATCAAAGTGATTCCTCTGCTGCTACTTACCTTGGATTTTCTCAGTTTACAAAGTAAATCTCTTAGTCAACACTTTTCAACAATATTACACTGATTTCAATATATTCTGCTACTGGGAAAGTAACAAAATTTTACTACTAGAGCACAAAATAATAAAAATACTTGTAACATGCACAGTTATATATGCATACTTTTGTCCAGGCATTTTATTTTCAGTAATGGCCTCAGCCATGCAGAAGAAGGGGGTGTTTCAATGGGTTACATTTGTTACTAGATCTGTGTTGTTTTATTTCTTTCCTTTCCTTTCCATCTTACATGTTCTTTGGACAAAAGTCAGACCCCACTGCCCAAATATGCCGCCCCAGGGCACTATGTGAATGGATCTGGTAGCTCAGGTTCTTCCACTAATCCAGGTCAGCATCCATCCCAGACGCAGGCTTTATCCTGCAAGTCTCTGTGAGGACATGTAGCAGGAAGTGCCAAGTTATTATCTTGCTTTACAACTCTGAGTAAAATCTACATAAGGATGCAATAAAGTTAATTACTAGGCATTGTGTTTCACTTTGGGGTAAATCTGTGGCTTCTTGGAGCTTGCTTCTTTACTCAACAGGAAAAAGAAGCATTATCAGACTTTAAGTATATCTATCAAAACAAGGGCTGTCATTCATGCAAGTGAGGACCTGAGCTATACAGAATCATAAAATGATAGAATTATTTAGGTTGGAAAAGACTCTTAAGATCGTGGAGTCCGACAATTAACCTAACGTTGACAAATACATGCCCTTTTTAGCTTTCTCTCCATGACTGCACAAGAATAATGGTGAGAAAGGGGAAAGGAAAGAAGGGGAAAGGGGTAAAGGGAGGCTTTGATTGGAAGAGCTGCTTTTGTCACTAAGTGTATGCTGGAGTCAGGGTCAATAACAAGGTATTGTTTTCAGCAGAGTTTGGACCATGGATTGAGTCTCTTAAGGAACTGGTGGTGAACCGCAAAGTCTTTTTCCTCTTGGTCATTTCAGACTTTCCTAGTTGAAACCACTGATGAGCAATTCTAAGATTTCTTGCACGTTTTACCCAAAGAAGTGTTAGAAAACACATTTCCAACATCGAAGATTTGCCAATATTGCTATTTAATAGTGTTTGAGGGTTCTTGAAAATGATTGGTTCTACCTTATCTGAAAGTACCCCAGAAACAGTTTGGGTTTTGATCCCTTAGATTTGGAATTTTCTCTGGATAACCACGGGAATATTGAGGCTCCCTGCTGAAAATGTACCAAGTGCATGACTTAGTTGACTTAACTAACTACTTAACAGCTAATTAATCCTTTGATTCCTTTCACAGTCAATGTAGAGAAAGAGGTAAACTTGGAGAAAGAGAATAGTAAACAAGTCGTTGAGCCAAGCAAGTTAATGCTGAAGCTACACATTCGTGAAACTAAAGGCAGGTCAGCAGGAATTGGTAATCATTATCATGCTATTGCTGTTTAGTGGTCTACGTGAAATGCAGATAAGTAATGAGAAGTTACACTATAAAAATATATTCCTGTTTGCCAATTTAATTTTTATTGACCCACCAGAGAGGCCAAAGACTGTCTAGACATCAACAGAATTTTGTTGACCATCCTAGGTTTTTCTGTACTCATTGTGCTGCTTACAAAACAGACAGAAGGTGAGTCCCTGCAAAGCAAAATTAAGTGGAGAGATGTTGTTTAATTAGCAGAATAGGAAAGGAAAATAGGAAAGGAAAATAGGATGTGATATATACCATTAATTTGACACATAAGTTTTTGGTTATTGTTATTTAGACAATAGGGCAACAAAGCACTGGGGTATATTCAACGTTAGAATAATGTAAAATGTAACGTAAACTGAATACTGAGGATGACTGAGGATGATTCCTTTCTCCAAAGAATATGATCAGGTGTTTGATACTAATAATACTGCTAGTAATGAAATTATATAAATGGACTCCTGCTTACTACAACAGTGAGGTATTCCAGGTGTGCTATTAGACACCAGATAATGTGTAGCTGTAGATTAAATTGTAGATTAGTTTATCAGAGTTTAAAAAGACATCTGAGGAGCAGTGCTTGAAATCTTTTCCCGAGATGATACTTTAAAATGCCAGTCATCTCATCTTGTTCTGCCAGGCCAAGACAACTGTGGATATTAAAGAAATAACAAATTTTTAGGAAAGGCTGTTGTGCTGTCTTTGGAAAACTGTTTTTTTAATTTTAGTAATCAATGTGCTAGTGGAAGGCTTCTTCTGGGTGATGTCTACTTATAGCCAGTGGCATAACCCTGGAGGAGGTGCACTGAAGGAAAGGAGGGTACAGTGAGTCTCCCACCCCCGTTAGCTCTCTGCTGCTTGCAAGATGCAGGCACTCCTTGACTCTCGCTTGAGGAGGACCTTGCACAGACATCTTCACCTGCCGTGGCCTAGGAAGGGCTTTTTCTTCATACCTCATTGGCTTTAGAGAAAGAATTTATGCTAGTGTCAAAGTTGGACTTCCACTCTTAATGAGGAAAGATACTCAATTTTCACTGATGCAAATTGAGTCGGTGTGAGAAGTGTCACATTTAATAACACAAAGACTCATTCACTGCTGTGCAATCCGTTGAACAGCCAGACAACAGATGGGCTACAGATCCACAATCACCTGCCATAGTTTGACTTACAACTTACACAGTTAACAGAAGACTATCTGTATTTTACTAGTTTTCTCTTATATTTCTTTTATTTTTCAGCCCAAACATGTAGCACTTTGCATTCCACGTGACATGTTATAGGACTGGGGAGGGGAAGAGGGAGGTTTCCTGTTTTTCTTATCAATAACATTTCTTAACATTATGAAAGAGAGATGTTCTGGTGTGTGGAAAACAAGAATGCACTAGCCCATAAGCCTGACATAGTTGGTATGTGAAGAACATGTATAATAACCCTGATTTCCAAACATGACAAGTTCTCTATAACCATTACTTCATCATTAGGTCATTCACTTCATCAAGTAGCAATTTTTAATAATAATTATCGTAAAACAATGTCTGCCATACATTCATTCCTGTATAATTGAATTCCCTGTATTTAGAACAGGGAATAAAAATTATTTTCTGCCTTTATATTCACCATCTGCACATTCATTTCTTGTTCAGTATGTTAGATAAGCAAGTGTACCATTATTTAATTTTTGGTTGCTAGACCATAGTGTTTTCTTTGACAAATTAACATAAAGTGTAATATTTCCACAAATACAACAGAAATCAAACATTTATGAGTATGAGAATAATAGCTATAGAAAAGGCCTTCAAGTCAAACTTACGTCCATCTTTGTACAAGGAAATTACTAACATAAACAGTTTACTGTGTTACCTCAGGGGTCATAAATAAAAAAGTCTGTCAAATTCTAACCCGCAGCATTGTTTTAGCTATCACATTTGCATTGTTCATGTTGATATGCTGAACAGCCATGGGTCAAAGCAATAGACTCTGGCACCTAATTATTAATTATAAGTAATTTGAGATCAGTCAAAGAGCTGTGTTTGTTCTGGGCAGATGTAACACCTCATGAACTCTTCACAGACAACCAGGTAATGAGTCACAAACACTGGGCAATAGGTTAGAATAATATCTCAGCCCTGATCTAAGAAAAAAGAGTTGCAATATTGGTTAGTATCACCTGTCTTTTGTGCATATCTGCCCCTAGGTGATTTGCAATTTACCTCTGACTATTTTTCTTCTTTTTTTTTTGCTGTTAAAAATCTCTTACTGTTAGACACCTCCAGCCCTGAAGCAATATGAAAAGGAATACGCACTTCTGCACTTCCTCTGTTCACAGGGCACGTATTATTGGTAAGATCAGCAACAGAAAAACAGAGTATTGTAGAAGCTTAGTCCTAGCCACAGGAGGTACTAAAAGCTTAAAAATGCAGCACTGCAGACTATCTACGAGACAGAACGGTGACACAGGAAAAGAAACTATGACAAGAATGGCAGAGAAACAGAGGGACAACTTAATTCAGCTGTTACAGGAGGGGCTGAGAAACCAGAGATGGACAACTGTCCCCATCTCTGTGGCCCCAGGCATGTAATTTGATGCCTTCGTCTACTGCTATGTTGGATATTTCACCCCGAAGGGGCCCAGGAAGTAGCAAGGGTCTGCAGAGCAGCTATCACAAGTGGCCCTGATTTCTCTTGATGATCTTAAAATACATGTAAATTGTGCATCCATATGAAGAACCAGCACAGAGCATGTGGCAGCTCTTTCTATCCATATGCTCAGAATGAATTTGAGATACGTTTTCTCATTTACAAAATTAGCATAACGCTCACACCTCTACTCAAAATAAGTGTACAGGATTTTCTGATATTTGTTCTCCTCTGTTTCCAGTTTTTCTTTCTAGATTTCTCTATATACTTCCCAGACTTTCACAAGCCTAAAAAATGAAAAGTCCTTACTGAAAAGCCAAAAAAAAGGAGCGTTGTTAGTTTTTTCAAGCTATTTATTAAAAATATCTCTTGTACTTTGTAAGTCTCTTATTTGACTGTAAAATTCAGAGTTTATTGGAGTAAGGAGAATGCTAAAGTGGATTTATCTGTGATTATGATAATCTATGATTATCTTCTCCTGTTTAGCACACTAGGCAAATACTAAACAACAGACTTACATATGCAGTTTCAAAGTAGTGTGAGATTGCTATTCCTTTAAGAAATCTGAATCAAAAAATCATGAGATTGTCTTAAAGAATATGAGGTTTAAAGAAAGCAATAGCTTTTGGTGCTCTTTCACATTTTGTTTTTTCTAAGAAGTGCTCAGCTAACATTTTTAATCTTTTCTCTGAAACTGTAAAGACTAGAAAGCTACACTCAAAGGAGTGAAATATGAGCTTCTCACCTCTTAAAACATCTCTGGGATTTGGATTTTAAGAAACACAGCACTAGAGCACAAGACTTAAGACAAAACCATGACAGTTTGCCAGGATGCCTGTACTCAGCCAGTCTTTTTTTTGTAGAAGTCATCTGGCAGAATAAGCACTGCTGAAAGAGCTAAATAAAATAGTATGGGAACGCTGAAGGCATAAAGATGGAAACATGGGAATGTGGGGGGTGGGGTGTTTCTGAGCTAAGCACTTGCTAGGAGAGGCTAATGGGAAGTAATAAGAAGGAAAGTGGGGGAGTGGAGCAAAAGTTGTGGAATGAGTGAACCGATTCTTGTTAAGTTTATGGCCAATTAATGTTTGCCATACTTGGGAATCAAAAGTTTAGCAAGGGTTTCTCTATATTAAAGGCAGTTCTTTGAACAATAGAGCCCTTTTTCTGCAATTCACAGCTGTCAGAGATCATTTCACTCCCTATATAATTCAAAAAAGTGATGCCTTTAATTGGCAGCATAAACACTGTTGGGCTAGTGTGTACTGAGCTTGATTTAGATGCTCAGCATATGGCACAGTTTGCATCTGTCAGGATTTGTAAGGAAAAGCTGCATAAATAATTCTAGACTCACGTTTGAAAACTGGGAGGAAAAAACAGGATTCCAAAATGTCACATACACTGGCTTTAAAATGACATGAGCCAGGAAAGTAAGAGTTAAAGGTGAAACTCTATCCCAAAGATACTTTCACAATGGTCACTTCCCAGGTAAAGCACCACTATAGATAGCAGGGGTAGCAAAAGATGGAATGGCACCTTAACCCTGCATTTCCTGCCCTGTTTAAAATTTGTTTTACCCTTAGTATTTTAACTCAGACTAAGTTTAATTTACTAATTGGGCTGATGGTTTGCTTGTTTGTCTGATTATACTGCTTCTCATAAAACATTTAGCTGATGAGAAGCACAGGCCCCTGTGTTACTCCTCCCATGCTCCTTTGTATTTGTATTTTTTCTGTGTCACAATGAAACCAGTAGTGTATCTGGACCATTCATTTTGGGAGGACTTCACAGCACAGGCACAAAAAATGAGTAGTAAAAGAGTATGGAGTGGTTGAACACACTGCACCTGCAAAAAGTCTCTACCCGAGCTGAGGTTCATTTGACGGCCAGGTAAAATCTGGAGCTCTCCAAACTCCAAAGCACCAAGATAGCCATGAAATTCCTGAGGTAGGAAACTAGGATTTACACAGACTGTTCAGAAAACAAGCTATATTTCAAACACAAGGAAATGTTCAAAATTAACAATGACACTTAAGGAACAAAAGCTTGTTGTTTATTATTCCTTTTCTGTTGCTGTGGCATCACGTTGCAAGCACCCTGTCCTTCCTCTGGCCTGGATCAATATGGCAAAGTAAAAATCCACTGAACAAAGACAGTTTGCCTGACAGGGAGAACTCAGCCATTAATCCAAAAACACTGTAGCTGCTTTTGTAAGATCTAAGTGTACTCTATCAAAACCTAAATACTCAACAATGTTTCAACAGCTTTCGGTATCATTAAATCTCTCGTTTGCTGCTGAAAGTGAGTGTCTCAGCTGGTGGCATTCCCTCAATTTCCTTTGCCTCACTTCTGTGAGGCATGATACAGTGGAGGGTACATGAAGAAGTAATTTTTAGCAGAGCATCCTCATTGCGGGGAGGAGGGGATGGGGGTTGGGGGGGGTGTTAATGATGAGAAATTATAACAAAAATCTGATAAAACTTGGATAAAATGGAAAAGTGACAAATCCATGGAAACTGATCAGTGTTGACTTTGTTATCCCAAACTAGCATTTAGAGCTGAAACACAGCATTTCTTTTTGAAATGGTGATTCAAACTGCTGTGCTAGCCTCTTTACTAAAGAAAATTTAGTTCCTGCCCCAGAAGTCGCAGTTCAGTGACAGACAGAGGTCACCAGTGAGCAGTAAAGGGATTGTCTATACAAACCAATGAAGTTTTCAACAACCATCAAAGGGTTTTAAGAGACATCAAAAAACGAATGAGTGGGGACTTTGTCTAAGTGAGGACTAGGTTGGGAAGGTTGCATGATGCATGAGAGACACACAGAAGAAAGCGTGGAGATGCTTTTTAAACAGGTGGGCCTGTACAGCATGGGAGTATTTGGATGAAGGCAAGGGAGGCAAAAGATTTATCACATAGCACTGAGCAATGTGTTATGGGAAAGCATACTGTGAGAGGAGTCTGGAAGACAGAAGGACTCAAAACTTGCATTGCTAGACAAATATAATCTTGTTATTCATTTTGGAAGAGGGAGCGGAAAGTCAACCTAATGATACGGTTATTTTAGGCATAGGAATGAGTAAGAGGAAAATCATAGGACAAACCCTCTGTGCAGAGGACAGAATGGCTCAAAACACTTCATATTTCTTGTGCCTCATATCCTTGTGTCCCTTGTACCTTGTGCTCACTAAACCAGGATCCTGCATAACAGGCACACTGTCCACCACAGCGCTACTATAACCCAGTCTGCCTCAATATGTAGGCTCTCTTGGCCTAGAAAAAAAAATTACCACCTTGTGGAAAAGCCCAAATTGTTTCAGGCTAAGAGTTTCTCTTAAAGCAGCACCAAATAAAACCAATTAATTTGTTTTGTGAAACAAAAGGTTTGGTTAAAAATTGTAGCTCAGAAATCTCATCCAGGAAAGATTATCTGAATATAAAAAAACTTGTATTAATATTAAAAAAAAAAAAAGTAATGACAGTATTTAATTTGAACAGTCAGTTTAAACAACGGCATTTGTTGGGATGTGGCATTGCAATTCGAAGAACATTCCCAGCTGAAGCAGTGATCTGAATCCAAACTGAAATGGGAATGTAAGTTAGAAAAAGCTGTCCCCTTCTTCAGTTACACTGATTTTGCACTGATCTGTACAGACTCCCATACGTCTGTGATTTATGTTGGCATAAAAGACCAGTCAGTAAGTGTTGAAGCAAGCCTGGAAGTATCAGTTTTGTGTACCTTTCGTGCCCTTTTAAAAAAGAACCTGTACGGCAAGAGCAGGAGTAGTGAGATAGTTGTTTACAGGCACATTCTTGACTTTAGGCCATCAGGCTTTTTTACAGGGAGGAGTCAGGAATGTGCCCTCTAAGTAACAAACCCCTTATGATTATGGAACTTCTCTTTAAAAAAAAAGAAAAAAGAAAAAAAAAATCGTAAAAGTGAAACACACTGAAATTTCTGCAGGTTCATATACAGCTCTAGCCATTTACTAGTTCGAGAGAATTGTACCCTTTAAATCAATTGCTATTTTTAGAGAGTTGGTCACCTAGATGAAGTGCAACAAACACTGGAACCTTTGTCCACCCAGCAGTGCAGCGTACAGTTACCTGAACCATAAGCTTACTAACAGGGAAGAGAGATGCATGTTGGCTCCCCAAAGTGCTAAACACCTTCTGACGGATGTTCAATAACATCTGCAGAATTTGAGTGTTCAGCACCTCACAGGAGCAAGCAACAGGAACCCAGTCTTGATCCCCAGAAAGTAAAAAGGAAAGTTCCTCCTCCTTTGAGTAGGACTTGAAGTTGGTATAAATATACGGAAGTACTTCCGTACTGGTACTAACTTTTCCAAAGAAAGTCACTTAATTTAGCTTAAAAATATGAAGTGAAGCCAAGCTGGCAGCACCTGCATAGTCCTTACATGAGGGAATTCAGAACAATGTTGTCCTTGCAGCTGATCAGCCTCACTGCACCTCTGTCCTGGTGTGAAATATGGTGGAACTTTATTATGCCTTACAGACCCTGCTCTCAATTAAGCCGAGGTCAGTTCATGACAGTCCTATTGTTATCAATTATCTCAGTCCAGATTTGCAAAGGGTGAGACTGGGAGCAGAGTGGGACCTATGCCTGAGGAAGTTTTATGATCTCATTGTTTTGTACTTTCTAGTGTCAAGAGTGTCAGAGGCAGATTCCTGGAATGATTGCTCAGGTGGTGTTAAACAGCCATTAGCAGAGTACAGGCATGGCTTAAAAGTGATTACTTGTTCAAAGGAGTGGTTTCAAAATAAATAACTGTCAAGGAAGTATTACACCTCGTGTGGAAATGAGGAATGTGATGGAAGAAATGCAGCCTTAGTATGTATCTCATTATAGTATGCAGAAGGAGAATTAGCAATACCATCACAACAAAGTTTTGCAGCTAGAAGGGTTCTTAATTTAGCCACCCTTGTTCTCTTTCCCACATTTCTTACCAACAATAAGCATAAAAAGTTTGGCTACAATTTTTAAACTTTCTGTCAAACAGATCAATGAACTCTCTGATCCCTGTGCTAAAGGATTACAGAAAAGGTCTTATAATTGCTTGGCACTGAAACGCAAGCAGAGGCTAAATGTCACAATGGCATCATGATGGAAAAAAGCCTTATGAAAATGCCTGACTCCCTAACACCCCACAGCCTCTCGTTTGGCACCTCTTATCCCCGTACCCATTGTATCAAACAGGTGGAATCATGCTGAAGAACAGTCTTGCTTTGATGGGGCTTTCTCATGACGATGAAGGCTTCCTAAATAAAGAGCTAGGAACAAGTGGAAAGGAAATGAAGCCCTGTGCTGCCACTCATCATTTTTGCCAGTGGAAAACAAGGGAGTTAGCTTACTTAGCTAAGCTTCTTGTTGCATGTAATTTTCTTAAATCTGATTAGGATCATTTAGGCTTTTCTAATAACAGCAATCTCAGAAACCCGTGCCCACTACCTGTTTACCTAGGATCTTTCTTGTCTCCTTTTTTCCCCGCACACAGTAAAAAATGAACTTATTTGGCCAAAAAAGGCAGAGACAAATTTTACATCCATAAGAAATGCCAGTATAAGGTTGTATTAAAGAATTGTGTAGGCACTGTGCTGCCAGTTTTCAAACCAGCCCCCTGAGCTGTACCCTCAGAGAAAGCAGGACACTCTAATCCCAAGTCTCAGTCTCAGTGAATGGGGCTTCTAATGACAGTGATGCCACCTGCGCTAACCCAGGACCTTTTGAATCCTAGGATGCCTTAGGCTTTGCTCAAACTTTGCAGAGTTGGGATTGAAGTGTTTTTGTCACTGGACAAGGTGATTCTCACAGCATTACTTCGTTTTTATAATGCATTCCTGAATCAGCAGTTTCCAAATGTAGCTTCATTTCACCTATACTCTCTGGCTTCAGGAAGACCATTCTTTTCTGTTATCACAAGTTGAGCATGATGAAAACATTAAGCTTCCAAAATCTTTTATTTCTTCAGGTATACAAGCGTTAAAGATACATTTGCAACCTGGCACACAAAGTAGGTACGTAACTCTGGTAGAGATTCACTGAGAAACACTGAAGTCACATGTAAGGAGAAAGCAGACAATGTACATCTTTGCTCATGAACGTGTTTTTAATCAAAGGATGGCTTACCTTTTCAAAAAAAAAGGATCTATCCTGTGTCCTCGTTTTCTTCTAGTAGCTGGGCTGGGAAGGAGATGGAATTGAACAAGAAGTTTAACAATTAAGTGTATGAAATACTATGTTTTACAAGACTGTAACCTGTTATCTTATGGATCAGAAATAGAATGTGATTTGAAGGGATGATTCAGCATTCTTCTCCCTCACTCGGCATTGAACTGGTTGCCACCCTGGTATTATTTCCAGGAAGTAATATGGTACAGCAGGGAGCATTTTTCAAGACACAATTTATACCTAGGCTATTCATTGCAGTTAAAATGCTACTAAAATACAACTACAAAGTGCTCCTGGTAAAGTTCATGCTTGATAAAACCATAAACAATTATGTCTGTTAAATATTGAAAGGTCATTTTATTTTATCTTTTTACAAACAAAAGTAAAATAGAAAACACCTGCAATCTTAATAACTATTCTGTACAAAATACAAGGTCCATCAGAACCATGGAATCTCTGCCACGTTTTATTGAACCAAGGTGGTTGACCAAGGGCAATCAGCTGGCTCGGGTGACCAACTGATAATGGTGATAACGCTAACTTAGGTGATGCAGGTGATTCAGTCTTATTACTCACTCACCAGGTCATGTGGAGCAGCTGGGCACAGTCAACCTTGTTTTCCATGGTCTGCCACCTGCATGGGGCAATTTCTCAAGAAATTCAAGAACCAGGATAGGTTTAGTCTGTGTTGTTTTTTAAGACATCCTGGTGTGAAAGATGCATTAGTGTAGAGTCCAGCCATTGCAAAGGCTCCACTGGTGTTATCTGAGAGCCTGAACAGGGCAGGAGGGTGACGGAGCTCAGGCGTTCCTGCACACCACAACTGAGACCAGTCAGAGGAGGCAGATTTAGGCACCCTGGGACCAGTCATATTATATCTTTTTCTATGTAACAGATAAGGATGGTTTTGTAGTCAAGATAAAAGAATTTTTCTAGTTCCTAATGACTGATATTTGCTGAGAAATGGATGTGTCATTTGCTAAAAGAAATCCTTTCTCTTTCCAGTGTTGCAGTGAGCCTGTTGGCAATCGCTTTGTCATATCAACTATCCACATGCAGACACTCTTCTGAGTGCACAAGGAAAGGCTGGAATCCCCACAAACTTTTCCCTATGTGGCAAGCTAGTAACCAACCATACCACCTTAATACTACATGTCGCATGAAAGCATAGAAAGAGGTTTCTTTTCTCACTAGAAAGTTCAGTTTATACTCCTTGCTGTTGAGAAGTTTGTAGCCCAGATTTCCAAGAGGTTTTGCACCAGGAGTGTCTTCCTGAAGTACTCTCTGGAACTGTCTGCCTCTGTGTGGCCAAAGAGCTTGTGGCATCACTTAGGTAATAAACACCTCTTTCTTCTCTGTTTTTACCATTCACATCCAGAAATTGCAGGAAAGACTCTTTCCAGCAATATCAGGTATCTCTCAGGTTTTTATTATTGTCATTATGGGATTTAACCTAATTTGCTGAGTATCCCTTTTCATACTCAATTTTCAAGATTTATTCAGGGCTCCTTCAGTCCCACTACCACCGTTGTTGCAAGTTCTTGGTTCCTGAATGTAATTTGCTTAAAAGGTTAAGTTATAGCACATACTCTGTAATGAGTCATTTTACTTTTCATGTTGCTTCCTGAAAGTCAGAGGTCAGTAAGGACAAGGAAGCTGTAAATACAAGCAACACCAGTTTGAGAGTGAGTCAGAGATTCTTTTTGTTAAAATAATCTAATGATAACAATATGTTCCTTCCTTACAACAAGGCAGAAGATTCTATAATGAATTCCTTGGTGACTGTCTGACCTCTTGCAGTGGATGAGTTGCTCGGCCAAGTCACAAGCATCAGATGTTCGCAGGAGGGCATGAAAATGTATCCTCAAGGAGAAGAGACTTCCCAAGACAAGATATCATCCTTTCACCCAGATAAGTAAGAGAATCAGAGCATGCCTTTAATGTTGTCAGCTTTGGCTTCATCCCTTTAGCCACTTCTGAAGAGGATCCAGCTTCCTCTGGATTGTGTTGGACGTAGGTTTTGGACCTAACATTTGGACACCAAACTTGTTATTTAATTTGGAAGATATTAGACACCACTCTTCGTGTAGCACTGGAGGAAAATAGAGTTCAAGCAAACTTTTCCATATAGTTCTCAGTAATAAGGAATGCACAGAGGGAGGTCTGAGTAGGTTCCAGGATTTGTGTACAAAATTCAAACTACTTTTCCGTAGTATTTCTCAAAGATTCACCTTTTCTCAGAAATACCTATCTACAGTTAGCCATAGTGACTGTGCAATTCACCCTGTTGGTGTGTGTTCACCAGCGCTTGTCTTAGAACTATTTTGAATCCTAGACTGTCTTTCCCTAGCAGAGTGAGAGATTGCTAACAACACATATAAGTTGCCCTATGTTCTATCAGAAAGCTCTGGACTTGCTGGAAGCCTGTCTAAGATTTGCATGACTTTTGGACCCTTCTTGCAAGTGACATTTGCATCATACAGGAAAAGTTAAGATCATAACCAGCTGAAATATGTTTTCAGTGGAATTTCAGCAAAATTGATAGGAATCCACAAAACATAAGATCCAAAAAATATTTGACAAAGTGAACCCTTTTCAGCTTTTGGACGTTTCTGGTTATTTCATCATTAAGTATTTCAAATTTATCAGTTTGCTCAAGTAAAATCCTGATTTGGGAAGTAATTACAATTTGTGTGTGTGAGGCTAGGTTAACTGATGAACTTCCAGTGATTTCAGTAACATTATACTGATGTGCTCCACTTGAAATATTGACACAGGCTTTGGAAATTTCACTGATAAAACTACGTATTAAACATAAATAAGTCCAAGCCACAAAGTCTGATCTCTTCTATTCTTGCAACCTCCTTAAAATATAAATGTGTTTGGACCTTGAAACTTGGCTGATGACATGACAAAACTGTGGTCCAGCAGCAAATCTCAGATCTGTACTTCTGCAGTATTCACAAGTTTTATCTCTGGAATTTGGCTTCATCTTTCAGTTTCAATGTTTCTGTGTACTCAGGTTGCATGGTGTGCAGCAGTCATACAAAACAATCTGTGAAAACCCTGAGCCATTTAAGTGCAACCCCAATGTATCTAAAAGCAGCTTGGGACTGAGTTTTCTCTCCATCATCCTGGGTTTACATTGCTACTGTTCTTATTAATTCTGCATAGTTCTTTTGGGGTTGCACTAGTATCAGTGAGATGAGAATAAAGCTAATTTATTCAGCTACATACCTTCCCAAAGCACACTTTAAAGTTTTAGCATGTATTCTTCTTCTTTTTTTTCTTTTAATCCTCCCCAAAGCTCAAAACATCCGAGAAGGATGAACAGAGAAAGTTAGTGTAACGGGTGATCTTTCTTTAGATAACTTATCACCAAGACAGTGGGAGTTTTTTATTCCTTCCACCCTGTCAGTAGGAATTGGCTCCAAGATACGAGAGATTAGCTGAGCTTTAATGACAAAGAAACACAAACCGAAAAGAATTAAAAGAAAAAAAAGAGCTTTTACCCAGATCATGTTGATGTTAATTTTCTTGTTTCTTCATTTTTGTTACAAACAAACCTTTTAAAAGCACATATTAAAGAGGCTGTTATGTGGTTCTAACCTGTTGTACAGTTAACAGCTTTTCAATATTTGCTACCTTATTCTTAGCTTCTCAAAAATTGTTTAAAAACTACCTGGTGTCTTGATAGCTAAAATAAGGTGTCAAAGGCAAGTTGTTGCGGTTTTCCCCCTCCATTTTTTCAAGGATGAGCCATGAGGTAACAACAGAGGCTGCAACTAGTCCTTTGTAGTCAGCAAAGGTTGTTTGTAAAGACACCTTATGTTAAAATTTCCAATTATTGCTTAGTTAATCAGGCCATTGATTTTGTTCTTACAGAGTAGAGAGGTAGTGTTTCTGAGTGCTCAGGTAGCATTTCTAACCAGCATACAGTTTAAATTACTGGAATACAGTAATTCTCACACCAAAACAATGCATCTGGAAATACAGCAGCTCAGAGCAGCTGCCGGGGTGCCTCATTAAATAGCCATTTGACAGAAAGCAGCCAGCCGGATCCTAACACTCACCCTGGCAGGCAGTGGCAGCTCTGTATAGCCACAGGACTTGAGCTCAAAAAGCTCCAGAAATATCAATTCAAATTAAGAAGCAGAAGTCACCTTAAATCTGCAATGAGTGCCATGTTCTTCGATGGTTTCAGATGAGCCGTCCTGGGGGAACGCTGGTGATGCCACCAATTTCTGTGTGGAAATTAAGAAATGCTTGTATACTCTGATACTTGAGCTGGTAAACATGACTCCATCAACTTACATATCCTTATCCAACCAGGAAATAGAGACATATTGTGTCACATGATTATGTGTGACCACATGATCTCTTTAAAAAAAAAAAAAGGGCAAAAAAAAAAAAAGGGCAAAAAATGCTGATGAACACAGCTCAGATTTTGAATGTTGAAGAATCCCTAGCAGGGAGTAAATCACAAGGAGTCAAAGAATTATCCATAGGAGTTACTGGGCAAGTAGTATAAAATAATAAACAATTTTAGACTAAGAATGTGTATGAATGGTTTCAGTGTTCATTAGTCTGCTCAGAATTTGTTGACTGTTTCTCACACCATCCTTGGTGACAAAAAATTCTTTCCTGATCACCATCTAGCTCAGAAAGGGCATAAGGGACATATGCCTTTATCTACACAACATACAGTTGAGGATAGCACTGAAACAGCCTTCCTAGACTCAATAGTAGCTTTCTTGATCTCCTTCTGTAGGTAGGCTTTCCACAGTGCAGACCTAGCATCCAGACTTTTTGGAGCATTTGCACAGCTTCAAGACCAACTCACACTCACAAAGTCACGATGCAAACTTCCAGTTGTTGTTAATGTAACTGATTCCCTTTCATGTCTGGGAAGACCCAGCTGTGCCTCCGTAAGCCATTGTAGGAGTGACTAGTGAGGAAGATTAACTGCCAAAGCTTCTTTGAGATGGGCAGCCTACACAACATGGAGTAAAAAGTCTTGGTGCCTGCCCCATCTTTCATCAGTCCACACCTGTGCCACTGCACTGATGGTCTTCTGGGATCATGATTTCCCAGCAAGCTGTCTCAAGTGGTGAAAGGGTACATATGGAGAGGCAAGGGCCTGAACAGGGTCAGTGCTGAAAACCCCAAGGCCATAATCTCAGCCAGGCTAAACTGCCACCCCAGGAGCTGCAGAAAACAGCCTTGTAGGTTGGCTGCGCCCATGGTCCCCCGAAGGTGCAGCTCACAGTCTCTTTTCAACAGCACTGTCCCACTGAGTCCCTGCTGTGGCCTTTGGAGGACAGGGAGCTCCTACCCATGCATGGCCAAGAGTCTGGCTTGTAACTGAGGTCACCACACCTGGCAAGGAACATTGTGCCCAAACCTCTGAACCCAGGGAATAGCTGCTCTGAAGCTGAGAGGCAAAATTTTCTTTACAGATGTTACAGCAGAGAAGACCCAAAACTTACTGCTGTTTTTCTGGGCCTTTTTTATTAGGCAAAAAGTGCCAGAAACAAAACAATGTAAAATTACTTTCTGGACCATCTTGGTGCGTACCCAAAACTGTAACAGCTTTACTGCTAAAGCCAAGAAATACCTCCTCGTAATGATGTGAGAGCGCTGGCATCCACCAACAGGAAGGGGACCAGCATGGGAGCCTGACATCTCACAGGGACAGCCAGGCATCGCTGCTTTCAGGGGCAGACCAACCCCAGGAAATGACAGGCAGGAAAACACTGAGACAGCCTTGAAGAACACAGCATTTCACTGCAGAAGCTCATTTGAGCTTCCCCCCACCCCCTCTGCTAATAGGTGTCAAATCATCACAGCAGTTTGGAGGTTAAACATCAGTGCAGGAAGGTACTATAATTGGATGCAAAGATCTGGACACTCAAGGGCTAAAACCCACTGTTCATTCCAGGAACATTTTAGCAACTGTTGACTGGTAGAAAGTAAACAGATTTCAAAAAATGTCAGCATGCCATACCACTGCATGCCATTCCAAGATGAACATCGTTCCTAAATATGGAGGAGGAAAACAAATCTAATTTTAAAGAAATAAAACCAAACCAGATGTGCACAAGAGTACATTTCAGGCTTTTTTTTTAAAAAAAAAAAAAAAAAGATAAAGGTTTTTCTTTGCTTTAGAGGTACCAAGTCAATAAATGTAATCTGAGAGCTGGCATGGCATTCGTTACCATTGCGTTTAGTGTCCCTGCTGTCCTTTGTAGCTGCACCCATTTGCCAGTTTCTCAGAACACATAACTGAATGTGGGAATGCAGCAAATACTTGAAACTGGTAAAGGCCTTTTAGACTTATCAAAACCACTTGTGCTTTCATGATTGTGCAAGGTGTGATGTTGAGCTTTGGCATATTATGAAAAATAGCTGACGGCACATGTAACTCCTTAGACTATTGCCAAGAAACATATGCTAAATGATCGTTACATTGAAGGCCATCTGTCTGCTCAGTTCACTGCTGGTAGACACTTCTGGAACATTTTTACCTGCAATTAAAACTCCTGATTGACAGATCTCCTGTTTGTTAATGGTCAATGCAAATATATATACTACTCTGTTATATCTAGTACTGGAATATGGGTGACTGTAAGTCAGAAAGTATTATTGCTGGTCTCTGATTGGAAAACAAAGACTTATTTTAAACAGGAAAGAGCTTTAGGTAAGTGTGAATGTTTGCTCAGATTCCTTTTTTTTTTTTAACAGGTGTGAACAAGCATGTCAGTTCTTGCAGGTTGTCTTCTTTCCTCGCTGCTTGCCTCCTTCAAACTGAGACTTTGGGGGCAGGGCACCATGATGCTGAGTATGCTCATCCCAGAAGAGATTTTAATTGACTTCCAGATGCCAAAAACTGGCTAAATCAAACCACATGACACAAAGAGGGAATTTCCAGATTCTGGCATGGAAACAGGTATGGAAAGAAAGGAAAGTCCATCAGAGGAAAAAAAAAAAAAGGAAATGCAGAGTAATTCCCTTGCTGACACCCCCATAAGAGTTATACAATACATGTTTTTGATTTTTACTTCCTTCCCACAAGACAGGCATACTGTATCAATGCAGGCATTGCAGACGGACACACACACCCGCCATTACTGTTACTGTGACCCTACACCTAGTCTTTGCAATTGTCCATACGAATGACTGCTTGTACTAAAAAGCCAGCTGGGGTTGTAATTTTGCACATACTTAGAGTAATGATGTATAAATTACAGAAATGTGCACTTAGAAAGTCTTGACTCTGTATGCCGATTCTGTATGCAGGTTAAAGATCAGGCTGTGAGTCTGGAATATGGAAATTCCTATTTAAGATACTCTTGTCTCTAGTAACAACTTGAGGATAAGGATAAGGAAGAAATGTTTCAAATAGTGTTATACTGGCGCTTTGATTAATGTTATACTGGGAAGAAAGACAGGGAATTTTTTACTGTGATAGCACAGGAGCAGGCTGAGATGGGAATGCAAGAAGACTGAACCCTGTTAGCACAAGTCTGTAACTTCTTTAAAGTGAGAAATGTACTCTCTAATAAAGCACATGGCAACCATAAAGCTGCTGATACTGTAGCCATTAGCCAAAAGGTCAAGCATGCATTAGCAGCTGCTGCTGTAGAAAGCCATAGGGCCAGTAGCTGTGTGACGAAGCAGCCCTAGAGAGCCCTGTAGATGACACAGAGTGCCTGATAAGAATCAGGCTTTGCAAATTCTAATCCCATGTCCTGTGATGGATAACATAACCTTGCTATTGATTAATGCTTCCCAGGGCTTACCTCATGTCAGATGGCAATGGATCAATAGCTTTCTAGCTTTTAATGCAGCAGCTAAGCTCCTCATCCAGATTTGCACATACAGCTAATGGAAACAAGTTTCTGTTCCTGCGCTCTTGTATTGTTCCTTTTGACGGGTATGTTACCAAGTCCTGACCTCCATTGTGTCTTTAATTAGAGATGGCAGGATGCAATTCCTCGCTGTTAGACAGGCAGCATACTGTAGGTCTTTAATGATTGCTTTGCCCTACCCAAGCTTTTCTCTCTGGCATATGAGAAGTACCTACACTGAGCTAGAAGCTCATTTCTCTTTTCCCACCCCTTTCACTCTCCTTCTACCCTCCCACCAGCTTGTACAATTCAAGATGAGGAAGCAAGCTGGTATCTCGCCATGAACAAACAAATAAATTAATAATAACAAAATAAAATTAATTCAAGCCCACAACTATTGATAGTGGGAGGCATTGGACACTGGCAACTTTCTTCACCTGTCTAGCAAATAAGCCTAAGAGCAAGTGGAGATCAACGATACCTTCCTTGAAAGGAATACTATACAAAGTGCTAACAAAGAGTTAAGCAAATTTGCATTACTGTACTCATGTGCAAGCCTAGTGTGACTCCAGGCCTCCCCGAACTGTGCTTGGGTGGTCCTCTACAAATTCGTATGCAGCAATCTATTAGTGGTATCTAGCAGTGATTTATGCAGCTGTCAAGCTGCCTTCATCAGTACAAGTGAATTGTGGGCACCATCAACTAATGCAGACTCCTTCATAGTGTCTAAAGTAAACGAGGGCCAAATTAAAAGAAAAACAGCTCAAGGTACCACCCACTCATCTTCTCAGTTCTTTAATGACAAGTTCCCTCTATAGAAAAAACATACAGCTGCTCATATGAGACCACACTTACAGAGACCCCACTGTCTAATCACAGACAGCCTGTGAAAGTCAGCTTTCAGGGGTTTGGTTGGAACAAGGAGAACAGGAAAAGTTGGCAGAGTTCCACAAAAAACTAAAACAGTATTGATGGCAAATAAAATTGACACAGGACCGAATCAGTTAGTTTTATAATAAATACTGATGCATTATTTTGTCAGGGAATAATATGAACCATCTGATGATGATATAACACACCCTTGTAGCATATGCCTGTGTCTTTGTTTTCAGTAGGAACCCGTGCTGTAGTGTATCTTTGTCCAGCCACAAATGCTAGTCCTAGATGGTGGCTGATCCAATCCAACAACCTCAGTTTTGCTACCCTGGGTGCACAAATACACTGGTGCTTTGCAAAGTGGCAATACAGCAGCCCTGAGTTATGTGTGAACGAAATGTTGGTCTTCAAAGTAATTTTTTACTTTGAATACTTCTTGCATAAAATACTATCAATGAACAAATGAATCAGAAAAGCAGGCATATGCACACATGCACTCTCACATTTTTTTGGGAAAGATGCTCATATTTGATTTCAAACTGAGAAAAAATTATTACTGCCAAGACCAAAAACTTGACCACTCTGAGGCATAATTAATTGTCATTGATTTTGATGTAACAGGAAATAATACTTTCTGCATTAAGTTACAGTCTTTCTTCAGAATTAAACATTAACTTCCAAGAGTGTTGCACTCTCTTGAGGCAGCAGAATGGCGGGAGCTTGTGATAATAGTGTCCACCTATGGTTCAGCTTTACAGAGAACACTTTTAATATCACACATTAAGAAGGAAGAATGAAAGACTGACTTGTGGACACCTGCAGGGAAAACAGCTGTCCATAAGCAAAATGTCTGTTAACAGCACCTTTCTGTGCAAAGTGATCTAAGTCTAGACAATCTGGCCAAAGACTAGTTTGCGCTTGGCGAAAATAGGAGTAATAATGCCCAGTGGTTCCAGCTGGTAACACCTACCAAACCACAGCCACTTAAGAAGATGCCACTCACCTAGGATTCAAACAGGTGCTGTGATCTTGTCCTCAATCTTTTTGACAGTTTGCTCCAAATCAGAGAGGAGGAGCAATAAGTTATGATAGATATATCATGGCGATATGTCATGCTCTGCAACATTCCTCCTGAGGCAGTCAGCACAGCAAGGACCAGCACGGCACACTGAAATAAGGAAAATGGTGCTTGAGTCAAAGTCCTGTTCTAGACATATGGAGACAGTTTTCATCACATTCATTTCGCCAGCACTGAACTGTCTGTGCTGCCAGAGGCAGGAAATAGACAGGAATTAAGAATTCCCGAATTAAGGAATTAACAATGGCCAGATGTGGGTGGTTCCTACACCAAGATAAACAAGGGGATACCTGTGAAATAGGTCATGCAGAATGACAAGAGTTCTGCCTCCAGACTGTGATTAAGAATTCCTTAATTGTCTTAATGCTCATGCTGTGATTTTAAGAATTTTTTGTCTGTCACATTCAGTCTCTGAGAACTTCTGCCGTCAAGTACAAATGTCCTTAAAGGTCTGTACCCTGTGCTAATGCCCTGCTCTTTGGGACATTTTCTTTATCTCTGTCACTGAACATCGTGTGAACAGCTGCAGGAACTGTAATAGTGATTTGGCCAGCTTTCTCTTTTGTGATCCCCTCTTTTTTCATTATTGTTCAGTCCTGAATTACTGAGCTTTGTCCTAGCCTGAATATTGCAAGCATTTCTCTTCTCTCTCTGACAGGCCTCAGACATAATGGCACAAAAGAAATCTCCAAGCCATCCTAGTTTTAGAAGGCGCTTATTTGCTGGACAGTTCCCCAGTGACCTGAGACGGAGAAAAAAAGGAGCTGGAAAAGGCGCTTGTTGCTGTTTTGAAGCAAGCAGAAGCACTGAATGGTCCCTTCTCAGCGCATTTAGTATGCTGCTAGAGAGGGCGCAGGGAGTGAAGAATATGCAAACACCAATGGCCAAAGTAGCCCAGAGTGTGTCCCACAATTGCCTGGTCCTCATACTGAGACTATGGGCAAAACTGAGCAACACCAAAGGGCTTTTTTTGTCATTGAACTTAAATGTCAAACAATTTCTTCCAGTAGAAGGAATTCTGATGGACAGACTCTTTGTTCTGGTGTTGGTTTTGCTTTATTTATTATCAGATGTGTTTATTATGACTCATGAACTGATGATAGATTGCTCGTTGTCCTACCACCATGAAGAAGCTCTCAGAGCTGGCCAGATGTCGGTGGTTCCTACACCAAAATCAAAAAGGAGATATCTATGAGGTAGGTGTTGGAGAATGATAAGAACACTGCCTCCAGAGTTCAATTACAATTAGATACTTAGGAGCATAACCCTCTGACTAAGTGGTGTTGGCAGCAGTAGACGTCATGTCTACTTAGCAGTGATGGGCTTTTATTAAGACTGGTGTCTCGTGCTTCCATCCAGAAAACCAGAAAAAGTGAGATCATTTCTGAGAGTCTTTTATAGACAGAATACTAAAGTGCATTGCTAACACAGTTACGTGAAGGACAAATTAAGACAGTAAAACTTCCTTTCCCTATTAACTTCATTCTTGATGCACTGAAGTAACTATACAGTAACCAAATGATCTTCTACCATATCATTTTCCCATTCTCCAACCATTACTGTACTTGTAATTACTTAGTAAATCAGACTTCAAGAAGAGGAATTTTACTGAAATCAGTCTAACTGTAACTAACTAACTGTTGCAGAAGTCAACAAGGAAGTGACAGAGGTGCCTGCAGGACCCTACTGTACCTGAAGGACATGTTCTGGGCAGTACCTTTCCACTGCCAATGATTCCAGCCATCTATAATGAAGAAGAAGGCTGTCATTACTGCCCATATAGTTTTACTGCTGTCTCCTGGGACATCCACAAAGGTCCTTTGCTGGAAAAGCTGAAAGAATGTAGTTACACAGTTCCCACAGTGCCACATGTACGTGTATCTATTTGCGTAGTTTGGCAAGAGAAGCACAGATGTCAAATTTTAGGATTCATTGTTCATACTTACCAGACCTGCAATACAGCAGAGATTTAAGAATATACCCAACAGTATGACCCACACTATGGAAGATGAAGCCACATACTAATTTCATTTTATACTTCTTGGAGACCTATGTTACTTGTCATAGAATCACAGAATGGGTTGGGTTGGGAGGTACCTTAAAGATCACCCAGTTCCAACCCCTCTGCCACAGACAGGGACATCTTCCACTAGACCAGGTTGCTCAAAGCCCCAACCAACCTGGCCTTGACCACTTCCAGGGAGGGGGCAACCACAGCTTCTCTGGGCAACCTGTTCCACTCTCTCACCACCCTCACAGTGAAGAACTTCTTCCTAATATCTAATCTAAATCTCCCCTCTCATCATTTGAAACTGTTACCCCTCATCCTATCACTACCCTCCCTGATAAAGAGTCACTCCCCACCTTTTCTGTAGGCCCCCTTGAATTACTGGAAGGCTGCCAGAAGGTGTCCCTGGAGCCTTCTTTTCTCCAGGCTGAACAACCCCAACTCTTTCAGCCTGTCCTCATAGGGGAGGTGCTCCAGGCCCCTGATCATCTTTGTGATCCTCCTCTGGACCCTCTCAAGCAGGTCCCTGTCTTTCTTGTGCTGGGGTCCCCAGAGCTGGACACAGTACTCTGGGTGGGGTCTCACCAGAGCAGAGTAGAGGGAGACAATCACCTCCCTTGACTTCCTGGCCGTGATAATGTTTATTCAGGTGTTCGTTATTCTCTATGAAAATAGAAATGGTTGCATTATGTGGATGCTGCAACTGTTATAAGTGAGTTTTAAGCATGTACTTAAACATCTTGCCATGTCAGGATTCTGAGAAACACAGATTCACATTTTAATGACGAGGTGAATCTCTTTGTGAATGAAGAAAAGAGTAAAATGTGTGCATTTGCATTTGTATATATGTGTCTGTGTGTGCAGAGGGGACTGGAAGTTCGGGAGCCTGTTCACATTGCACAACAGAGATCAGCATAGAGGTCCCTGAAGTACTGCTGATGGCACTACATCCCAGATCCAGGAAGAGTATAGCTGTGCCAGTATAGAGCCATGCTTGGACTACATAGCCATGCTGCAATCTAAGACTATTTAGCCTGGATGTCAGACTGTGCTAAAGTAGCAGTACTGCCTGCAAGACAGTACAAGGTTCAAGCTCATTTGGAAGAGGTTTGCAGACCTTTACCATGACCCTGTACTGGGTGGTGTGATGGCTTGTGTCAGTTGGATGACATTCAGCACAGTGTGAATGCATATGTCCTAATCAATGTCCATATTAGAGCACAGAAAGAGAAAAGTAATTAGTAGAGACAGAATGAAACTATTGGACCCCTTGAAATCTCATCTGGAGTATTAAATGGTACCAATGGTCCAGATGTAGGTATGATCAGGGCTAATGTAGCCACAAAAAATAGAGGAACTTAAAGAGGCAGATGCACTGGAAGGATCTTAAACAGATGGAGATGTCTGAAAGAAAAGGACTTCCAAGAGATGTGCTAATAATTTTTTTTAAAAGAAAATAATTTAGAGTACAGGAGGAAAAGTTTTACTCTTGGAAAGAAGAGAAGACTTTGGCGACAAAAGCAGATATAATGGCTCAAAGTCTAACTCGCCATGTTGAAGAGATCAAACTCAGCAGCAGCAAAATGAAAGGAGGAATAAAGAGGGTTGAATTCAGTACGAAGTATGTTTTCAGGGGAGAGGGAAAGACGCCTAATGAGAAAAATAAGGCCAGAAAAGTTTGTCAAAGTTTCCACACCAAACAATTTGTTCAGCCAGCAGAACTGTAAATCAGAGACTATTTTATTTTTGGCACAGATATAAATGAAACTTTCTAGTCAGGAAAACATTTTTCATTGTGTGCTGTGTAACCTCCCATTCATGGAGACATGTCATATCCAGGGCTAAAAAACTGTCTAGAATGTTCTGTAAATCAGTCTAATTTTACCCATAATCTCCTAGCAGCTCTATCTACATCTCATCTTCTGCAGCTTCTCTTCCTCATGCTTGTTTCCCACAATGCCATATTCAAATGAGACAAGAGGTTCTGGCAGCTTTCCAGCAAATTAGGTCCATAAAAGTGTATTTTGTATGACTTAAAAATGGTTTGCACTGTCCCACTAAAATCAGACATACAGATAGATCATTAAATCTGTAAAAAAGGCAGAAATAAGCTTTGACCAGTGAATTTATATCTGAATACAGAATACTTTCTTCTAAGAACTAATTGTACCTTAAAAGACATGTAAAATGAAAAGAAGCTCCTATGAAACTGTTTTATGAGTGGATTCCAGAGCAGCAGCAGGATGAGAATACCAAAAATAGTTAGGGCTCCAAGTACTTTGTTAAATAACACTTAAAGTCTTCAATGTGTTTATTATTGGCACCACATTCTCATGAAATAAACACACAACTCTAAATTTAGAACATTTTCTTATTGGAGCAGCCACAGTAGCTCTCATCCATATAAATATATGTACATATTTTTCTCACTGCCCACTAAAGATGCTGTCATATTTTGACAAACAAATCAGATCTGTGTTCAACTCCAAATTCCTTCCTATAGTCACAACGCTATCTTGCGCAATTCACAACCCCAACTCACAAGGACTTAAACCTGGACTTAGAGCACTGCTCTTACCTGCCACACTAAACATCAGGTGGATACAGCACTTCCCTGCCTCAGTCTTCCTTGTAACACATCTCAGGCATTTTCAGTCAGATTGCAACACTACCCTTGTCTCAAACCCCACCCTCCTATGCCAAAGGTTTTATGTGCTAGCAAACAGGAAACTTGAGAGGCTTATGGATGCGGAGTTTCGTTTATGTTTCAGCTCCTCGCTGCTAATATCAAGTCACTTCTTCCACCTTCCTCCCCACAAACCAGACATAGCAGCCCTCTGGGGTTTCTGTCATGCGCTTCAGCTCACAGATCCAGTTTATCCCAGAGAGATCCCAACAGTAGCTTGAAGATTACCTGAAGGTAAGTTATATTGCTATAACTTACCCTAAACACTCAACTTTGCAGCAAGGCCTGTCTCTCTGTTACTTATTTTCTCAGGAGTGCAACTACTTCCCCAATGCTGGCAGATATCACAATGCCTGAAAAGATGTTGGCCAAAAAACCCAACCCAAACATAAACTGAACAAAAATGCCTTTTAATCAGCATAGTTTGTCCTTGTGGGAAGCCAATTTAAGCAGTAAAAGAAGTCTGCTAGTACAATGAAGGTTTCTGCAGACTTGAGGTATTTAAAGAGAACTTTGCCCTGGCAGACGGAGGTTGTCTTGCCATGCTGGAGAAGATCTGTCAGGAGGCTCCAAACATGGAGTAGAAAATGACTGAAACACTTCACTGGGTGAAGAAATGTGTTTCATTTGAATCTGAAGCAGCTCAGAGAAGGAATGGCAAATCCAAAGAGGCACTGGTTTCCTTCCATTTGAGGACATTATTTCAGCTCTGCAGGTTTCAGAACACCTCCAATGGTTGTCTTGTCCAAAATACACCAAGACTAACCTCCAAGGTGGTATTGCAGTACAAACAACATTTTCTCTTGTATGAATGTGCTTTTTTGCCAGAGTATATCCTCTCGCTCTCCAAGCAGAAGCTGCATGATCAGCCTGAACACTTGCAGGAACTGATTCACACAGCTACTGGTAGGCCTTCCTTGGACTCTTGTCATGATCTAAGGAAGAAATTGCCTTAAAAATTGACTTTTTCAGTCCTTTTTAGCTCTTGGAAATGACAAAGAGGGTTAAAAGCCTAGATAGGAAACAAAAAGACTCATTGTGAAATAACTCCTGGCTGTCTCCTAGGTTACATAAGATGGGAAAAAGAATCATATTTACAGTTGCCAGTTGGGAGAGTGCTGGTTTTGTCACTAGTGGTTTACCCCATTTGTCCTTTTAAAATGACTTTTACTACCAAAAGCTTGAGACAGAAACCTTCTACTAAATTTCTAGAGTGATTAACTGTAGAAGAGGTGAGTGACAGCAAAATCTAGCAAAGCTTCAGAGCTGTTTTGAAGTGGGAGTCACCTTCCCAACCAGGTCTTCAGCTCCATGCTGAAGCAGAGAGATGCTCCTCTGCTCTGGCAGGAGCTCGTGTCTGGGGCTGAGTGCACATGGGCAGCTCATTGCGGCCAGATGGATCTCACACCCCTCCGGGTAGGAGGTATAATGCTTCCAAAGGAAGAGGTAAACTTGAAATTTGGTGGGTACAGACACTTGTTCCACTTTTGTGAGATGGAGATCACTGAACACTCATGAGCTCCTGTTAAAACCTGATGATCTGTGAAACCTTTATGTTCTGTGAAACTTGGAATGAGATAAGGACCAAAAATGTATATTAAACCCCATTATCTAGATGACATACTCCAGTATTCCCATGTCTCTCTTGCACCAGGGAGCCCAGAATGGGACGAAGCACTCCAGATATGTCTCACCAGTGCTGAGTAAAGGGGAACCTCCCTTGACCTCCTGGCAATGTGCTGCAGGAGTACATTACTGCCTCATGATCAGTTTGGTTTCTACCCCCAGGTCCTTCTCTGCAGAACTGCTTTCCAGCTAGTAGACTCCCAATGTGTGCCTGGGGTTATTCCTCCTTGCATTTCCCTTTATTGAACTTCATCAGATTCTTTTGAGCCCCTTTCTCCAGCCTGTTCAGGTCCCTCTGAAGCCACCATCTGGTTTGCTGATCACTCCTTCAAATTGTGTACCATCTGCAAAGTTGGTGAGGATACACTCCATCCCAATGTCGCAGCTATCAGCAAAGGTTCTAATTAACACTGGTTCCAGTATCAGTGCCTGGCGTACACCACTAAGACCTCTCCTCCAACCGAACTGCATGCCACTGATCACAACCCTTTGAGCCCAGAAGATATCAATCCACCTCAGTGTTTGCTTATGTACCCCATACTTCAACTAGTCTATTAGGTTGCTATGGGAGACAGCATCAAAAGCCACTCTGACACCAAGATTAACAACATCCACTAGTCTCCCCTTGTTCACTGATCCAGTTATTTCATCACAGAAGGCTATCCCATTGGTCAGGAGGGATTTCCCCATCTTGATTCTATGCTGACCACTCCCAGTTGTGTTCTCATCCCTGATATATTTGTAAAAGTGTCAGTGTCTGACTACAGTTGAAAGTTAACAAGAAACTTGACAAATCAAATAAATTGTGTCAAATAACTAAATTTATATGGAAAGCAAATCATAAAGACCTCTCTTGGTTTGCTCAGAGAATTCAGGTATTTCCTGTGCTTCGTGACTTTTACTACATGGTATGGCAATTTGATACAGTATGTCAAGTCATTTAGTTCCACAGCTGATAGTGCATTTTATTCTAGCCTCCATTCTCTGTGCTTCTCATGGGTTCTCCCTTCTGGACCAATACATCTTGGACTACTTCCTAGTTGCTCAGCTTCAGCTAGAAGACTGGGGGGGGTGGGGGGTGTGGTGCAGTTTCTACAGTACTGCAGCCTGCAGTGGGGTAAGAAAAGAAATGTGTCCTTACTAATGTGTCTTCAAAACCCTCAGGAACAAAATGTAATTTACATCAAAGCCTCCCATTTCTTGGGGAATTGAATCAGGCTATTATAAAAGGGAATGGACACTGTCCTTATCTCACTTAACACCTACACACAACCATTTTAGTATAAAACCATGTCTGCCACTGTCATTGTTCCAAGCTCTATTCTGGAAGGACAGGTACATTCTGCAAATGTTTCACAAAGTTTCATGTGCCTTTGGGAATCCCAGGCAGGATTTCATGGATTAGGGATGGCCTTTGCTGTTTAGGCTGCAAGTTATTTAGCTCTGTCATATCTGAAGTGTCCATGAACATTCATCAATACGTGCTGTTATGAACCATGGGCATTACAACAGCAACAAGGGCAAAGGATTTTCATGTATCTGTAAGGTATGCTGTAGATGGTTTCAATGCTGCAGCTTTGGAATGGGGACCTTAGTTCTAACCTAGGCACCAAAATCCATTTGGATATGGCCTGAAATGTACTGTTGTCTGTTTCTGCCACTAGCATGGAGACACACTTGGATGTAAATAAGAACTTGAATAGGCTGTGTTTCTGCATTTCATTTTCTGAAAGCCCTTTTCCCCTCACATATGATACCTAAGAAACGCTTGGGTAGTGCAGGGTCCAAACGACTCCAAATGACAGGCATATCATGCAAAGCCTTGTTTCTGAAATAAAAGATAATGCACGCCACTAGAGGTCCTTCCATATATTTCAAGGATCTGGCCTTGCTGCTAAATACAGCACTGGTCATATCTTTCGTGCGAGAAAGTCATCCTTCTTGTAAGAGAGCAGATCTGGTGCTGATTGTTCTCTGACTATAGCTGGGACAAGTGAATGCTCTGTTTCTTATCAGAGTGCTGGTATCTGTTCCTCCTTTCAGAGAGCTCATCCAGCTGGCTTATAGCTCTCACAGCTCAGCCAAGAGGGTGGGGGGAAGGGAATTAGCCAAATAGTTTCAGTAAATTACACACATTCACCAGCCCTTTGACTTCTACACTCAAGTTCTTGCCTTTTATGGCAGAGCCAGGGAAAATGATATAATGGTATGCCATACAGCATGTATACATAGGGACCTGGGGATATATTTCATATATCTTTACAGGTCCTGTTTCACAAACTTTTCCGAGGGAGTTCTGAATTTACAATCTGTTAAGCAATTTCACTTCAAAGGATAACTGGATTTCTATCAGAAGCTGTATGCTCTGTCAGAGCAAAAGAAAGAAAGGTGTGGGTTACTGGATGAAGCTGTCATACCTATGCAAGTGTGCAAGCACAGTCCATAAAATTCTGCTCTTCATGTCAGTAGCAAAATTCTCATTAAAGCTAGGATTTTACTCTGGGCTTGTGCTAGAAAGTGAATTTGCATAGCTGTTACTGTTTCATGCAACAAAGAAAGGAATGGTTTTTTAATGAAATGATAGTAGAAAGACACCATTGTCTTCATGTTGAGTGGGCTATTGTGAAAGAAACTTGCTAAATTGAATCCTTAGCACTGTTTCCAGATTTTAATGTGAGTTTTGGGAGGGATGGGAGATGTCTCTTGATACTTTTCAACAAGTGTTGAGCTTTCTTTTTTGTTATGGAGCTCTGGTCATCTGGCTTTCTCTATAGGACTTCAGTGGAATGTCTTCAATTTCTGCTAAATATGGAGCTGGACAAATAAAGTTGCACAAAACAACAAATTGAGGATAATCATGTCTAAATGTGTGGGCATTTGGGATCTCATCCAAATGAACCCGAAGAGGAAGTTGTATGGGCCCGATTCCCACCTCACGCTTTTTCTGTCACCGAGTTGTGCTGTTATAAATCAACAATGGTTGATTTAGTTTCTTGCTAGATTCTTTGCATAGATACTAGCAACTCAATGCACTAAGCACTACCATTTTATGCTTCTTCTACCAAGGGAGCCCTAACTCTCAGTACCATACCTTTAAAATTACTTTGCAGGAAAAGTAGAATTGCAAGGCTTATTCTTATATTTTGTTGTGCCCTAACTTGATATGTTAGTTGGCTTTGATTCCATACAGCAGTTCAAGTTGATGAAAAAGAAACATATTTGCGTTGCCTGATTACTATCAATAAATGCAGAAGTGCCAAGCTACATAACATAAGCCTCTTGACGAGGTGTTAAGGATGTATAACTGGTGAGTTACCAACAGTTTTCACCACACCAATCATGCAAACATAGTGTAGGCAACTTAGCTTTCTGAAATTAATTAGCAGGAATTCATGGCTGAAATTAGCAGTTCTTGAAAGACTTTCCCATCATAATCTTCCGTAATCTTTCTTTATCAAACTACACTATTCATTATGGGCCATATCCTGTGTAAGGTGACCCTATACAAACATTCAAAGGACTACCAATTCTGAACCTTGCCCTGGATTCACAACAGGATTTGGGTGAGAGGAAGCTGGATTTGCTCGAATCTGTAGATTTCCACACTTTAGGACCTGCAAATCCATGTAAACTGTCTCTGACAGAAAGCCAGCAAACCCGTTCTGGATAAAAATAGGAACAGATCTGTCATACAACCTTGCTTTTTTACCATAGTAAATAAAATTTCCTTTGTCTCTTCTGCACACTGAAAGGTGACTAAAAACATAGATTTATTTTAAGCTAGATTGGCTCAGAAGGGTCATGCCTCAGTAAAACGTCTTGAATTTTTCCACTAATATATTTTAGCCTGAGTTGATAGCCTTCTAGAAATGCTGCTTGGAAGGGATGTCTGGAGGTCATTGAATACAACCTCCACCTCAAAGCAGGATTACTGCCAGCACTAGACCATGTCAACCTGCTCTTTACTTTGCTGTTATTTTTTGGAAGTTAGATTATACGACCACGGTGTCTTACAGACACAAAATAAAATAGAAGAAGGAAAAACTCACTGAAAACACACAAAGGCAGACGGGGAATATTTTGGTCTGGATTTTAAGTGGTTTCTTATTCTCTGTCATCAAGAGTTTCTGTGTCCAGTGACAGGCAAATAGGGAACAAGCAGGCCAGACGTGCTTCATGAGGCTGCTGAGAGAACAGTGGTAAGTGTCCACCACAGAGAAATATGAAAATAAAACCCAGTTAGTGTATGTAACAAGCTCCAGTTACTGGGTCGGCAGAAAAACAGCCCTCCTCAAAGATTTATATCCCACAAGAATAGTTTACTGCTCTTTTGGAAGAAATGACCTAACCCGGCACAGGACAGCAAGAGTGAAGAAGTCATCGCTCACAAACCCTGGCAGAAATACTTGGAATGAAAAATAGTAGAAAACACCCTAGATCTTTTTTCCTTCAAATAAGCAGTTTCATTTGATTAAAGAGCAGGTGAAGAATGCTGTGTTTAGAAATCTCAAATTGTGGTGGGTAATATCTGAAGGATTATGGCTTCTCTGTGAAAGCTTTCCTCGGGGATGGCTGGCCCTGCAGGGCAGGTTGGTGTATGCTGGCTGGACTCTGGGACATGTCACACCGCAGCTAGGACCAACAACACCCTGAAGGGTGAAAAAATGCACAACACCCAGAAGGGTAAAAAAATAAGGCAAGCTTGCAACTTTGGGGGCAAAAAAATCAATCATTCTGGAGAAGGCAGCAGGATGGTGATCAGCAGAGCTGCACTGAACTACCTTGGCCCCCAGAGGTCCTGTCCTGCTCCTTCACCCCAAGTCATTCCTCCTTCAGCAGCTGTTCCAGGTATCTTTTGAGTCAGCTGTTACCATCCCACATAGCTTTCCACAGCAAGGCAGGATGAACTTGTCATCTGCTCCTACTAGAGGGAAAGCAGGTCTGCGAGGGGCTGCTGGGGACAGCTATGGCTTCTTGAGAGAAGGACAGGGCATCACCTATGGGATCCTTCGGCTGTATTAACTGCATGCAGAATTACTTGGATCTGAATTATTCAAAGGTAGCTTTGTGGTTTTTTCAGTGATAAATCATTGCAGTAGACCACCTGTCTATATAACACAGGAAGAACAAAACGGCAGGAAAATCTAGGGGTTTGCAGAGATCTGCAGGTTTACTGCATTTTGGCCACAAAATCATAGCTCTGAATCCACAAGTATATAACTTCTACTCCATCACTCAATGTGTTTGTACCTAACGTATACACCCATCAATACATAGCCTTGCAGAGTACTTTCTTGTCTATCTCCCAAAAGTGCTCAGAGCACTTTATACATGTATTTAGCTTCTCGGGTTTAGTGGTGGGTTAAATTGAGATCCCTTGAATTCAAGGATGTTAGAGATGTTTGGGGGCCGTTGTGAGTTCAGGGTGTTAAAGTTCACAGTTCATGCATGAAGTGTGTGAATCCCAGTGTAGTCTGAGGAGGGCAGCAGAACAAAGGGCTTGTCACACATGGTGAGTTGTTGGAAACACGATCACATGAGGTCAGAGTAGTCATCATAACTGTTGTGAGGGTCATATCTTGTTTCTGATGAGTTTCAGCTGGTCCTGTTCTGCAAATACAGAGCAGCTGTTTTTCAGTTTTGTAAAATGCTGTATAGGTAACATAGATGGAATTCTAGAATAACTTAACCTAGAAGATCCTTTAAGCTTCACAGTTAACCAGAGGTCCTCTTTAGCTATATTACTCCATGTTCACGTGGTCAACAGAAAGAGCAAGACATCCAAAGGGAGCATTAGGGTCATACAGTCTTACCTTTTGCAAGCCAGAAAAACCTTTCCCAATAACTTCCACACTGAGATTATAATTTCTGTTTGAGCTTTACACGTATCTTTTAGAATAAATATCCATTTATGACTTAAAAGCATCAGGTGTGGGAAAATGAATCACGTCCATACCCAAATCTCTCCAAAGCTTAGGTATTTTCCTTTTTAAAGATTTGTGCTTCATTTTCCATCTGCTTGTCTCATTCCAGCTTTCCACCACTTGATTTTTTTCTGTTAAACCAGAGTCTGCCGTGGTCTGAAGTATTTTTCCATGCAAGCATTTCTAGGCTGGAATTAATTCACTTCTAAATCTTCTCTTGGATAAACAAAATAGACTATGTTTCTTAAATCTTAATCTGTCAGGTACGTTTTATAGACCCTGAGTTGTGCTTATAAAACTTTTTTGAACACACTCCAGTTTCTCTTTTCGAAGAGAGGACACAAGGTCTATACTTTGGTTATGCTCTTATTCATGTTGGAGACAGAGATAATACCCCTTTTCCTATTTTGATTGCCTTTTGCTGCTGCAATGAAAGACTACATTTGCAAACTTAGCTGCTATGTTACCATAAGACCACATGCTTCATGGTCTGCCTAACATGATTTTTATGTGTTTTTCAGATTGTTCCACAGAGTAAAGTTCCATATTTTAGAAGGATATTCTATCATCCTTACTGTTTTGCTAGCATTATTGTCCAGCACTGACATATTGCTCTATTTACCAACTGACTCTTATCAGTACATATAGATGATACAATTATGCAATTATTTACGAATTCCATTTTTTGTATTCTTTCCCACTTTCTCTAGCATTGGTTTCATAAGTTCTTCCCACACACTGAAAAAGTCATTAAGCATCATTTGGCCAAAATCAGATCTCTGAGAAGCATACCAGTAATTGTCTTCTAGCACACTGTTTCTCCATTTTCAGTTGTTTTCAAGCAATTTTTAATATACGTCTATTATACTCTATTTTTGATACAGTGCTAAGTGTGGAATGTGTTTCTTTTACCTGCATACCAAATGGGACTAAAATATTCTGTTGTTTCTCTTTGCTACCCGTGCAACACTAATAATGAAAAGCTCGTGTAAACTCTGCAGCATCCTAACTGTGCCTATTGACTACAGGACACAAACGTACCAGCTCTAACTACATAGGACTTTGGTCAGCCTGCTGGGAGCCACTGTTTTCTGCATTAAAAGACATTAGATCTTAGACTGGCTGATGTGCTACCGAACTGCTTAAATGGCTATTGCCAGTTCCTACACGTTTCACTTACAGATGTCACAGTAGTGCAGAGCAAACCCTACAGCTGTTTTGGGCAATGATGGCGAAACACAATCATCATGATGATGATAATCTAGCAGCACTGTTATCTTTCTCAAATATCAAATTCCCTCAGAAAAGACACCAAGGATATGTTACAAGGCCTGTTATCAAAAAACTATCTTAAATGGTTTGCTGTAACAACCTTTCTGCAACTTCACTCAACACCTATGCCAGGCTACCCAGTTACGTACATACTGTGATTACTCTGTTTATTTTTTTCAAATATTGGCATTAAATTAGAATCTTCTGTCCTCTGCTACTCTCTCAGGATTGGTTTATAAGAAAATCAACATTAGCAGGTTAGAAATGGTCTTTCCAGCTAGAGAGAGCTGTATGAACTTCTTCCATTCTGTACGTTCTAAGTGACCATTTCACAGTGAGAAATTGTTTTAGAATTCCTCCCTTCAACCCAACTCTGTTTGTCAACGATATTTTTTATCTAAAACTTTTAGCCTTCTTTAGCAGGCACCTGCATTTCCAAGTTATGGTTATGTGTGAGCATCACATGGGATTTCCATAACATTTTTGTTTGTACCAGGTTATATATTTATTGCTATTGGTCAATGGTTTGTTCATTTTAGCTGTTATTTGCCAGCAGGACCAAATGAGCAGCCTTGTGGAGTCCCAGTAGAGCAAATTGCTCATCATAAAAGCATGTCACAGATGTTGGGGCACAACCCTCACACCAGATCTGATACATTCGGGGATGGACAGCAAAGGGATGGTATGTCACCTCCTGTGTGTCACCGTGCTCCTGCACCAGAGAGAGCAGGGGCCCTGGTGCAGAGCTGTGGTTGTATCTTGTCACTCAGTCATGTCCCTTCCTGCAGGCTCCACTGGCATCAGCTGATATGATCTCTTACCTCACATAATCTAAGCTTCAGGGCTTCATTTGCTTTGGATAAACACTCTGTGACCCAGGTGCTTACCTAATCCAGTTCACATGAAACAGTACACCCTGCACCATACTGAATGAATGATGGGCCACAGATCCATAAGTCCTCTGGCCACATGAGAAACACCATCAAAGACCTGCTGTTTCTGTGCTCAGGCAGAAACTGCCGGTAGCAAACGGAGAACCGCAAAAAACAAAGTAGGAAGGCATAAGCACAGCTCTTATGGGGCCTGAACTAATTCTGTTCAAGTCACTTCGCTTATTTCTACCTCTTTACACTCTCTTGGTGTTTTACTTAATCCATTGACAGTTAAGCCCCAGGTGTGCATTTAACCATAGCTTCAGCTGAATCTTGGGAGCCAGTGCCTCGAATAACCTTGAAAGTGAGGGCCGAGGGCTGCATAACACACCTAATGTGCAGTCTTAGTGAACCATCTTGGAAAACTGCATGATGTTATGAATCAACATGCTATCCCCTCACCCAAAGAGACTGTCAAATCCCTTAATACATGGATTGTAGATCAAACATGTGGTAGAGGCTTCAGCTAAGTGAAGGTTATCTTTGGTAAACTGCACTTGCAAAATGCATCAATTAATATGTTGGTTGCTTTGTTTAGATATTCTAGAGGAGATTATCTTAAACTCAATAAAAAATACAAAGATAAATTCCCATGAAGATAGTATAAATATTTAGGAAATTACAACATAGTTTTGTGGCATTAGGTTATGTACATTGTATTAGTAATTAGGAGTGATCTTTAAGAATATTGTTTTCAGCTAGAAGCACCAGATTAAGTTTAACACATAAAATAACAAAGAGAGATTTCACTATTTCAACTTTACTGTACAGCTGATTAAAACCACCTACATGTGGTGTAACTGTATCTCTTCTACACAGACAAAACGGCAGTTGTTGATGAGTATCCATTAAGTTTTAAATTTTGCAGAAGATGTGGTTTCTTGAGGTTAGTGAACACAACTTCCCCATCTCAAGTTAATACCCTGGTATAATTCAGTACAGCATGTGAGTTTACGGTATATCTTTCTGCATATTACCCTGGGTCCTGAGGTAAGTATTGTGTCTGGATAAATGATGCATTACTGGATAATATGCTATGAACTATGAGTGTAATTTGCCAGATTAAAGAAGAGTGTCTTGTAAGAATCAAGGAGAAGTAAGCAAAGTAGTTGGTTGCCGTTTTACTGAATAGTTTGAGCTGCCTTTTTTTTTAAGGCAACAACTTCCCTTTTTTCCAAATACCAAGCTGATTACATGATTTTGCAAACATTGAGCAGAACTGAAAATTGAAAGTTTCTCTTGGGAAAACTTATATAAAAGGTTTCGGCATGTTGAATCAGGCAGAAATATTTCATTTTGGAAGCAGTTTGAGAACAAACTGTGGCCAAACTCTACGGCCTTCAGAAAATTGTGTTCCAGTTCCATGACCCCTCTGTTCTGACAGGACAACTATATGACTGTGTTGTATTACCTGTTATGCACTGTAATCTGTCTGATCCCGCATGGTGTATCATAGGGGGCTTGTATCTACTATACATCCCACCAAAATGTCCTCGCAAACAGGAGGGGACTTGTGGCAGCTGAAATATAATTTCCATGAAGCACCACAGCAATGCAGAAATCTTTTAATGTTGGATGGAGCAAAAATGTAATGTTTCCCACTGGGGACAGAGGAAAAAATCCTTTTGATTAAGTGTTCTTTTATTTCAAATTAAAGGAGCTGGATTAGCCCTCATCCCACCCTCTCAGGCTCAAACTTTCTCTTTCAGGACAAAAAGTTTGCAGAAAACAAACTCTTTACATGTTTTAATTAACTTGATCAAAGAAGAGCTCCCTTATTAAAAATGATCCAAAGGCTGAAAAATTCTAGTTCTAGAGTAGAATTCATCTCCTAAAATGCAATCTACATTTGTTTTAAAATTGTTTAAGTTGAAAAGGTTCAAAACACCAGAAGGAATTACCCTAACATAAAATGGGTCAATACAGTTTACCAGTCAGTGTGGATTATTGGTTTGGCCCCATCAATTCTGGCCAATTCAGCCACTTTGAAACTATTTTATTCTGAAGTAGTCCTAACTAACAGTGTATTTGAATAGTTTCAGCAATACAGGTTTTTGCCCGGCGTGGATATTGGTTAACAGTTTTGTGGTGAGGTAAAAGCCCAAAGCTATCCTCAATATATACCAGTGGAAAGCTGGCATTAATAATGCATGATCTATCTCTGTGATGTCAAAAACCAATGAAAAAATCGTTGTTTTTCACACCCTCATGAAGATATGAGAGTCACCGGAATAGTTTCCAACTACCGGAAATGGTCCACTAGACGCACAAGATTTTGTTGCAATGCAGTCAGGTGTTTTTTAAGATCTTCCAGGAAGGGACAATTCTTTTTTTTCCATGGCATCAGCACACCTCTGTCAGGGCACAGCAGCATGTCCAGATCAGGGTCTGGATCAAGGGGTACTGGTCCACAGCCACGCCACAGGGCCATAGTGAGTGTACCCGATGATATGCAGCTCCCTGGGGACGGAGGGGCAGCCTGTTCCTCCAGCCTGCCCATGATGGCTCTTCTCAGCCAAAGAGCCTCAGCCTGGAAGGTGAGATGTGCTTAGGCCCTGACACTGACCTGCACTACTCAGACATCTTCATTGGTCACCAGAGGCCTCATCTGAGTCAAGTTTTTTGGCAATATGGTTGCACTGTGCGTAGTTGCACTATCACACCTCAAATTAAGCATGATGTGCACTACTGCAAGCTGCAAAGCTGGGGAGAGAACAATTTGAATTGTGGGTATTTTATTTCGTGTCTGAATATGGTAAGCAGCCATTTAAATTCCTGCAGGGAGTTTATAGTAGATTGGCTTGGTTGATATAGCTGGTTTTTGGTTTGCTAAGACTGACCTGATGCATTTGCTGGCTAGAAACTTAACCATAGAATCATTACACACATTGCCAGGCTGCCATTCGCAGATCCTGAAGTTGCTATGGCAAAAAAGCAGACTATCCCTTCTTGGAAGCAGCTCAGAACAGCAGAGCAATACAATGGAAAACCATGTCTATCAATCACGTGCATGAAGTGTAGGGGGAGATTTTCTGCTGTAGCAATCACTGAGCACTAAATGCATTAAAATCAAGGGTCCTGGGACTGGTTTGTTCCTTCTGTCTTACAACTCCTTTCTAAGACTTTCTTACAGCAGGGTCTCAGCTGGCTGGCTCTAGAGCCAGCAGAAAATTTCTGATTGGCTTTAATGTGAACTGAATCAGAGCAAAGGGAACATTGCAGCTGTGTCAGGAGCCACATGATCATGATCTAAACACAATTGCACCAGACCATCACGCTGTTTTTCTCAAAGTAGGAATGAGAGATGCCAGAAGTAATTATCTTTCATAGTGTTAATCACCTATCTAGAGGGCATTAGTACTGCACAGGTAATCCTTCTTGTCTGTGTCTGTCTGGACACAGTGAAGCAGAACTGCTGTCTATCCTCTAAACCCTTAGGCTCTCTTGGATTTAGAATTGAGCAGCCGCACGGTTCTGCACCAAAATTATGGATCAAGGTAGAATCATCAGCCAACTGTTCACAAACTTTATCAGTTGCTTTTTCTGTTCCTTTCTGTACACAAACACTTCTTATGCTAAATTAGGTCTTCCAAACAAGTAAAGGGGGAAACGAGGTCTGTTTAGCTGCCAAGGCTTCTAAAGATTTTTCAAACTAGAACACCTCATTGAAAAGAAAGAAGGCAACAGAAGCTTATAATTGTCTTGTAAAGTGTCATTATTTTTACCCATACAGAAGCAGAAAGAATGTACAGCTAGGCTCCTCTCTATTTGTTGAATTAAGCAGGCCTAGGTTTATCAAAAAGGACATCAATGAGGGTTTTAATCCTTCCCTCCAACTGTGTTAGTTCTTCTAGTGCAATTCTGCAACGCAACGAAAAGTCTGCTATGGGAGCACAAGCAGTTTATGCAAGATCCCTTTCCTCCTTAGTGCACACATGTGTCTTCTTTCTAAAAAGCTGAGGAAAGACTGCAGTGTTGCAGAGCAGCAGAGTGTGTGTGTGTGTCTCTCAGTGTGTGCGTGAACACTTGTCCCACCACACAGCCCTTGCTGCAAAGCATGATGCACTGTGCAGTGGTTGGCCAGTGTGATTTCCATTCATATAGAGACTACATCTGACTCTGTGGTAAGGAACTGAAAGATTAACACATTATTCTAATATTTCCATTTAAATGAGCGTGGTACCAATAGGATCTATTCAAAGACTCCTTCCCTGTTGCAAAGTGTTTGTTTGGAACAAGATATATGCAAAGGGCTGACAGAGAATACAATCTGCACTGTATCAAGATAAAACACTACAAACAAAATGTTCCTAAAAAGATTGTTTGTTAAGCTGTCATTTTTTAACATAACACATTGTGATAGAAGCTGGGCTCAGGCAAAGGCTTGAGGGAAAACCAAGACCATTTGGAATGGTTCTGCAGGTGTCTCATGACAGGGACAGAAGACAGCAGAGATACACCTCCATGACAAACAGACACACAAATCAGTGTACAAGTTCTTCTACTGGATAGAGCTGATTGGAGTTCTATGCCTGGAAAGTTTTTAGTGCAAAGACAGAAAATGTAGTTAAAGCATGTTGATAAATCCATAATTAAGTCTTTCAATTTTACTTCAGTTTTAGTTTTATTTAATGGCACTGAAATTTTAAAAGTGGATTAAATGGAACATCCCTTTCCACAAAAAAAAACCCCACATGTATTTTTTCATCTGCTCAGCTTCATGACAATCTTTTAAAAATCTGTGGAGTTGACAGAGAATATTTTTCATGGGTTTGGTATGGCATGTCCATCACAAGTCATAGAGCAAATGAAGTGGGAGACATGCAAAGGTAATGGCACCACAGAACAAGCAGAAAGGCCAATTCTCCAGGCCTTGAGTGAGAAAACTACACATTTTGAGTTCAAAGTGTTTCAGTGCAGCATAATAAAGTACCATGCAAAGCTATCCAGGGTAGTTGTGAAGGAAACACAAACTCTGCCTGGTGTAAGTGGAGCAGGGATGGATAACAAGAGATGGCCCTAAGCTGTTAGGACTATAGAGCTCCTGATCACCAAACCAGACCGTTCAGAGTTAGCCTGAACCCTGTGATCTACAGAAACCCATGGCAGACCCATAGTGACATGAGGAGAAGACCCATGGTGACTTAGGCGAGGCCAGCAAAGACAGACGTGATGTGACGACAATGGCAGGCACTGAGAAAAGCAACAGCATTGCCAAAAACCTGTGCCGGGGGGGGGGGGCCTGTCTCTGTGGAACATAAGGAGGCAGCAGGGAGCACAGCAGGATCCAAGGAAGGCTCCAATAACTGCTTTGCCTGAGGAGAGAAAAAGTGAAAGAAGATGCCTCATCCAGTGTGAAGGAAGCTGCAGGCGCTGAGGTATAGCCCCAGGGGCTACAAGTCAAGCTAAAAGCAGGACTACAAGCAAAGCAGAAGGTAGCATCAAGATATCATTCAAGTCATGAACCTCAGTGGCAAAGATATGGTGGTGACATCAGTAGTGGCAAAGGAAGAGGTGAGAGAAAAAGTAATAGCATGAGATCTCTGTGCAGATGGTATGACCCATTAGTGTCCTTAGTCCAGTGACAGGGAAACTGCACTGTCTAATAGTCGAAAGTCAGAGGAAACATAAACTGTTCATAATAATCTGGGCAGGTAGGTGCATGCAGCCATCTCCTAATAGCTGCTCATCAGTTACTCCAGCAATTTATTACAGGGCCCAGAAAACTGCGAAAAGGTGCTAGTTATCTGGGTGTAAAATAGCCTCTTGAAACCTTTGTGAGAAACTCACCACCTTAAAGACACATGTATTTCCATGCCATTCTTTTCTCTAAAACAATAGTGACAATTTCAAGAGACTTAACATCTTGCGAAAGAAAGATAACATTAGTCTCAGTATTTACAGCCCATAACTAAGACAGTAGCAAAACAGGTACATGGCCTTGCTAGGACTGACAGGTGTCTAGGTGTTATGGGCAGTACCAGAAATCCACATGCAAGTGGGTGATGCTCGGACGCGTGTGTTGCCCCAGTAACAAGTTACACAGAATTATTATGAAGTGCTGGAGACTTGCCATGTTGAATATGTAAAAACTGAAAAGGTGTATTTTCTCAAAGTTTGTATTTGCATATTTTCAAACTTAGGTAAATGTGTATTCCAGTATGTGTATGGGTTTGAGATCACCGTCTGCAGTAGGAGACTGAAGGGTTGGTGGGTTGGAAAATACAAGTTTCTTTGTCCTCTTTCCAGCTTTTCACACCATTCTTCCTCTAATAGTCTCCTTCATCAAAATTCTGGCAGAAAATTTTCCAAATATTTCAGTTCAAAATATCTTCACAGCAGTATTTTGCACAGCTCTAGCCAAAATGCATATTTCCCAATGAAATTGTACACCTTTAAATCCCTGGCCAGCCATCTAAACATGAATGAGTTAACACCAGACCCGTTTCTCTTTCTTAATTCCATTTCAGAGAAAATGTTAATCCTTTAATTATATGGCATGTTCAACTGACAAAATTACTTTCCTATTGTTGAAAAGCTCCTTGTTATACTGAAGGCTTTTGATAAAACATGGCCACAGGGAAAAATGATAGATCTGCCATTGAGATGATTTTTTATATAAAAATTCAAGTGAGCATGCAATCCTCTTTAAGAGGACTATTATGTAGCTGCGGTTGTTTACCTCTATGCAAAGTTAACTTCCTCTCCTCCTGGAACTGTAAAGCCTCATGGTAAGTAAGCTCTGCTCTCAAAGCTACCACGGGGAATTTTCAGTTATGCACAAGGAATTTAGCTTTTGTCCCCCATGCGCCTCTTGGAAAATGACATCCTCCCTCCTGATAGTAAGGTTACAAGGGGCTTCCAACAGAGGAATGCACCCCTCTGAGGGCAGATGGCGGGGAAACATGTGGCAGATAGCATTGCGTGCAACTTGCTGAAATCCTGATTTCATAACTTGACACCTAAGACAACTATGGCAAGCAGTAAAAATCAGATCATATGCAGCACTAAGCAATGGCAAAAATTTCACATTACCACTCTGTGGTTTCAGGAATAGTTCGCTGAAGTCATTGGGCATTTTTTCATTCATTACAAAGGGCTACAGATGAGAACAATTGGCAACATGAAATACTGTCTTCAGCAGAAACTGTAGTTACCTACCCATCATTCCTTAATCCTGTATGCAGGGTAATCAGATCAGACCCCTCCTACTCCAGGATCTTACTGAGTCTTCTTCAGTAATGTTGTCCAACCATTTGACCTTTATTACTCTCCTAAAGCTAAGAGGCTAGGTCTCAGTAGAGCAGCACACAAATGTAAAGCACAATAAATATTTATTTGCAACTGGTCAGTTTCGTGAAAAATAATGATGACTTTCCTACTGTGCCTGAACATACAATCAGTTTTCAGTCTACTAATTCTCATCATATGTTCTAACTGGTGAGAAATTTATTAAAAATTAGCACTAGGTTAAGCTCCTACTGTCTAAACTTATTACATAGTCGATTGTGTTTCATACTAACAAGCGAAGAGCTAAGGACATTATGTAAATGAAATGCTCCTATGAAATGCGGTAGAGGAAATGCTAAAGAACTTGCTTTACTGCACTGCAGCTGATTTGTATCGCACGTTGTGCTTGTTAATGGAAAATAAGCTACAGATCATGTTATCTACATTTTAAAGTCACTAGTCGTACTCTTGGAGTTTTCATTCAAAATTTAGAGACTTATCCCTGAGAATACTAACAATGTCAATTAAAAATGATACAACTTGCAACATCTTTGTGTTATTTACAAGTTCATGAGCTATCAGAGGGACAGGTCTTGACCAATGACAGAAATGGAGAGAAAATAAAGGTAATAGGACAGAGCAAGCTGCATGCGGTTTGGGGCTTGGTGTCTGGCAGCATGAATGTCTGATCACTACTGAATTACGTATCAGACCTGGTATTGCATTAGATCTGAATTAATTAGTTACACACATATGTGCATTATGCAAACACAAGCATTACTTTCCCCTCTAACTCCAAACCACCACCTTTTATTTCAGGCTTTTTGGAATGAATAGGTGATTGCCTCATAAGTAAAGACTGGAAGTAAACTGAGCAGGATCATTAGCATTCAGTTCTTTGCAGACTTGAGAACAACTCAAAAACCGGGATTATCTCATCTAGATGTTGCTTGGGACAGGGGTGCTGGGAGGCCAAAGTAATGCTGGCAAAGCTCTTTGAGCTCTTTGGATTGATGGTCACTCTGCAGGTGCATAATACTGCTATTGATCCCATCTGAAACAATTTTAGTAATTACAAATCTATAATATTACTTTGAAGAATAATCATAGGATTTAAATGACAGGTTCAATGAAAGCAACATCATTTTCTAACTAAACAGAACAAGTAGTATTTATTGTCCTTAAGTTTCTGGTGATGATTTGCTCATCAGGAAGGTTCCATGTTATCAATACGTAGCTTACCTAAGCAACCTGTGCCACCATTAAAACACCCTGTTCCTTCATCGTTGTAAATGATGCAGTTAGAGGTATATTGGACATGACTCAGAATGAGGTCACAGAAAAACTAGAACAGTGCATCTTGTTCTCAGAAACAAGAATTCCCCATGTGGATGTTAACTACAGTCTCAAGAAATAGGCCAAAAACGAATCTCCAGATATCAGAGCAGTACAATAACTAACTTGGTCCACACCAAACATCCAGAGCCAGAGCCACAGCCATTCTGAGATCTTCTTCATCATGCTCCAGAAAGAAAAAAGAATTTAAAGCTGATGTCCAAAGGGACCTTTCCTGCAGAAAAATGAGAGTTCCTCAGCAGCAGATAGCTTTCCATCATCTGCTTGCCACTTATTGCAAAGTCATGGAGCTGTTGAGGGAGAAGATGCATCTCAGGTTGAGACCACTTGGAGAGCGCCCAGGGAAGAGAGCTGTCCTGGGGAGGAGACTCTGCTACTGGATGCAGAGCAGAGAGGACAGAAAAAGGCCCTACATGAGTGAAGGGTTTGTGTCAGCCCCTTCCCAGGTGAGGTACAAAAGGCAGCCTTGTCTTCCCTTCTGGTCACAGCAACTGGACCAGACCACATCAGTAGACACTCAGTACAGTCACTTACATATTTTGACACTCCCCAAACTAATGCTCAGGCCCATTTGAAGGACATGTTGTGGTGCTTGTCAATAACATGAATTGGGATAAAGAGAAATAAAGTTCACAGCCAGCAAAAAACATACAATCTTTCAACTTGTACCTTAAAATCAAATCCACTAAACCTCATATATCAATGTTTTTTTAGCATGCCAGTGGAGCAGGCACCCAGATTCCAGCTGGTTTATGTGGTGCTCATTATATCTTCCTGCTACAGCCCGACTTTATTGCTTTCAAAACACGTAAACCTCTTCTTGATACATAGGTAAGCAAACCCCGGATGGCATTAGCCAGGGTGAAGGGAAGGGAATGGCTTAGCGGCTAACCTTAGCACGAAACCAAAAGCCTGTGGTACAGAGAAAACAAGCTCCGTGGCTGGGGCCCATCAGTCAGATTGCTGGTGGACAAGCAACTCTTAAAATATAATCACCATCTTAGAATAACCCTCACTTACACTCCTAAGAGTTCATAAACCCCTGCGGCTGGGCAGCTGTGGCAAGAAGTGCAGCCGCCAGCCTGCGTGGCAGCGGCACCCAGCTGCAGGGCGGGTGGTTCCTGCCACCCAGAGGAAACCCGGCTGGCTCCCGATGGCTGGAAAATACCTGGCATTAGGATTTCTGCTCCGAATTCACCTGCACCATTTCTTCCCCACAAAGGGCACCTTGGTGACTGGTGTAAAGATTGGCAGATTCTGCCACCCCCAGCCCCAGGCTCCCTGCGTGTGGGATGCAAACCGCCAGGCAGAAGATTTCCAGGCACCAGAGAATTTCTAACCTCAACAGCAGTGCCAGGAAATAGACCTTAATCCCAGGCAATTAAGTTTACAAGAAATACACAGCCCGTGGGGGAATATTTAAGTGCAGCCAGCAAGGTTTGTGTGGAGATTCATTCATGCTCCTCACCACCCCAGCCCCTCGAGACATCCGCAGTGCAAAATGAGCTATATAACTTTTAAATCTGGACGCCAGGTTGAACACACCTGTTCTTTTCCTGTGCACCACCAGACTAAATCAGCTGTTCACATCAAGGAAGAAAAACAGGGCTGATTTCACAAGGTACCTAGTCAGATTTGTGGGGAGGAACCCAAGATCATGGTTCATGTTTGGCAGCAGTGATGCAGCAAGCTGGATAGAGGAGCTGTGGGTAGATTTCCTGTTAGTTAATAGGACCATTAGCTCCAGGGCCTCCACAAAGTTTCTCTGATATGCACCCAGATCTACATGCAAATCCACCATGGTGGAAGACATGTCAGGACCTCCTCCCTCCCAGCTAGAAAGTGGTGACAAAAAGGATTTAAATCCATCCATCACTTCTTGAAGAAAGGGTGTGCTCATCTGCAATTACAATGGCCAGCTGTAATTCATTGCTGCATGTAATTAAAATGCCAGCTGAGTCCCAGCATGTCAAGCGCATGGGTGTTTCAAGTGAGATAACCAGGTAGCAGCTGGCAGTGGACACTGATGCTGCAACCCAGAGTGGGAAGTAAGTAATGTTTAGCCATGTGGGCTGTGACAGGACAGAACCCGAGGCCCAAAACAGACTGAAAGGACTCAGGAAGGCAGTACGGGTACGGAGCTAGAGCTATGTAGGCATGGAGATTGAGCATAAGGATTTGGGAAAGCGAGTGGGCTAGCTGGGGTGGGGGCTGGGACCAAGACGGGGGGCTGGCTGGGCTAGGAGGCAGGGGCAGGAGTGAGATGTGTGTGAGCAGAAGGGAAAACAAGATGACTAAGGAAAACAGAGCAGAAAAGTAATTCATGGACCAGGTGAGGGAAAGCCCCACTCAGGTAGCCTTTGTTCCTACAGTAGCAGGTCCCACTGGCCCCTCCAGCCTCCAGGAGACTGGGGAGCTGCAGCATCTGCTGCTGAACCTCCTCTGCTGGCAAACCTGCTGGGGAGAGGGTGAAAGGGAATAAGGACAGCGTGAAGCCAAGGGGAGACTTGCAGCTGCAGAGACAGAGGGTGCGCACACTTGCTTCGGATTATGGAGAATAACCTCGTGTCTTCTTATCCCTCTGTACCTCTTCTTTCAGCAGGATTACATCTTCCTCCACCACAGACTCCAGACAGGGGAGGACAACCTGACACTGCTATCAGTTACTTCATTAGCAAAATTGGCAGTGGTTGTCAAGCACTTAGGGGCACAGGCCTTTTAACCAGAAGGACCTTTTTTGGTTTCATAACAGATCTCTATGGTTTGCTGCTACGGTCTACCCAAATGGCCCCAAAGGTAAACTCCCAATTTCTTGACACTCAGAATAGACGTTATTTGAAGGAGTTTTGAAGCAGAAGGTTAAGCTAGTTTTGATCTAGTCTTAAGTAACACACAGGAGTTAATACACCTAAGAAAGGGACCCATGTCACTGACTAGCAGCAGCTGTTACAATTAGGTTTGACAATTAGATTAGTCCAGGAAAGGACTCGGAAAGGAGCAATATTTTATAAAAAGAAGACTTCACCGAAAGGTCGAGGTTAGTTACAAAGGACTGATAGCTTGAAGGGAGTAAAAACCTCAAAAAGTAGTTTAGATATGGAAGAAGACTACTGAGACTCAGAAAATGTGCTCACCACCAAATAAGAAAGGAAACCAGAGGCAAGAGACTTATCACTGTAACTAGATAGGAGGGCGGTTCTCTGAGTAAAAGAGAAAGTCTGCAGAATTTATAAATTTGACACAGATAAAGTCAATAAATAAGAACATAAATTAGAGTGAAATCTAAGAGAGAGAAGGATTAAGCTGGATTTTCCACGGCAAATAGCATAAGGCTTAAAAACAAACACTACCACATCCTTTATGTGTACATGAATTACCGAACCTGTGACAGAACTGAGAGAGGTCTGACAACTAGACAGGCTATAAAGAGTAACTAAGGGAGATGCAGATATTAATGAGAAGATGTGCAATTTCTTCGCATTAATGTTGACTGCCAAAGATACTGGCAGCACCCTTAACTAGTAATAACAATGAAACATCTGCAAAGATGGAGGTGTCAGAAGAAAATGTGGAAGTAAATTTGCCATCTGAACAGTTCTAGATGACACACACCTAAGATTTATGATGGAGATCAGGAGTAAAGTAGTCAAACAGGTAACAAAAATAGCAGTTACTGTCCAATACATTGGAGAGTAGAAAATGTGTCTGTATTGAGGTCATAAATAATAAAGTATCTTAATCCTAGTCGTAAGTATTTGCATCAGAGCACTGCTAGTACAGTTAGAGGTGGTTTGCTTTTTTGTATATTTAGAAGCCTGAGACTCGGTTTCTTCTCCATGCAAGCATAATTGTGATTTATGAGTATGACATGATGACTTTATGGAGGCAGGCCTTCCCAGAGGGAAGGACCCTCCTCAGACTGAACATTCCTATAGCCAATCACCCTCTTTGGGACATTGATGGAGGCTCAACTTTGAGTCTCCTCCTACTGAAAGGAAACAAAGGTCATTCTACCTTTGCAGAGAGAGAAAACTTTTTTAAAAGTTTCTTCTACAGCTTTGGATTCCATTATTTTTATATTAAGCTTTTTCTCCCCTCTCACCACTTTCTGTTTTTCTCTAAGTCCTAAGGGTTTTATTCATTATTTACTTAGTGTTTATTTTCGATTTTTTGATCACTTCATCTCCATTTGCCTCTTTCTGCCTTTCTTTCTCTCCCCTGTCAGTCTGGGCAAAACAATATGACCTGAAGTGTAGGAATGTCTATGTTTATTTTCATATGCCAAGGATTACATATTTCAAACCCTGAGTACCAGCACAATCATGTGTATCCTGGAATTGTATGCTACAGAACAGTTATAAAATTAATAACACTCTCAGGCATATAATTGTATCATAACATATTCATTTTTCTTTTTGTCTATACAGCAATATTGCTCTAAATTTTTCTTTCTTTCACGTGTTGTATTTGAGGTTTTAAATCCAAAGTAATTTCTTTTTCATTGTGAAAGAAAAAGGTGGAGAATTCTCTTTCCATAGGGCTAAGGAAGTGTTTAAATAAAATAGATTTCAAACATAAAGCACAGCAGCCTGGTCCACTGCAACCGAATTCTGCTCTTTTTCCAGCCACAATCAACTGACAGCATTTTTTGTTTCTTTTTTTGCAGACCTATAGTCTATATAGTATTGACAAATGACAATCTCAGATATGAAATTACTCACTTGGTGAGTGAGTGTCACTGAAATCCCCCAGCTCACTTTTTGATGGTATTAAATCGAAGTTCAGTTGGAGCAGGAAATGTTTCCGTAACTGAGACATGTCGGGTTTTCCCTCTTTGCAAAGTCTGGTGCAGTAATGAATAGAAACTGATAGAACGTCCCGCTCTCACTGTCCTTGCCTGGACTCATGAAGTGCCCCAATGCAAACATCACTCAGGTAGAGGTCCATGGCATCATGCTCACCCCTTCTTGCCCTCTGCTTCGTGACCCTTACCATGACAATGTTCCAAGCTGGATTCTCAGACTTGCAATCCCCAAATCTTATCCTGATTCCTGGCTTACTTTCTTCTCAGCTAAAATATTAATGTCCATCTAGCCTTGCAATCTGCCTGCTCTCAACTTGCTTGTGAAGCCGCATGCAGAGCCTAATACTGCTGTCAGTAGGGCTCATTCAGACAAATCCTCCTGGACCAGCGTTCCTAAGTGGTTCAGAGACAATTTTCACTTATGCTACAGCTCAGTGCAAGCCAGAAGCATCGTGCTCTTGTGCAAACGGTAATGCAGTTGTACAGATACGAGCTGTGCTAATGTGCTTATCTGTGTGGGCCTCGAGCATCCTGTGGGAAGTTCTCAGCTGGGCAGCAGCCAGCAATGGCAACGGCAGTGGCAATTGGATGTAAGCAGGGGGGGAAGCAATGGAAGTGGGCTGAAGCGCTTCCACTTCTGCCTTCACTTCGAGTGTAGCCAGCTACAGGAGCCTGGGCACAATTTAATCCTTCCAGTGCATACCAGGGCTTCCCTTCTGTTTCCCCACAGCCATGTTTCTGAGGAGTGATCTTTCTCTGGTATCCTGCATTGAAACTCGTGACTTGGTTCTGTAGACTTCAGGGAGATTTGTCATCACACCCACACAAAATCCCAAAATGTAAGAGGAACAAAAGGACACAAACAGCAAGAGCGTTCTCATGCCTCCGTTCCAAGCATGCAGTTCCCATTCACAGCTCTGGATCTGAAAGCTCTCTGGCAAACGTGCTTTTCACATTTTACACTCACTGATTATGGGTGTGGGCGTGTGTGTGTGTGTTACTGCTAATACCCAGCGAGAGCCCATTTTTGTTGGATGAGAGAAGCCTGCTGAACTGACATTTTGGAAGCCATCATGTGATGTTAGCCAAATGCTAACATTATTTTTCTTCACCCACATACTGCTGGGAGCCAGAAAATGAGGCAGCTGCCTCCTGCTGCTGTGATTTCACCAGGCTGGCACTGCAATGCTCACAGCCTGCCATCAGCTCCAACCAGCTTGCAGGTAGCAACAAGCACACGTAGTTCACATTTATGTCTCAAGAACAAATTGAGCCCAGCAGTTTTGAAGCTTTCAGTAAAATTCCCTTGCAGCCCTTGGTTTATTTGCTGAATTAGAAATATACTCGAAGAAAGAGCATCAACTGAGCATGAAATCTGCAAGAAACAGCAGCGTCCTTGTATGTATATATTTCACGGTAAAAGCTTTTCATCAAAATTGAAGTATCACCAAATAACTCCAGCGGGATGACGTCTCTCTTTGCCAACTAAATTTTTAATGTACTTTTCTTTTCCACTTTTAGTTCAGGCAGGTATGTTTTGGTTTGTCAAGGTTACACGGGATTTAGTGTCCTTGACATAGTAACGTTTCCAAAGTGAGTGATTTACTCAGAGCATCTACAGACTCCAGCTATTGTTTTCTCTTCTTACCTAACAAAATGTTCGAATAACAAAAAAATTAAGCCATTTTCCCCATCATTGCTGATGCATGTAGCTCACCTGGTTTTTGTATTCCTGACACGATTCTATTGTTGTGTAATTTCTGGGCAGGACATTTTCAGAAATTGGACAACAGGAAGTAATTGGGCGAGATTTCTCCCAAGAGCTCAAAGATTGGAACACAGCTTTTTAAGGGCTTTAAAAAGAGAATTTCTACGTATCAATCATGCTGACATTTCTTTCTAGCAGAGAGTTTTAATAGTCCATAAGGTTCCAATTTGTTGTTAATTTTTTTTAAAATCCTCCTTTAGAAAACAAACTCAGTTAATTTGGAAATAGTTGTGGGTAGTACTAAACAACATTTCCAAGAGAACATCTTAGGTAAGACAACCAGCTGAAAATGTGAACAGAAGAAGAAATTACTTCAGTCTTCAGATCCTTAGTAGCACAGTTTGGAAAGCAGAAAAGTGTAAGCCCCAACTGCTGTCACTAATAAATGGGGTATGAAACAGCTGGGCAGCATATTTTGGGACATATTTTTCTGCACACTTTTGCAGCCATGGGCCAAGCTCTGAGCAGACACAGCCAACCAGAGCCTCCACTCATGTGAATCAGCCTGGTTCCAGTCAAATCACCAGAGCTGTCCCATGACACTCAAGAAGAGATTGGATACCTCATAAATGTGTACTTCAAGTGTGAGATTATTGTGCGCTCTGAGTTCTGAAGGACAGAGTGGAACATTTGGGGTGAAAAAAAGAAGTTATTTTAGAATAGGATAGAAACCTCTTACAAATTCTCAGTTTTGAGAGTCCTTCCTTCAGGTTAGACTTCCACTTCTCGCATCTGTTCCACGCAACTGCAGTGGAGACGGCTGTCAGTGCTCCTTCCTTAGAAACTTTCTGGGGTCACTTTGCTGCCTCTGCATGATGGATTATGAGAACGTGGCTAGCTGTTGCTTGCAGCACTGTCCTGTAGTTATACCAACAAAACTCCACTAACTTTCAAAGAGCTATATCAAGTTTACACAGGCCTTGAGTGGCAGGGAGGGAAAGATCCAAAGAACGGTTTATTCTACGTAAATTATGCCATTTCTGAACTGAGGGATGGCTCCAGGGCAAAGTATCTACAAATATTATTGAGTCTGTCTTCACAAAGAGGAATATAGCACATGCAGATTGGGAGGAGGAGGGAAGTAAAGATCCTCGGACATGTGCACACAGACCTGAACCTGAGGACTGTGCTTCCTTCCTGTGTGTTGCAGTCAGGAGCTGAGGGAGCACAGTGGCCTGCCAGATTTGTCCCAGGGATTTAGAAATCAAGGTGAAACCTAGCAACCACGTTTCTTGAATCAAGTGCCAAATGTTTTTTCATTGTTTTCCTTTAGCAAAATCAGCTTTTAAGCCATTTTTACATTTCCCTTGGAAAGGCTTCTCTTGGCTTGGTTAAGGGTTGAATCGTGCCTTTAACAATCCAGCAGTGAGGAAAAATTGGGGGCAAAAAGAAAGCAGAAGCAGAGACAGGAAATAATTTCAAGTTTTGTTGGGTTTTCTCTTGCAGCTTTGAAATAAAAAAAAAAAAAATTATCTTCAAGGGCAGATAATTTTTCCCTTTTCAAAACTAGGATTTGCATAATCTCAGAGAAGGGAGCACCAGGGGATGGTAATGGCAACGCTGACACCAGGGGTCCCATGCATGTAGTACTGCACTTCAAAATCTTCCTCCAGTCAACAGCACACCAAGGGACACTCTTGTATTTCTTGTTTGGATGACCATTGGTTAAAAACAGGATGTTGTGGCTGCACAGTGATGCATAGGGTCATAGAGTCATAGAATCATTTACATTGGAAAATGATCATCGAGTCAAACAGTTAACCTAGCACTGCCAAGCCCACCACTAAACCACGTCCCTAAGCACCACACCTACACATCTTTTAAATACCTCCAGGGATGGTGACTCAACCACTTCCCTGGGCACCCTGTGCCAATGCTTGACAACACTTTCAGTGAAGACATTTTTCCTAATATCCAACCTAAACCTCCCCTGGCACAACTTGAAGCTGTACATATACATATATACATACACATGTAAGTAAATGAATGAAATAGTGAGAAATGAACACTAGTAATGACAGAGGGCTGGAAGGTGCTATTCACCTACCTGCGCTACTCCTACACCACTCATGTGTTTAGCAGAGCACATTCTCCTTCGATAACAAGTTCAACAAAAGTTTGAAGAGGACCTGTTTCCTTTACCCAGTGCAGGCAAAATGTATGAATTCATGTATGTTTTAACCCAGATCTCAGAGCAATGGGATACTCTGTGGCAAGTTATCTGTTTGATCTTCCCATCCTTTTGATAATGGTGTCATCTCTGGAGCATCATGGGTCAGCTAACTTGAGCACCTTGTTACAAACACAGCACGGGCTTTTAAATGGATGCGAATTGGATGTGAATATTGCATCCAGCCTTACAAGGGAAACATGAAAGGCAGTCATATGGACCTCAGACTCAGAGAAGCTATAGTTACTCACTGTTTACAATAATATTTGTATTTACAGGATGAACAGAAGGCCTGAATGTCTGTGTGTGATTTACTGTTTACTGACCTGTTAAACATCTGTTTGCTAGGTTGTGTAGCCATTGTGATCTTCACAAAATGGAGATGTCCTGGTTTTAAAAGCTGAAAAATAGTCACTTTTGTACTATTTATAGTACAAGCAATGCCATCATTTCTAAACCCACTCAACCGCATAAGTAATATCCTTTAACTTGAGAATCCAATCATTTTCCACTTTAGTACGTACACGCAGTGAAAATTTGAGACATAGCAGCAGGCATTGCATTTGTAGCTAATTAAGGAAAACTGGATTGAGCCCAGATGTGGGTTATGCAAAGTGTTACTGATGTTCTTTAGAAGCTGATAATTTTGAAAGCATTTCCTTGTGTTTGTTCACTTTTTCCAGTAAACTAAGATAAAAAGTTTCTGAAGGGAGGAAAATACGTTTCTACAAAGTAAAACTGTCAATGGCACTTATTTCCATCATTTCAAATTGACATGTACGGTAGTTAATGATTGGGTCACAGCCATTCTTTCAATCAAAACTTGCTGTTTAGTTGTAATGTAAAGCAATCACTGGAAATATTTTCCAGTATGGAGTGACATTAAATGTGGAACTCCACAAAATAATTCCCACTGGAAAAATCTGTGAAATAGTGATATTTCATTTTTGTTGGGGAAAACTGGCAACATAATAAGCACTAACTGTTAAAGGTAAGATTGTGCTGTGTTCAATTCCATTGAGACGCTGAAGTGAATGAAGCTGTTTGTCAAGTAAAAAGCCAGTCAACCTGAGGAAAGGAGACAGAATCAGCATTCCTAGAAACAAGAGAATGCCAGTGCTACACCAAGACTCTTGATATAGCATCAAGAAATACAAAAGATACGTTGCACAAACAAGCAACAAAATACTTTTAAATCTCCTTTTGAAAGAAAATTTATTTTAAGATTTTTTGGTAGGTTATCAAATTGCCATCAGAATATTGGGGTGGAAACTGACAAAAAGAATTTAAGTAATTTGGAAAGGTATTTATGCTGATTTTGTGGTGGGAAACTTGCCTGTTTGCTTGATTTTACAAAGCTGAGGAGTGGTTTGGCAGTATCCATAGCAGCTTCTGCTTTTTCTGTTTTTCTCTCTTTCTCTCTTTTTTCAAGGTCTGCTGATCTTATTGTTAAATGCTAGCAATCCAGCACAACTGAGCCCTAGAATTGAGTAAGAAACTTTCCAAACAGAGATATTGCCATTCTGCAATGCAAATCGTTACAAATTAATATGATTTTAAAAACAATATGCCTCTCCTGGGTTTTTGTAATCACTTGTTGAATTAATCTTCTCTGTTATAATTATGTTGACAAATACTGCAATGTAAGTATAAAATAAATTTTGGTGGTGAAACAGAACAGATGGAATTTTCCATTTCCACTCTGCCATGGTGAACTAAATTGGACTCTCTTACATTTTCTGTTCCTAAAGATATTTAAGATCATTACAATCCCGTGAACAAAAGAGAATTATCACACTGCAACTTTCTCAGGTTACTGTCCCTGGTAGCAGAGCCCAGATGGGCAGTTGCAATTCTCATTCCCACCAGTTACCTCCAGTCCACAAAAGCCTCAGGACACCCCTGCAGCACTTTCTATTTGTGCCTGAGTTGTATCTGTGATCACCTGCTAAGGGACAGCATAACCAGATGTGTGGCCGGCGGTGTGAAGACATGTAAGACATTGGAGTGGACCTTCATGAGGCAGTAGATGCTGCCTCACAGCTTGTTCTAGTGGGGGGACCATCACCCAAGCAACCTCTGTCTGAAAGAGCTTGAAACTAAGGAAAGAGACTAAAGTGGATACAGGCAGACCGTGAGTGCAGGGCAGCAATAACTTGCTAGCAGTCTCAACATCCCCAAAGCTCAAATGCTGTCTGCTTCTTGGTGGCGTCAGGGAAAAGGATGGTGTTAAAAGAAAACAAGGCTGGTTTGGGGTTGTTTCCCACAAGTTCTTTTTGAGCAAAGAACAGCATCATGACAGAAACCACAAACGCAGTTGTTTGTCACTTAGGGAAGTGGTGAAAACCTAATCACCTGGGAGATTTTCAGCTAGTTCTGGACAAGATGAATGTATGGTTGGACTGGATCTTGGGAAAGCAGGTTGGTGGATGATGGTGTCTGCTTCCTTTCATGTTTTTATTACAAGGAACAATAGCAGGCGTGAATAATGAAAGTTGCACACTGTGGACATTTGTTAAGATTCAGAGCAGAATGATGCTTCGTTAAAAGTTTTGTTAGCAAAATGGACTTAATTATGTCATCTAAAGCCAAAACACAGGCGTCTGCAAAAAAAAAGAATTTAAAAAAGTAGTGACAGGATAATAAATAATTATCACACACAGGACTGACACATGCTTAATCAAAGTGAGTGCAGATGGAAGAACTGGAGCTGTAATGAGCTATATTTCATTTGTGAGTGTAACTATTTCTCTCACTATGCTGAAGTCACAGAACTGGATATACAAAATAACATTAGAGAAAACAGTGAAAGTATACTCAGTATTCATTAGTCTGATATGGAGGTTTTACCTTATACACAGATTATATGCTGGTTTTCGATGTACTCAGAAATCATCTGCTCTGTTTTTTGCTTAAATTTTGTCCTCAGAAAAAAACCCAAACTTTTATTTTCTCAGTTAAGTATTCCCAAACTTACCAATGTATGTGCGAGAATGTGTCAGTACATAAGTGTATGAGATCAAGAAATAAATCTGTTTATAAAGGTAATATTCCATCCTAGTCATACTGTTAAAACCTTCATTGTAAGCTTTCTAGCCTATATTCACTATTTGCAGTGACAGAAATTTTAAAAGAAACTAGCAGCAGAGAAAGTTAAAGGTAAGTTCGATTTTTAAAATCTTTCAATTTCAATAATTTACAGTAATATTAGTAGCTCAGCTAAAGGTGTTTCTAGGCATGTACAAGAAAAATTATGCTTTGATGGCTGCCTTTGCAATACCAGAATTTATCTCATAATTTTTACTTCAATGGCATCTCTAGAGACTGGGGTTGCAGCATCAACAACTCTTTCTGATACACAGCTCTCAAAGAAGTGTGTACCTCTTGACGCTAATTTCCAGTGTGTTACTCCACTGTGTTACAGTGAAGCAAATATTCTTAACTGGAATTAGCTTTTTCAAAGACTTCTGTGTGCATGGCTTCGTCACAGGTGCCAAGTATTTCTTCACAGTCTTTCATTTCCTTAGTCAGAGAGATCTCAGTAAGTAAAATAAAGCTGTGTTTTCCCTGTGGCTGCAATGATAGCCACATAAATCCTAAAAAACGCAATCTAGTGGTGAATACAGTCCTGAAGTATTTGGGATCTCCTAACCTTTATTCTCAGGCTTGTGCTGGGAGTGCATAAAAAGGTGTAGCAAGGTCCCCTTTGAGGGGTGTGCTGAAGCTCTCCAGAATCTCCTGCACTGCATGTGAGCCACATGACTTTCACACAACTGTTCTTGACTACAGTCCTCTATGTCAGGAGAGCCACCAGTGCTGTGCTTGTTTTCACAGCATCGAAGCCCCAGCCAATGCCCTTGCCCCTCTCCCACCAGCTAAGCACCGCAGCCCTGACATCCCCTCCACCCACCACCCATCCACAGCAAGTCCCCCTCGAAGCATCAGTGGAATCAGGCCCCAAGACTTCTTCTCAGACCTTGCCAAACTGCAAATTTTGGATGGTTTCAACTTGGAACCAGGAATCTGACCAGATTTTCTTGAAAATGGGTCCAGTTTCATTCAAACCCTGTTAGAAACTTCAACAAACAGAGTCTGGGTTTTGACTCTCTTGCGAAACTTGAAACCACATGTGTTCCACATGGTTTAGGTTTTTGTTGTGAATATCTTACACAGCTCTATGGGAATAGCCTTTTCTTGTGGGCTTTTAGCATTTCCTATCCCAGACAGAACCATAAAAAGGAAAGGCTGGAAAATATGAAAACTACAATTATGTGGAAAAAAGGGGGACTTAACTTTTTAAACCTCAGACAACGTTTGTGTTCATTTAGAGCATGGAGTGAAGTTTTGAGTTCATTTGTGTTTTATTTTAACTGTTAGCCTTAATTAGGTGCACTCAGGAGAAATCACTTCCCCTCTAATGTAAAATCATGGAGCTTGCGACACATGGAAATTATAAACACTTTGGAGTGACTTGGGAGATGGGTGTCGGCTTTGCAGCAGCAGAAGAGCAAATATTTACAGTACATTAGGCTTCGCTTCACTTCTAAATAATTATCTTCCCCTTTGGAATAATCTATTTTCTAAAGATAGATTTCTAGTCATGCTAGTGCCCTCCTCATCCGTTTTGTTGCAGGCAATTATTTTTCCTTCATTTCTATATTGAAATTTCTTGCTCTAGCTCTCCGCAGAGTCAAATGAAAACTGAGGAAATCCTTAATTTGGTGTCTCTTTTGTCCTTGAATCATACTGTGGCCTCTGGCAAATTATTACACTTCTCTGAGCTTCAGTCTTCTTTTTTTAAAAATAAAAATACCAATACTTAACTTCCCAACAGAGGTGTTAATTAATTCATATCCGTAGGAGGACTTTAAAAGAGAAAGTGATATATAACATTAATTAGTGGTATTATAATTGCTTATTCCAAAAGCCCAAAGAAGCTGTTACTTTACATGTTACTTAAATTAGCGCTAAAATATTCTCATCTTCAGTCTCACAGGGCTCAGCTATGGGAAGTTAAATACAATGAAAGCAACATTATGACATAAAGGAGAAGAAATAATTACATATGCCATTTTTATCCCCATGCTATAACTTCTGCAGTGCATGATGTGCTATTAGGTTTTGCAGTAAAAGTACAGCAACCTGGCTTTGCGCTTACAATGGCTAAAACCATCTGTGTACGTGTAAAACCTTTGCTGGCAGGTTTCCATGTGCGGTTCGTGCATTCCTTTGCCTGTGCAATTTGAAGCTGTCAAAAACTAATTAAATAATTATGTGGTTGTTACTGCAGCTGTGTGTATTCTTCATTACGTTATAAGGCTGCGGTTTGAGGCACTCTCCTGCTCTAGGTTTCAAAATATTAGTAATGGAAGGTGTGTTGTCGGTGCATGTTCAGCTGCTGCCAGAAAAAGCAGAGAGGGAAGGGAACCGTCTTTAATGTCAGTCTATCATTGCACTTAATACTGTACGTTCCCTGTACACAGCACAGAGCTGAAAATACAAACTGACTGCTCGCAGCCTTCTTGCATTGAGCAGGATATGGCATGGCCTATCCTGAGTACAGGGCAGAGAAAAATCCCGGCAACACCTCCATGATGAGTGTATATCTGAAGAATGTATGTGGCTTTGTAGTGCCTCTCAGCCTGGGGAGGTGCCTTGGAGCATGACAGCAGAAGGAGAAGAGCAAGGCTGTGGAGAAGATCACCTCCTCTCCTCCCTGGCCATGAAAGGGACTGCTCCTGCTCTTGACTCACTCCCTGACACTAAAGAAATCACTCCCTGGGCCTTAGTCAGAGAGATTTGGTGGGTTTGTTGACAATAGTAATTCCACTTGATCTCCGACTGAGGGTGCTACCCAGATACAGCATGGTATTACAGTGTTCTGTCTTTGGCAATGATGTAAAATTACCACATCACTGCTCACTAGCATTAGATTTTCAGTTGAAGAACAAGGAGCTGCCACTGAACTAGAATAATTCCTAGCTGTTGTCCCCACCCTCCTGGTGGAAATTACTCTTGTAAACAGAAAAGCATAACTATTATTTACATTGACTAAAATAGTATATATGGGCACCAGCAGTCAGCCCTATGGACATAACCCTGCCTCGTGTCTCCTGACCACAGGGTAAGATAGAGAGAAGGGTTGCAGTCCCAAAGGAGAAGGCATCTGAAATCTCTTCACTGAGGAAGACAGTTCTCAGGACTACTTAATGAGGCCACTGAGGCAGCCTTAGTCCAAGTAGTGCTGCTCTTTCCAGACCAAACCAGCCCAAAGATGTTTTTCACTGCTGCAGAAGAGATGCCCTGGTTGCACTTGCAGTGTACACTTTAGAGACAGCACAGCTGTTGAAGAAACAGTGAGTTACTGCAGCAGCAAAGCTGCATAATACAGTGTCTCCAATTTAGTATATTTATGGAGCAACTTTACTTTTAATAATGTTTTCCTGTAATTTATGGAACTGTCTCATCACATTGGCAGTTGTCTGCTTGGCTAAATGTTCAAAAAGACTAATAAATGGAAAAATCCAGATTGTATTTAATATTTTTCTTGTATGCACCCACAGTATAATGCATAAGCACAGATGCCTTCCACCTAGTGTTTTCATATGATTTATGACTATCAGTCTAGATGCCACACAGCCTTTTTCATTGCACTAGGCAACCATGACAAAATTGTTTAAAATCATCTGTGATCTAAAGCAGTCTTTTTTGTAAGACCCTTTCTCAGACTTTCCCTCAGACTTAAAGATGAGTTGTAGTAAAAATTCTGAAAACTAAAAATAAAATAAAATAGGGAACTTTCTGAAAACCCAAATTGGAAGCTAACGATCCTTCGAGCTCATAGGGGCTACTAGAAAGTAATGCGTGTCTTTGGGTCCCTCTCGTGGTCTGGCAGCAACAAGCTGCCATCGTCAACATACCCTTGCATGATCCCAAACACAACAAGGAGGCACGCATGTTCCCAGAGACACAGGCAGACCCGGCACAGACAAAGGAAGGACAAAGATGATTGTAATCTACGCGAGAGATTGTCCAAGCCCATTTCTCATTATTACTACAACTATTGAAATTCTAGGGAAATACTACATAGAGCCAAATAACACTACTCCATTTTCACACTGAAACCTACTTTATTCCACAGTATCACATAAACATGATGAAACTACTGCAGATTCAACATGCATAAAGGGTATCAGGACATGACTGTGTTTCACATAACTTCCATATATATGTATATTGTATATGAATGTATATTCAAGAGTTTGAATAGATATATACTCAAGCTTTTGTAATTCAAAATTTGTATATAGTCTATTTGTATATTCATGTTTTTGAAGGCACTCTTCTTCTGAAGCGTAGCCTTTGGGATTACTACAAACAAAGTTTGTTTGGGGCAACATAAATTTGGTTTTAGGGGAAGTCTTGTTCATGATCAAAATATGGTAAAAAAACTTATCCACTCCCTCTGAGCTCCAGCCTGTTTACAAGATAACAATCTCAGGAACAACTTCAGAGAAGTCGGCAGCAGCTTGACATTGCAAATTTGGAGAAGTAAGAGGAAGATGAAGGAGTGAGAAAATATCTTTTAAAATGGGTGGCCCTGACCAAAGCAACAAGTTCCTTTTGGTACCTGTCTCCATCCAAGCACCAACAGGTGACACAAGAAAGGCATGTGCCATCAGGTCCTGTGGGCAAGGTGTTTCAGAGGAACCTAAGCAGTGTCATTTCCTCCCTCCAGCTGCTCCCACTACTACTGCAGATCCTCAGCGGGCATGAAAGCGTTGAAGAGATATGAAGCAATAGCTGGGCAAAGAGACCAGTGCAACATCTGAAGCCATAAAGAACAGCAGCTTGTGGGTTTGGAGTGAATGCTAGTGAGGGAGGTTCACCCCAGACAAAAATGCTGCTTGTTGCAGCCCTGCTTTCACCATCCCAGCTGCCTGCACTGGCCACGACCATGCTCACCTTTGTTAACTAAAGGGGAGTGTGACAACTTCATGTCCTTCCTACTGCCTAAGTGCCTGTCACTGCAGGGCCTCAGAGATCTCTTATCTCTCCCAGACATAACTCTGTGCACCTTTGGCCATGTTCCTCAAAAAATTTTCCTGAAATGCCACTTGTCTCTCCCTCCCTGGCCAACAGCTCCCTGAAACTGCCAGAGACTGACCCCCTTTCTCCTCCCTCAAGCTGATTCCTCCCAAATTTCTTCCCTTACTTGGATCCCCCTCCCCGGCACCAGATCTACCACTACCACAAAACCACACTTTTCTGCCCCCAAAGATCTATCTTGCTCTCACCCATAGGGAAGGAAAATTAAATTTTGCCTATGCTACAGAGAAGCCTTAAACCACTCTGAGTTTATTTATAATGTTGGCTCACTGTTAAGGAATTGTTAAAGTCAGAACTGATTTGCTCCAGACCAAGGGCAAATGTACTAGTACGTATATCAAACAAACCAGCAATGTTGTGTGTAACAACTTGCATCTCTGATTTTGGCAACCAAACTGCCTACACATTTTCTTGGAAACTATAAATAACAATATATATCAATATGCCTAGGCGAAAACTTCATTGTTCCTTTCCAGATAATCCTCTAACCTACATATCTAATGACCCAACATCAGAAAGACAATCTTAAAGATTTTGGCTTAAGCCTGCCCACTTTCCTAATTTCCCCATTTCAGAAATATTTACATCTTCCTACTTTCCTTATAAACTCAAGGGGCTTTCTAAACTTGCCTAAATATGAATAACTTGATACATGTGAAAAGATAATACAACATATTTCCAGCACTGGATATTCTGTGAGGTACATTTTGCTAGAAATACAACAGACACAGCAGAATTTGTTTGTCTTTTATGCATAATTGCTGTCCTGCTTGCTTTAACAGGAAGGCAGACCTTTTCTACACAGAGATAATGTGTCTCCACTGCTTGGAAAACCACCCCATAACAATGCTAACAATTCCATAAATGTCAGCGCTGTGTAGTTAAAGCTGACTGGAGCTAAAACCACACTTCCTCATGTGAGCTTCCCCCTTAAGAATATATAGGTTTGCAAGGGAAAACTAGTTGAAAAAAGTTACCTTATTCATAGAATATAATCATAGAAGCATTAATGTTGGAAAAGACCTCTAAGATCGTCAAGTCCAACTGTCAACCCAACACCACCATGCCCACTAAACTATTTCTCAAAATGCCACATCTACATGTTTTTTTCAACACCTCCAGGGATGGTGACTCCACCATTTCCCTGGGCAGCCTATGCCAATTTTTGACCACTCTTTCATAAAAGAAGTTTTTCCTAATGTCCAGTTTAAACCTCCCCTGCTGCAACTTGAGGCCATTTGCTCTCATCCTATCACTAGTTACTTGTGAGAAGAGACTGACCCCCACCTACCTACAGCCTCCTCTCGGGTAGCTGTAGAGACCAATAAGGTCTCCCCTCAGCCTCCTCTTCTCCAGGCTAAACAACCCCAGTTCCTTCAGCTGCTCCTCACAAGACCTGTTCTCCAGACCTTTCACCAGCTTCATTGCCCTTCTCTGGACACTCTCCAATACCTCAGTGTCTTTCTTGTAGTGAGGGGCCCAAAACTGCACACAGTATTCGAGGTGCAGCCTCACCAGTGCCCAGTACAGGGGCACGATCACTTCCCTACTCCTGCTGGCCACACTATTTCTGATACAGGCTAGAATGCTGTTGGCCTTCTTGGCCACCTGGGTACACTGCTGGCTCACGTTCAGCCGGCTGTCGACCAGCACCCCCAGGTCCTTTTCTGACGGGCAGCTTTCCAGCCACTAATCCCTAAGCCTGTAGCGCTGCATGGGGTTGTTGTGACTCAAGTGCAGGATCTGGCACTTGGCCTTGTTGAACCTCATTCAGTTGACCTCAGCCCATCGATCCAGCCTGTCCAGATCCCTTTGCAGAGCCTTCCTACTCTTGAGTAGATCAACACTCCCACCCAATTTAGTGTCATCCACAACCTTACTGAGGAAGCACTCAACCTCCTCATCCAGATCATTGATAAAGATATTAAACAAGACCAGTTCTGATACCAAGCCCTGGGGGACACTGCTTGTGACTGGGCACCAGCTGGATATAACTCTGTTCACCACCACTCTCTGTGCTTGGTTGTCCAACCAGTTTTTTACCCAGTGAAGCATAGACATGTTTAGGCCATGAGCCACCAGCTTTCGCAGGAGAATGCTCTGGGAGATGGTCTCAAAGGCTTTACTGAAGGACAACATTCACAACCTTTCCCTCATTGGCTAGGCAGGTCACCTGGTCATAGAAGAAGATCAGGTTGGTCACGCAGGACCTGCCTTTCATGAACACATGCTGGCTTGGCCCAATCCCCTGATCCCCAGTAGTTCTCTTTATTCCTTTTTGTTACATCCAAAGAGAGCTGTTCTTTGATTTTCTCAGCTATGTCCACATTTCCAGCCTGAAAGCTCTTCTGGGAAGATTTTAAGGACTTTGGATATTACATTAGATTTTCAGGCATCCAACAGCCTCAGAAGAGAGGTAGTGCTTGCTCCCAATGGACACCTGAAAAGCCTCCACATGCCCCTCACACACAAACAGGGCATCCAGCACCCAGCCTCTAACGCACTTGCAGCAGAAAGCCCATCCTTCCCTGTTTGTCCAGAGTGGCCAGAGACAGGAGCTGTGGCTGCAGGGGTACAGAGGATGCGCTGTCTCGCCACAGGGGCTGGTGGCACAGAACAAAGATCGGGTCCTTGCATGAGCCCGTGGGGTCCATTTCCAAAGGAGCTCTGCTCACCTACACCTGCACTGTGCTGTTACATGACACACAAGATACTGTTCAGAGCCGTATAACTTTCAGGGTCTTGTCCTGCAGTGTAACTGTAGATTGTTAGTGCTCCAAAAGTGGTTTTTGGAGGAAAAACATGGGACATTGCCCCCAAAATAAACAATTTTACAAAGCCTTATTCCTCCTCATCTGCCTGTAGCTTCTTACTTATAACAACACATAGTACAAAAGCACAGCCATAACAAGAATTTACTTCAAAACATTTCCAATTTATATACCTAAAGATAACATGTGGGTTTTACACAGCTAGACTGATTTTTAGAGATACTAAGCACTGCCACTGAATGTAGAAGGAACTGAATCGGAGGAAGATCAGTAGTTCTGACTACACGGAGTGCAAAATTTTGAATTTTACAGCCCAGTTGTTATAGGCAATCATCTTGAGAAAATCTTGGTGTAAGAGAATCTTCCGTTCCTACTGTTACTTGAATTGTGGTTACTTTCTATTTTTGAAGTTAATAGAAATACGTCAGTTCAAATGAACTGAGTATCTAACCCTCATATTTATGTATTCACATATGCACACATATATGGATGCCTACCTGCATATACGTAGGCTGTATTTAATGAAAGTATTTAATTTAATTATTTTTACAAAGTAGCGCTTCTTACAGTCAATCAGGGAAGTCAGTACTATCTATACACTTTTTACAACAAGAAATTCTCACAATGAGCAGCATGTAGTGTTCTGTGCCTCTAATTTATTATAATGTTCAAAAAATCTGTTAACCTGGGAACTAAAAAACATGTGGGGATTGTAAAACTATCCACTATAATAAAAGACTTACAACATTTTTAGCTAGCTGAGGAACTGGGAATTAAGCTGGTGGAACGGATTATTGCTTAATATTTTCCGTAACATCAGTAATCTTGTCAAAATCCCCTGGTTGCTCTGAGAGTAGGAGACATCTGTTTTATGGGGTGAGCACATATCCTGGAATGTCTGCCATGAGATGACGTCACAACCAGGCTTCATTACCCTTTCACACTTTAAGCCTGGTTTACACTTCACAGTGCCATGGAAAAATCACTGTATTTTGCTTATGCCAGCAAAAGCCTTGCTGTAGAGACAGTCCTACAAACTAGAAAGTCCCCTTGCCAGTATAATTTAGTTCATAAGGGGAATAACTGTAGGTTGTTCCAGCACCTGAAGCATTTTGCCACTTACAGTGCACCACAGGTTTGCCGTGTAAGCTTCTGCTAGGAGGATTTGCGTGCGTAGCTGTTTCTTGCCTTCCAGCTTTCAGGTTGTTGTCTGTGGCACAAAGTCCAGTTGGAGGCCAAGTTCTTAGTGGTGTGCCCCAAGGGTTTATACTGAGGCCACCCCTGTTCAACATTGTCATGAACGACCTGGACATCAGTATAGAGTGCACCCTCACCAGGTCTGCAGACAGTACAAAACTGGGAGGAGAGGCCCCCGAGTTCAAGAGGGACAAAGAACTACCAGAGAGAGTCCAGCAGAGGTCTACAAAGATGATGAGGGGACTGGAGCATCTCTCTTATGAGGAAAGGCTGAGAGACCTGGGGCTCTTTAGCCTGGAGAAGAGAAGACTGAGAGGGGACCTTATCAGCGCTTACAAATACCTAAAGGGTGGGTGTCAAGAGGATGGGGCCAGGCTCTTTTCAGTGGTGTCTCACAACAGGACAAGGGGCAATGGGCACAAACTGGAGCACAGAGAGTTCTGCCTCAACATGAGGAAAAACTTCCTGACATTAAGGGTGACAGAGCACTGGAACAGGCTGCACAGAGAGGCTGTGGAGTCTCTTTCCCTGGAGATATTCAAAACCGACCTGGATGTGATCCTGTGCAACATGCTGTAGATTAATATGCTGTAGCAAGGGGGTTGGACTAGATGATCTCCAGAGGTCCCTTCCAACCTCTACCATCCTGTGATTCTGTGATATGCCAGAGGGTCCTGGACAGGCTGGAGAAATCGGCCCAGATGAACATCATGAACTTCAACAAATGAAAGTGCAAAGTCCTGCCCCTGGGTAGGAACAGCCCTAGGCACAAGTACATGCTGGATGCTGAAGCAGCTGAAAAGCAGCTGTGCAGAGAAGGGCCTTGGGGTCTGGTGCACACCAGATTGACCATAAGCCAGCAATGCGCCCTTGCTGCAAAGAAGGTCAACAGCCTCCTGGGAAGCACATTGCCAGCAAGTCGAGGGAGGGGATCCTTCCCCTCTACTCAGCACTGGTGAGACAGATCCACAGTGCTAGGCCCAGTTCTAGCCCAAAATGAAAAAGAGATGGGCATACTGGAGAAAGTCCTAAGAAGTGCCACAAAGATGATGAAGGCACTGAAGCATCTTTCATACAAGATACACAAAACCCAAATGAACATGGCCCTAGGTGACTTGTTCCAGGTGACCCTGCTTTCCGATCTCAGCCATTCTGTGATTCTATGACTGTGGCATTGACAAACCTTTGGGAACTGGAATGAAGTTTACAAATCCATGTCCCTGGACAGACATCTCTTCTAATTCCATCTATGCCAGCAGGAGGTGTTGCCCTTTCCATTTATGAAATCTTTCCTCAGTCCCTTTATTTCTCAAGTTATCAACTTTATAACAGGTATGGGCATGTGGTATGTCAGAGGCAACTGAATCCATTCTCAAGAAAAGATCAGGTATGGTGGTCATCCAGAGTTTTTTAAGATAACTATGATAGTTAGGTAAATATATTTCACTTGCCACACTTTTACAGCCTCTGTGCTTCATGGCAAAGAGAGTATCCAGGTGAAAGTCCATCAGAATAAGATTTCACCTATTCTAAAATATTCTCTTAGATGCTATTGACACAGAGAATGAACACTTGAATATGGCACAGGGAGGCATAGGAACACTAGCTTTAACCTAGTAAGCTTGGGGAATGTCAGAAACCCTGTCCTGGGAGGGTAGGCAAAGCATAAGGTGTATGGAAACTGTGTCAGAAGACTCTACTTGCCAAACCAGGCTGAAGCCTGTGCTGCCATTTCCTCCCTGTCCCCCGCCCCCCCGCCGCCCCGCCCGTTGTCCTTACCCAGACTAGCTAAAGTTTTAATCCCATTTTATTATCACACCTTTATTTCACTCCATAACCATGCCTTTAAACCCCGTTTTCTTGGGCACTTTGAGCTACGGTTTTTCAGCAATTCTTTTGAATCTGCTGCCATCTAGTGAGCAGAAATCCAGCTGAAATGTACGGGGTTTGTGGTCAGCACTGTTTTTTCTACTTTCCAAAACATGCAGGATTCTGTCCCGCTCTACGCCATGTCAAGGTGTGGCTTATTGTAGGGTTTGCATGCATTTCCCCAGTAGGCTCCCAGATGTAAAGATATAATTGATATAAGGCCTCCTCTGCCTTACACCTTATACCCTGGCTAGTTCTAAAGCACTTCATTTTTAACCCCTGGAGATTTTCATTAGATTGCTCTGCACTGTAGTTGAACATCTCAATCAAAAAGTTATGAACATCCAGGATTGTGACTGAGTGTACCGGTTTTTGCTGGGATAGAGTTAAATTTCTTCACAGTACCTGCAGAGACAATCCGAGTGTGATGAACTGACAACAACCCCAGTTCCCCGTAACACTGTGCCGCTCAGGGGGAGAGGGTAGAGAAATCGGGAATAAAGCTAAGCCTGGGAAGAAGGGAGGGGTGGGGAGAAGGTGTTTTAAAATTTAGTTTTATTTCTCATTACCCTTCTCTGATTTCACTGTTAATAAATCAAATTAATTTCCCCAAGCAGAGTTTATTTTGCCTGTGACGGTAGTTGCTGAGTGATCTCCCTGCCCTTATCTTGACCATAAACCTTTTGTAATATTTTCTCTCCCCTGTCCAGCTGAGGAGGGGGAGTGATAGAGTGGCTTCGGTGGGCACCTGGCATCCAGCCAGGGTCAACCCGCTACAGCAATATTCTCTGTTTATAGACGGGTCCTGTTGTACTGAGGGAAAACATTGAAGGTGGAAAGCTGCTGTGTGGAGTCCTACACCACACATCACAGAAACTGCTGAAGGACAAGGTGAATCGAGCCAGTTTGCAGAGGTGAAAGCCATCCAACTGGCTTTAGATGCTGCTGAACAAGAAAAATGGCCAATATCTCTATACTGACTCATGGATGGTGGTAAACCATCTGTGCAGGTGGCTACAGCAGTGGAAGCAGACTGTTTGGCAGAGAAGAGGTAAACCCATCTGGGCGGTCGAATTGTGGCAAGATATTGTTGCTCAGGTGGAGAACCTGGTTGTAAAAGTATGTCACGTAGATGCCCACATACCCAAGAGTCATGCCACTGAAGAACACCAAAACAATGAACAGGTGGACCACTCTGCTAGAATCGAAGTGGCTCAGATGGATCTGGATTGGGAACTTAAGGTGAGCTATTTATAGCTTGATGGGCCCATGACACATCAGGACATCTAGGAAGGGATGCAACATACAAATGGGCTCATGACTGAGGGGTGGACTTGACCATTGATGCCATTGCACACGTTATCCATGAATGAGAAGTGTGCACCATAATCAAACAAGCAAATTGGCTAAAGCGTTCTCAGTACGGAGGACAAAGGCTGAAATACCAGCTTCCGCCTGGCAGATTGATTATGTTGTCCCTCAAGCGGGGTCCAGTACCCAGTATGCAAAGCCAATCATACATACAGAGTCGAGATACTTGTTTATTTTCAAGTCTGTGCAGAAAAGGTTGCTAGGTGGAAATTCCACAAAGCTACCACACCTCATTGTTTTGCAATACAGTTTATATACACTCTACAGTTACAAATTTATTTAACTACTACGCATGCTTAGAAGGTATTTATTGTTATGGTCTTTACTCTAAAACAAAAAAAAATATATTAAATTAGTTATCTTACTGATTTTCAAGGATATTTTCCTCAAAAATTTGATTTTTACTGATTGATTCGTCCTTTCCTATAGAACACATATATTAGTCCAAACAAGTAAGTCTATCTGGTGGTACTTCCTGGGGTAGGATGTTTCCCTTTTATCAGTCTGTCGATTTTCTTATTCAAAGGAATAGTCATTAGTAAGATATGTATTGCTGATAGACTATGTGGTCCAGCGGAATCTCGTCATTACTTGCTGTACATCAATTACATCCCACTACCACGAACCCACCATGGCAAGCACCATATGCTTACAATGGTGGAAGTGACTACTGGCTGGATGGAGGTATGCCGTGTGATCCATACCACTGCCTGGAACCCTATCGTTGGCCTTGAAAAGCAAGTTTTATGGTAACATGGTTACTGAAAGAATTGAATCAGACACTGTGACTCATTTCCAAAGCAACATCATAAACACCTGAATCAAGGAGCATGGCATGGACTAGATGTATCACATCCCCTATCATGCCAGCCTCCAGTAAATTTGGACGATACAGTGGACTTTTAAAAACTACACTGAGAGCAATATGTGCTGGGACATTCAGGCATTGGAATACACATTTAGCAGAAGCCACTTGGCTAGTTAACACTAAAGGATTTGCCAGTTGACCTGGCCTGCCCAATCAAAACCTTTGCACACTGTGGAAGGAGATAAAATCCCCATAGTACCTATAAGGAACTTGCTGGGGAAAACAGTCTGGGTTATTCTTTCTTCAGGAAAGGGTAAGCCCATTTGTGGGATTGTTTTTCCTTAAGGACCTGGTGTGTAATGCAAAAGGATAGGGAAGTCCAATATGTATTTAATCCTGGGTGAAAATAATCCATTATCTGAGTTGTATGATGGCAGTGTTACATGATGCTCTATGTCACCACTGCTGCGGCTGCCATATATCAAAGATATTGCAGCAGGAACCTCTTGCTGCTAGTCAAGCTAGAGGCAACAAGAGGAATTCGTTGCAATGTTAAAATTTATGGCCTAGTCCAAAGGGACCAGGGGTGGACAATGTAATAGATATACCTTAAAATCGTTGTAACCCATGATTTGAGTTCGTGTTACAGCAGAAACCACCTGAAGCAATGAAGGAGAACCTCACAAGAACTAGTGCAAGTGCAGCAGTGGCCCGACTGGAGCTGGTTTTGGTACCCAGTAACTCCATGCAACACACTACCTCTCCTGTCCTGAGTGAATACCACGACAGAAGATGCCCTAAGTTGTAGCCCAAATGAACTCGACGAACTTTTCATGGGTATTTATGGACATTTCACAAACAATTTATGGGGAAAGGGTTGGTTAATGAGGATGTACTGCCATCGAGTGGAATCTGAACATGGCATAAACGGTACGGAAAAAGGGTTGGAGAATGTACTGGTTTTAGCTGGGATGGAGTTAAATTTCTTCACAGTACCTGGTATGGGGCTATGTTTTGGACTTGTGCTGAAACACGAGTTGATAACACAGGGATGTTTTTGTCACCGCTGAGCAGTAGTACTTGCACAGCGTGAAGGCCTGTTCTGCTTCTCACACCACACCAGCCAGCAAGTGGGCTAGGGGTGCACAAGAAGATAGGAGGGGACACAACACTGGGTCAAGTTTTTTTCAGGTGTAAATGGGTCAGCTCCCCTGTGTTCAAGAAAATCTCACTGTAAAATATCTGGTAGACAGGTTTTCTGACTTATCTGCAATGATGCAATCTTCCATTGATGTAGACATGCAGCAACATTTACAATACTTCTTAGTAGCTTTTCAAGCTGGAGAGTGTTGCAACAGTGAAATGCTGAGGTGACAAAGACAGCAGGTATGGGGTGAGGCTCTGAGAGACGGCTGAGTCACAGTCAAAACAGGCACTCCACCTCTGTTTCCTACCACTCCTATGCCTGGGCAATTCCATCCCCATTAGCACCAGCATGGCAGGTTTCTGATCCCAAATTGGCTGTTTATCTCACAGCAACACAGAAAACTTCAATCTTTTTTTTTTTTTCTTGATGGGCAAGCTTTCCTAAAGGGAAACAGTATCTGTCGTACAACACCAAAAAAAAAAAAGCTATTTAAAAGATGTACCAAATACTTCTTTGGCCTAAGTAAATGTAGTTATGGAGAAACTGGAAAAGCAATGACTTTCTTTAATCTGGAACAAAAATTCTGTGGCAGATTCAAGATCAGCACTCCAGAAATTCCGGAGATTGCATCTCTTCAGAAATAAAACATGATTCTGTGATGCCAAATTCTGTGATTTGTTCTTTAAGCTCAGTGTCATCATTTATATGTATCTGGCTCATCTTACTTGATTTAGTGAGTTGTACTCTTTTAATATTTTTCAGTTTCTTTCTCTCTTGTATTCTTTTATTCCAGGTAAATTTAGCAAGATCTGCTAATTCTCTTTCCTATTTCGGTATATTTCTATCCAGTACGCTAAGTTTACTTTGTCTTACAAAAGCTGACCAATTGTATCTTCATGCTACTTATTTAGAAAAAAAAAAATCTCAGCTAATCAAATTTTGGGTCTTCCAACTATCATGTGTAGTTAGGGCATACGACCCTTTTAGCTCACTTCCTCTTGTTTTGCCTGATCATAGAAAATGCTAGTATTTGAGTATACAATTATCTGTCTAATTGAAATCTAAACCAGAATCTGTAACTTTCATAAGAACAACAGGAACTTGAGACAGTCTTGCATGGGTGCACTAGTGAGGAGCTTTTGTGAGGCCAGACATTTTTTGACTCACTGCAGTCAATATGACATGAGATGTGCTGAGCCTGCAGCCACTCAAACAATTTTATGGAAGAATAAGGAAAGACAGAGCTCGGAAACATTTGGCACACCAGCCACATCTGCTCACAGCAACAGTTTTGGCAAGTTAAGCTACCATTCCGTGCCAGGCCCTCTCCAGAGACAGTCTTGCCAACAGACCTTTCCTGTTTTGAAGGGGTCATATAGGGGAAGGCAAAATTACTTCCAAGTGCTGATGCGAATTCCCCAGCTGCATTGCTGCTGACCCCCCGGGCCAGCCCACCCACCCCATGCCAGGCTATAAAGCTGTAATGTTCTGTCTTTGAAAGGTACCATAAGTAATTTTGGGAAGTCTCTGCTATCTGCCTCCCTTCAAATTCTGTGTACTTGTACACATTTCGCTAAGGAAACCTGGGCTGGAACGGGGAGGTGAATTCTCACTAGGAGCATCTCCTTAGGTGGGTTAAGAGCACCTCTTTGCAATAAACATGGATTCAAAAGAGCAGTAGGAAGAGACCTTGCTAAACTAGGCAGTAATTGGGTAGCGAAGAAGGCACGCAGAAACAGAAGGAAGCTCTAAGAGCAAGAGGCCGAGCAAATGCAAGCAATATTCACAAAATGCACAGGTCACTTAATCTAGAGATAGGGGAAGTAGAAGTTTTTCCTCTACAGAAAACCAGGTGCGTGTCCACTTCCCCACTAGCCCCGGGCTTTCCCGCTTCCTGTAGGTTGTGCAGCTTCTCGTGGGTGATTTGCTCTGGAGTTTCGGTGGGGGCGGCTGGTTGGAGGAGACACGCAGACTGCGCAGGGATGGGTCCGGCACCCACCGGCGTGGCTGTCCCGGCAGCTCCGCAGCGGACGAGCGAACGACGTTGCGTTCAGGTACCATTCTGCAACTGCTGCTTACGTTGTACTGGTTCAGTGACGCCTCGTGCCAATCCACTTATTCGCCGCTGCATTCCCAGGAAGGTGACGCCAGCGCACGCGATACGCCCCCACACCTCAGGGGGCCGGGTTGGGTTGGGCGCCCCACCCCCCCGCCCGGCCCCTCCCCGGCGGGTGGGCGGGACAGGGCTGCCGGAAGACCGGCGCGGAGCGGCCGTGCGGAGGGGCCGGAGTCGTTTCCGCCGCCGCACAATGGCAGAGCGGCGGTAGCTGGCACCGGCGGATGAGTGCCCTGCTCTCGGCGGGTGGTGGCCGGGTAAGGCCTTCCCCGGCAGCGGGTGGTGTCCCCTGCGCTCTCTTCCCTTCGCGCTCCCCTGCGCCCGCCCCCGCCGTCCCGGGCCTGGGCCGCGGCCCGCCCGCCCCTTCGCCGGCCCCTGCGCCCGCGGGCCGCCCGGCTGAGGCGGCGGGGCAGGGCCGAGCGGGGCGGGGTGCTGCTATGCCACAGTCCCCGCCGCTGCCTGCGCCGGCTGCCTCTCTGTCCCCCCGCCGCGTCGTTCCCCGGGCCTTCGGTTGTTTAGGGGTAGCGGGGAGGCAGGAGGGGGCTGGGGGCCTTCGTCAACCGGTGGGGGGACTGGAAGGAGTGGGCCGGGAGCTGCGACGAGGGAGCAAGGGAGTCCCGGCCCACGTAGCGTGTTTCCTGCGTGGCGATGACGGAGGCCGGTATCGTAGCACCGCCGTCTGGGTCCTGCTGGCAACTTGGCCGGCGCTGCCTGCTGCTGCTGGCCCCGCAGGGAGCCACGTCGTCCCCCAGTTGTGTTGCTGCTGACCCTCCGGGGCAGCCCCCCACCCGCCCCCGCCGGGCCAGCACCTCGCGTCATGGTTGAGAGCCAGAGGCGAGTGTAAACTTTGACTCTCTGCTCGCTTCTAGCGCAGGGAGTGTGTCGTCATCCAGCCTGGCGGCTGGGTGTGGGTGTTGCTTCTGGGGATGACTGTAAAGTTGGTTTTAGGTCAATCTGAAATTCAGAATTGACAGCAGTTGCTTTCCTGAAATAGTAAGCAAGTTCACTTTGTGCGTTTGAAAGTTTTCTTTCTACTTTTAGCTGGAATAGCTGCTTCTGCACAGTTGTATGTAACTTTCTGTGAATTGAGGTCTTTAGAACAGAATCCTGCTTGTTTTGTCACTTGTGCTTAAGAGGGGGATAAGTGCTAAAAGCCTTAAGCCTGTAGAAAGATTCTGATATGCCTAAGGGTGCCTTTGGAGCCTGCAGAACTTAAAAAAAAAAAAAAAAAAAAGAAAATCAGATGCCCTGCTCCCATATTAAAGGCAACAGAAGGGCATTTCCTGCTTTTTAAGTGCACCTTGTAAATGCCCTACAGCCTTAATCACACACTTGTGTTTTGAAAGGGAAAACCCTTTTTGTTTGTGTGTGGCTATATTTAATTCATACAATATTTGGTGTTGGTGTGACCACTGCTGCTTACATCTGTTTAGCCAGTCTTTTCCAGGTAACTCTGCCTTTCACAATCCACATGGGTTTATGCTAACATTGGAGTTATAGCTCCATGGAAATGTTTTATACTAAGAACATGGACCGAGTTAGGGGGTAGCAAATGGGTAGCCTGGATGTTTTAGAGAATACTAAATAATATGAAATATGGGTGCTTAATACTGAGTAATGTGAGACCTCAGAATGCTGGTCTGAGTAAAATGTGCAGAGTGCACTGGGAGTGCAGCATTTTTCCTTAATCATTGTATCATGTTTGCCTGACGGATAAATTGCTAGTCAACTTCTATGTATGTATCTCCTCTGATGACAATTTTCATACTTAACAAGATGAACAATGTCTGCTTTGGGGAAAGGGGAAAATTCAGATGATGTAGAGTGTCTTTGAGGCCATCCTTGTTATCGCCTCCTACATGTTCTACGTGCTACAAAGGTCCTTCAGTCATTCTTTCAAAGCTTTCCTGTACTGATGTGGACTCTTAAAAGTAGTTATCTATCCTAAAGGTGTCTAGACCTTAATGCTCAAAAAAGCTGTAGGCTGTCTCTGCCTTTTATGAACTATCCATATGTGTTAGAAATTTTAAGAGAAGAAACCTAGCTGCATTTTTAATTGCCTTTTGCTTGGTTGGAGCAAATTTTTCTTTCCACCGAGACTTGCTTGCCTTGATGGTATTACAGAGCCAGGGCTTCAATTGTTGCGATTTCTGTAACAAGAATAACCAGTGTTTATCACTCGATTAATTTTAAACTGTATCTTTTTAATTTCTAGGTGGGAATCACTAAATTGAACAGCAATAGCCATGGGAGATGCTGCAAAATCTTGCTTTGCCAAACAAAGTAAGGAACAAGAAATCTTATATCAAGAGCAATTGAAAGGAAGTCTCTTACAGAAAGACTACCAAGTCATGGATGAATGTGGAAATGGCCATAGCAATAAAACAGATACCAGCCTGCAAAAGAAAAGGGGAACACCAGGTCATTACGGAAGCAGTCCCAGGCGAGGGCCATGTGGCGTTTTGAGTAGCCCTCTTAAAAACACAACTTACAGTCCAGGGTCAAAATTAAATGATACCCAAAGAGACCAAATGAAGAAGTGGGTATCTGATGACCACCATGGTACTTCTGACAGCTGGAGAGAGTACAGATCTGTTGCCTGGACTCCTGTGCATAGCAGGACAAGAAAGGACTCTTTTCATGAGGTTGAAGGTGCTGGAAACAGAAATGTAAGAAGACAGCTTCAGGAAGACTTAATGAAAGAAGGCATGCCAGACACGCAGAAAGGAGGCTCTGGTAATCAACATGTTTGTTTGTTTTTACATAGCTATCCACTAAAGTAGCTTTCTGTGTCTGTTCCTGAGAAGTTAAATTTGAAGATTCACTGTTAAAGCAAAAAATCGGTTTTGTTCTGTCATATATTGCAAACTATTGACTGTGCTATACTGCAGCACTTTAAACAAATGTTACAGTGAATGATACAGAACTTGTTTTGTAAACTGTGTTGTCTTTGTAAATTTGTTTATAAGTGGTAGGAGTAAGTGAATTGCAGCATCTGGGTAGTGTCCCTGTTAGCAGTTTTCCATGTTCAGTTTTACTGAATCTGTCAAGGCTTGTAAGGGATGTTTCAGTTAAGTTGATGCAGGGTGAGATTTTGGAGCTACTGATGATGATGTCCGTAACAACATATCTTAATGAAGCTTGAAAATAATGCCTTGCAGGTATTGTGAGAAATTAACAGTAGCAACAGAAATACAGCAATGACACAAAACTTAATTCTCCATGTATATTGAACTTCTCTGTGGGCAGTTGGTACTAATAATAAGGGTACAAGCCCTAAGTATTGCAATGCAAGGAAGAACAGGCTAAGGGAGGGTAAGGTGATCAATATTATAAGATCTTCATTGAATGTGAGTGCTAGAAGGAAGTGTAAGTAGATCAAAGCAGAAAGGGGCAGCTTTAAAGAAAATATAATCACATAAAATGAGAAAGAGTAAGGCACAGATGAGGTGCCATGTCTTGGTTTGAAAGACAGGTGTCTGCAGAGGAAGGCAGGAGCCTCCCTTGAAATGGAAAGTGCAACCCCCATCCCTCCAAATTATTATAATTTTAAAATTAACGGGCCTTCAGGCAAAGATATGGGGAATAGGAATAACAGTTCTTTACTTATATATATATATATATATATATATATATATATATAACACAAGGCAGGGAAAAACAAACAACCCACTGGTTTACACTGACAGAGTCAGAAATACAACCTGACACCCTGTTAGGGTGGTAGTAGCAGTCAGATAAGATGATGGCTGCAGTCCTCCTGAAGCAATGGATGTAGTTCTGTTGAAGCAGCGATCAGTTAAAAGAGTCTGGTCTTCCTCCAAAGGTCCAGTGGTAGGTAGGTAGCTCTTGTCCTCTGGAACTCCAGTGGGGGGAAAAACTCCTCTGGGGATCCAGTGGAAGAAGGCTGCTGGGGTGTTCGAGATCTCAGTTTTTATTTAGCATGGACTGCTTGGCTCCTTCCCCCTGGGCAGAGCATCTCACAATGGGATGGGGAGTCGTGAGGCAGTTCCTTGATGGGCCGTTAACAGGAGATAGTCCAGAGGGGGGAGGCAGGGAGCACCGCCCCACCTGGTCTAAACAGCTCCTGAAGATGGTAAAAGAATATTTTTTTTTTTTTCCTTTTGGCACATTTTACACTGTAACCTAGAACATAATCCACCCCTTATTCTATTACCACCTACACCATACCAAACTCAATGCCCCCTTACAGATACATATATACATATATGCACAGTGAAACCTTACACAGAGTTCTCACTTAAAATTAGGTCTCCTTGTGGTACACAACGGGTTTCCCCATTTTCCTGCATTACCCACCAAGTATAACCAGGTCTTTGAGCAAAAACAACCCCACAGAGGGCTGTGCCTTTGCCTGATGTGGGATTAATCCAAACAGTCTTTCCTAACATACCTCTTGTGTGTACCACAGGGACTTTATCTCCGTCCACTGTGTGCAAGGATCCGGACTGGGCGAGACCAGCTCGATTGATGGACCCTCGGGTATTGACCATCCAAGTGGCCTTTGCTAAGTTCAGTTCCCAATTTTTGAAAGTCCCCCCTCCAAGTGCTTTTAGGGTAGTCTTAAGTAGTCCGTTGCACCGTTCAACTTTCCTGGCAGCTGGTGCGTGATAAGGGATATGATGTATCCGTTCGATTCCATGTTCTCTGGCCCAAGTGCTTATGAGGCTGTTCTTGAAATGTGTCCCGTTGTCTGACTCGATTCTCTCAGGGGTGCCATGTCTCCAAAGAACTTGCTTTTCCAGGCCCAGGATGGTGTTCCGGGCAGTAGCATGAGGCACAGGGTAGGTATCCAGCCACCCAGTGGTTGCTTCCACCATGGTCAGCACGTAGCGCTTGCCTTGGCAGGTTTGTGGAAGAGTGATGTAGTCAATTTGCCAGGCTTCCCCGTACCTGTACTTCAACCATCGTCCACCATACCACAGAAGCTTCACCCGCTTGGCCTGCTTGATCGCAGTGCAGGTCTCACAGTCTTGGATAACCTGGGAGATACTGTTCATGGTTAGATCCACCCCTCGGTCCCGTGTCCATTTATAAGTGGCCTCTCTGCCTTGATGGCCTGAGGCATCATGGGCCCATCGAGCTAAGAACAACTCTCCTTTATGTTGCCAATCCAAGTCTATCTGGGACACCTCTATTTTTGCAGCCTGATGTACCTGTTCATTGTTACGATGTTCTTCATTAGCCCGACTCCTGGGGACATGAGCATCTACATGACGGACCCTCACAGGTAGCTTCTTTACCTGAGTGGCAATATCTTTCCACTCAGCAGCAGCCCAGATTGGTTTTCCCCTACGCTGCCAGTTGGCCTTCTTCCACCTTTCCAGCCAGCCCCATAGAGCATTGGCTACCATCCACAAATCAGTATAAAGGTAGAGCTTTGGCCACTTCTCTCTTTCAGCAATGTCCAGGGCCAGTTCAACGGCTTTGAGTTCAGCAAGTTAACTTGATCCACCTTCTCCTTCAGTAGCTTGTGCAACCTGTCGTGTGGGGCTCCATACGGCTGCTTTCAACTTCCGGTTCATCCCTACGATGCGACAGGAACCATCAGTAAAAACAGCATATTGTTTCCTCTGCTGGTAGTTGATTGTACGGTGGAGCTTCTTCAGCCCACGTCACTTGTTCCTGCTCCTCTTCGTCAGTGAGGATAAAGTCTTCACCTTCCGGCCAGTTCATAATTATCTCCAAAATCCCAGGGCGATTTGGGTTTCCAATACGAGCGCGCTGTGTGATGAGGGCAATCCATTTGCTCCATGTGGCGTCGGTGGCGTGGTGGGTAGAGGGAACCTTTCCTTTAACCATCCATCCCAGCACTGGTAGTCGGGGTGCCAGGAGGAGTTGTGCTTCCGTGCCAATCACTTCTGAGGCAGCTTGGACTCCTTCATAGGCTGCTAGGATTTCATTCTCTGTGGGAGTGTAGTTGGCTCAGACCCTCTATAACTTCGACTCCAGAATCCCAGTGGTCGGCCACGAGTCTCTCCAGGCACCTTCTGCCAAAGGCTCCAGGACAAACCATTGTTCCCAGCTGCAGAGTAGAGCACATTCCTCACCTCTGGTCCCGTCCTGACTGGGCCAAGGGCTAGCGCATGAGTGATCTCCCGCTTGATTTGGGCAAAAGCTTGTTGCTGTTCAGGGCCCCAGTGGAAATCGTTCTTCTTGCGGGTAACCAGGTACAGAGGGCTCACAATCTGGCTGTACTCAGGAATGTGCATTCTCCAAAAACCTATGGCACCTAGGAAAGCCTGTGTTTCCTTCTTGCTGGTTGGTGGAGACATCGCAGTGATCTTATTGATGATCTCGGTGGGAATCTGACGCCATCCATCTTGCCACTTTACCCCCAGGAACTGGATCTCTCGGGCAGGTACCTTGATTTTGCTCTTCTTGATGGCAAAACCAGCTTCCAGGAGAATCTGGATGATCTTCTCTCCTTTCCCAAATACTTCCCTTGCCGTGTTCCCCCACACAATGATGTCATCGATGTACTGCAGATGTTCCGGAGCTTCACCCTTTTCCAGTGCAGCCTGGATCAGTCCATGGCAGATGGTGGGACTGTCCTTCCACCCCTGGGGCAGTCGGTTCCAGGTGTACTGTACTCCCCTCCAGGTGAAGGCAAACTGAGGCCTGCATTCTGCTGCCAGAGGAATGGAGAAAAAAGCATTGGCAATGTCAATAGTGGCATACCACTTTGCTGCCTTGGACTCCAGCTTGTCCTGGAGTTCCAGCATGTCCGGCACGGCAGCGCTCAACGGTGGAGTCACTTCATTCAAGCCACGATAGTCCACAGTCAGTCTCCATTCTCCATCAGACTTGCGCACAGGCCAAATGGGGCTGTTGAAGGGTGAGTGGGTCTTGCTGACCACCCCTTGACTCTCCAGCTCGCGGATCATTTTGTGGATGGGGATCATGGCATCTCGATTCGTCCCATACTGCCGGCGGTGCACTGTCGAGGTGGCAATTGGCACTTGTTGCTCTTCCACCTTCAAGAGTCCTACTGCAGATGGGTTTTCTGATAGTCCGGGCAAGGTGTTCAATTGCCTAATGCCCTCTGCCTCCACAGCTATCCCAAATGCCCGCCTGAGACCTTTTGGGTCCTTGTAATAGCCGTTCCGGAGGAAGTCTGTGCCCAGAATACATGGGGCCTCTGGGCCAGTCACAATCGGATGTTTCTGCCACTCCTTCCCGGTACAGCTCACCTCGGCTTCCAACAGAGTCAATTGCTGCGATCCCCCCGTTACCCCAGCAATGGAAACAGGTTCTGCTCCCACATGTCCCGATGGCATTAGGGTACACTGCGCACCAGTATCAACTAACGCTTTGTATTTTTGTGGCTCTGACGTGCCAGGCCATCGGATCCACACCGTCCAAAATATCCGGTTTTCCCGTGCCTCTCCCTGGCTAGAGGCAGGGCCCCTCTAGCACTGGTTATCATTTCCTTCCTGGACATACATACTAGAGGTTCCTTCAAGGGGATCTGTCGGATCATCCTCCCTTCTGTAATATCTGGCAGCTCGGTCTTGGGAGGTTGAGGCTACCTTCACTTTAGTGTTACTCCCCCGGTTAGTGTTTCCCTCCTTGAGTTGGCGCACCCGTGCTGCCAGGACAGAAGTGGGTTTCCCATCCCACCTTCCCATGTCTTCTCCATGGTCGCGCAGGAAGTACCATAGCTCAGCTCGTGGGGTGTACCCTCTCCCTCTAGCTGGGCTCCGACTTTGGGGCCTGTGACTTGTACTGGTGCCAAATGGGAACTGCTCCTCCTCACCTCCTCCTTTATTTCCCTCATCTCCTCTTGTAGGCTCTTAATCACAGCAGAGACATTAGCCTGCATTGGGCCATTGATCATGCTTTTAAAATTTCTAAGCTTGCTCGTGACAGAACCCACTGTCTCTCGGTCGTTATCTGCATTAATCATTGCAATGAAGGTGCAGTATTCAGATGGCCCTAGACTTGCCAGATTCCACAACATTTGCCCTGTGCACCTGACTTTGTCAGGGTCATTACCATGCTGTCCATCCCTCCCAAAGACTACCTCCAATACTGCCACTTCTCTCAGCTGTTGGATCCCTTCCTCAAGGGTCTTCCAGCGCATTCTGTGATGGTGCTCCTGCATTCTCTCTGTGTGGACAAACCTCTCTCTCACACTCATTAAAAGCCGCTCCCAGAGGGAAAGGGTCCCTGGCTCCCTTACAAATACCTGATTGACACCTGAGTCCTGAGTCAAGGGTCCCAAGTTCCTTGCCTCACTGCCATCAAGTTGCACACCTGTACCCCTAAGGTCCCAGACACAAAATAACCAGGTTGTAAAAGCCTCACGCCCCTGCCGTACAATGTCTTTGTGCAGATTACGGAGACTGTCGTACGTCAGGGACTTGGTGATTATCTCAACCACTGGCTCGCCTGCAGGTTCTGAGAGCCCTCCTTTCTTAACTGAGCGCTCTGATTTCGTCTTAGACTTCCTCATTTCCACAGGGGCGACTGCTGCTGGCTGTGACTGCCCTTGCGGTTCAGCTGGAACCTGGACGGTTGTAATGTCTGTGGGTTCTACTGCTGCACCATTAGACTCTCCCTCTTCGAGGCAGGAGGAGGGTTTCCCAGCAGCTGAGAAAATGCACTCCTTCAGCATCTGGCCCATCTCACGTATCTTCTTCACCCAATCCGGATGGTTCATTTCTGATGTGAGCTGTGAGGCAGGGTCAGGTTCTGGAGCAGCATTCCTAGTCAGGGTGGTTATCCAAGTCAATCTCCCCTGATCTCTGAATACTGAATAAAATAGGACAATCAGCAACACCAGCCACTGTATGATGTCATTAGCACTTAGGGAAGATCTGAATCCTTCGAAAACTGGTGGAGTAGACCCAAAGAGCTGGGTTAAGGGTTGGGAGAAAGTTTCTTGCGGTGTCATTTCCTCACAGTAGGTACCATTATTAAAGTAACCCCAAAAACATACAGTTAGTGTGTGATAGCTCTGAATCCATGTGCCCACCTTCCAGAGGTATTTAATAAGCCATGAATTCCTCACCTTATTAATCCATAAAACAAACTGGATAACAGTCACAGTAGCCTTAGTTATAGGCCCCATGTTTAGATAAGGGCCTGCAAATGGGAGAAATACAGCCACCACCACATGCCGCACGAACCAGGATAAGCTAGCCCACATGATGCCACCTAACAAGGAATCTATATCCAACGCACAAGAACCGTTATTCCTTTTTCTCTCGATGCCCTTGGGCCCCACGTTAGGCGCCAAAATCTGTCTTGGTTTGAAAGACAGGTGTCTGCTGAGGAAGGCAGGAGCCTCCCTTGAAATGGAAAGTGCAACCCCCTTCCCTCCAAATTATTATAATTTTGAAATTAACGGGCCTTCAGGCAAAGATACAGGGAATAGGAATAATAGTACTTTACTAATAACACAAGGCGGGGAAAAACAAACAACCCACTGGCTTACACTGACAGAGTCAGAAATACAACCTGACACCCTGTTAGGGTGGCAGTAGCAGTCCGATAAGATGGTGGCTGCAGTCCTCCTGAAGCAATGGATGTAGTTCTGTTGAAGCAGCGATCTTGTAAAAGGGTCTGGTCTTCCTCCAAAGGTCCAGTGCTAGGTAGGTAGCTCTTGTCCTCTGGAACTCCAGTGGGGGGAAAAACTCCTCTGGGAATCCAGTGGAAGAAGGCTGCTGGGGTGTTCGAGATCTCAGTTTTTATTTAGCATGGACTGCTTGGCTCCTTCCCCCCGGGCGGAGCATCTCACAATGGGATGGGGAGTCGTGAGGCAGTTCCTTGATGGGCCATTAACAGGAGATAGTCCAGGAGCGAGTTATCGATGGGTCAGGCGATAAGGCATTGATGTGCCCATTAACAGAAGATAGTCCAGAGGGGGGAGGCAGGGAGCACCGCCCCACCTGGTCTCAACAGCTCCTGAAGATGGTAATAGAATAATTTTTTTTCCTTTTGGCACATTTTACACTGTAACCTAGGATATGCCGTTAACATGGAACAACTGTGTGTTAACAAGATATGTCGTCTTTTAGTTAAAACTGGGGGCTAAAGACAGAGTTGATCTGCCCATGTGCTGAGAAGGAAGACCATTGCTGGCTGATACCAAGAAGTCCTGGAATTAAATGTGATTTCCCTTGATATCAGCTGTCACTAAAAAGATAAACTGTGAGCGGGTGCCCAGTGTCTTATTGTTAGAAGTAAGTTGCACACTTAACCTCAGGTAAGGAGAGAGCAGAATAGCATGCTTTTGCAAGTTTGTTCTCAAATTTGGTGGGTCTAATGAACTTATTCAGGAGAAGTGAGCTACTGGCATATAGGAAAGGGCAAGCATCTCTTAGAAATGAGATTAAAAAATGGTATGCAACTTTAATGTTGGGAATCCATTCTGGAACAAATAATGTAACCTACATAAGTATTTGAAAGGTAGCAAAGAGATGAGAAGCAGTAAACATGGATTTGTCAAGAAAAAGTATGCCAAGTCCTTCTAATTTATTCCTTTAAAATACTTATCAATCCCCTGTGGACATGGGAAAAGCAGTTGGTAGATACTGCTAGTACTAGTATTGTAGTACTTCAGACGCTCTTACATGACAGTTCTATAAGTAAACTAGAGGAAAACTCTCTAGATTAAATTAATGTAAGAGACTTGCAGAGCTAATTACGTAACTATACTCAGAAAGTACTTAACAGATTTTGTCAAAATTATAGGAAGCATGAGCAAACGTCTACAAGGATTCTGTTCTGTTTAATGTTTAATACATGATTCTGATGATGAACGAAGACGACATGCTTATTATTTGGGTGCTTTTAAATTTGAATATGGTGTAAAGCTGGTAGGGACTGAATGCAGAAAAGCAGGAAGATCAGTTAAAATAACTTTGTACAATTGGTGAAATGACCTACATATAGGATGAAATGTAAGAGACACGTGCAAATGCCATTGTTTAAGTAGGAATGCCAACTGTACAAATAAAGGAGGAAAAGTTATTGTCAAGTAGTATTTTTTCAGAGAATAATTTGAAATCTTAGTGAATCAGAAGATGATAATGAGTAGTCAGTGTCATGGTCTTGTGAGGCATGAAAGCAGACTCACAACTCCTTTTTCTGTCAGTCTTTGGTAAACTCAGTTGTGGTACTCTGTCCAGCTTTAGCACCACACTTGGATGAATAAAATGGAAACAGTCCAAAGAAAAGCAAGAAGAATGCCAGGGCACATAGAAAACAGAATCTACATAAGCTGTAAACAATCCCCAATCTTTCTGCAAAAGGAAAGGGCAGGGAGACATGATAACATTCTTCAGCTGTCTAGAAAGGTATTAAAAAGCTGATGTAGTTATCTGACTTGCATCTTTTTCATAGATGGGACACAAAGCAATGGGCCTAAAATTGAGCACGAAAGGTTCAGATGAGAAATAAAGGAAAAGTTTCTAATGGTAAAGCTAGGGAAGCGCTGCAGAGGTTGTCTGGGCAGCTCACGGAGTATGTACCTGAAGGCCTTTAAGAACAGTCCATTTCATCCTACTGCGAAGCACGGACATGACATAACTCACCTCTCGAGGTCCCTTCAAAAACTCTGACTCTATATCAAGTAGTAAACAATTACTAAAAATGTTTCTTTCAGTATTTCCTTTTACTTGACATCTGTTATGTTGTCCATTTGTTTTACCTTTGTGCCTTTTTACTGCAGCTCATAAGGAAGGAGTTTACCAAATCTGAGGTGCTAATTTTTGTGCAGGAGGAGTTTTAACTTTAACTTGCCTTTAGTACTTTATTTAGTCATTTACCTATAATTAGATGGTCACTAGCGTAACTAACTACCATTTCATTTACTTTGTATTTTTTTTTAAGTTACTTAGTGGTTACAGAAGTAATTGGTAAGTAGGTAGTTGTCACACACTTTCCTGCAATGACATTCATTTAATACACATTTTTCTCCCAAGTTCTGTCTACACTGATCAGTAAAAATGTAGTCAAACAACTGTGGCAAGTCTTACTAGCAGGAGACTCAGCATGGAAAGTGGAAGGGATGTGTAAAGTTCAGAGGCTCAAACTTTTGTTTCTGCTCTTTTGAGCTTCCTTTGGGGTACTGCCCCTGCAACCTGTTAAGCCTTAGTTCTGTTTATTCCAGCATAAACTTCTGCTGCTGCAGAAAGAAATTACATTATCATTCTTTTCCTCATGTATGCTGCTTAGTGAACTGAATCAAACAACGAGTTGAAAATACACAACCTTTTGCAAAGGTTGTTTGCCTTTTGCCAATTACTAGAGACAAAAATTGTGGTCACAGGAGAAACTTCGTAAATGTATTGGGTAGAGCAGTTGTTTTATCTTTTTTTTATTATTATTACTACAAATGAAAACCTCATGCTATGATAAGGGTTTTGGAGTTTAAGGAAATTGTATAAACTTTCTCAGGAGCAGGAAACTTTAGAAATTCCATGTATCTGGACATCCTGTATGTTCAAGTGAAAGGTAAGATGTGATTTGAAGTCATTTGTGAAATTCTGGCCTGGGTATATTAATTCATGAGGTGATTTTTACAGGCATTCTTTGAACCAGTAGGAATTCCTGCTTCAAAATGATGACGAAGTTTGCTTAAAAGTAGATGTGATATTTACATTAATTTGTCCCAGAACTTTTGCTGTAAACATAACAAGCTTTCTAAGCATGTTTATTCTGCCAGTTTTATAGCTTTATTAAGCAATGTGTGCAACTAGCTATGTGTGGAAGTTCAGTATTTATTAACTTACGTAGCCAATAGGCGTGGTTATTTTGGCTTTTTTCCACTTGTCTATTTAATAATGTGAAGGCAGTACTGATCTAGATGCTGGTTTAATTGAAAGGCAAGTGACATTAACAGGCAGTTATTACTGGTGATAATAAATTGTTGTATGTCAGCTAAGCCATGGCAGTGCCATATCATAGTGCTGTTAGCTCTTACAAATCATTCAGATTGGCCTACAGTTACTGATTCTGTGATATTTGTAGCTGTCTATGGGTCAGCTCACTTTCTAGCGTGTTTGTCTGCCTAAGCCTGACCAGGCATCCTGAAATCTTTCGATATATTCTACCTTTTCATTATAATAACATACCTGTATGTGATTTGTCCTGTTGAAGTCACCAACTTTATTTAGATAGCTTTGTTAAAACTGGCAAAAAACCACAAACTAAATGCAGTAGATTTCACTGTCAGATAGCTAAATAAGGTTGGTGACTTCAGTGGGACAAATTAGTAGGTTTTTAGTAGTTTGGGACAAAGGTACTATAAGTTATGACATAAATATATGCTCTTGCTATTACCAGACTTGCACAGAACAGGTCATGAAACCATGCAGGTTAGGTGATTTGTATTTTCTTTGACTGGCACATAAGTAGAATGGTAATTAAACAAAAAATGCTATATGGTACTCTGAAGTTATTTGATATATGTGCTCTCATAACTCTTTATAAGAAATGAAGAAGCACAGGAAACCAAGAAGATTGAGAAGAACTAGAAAAGATGAGTATGATCAAGATGAAGTGGATGGTCCAGTCATAGATGAATCTGTGCTGTCGGCAAAAGAACTTCTAGGGTTGCAGCAAGCTGAAGAACGATTGAATCGAGACTGCATTTATAGACTGAAGAAGGTGCCACTGTCTTTATTTGTGTAGTCCTCTCTTTTCTTTTATCTGTAAATACAACATAGAGGGTACACTTTGAGCAATTTCTCTACTGTAGCTAGGAAGTCTAGTTATAGAATTGATGTAATGTACAAAATCAGAACTGTTAATGAATTGTCAAGAGAAGGCAAGTAATTCTTTGTTCTTTTACTATAATAAACCTTGGTTTGGCAGCAATTTAAGCACAAAAAAATGGCTGCTCCTTTAGTTAATGAATTAACATCAGATCACTAGATGCTGGGACCAGAAGAGTTCCATTGTGTGTTTGTCCAGTTGATATATTCTTCTGTGGGCATTGGGTATTTTTCACTGTAAAAGACAAGGTGTTGAGCTCAATTGACCCAGTACCACCATTCTTCTGGCATTATATTTGATATGCAAACTTTTTGACTGTAAAGATGGAGTTAGAAATGCTAAAGTGAGTATTTCTGGATTTCGAGTTAGTCATACAACTTAGCAAGGGTATTGAATGAAATGAAGGCAATATCTTTATATTTTAGGGGTTTTTTACTATCTTTATTTTAGCAACCTCGAAGCTACCCATCAGCAAAATACACCTGCAAATTGTGTGATGTTGTGATTGAGTCGGTGGCTGTTGCTCATAAGCATATTAAAGAGAAAAGGCACAAGAAAAGCCTAAAGGTGAGTTAAGGACGAGAAAAAGTATAAAATGCAGATTCATGAAACTATCCTCACCCTACTAATGACAATGAAACTGCACTAATTCTAAAATCATTCCACATTTATTTTTTACCGTGTTTGAATCTTCTTAGAAACTATTCCTTAGGAATACTGGTAAAAGGAGTAAACTTGGGACTTTGCTTCTGCCCTCGGCTTGGAATTTAATTTGTACATTTTCATGTCTATTAAAAGAAATCCTCATTTAAAGTATAACTCAGTAATATTTTGTTACTGGTGATTGAAGTATAATAAAAAAGCTATACCAACTGACCCTTCTGCTTTGCTGTTCCATAATTCTTCTCGTAGACTAGTTATGTGTATTCTTCCTGGTGTATATTTCATTGGCATATTTCACAATGAAGAGTTTTGATCAAGTCCAGAGCAATGAGGAGTTGCAATAAGCAAATATAGTTGGTATGTCAGAATTGGAAATTATAACCAATTTCAGGGTGAAGATTTCAATTCAGGATACTATAAAAATTAAGAACTTGTGGAGTATTACAGTCTTATTTATATGTAAAGGAAATAGGTTTGTTTTGAACACAAACTTCAAAACAACTTCCAGCATAACCTCAATTTTACTGCCTATTTTTTTAAAATTAAATATCTTTTATTCCTTCTGCTTTCTCAGCTTGAAGTAGACAAAAATATTTGTATTCTGCAGGTTTTCTATGTCTTCCTCTTTAACTCCTACCCTTTCCCATTTCATAGATGATGAAAGAATTGATTTTTTTTTAAATGTACTGAACACCTGTGTATATGCCTCTGTGCATTACTGAAGCCTCCTGGAGTGTCTAATTCTTTTTACCTGACACAGTTTCTCTCTTGTTCTTGAGTCCAATTACCTCCATTATCTGAAAAACCTGTTCTTGGTCTTATTGGGATGAGTTGCAGGCATTCATTCTAGCACATTAAGCAACTCAAGAAAATCATTAAAACATCATTTTTATTATCTTTAAAGGAGAAGCAAGAAGAACAGCTGCTGACTGCTCTGCCTCCTCCAACGCCTTCCCAGATACAAGCTATTGGTGTTGCTATTGAAAATGTAGTGCAGGAGTTTGGCTTAAATAATGAAGATCTAGAAGAAAGGCTCAGTATTAAAACAATGATGGAAAACTTACTGCGTCAAAAATTGCCAGGTATTATTTGCAATTTGTTTTAAATGTTGGATATGCCAACTTTAAAAAACAAAACAAAACAACCGAAACAGCTCATAAAGCAAAGACTTAATTAAAAACCTTGGCTAGCTAAATTTTAAAACAGTGTATTTAGTTACTAGTCTGTTGAATGACATGATGTGGCAATATAACCCTGTATCAGAATTAAATTACAGTGCTGTTCATGACCCAAACAGACCTGTCGTAGAAAATGAAGATGAACAGGACATGGGGAGCATTTGACCTTCATGATAAGCCTTTACTAGCAACAGCATGGAAGGCAGGATTTACTAACACAGTTCTGTGCTATTGGAAGACCCTTCCTCCTGTGGTTATCAGAACTATGTGTAGGTTTAAGATCTACTGACAATACCATAAAGAAGCTGCAGACTTAGAATTAGGTATAGAGTAAATGCAGTATAATTCTTTTTGTTGCAGAGTGCTCATTAAGATTGTATGGCTCCTCCTATAGCAAATTTGGTTTCAAGACTTCAGACATAAACATAGATGTCAACTTTCCTGCCAACGTAAGTAAGCCCATTTTATTGAGTATGTCTAAGTGGTTTTGAATGCTTGCACCTTTTATGTAGATTATAGTTTAAATGTAACGTAATGGTGTGGTAGTAGCAGTTTTTATGAAAATGCATTGGGTAAAACTGAGCTATCATTTTTAAATGGTCTTAAAATAACATTCCTTGCTTCTTACACCAGTAATGGTCAGGCCTTGTAATGCAGCTTTGTGTTTTACCGAACTTTCCTTCTGAAAAGCTGAAAACACTTAAAACATCTGTACTCCTAGCAGTCCTGTGAGGCAGATCATTATTTATCTTCTCCTACATCTGGATTAAATGTCACTTCCAAAATCTTGTTTCTGTACTGATAGGTGCATGTCAGAGTTTTTGATTGCTAGGTTATTTTTGAGCCATGAAACCATCTCACATCATTTAAGTGTGAAATAATTTAAAGACTTGATTTGTCATGCCAGTTGTTTCTATACGTCTTTGTGCTTGAACATTGAAGAGAAATTAAGTGAATGGTGAAAAGCTTTTGGTTTCATACTTATTCCTACTGTAGTTGTTTTGGCAGTCTCATAGTTAAAATTCAGCAGTTTCTCTAGGAAACAAAGATGGAAGTGTTGTAAGGAAAAAGAACTATCCAAGTTCAGAAAGTGCATGTAACTAAAAAAGAGCTGATTCCAAAGTTTGATGTGAGGTAGATCCACTATGTCGGAAGGCAATCATATTTAAGCACACTGAAACCATATTTCTGTTGGTGTTGTTTTCCATAACTAAGTCTTTGATAGAGGTAAAGATAGCTTCACTTATTATTACTCCAGGTTTATTTTTTTTTCTTCAAAATAATCAAAGTTCTTGATCCTTTTGATACAATTTAGCAACAGCCAAGAGAAGTTTTTTTTCTCAGTTGCTGCTATTTTGTTTCCTTGCTGCCCTCTCTGGAAGAAAAACAGAAGTGGCCTAGGGGCAATGTTTTACATTTTTTTTGAGTTTTGTGTGTTACCTTTTTGACAGCTATGAAAACAGCATTGTTGCTTTTATTGACAGATTACTCAACCAGATGTTCTCTTACTTGTACAAGAAAGTCTCCAGAACAGTGGTAAGAAAAAATTGCTGCCTTCTCAATTCCATTAAACTATTACTGCTCAGTTGAATTTCACCTCTGTTGAACAGGCAAACCACATGCTATTCCTTTTTTTTTTTTTTTTTTAGAAAGATGGGAGACTAAACAATACTGTAGGAAATAATACATTGGTAGAATTAACTTTGGTTTGGTATTAGTTTTATGACTACTGAAGTCCCATTATTTGTGTTGATATGAGAAATTCCTGGTGGTAGGTTTTCTTCTACATTATAAATGAAGATGTCATTCAACTTAAGATAGACTGTGCTGCCTTTCTTTCACAGACTGCTCTATTAGCAATGTGTGGTACAGAAAGTAGCGTAAGCTCTAAGATGTAATCAGAAACTTGGTAACATACTTTCAGATTGTGCTCTCTTTACCTATAGTTAGGTGCATGTGCCTGTTAGTGTAGTGAGGCCAAGTACAAATGACTGCATGCAGACACTTTTTTTTTTTTCAGATAATAAACAGAACTCTAAGCACTAATTTACGCAAGTTTAAGGTCTTAAAAATGTGCACTTGCTCAAACCAATTCAACCGTATGCAGGCAAAAAGTGAGAAGATGGGAAAGAAACTCTGGCTTTATAAATGCAGATTGCAAAAAGTAGCTTTACTACTTTTCTTGCCTTGCTTTATGCCCACAGTTGGGAAACCAGACTGTATGGTTCCAAACTTGTATATTAAACATGCATGTATTTACTGACCCAGGTTTTTCTTATTGCCACTCCCACCCCTCTTTTATGTGCATCTTCTTGTCGCGTCAAATGACCATTGTAGTCTTTGAGTATGGGGTTATTGTTCAGACTGGAGGAATGAAGACCCAGATCCCATAAGAAGTTAGGATTTCTAATGTGTTTTGAAAGCAAGTAATATTTGCATTGACATCTCATGCAAAGCCTTTTTCTGTGAGTCCGAAGATAAAGGGACAGAGCAATAGGCATTTGGGGTACCCCAATGGCAAAAAAAAAAGATGTTTTTCAAAGAAGTCAAGTGTCCAAACGGCTAGGTAACATGAAGAAAACCTTGTCATTTCAGAATTTTAGAGTTGGGTATCTGAAATAGTTTCATAGTTTCTTCTCTACCTAAGTGAAACAGTGAGGCATCAGAAAATAAGCCCAGTTTGGATCAATAGACTCCACTTGGAGGAAGGACTGCAGTGGCATCTATTTTAGTGTTAAGATAAAAGTGTAGCTAAATTGTATTTGGAAACCTGTAGAAAGAATAAGGAAAACCAAAAAAAAATTAAGTATAGCAAGAAGACATTATATCATGTCAGTAAGCCTGTTCTATGCTTACATAGAGCATCTCTAGATTAATAGGGAAAACAAACTTGGATATCTTCTTTCTGTCTAGTACTGACATAAGCTCTTTTTTTGTCTTTCACACTAACATTATTTTACACGTGTCATTGGTCTGCCTGTATGCCTGGATTACTGAAGCCAGCGCTTAGCTGAAATAGACCTACTTAATTATACCTACTGTGTATATGTATTTTGAAAAATTCCTTTGTTTTGAGTATTTTCTTAACAGTGCTTATCATAAACTATAGACCATATTCTTCCCATCACATATGAACTTGCTTTAACAGTGACAGGATTAATGTAAGATGTACAGAGTTATTTGTCTCACAACTAGTCATTTTATTAAGAAGTTGAGGTTCTAGCTGTACTCCTATAGCTGCATCTAGTTCAGTATATTTTTTTATCAACACTGTGCTTAACATGGCTTCTTCTTTTTCTTTCTCCCACTTAGACTCTTTTACGGAAGTTGATACAGATTTCCATGCTAGAATACCAGTGGTGATGTGCAGAGAAAAGCAAAGGTCTTGGTTGTCACTTTGTGTGTTCTAATAGTATATAGAAATGTAAATTATATGTACCAACATCTGAAAAATGACGTTTCTGTACTAGATTATTACAGTTCCATGGATCTTGAAACACAAACTAACACTCATGGGCAAGTCATTCCTAGCCTAGAATAAGAGGGTAAGGGTTGTTCTGTCCTCAGCTGTGTATTTCCCAATCCCTTCCAACCATTATGGCTTCCAGCATGTACCCTTACCCTTCCATTTGGGATAACTGCTTAAGCAGAAACTTTCCTTCCTTATAGGTAATGTAGATACCATGTTAAATAATGGATTTCTGTAAGGCAAGATCAGCTTGCTTAGCTTCACTAGTATTTTGAGAACAAGTGAAAGACATTTTATTTTGCCCATTTAATGAATATCATTTAAGATTCATGAAACATTCTATAAATGGCTACTGATACAGAAATATTACCAGTTATTTGCTGCTGCCTTGACTTTTCACTGTTTGAAAATATTTCTTGTGCTGTGGAATCAGCATAGAAACTGTTCTTTGGGTGTGGTATGGGAAGATAGTTTTGATTCATGAAGGAAATTAGTATTGTAACTTTAGTCCATTAGGACTAAATTTAGGGAATGCATGTCATTAGAAGCAAATACTTTAATTTGAATTGTATTTGAAAACACTTCTACAGAAAATTATAATGCATGTATTTTCAACCTAACTATAAATCAAATTGGTTTTCTGTGCTTCTTTTAAAGTAGATACAGTGTCTTTGAGAGGCTGTTAAGTCTTTTCCTTGCAGCTTTCTGCTGTACTGTTTTGTTAGAAGTTATCTGACCCATGGCTGTTCTTACAAAACCTCCAAGGTCTTTTACTTTTTTTCTTTTGGGGTTTTAGTGGCCTTATTTGTAAAGTGAGCGCAGGGAATGAGAATGCTTGTCTGACAACAAACCATTTGGCTACACTTGGAAAACTGGAACCTATTGTAGCACCTTTAGTGATTGCCTTCAGGTATTGGGCAAAGGTAAGTCATTTGTATTTCCCCCATCTGTGAATAAATGATGAATGAACGTTGATATTATGCTGGTAAGACTGTAGGTATGGTTTAGAAAACAGTTTTTGACCCTGTCTTTAGAAAAAGAGTTCGGAAAATGGTATTTAAATTTTTTTGTAAATAGTAAATTGAATAAATGATTGTCTTGGTTTGAAAGACAGGTGTCTGCGGAGGAAGGCAGGAGCCTCCCTTGAAATGGAAAGTGCAACCCCCTTCCCTCCAAATTATTATAATTTTGAAATTAACGGGCCTTCAGGCAAAGATATGGGGAATAGGAATAATAGTTCTTTACTAATATATATATATATATATATATATATATATATATATATATATATAAAACACAAGGCAGGGAAAAACAAACAACCCACTGGTTTACACTGACAGAGTCAGAAATACAACCTGACACCCTGTTAGGGTGGCAGTAGCAGTCCGATAAGATGGTGGCTGCAGTCCTCCTGAAGCAATGGATGTAGTTCTGTTGAAGCAGTGATCTTGTAAAAGGGTCTGGTCTTCCTCCGAAGGTCCAGTGGTAGGTAGGTAGCTCTTGTCCTCTGGAACTCCAGTGGGGGGAAAAACTCCTCTGGGAATCCAGTGGAAGAAGGCTGCTGGGGTGTTCGAGATCTCAGTTTTTATTTAGCATGGACTGCTTGGCTCCTTCCCCCCGGGCGGAGCATCTCACAATGGGATGGGGAGTCGTGAGGCAGTTCCTCGATGGGCCATTAACAGGAGATAGTCCAGGAGCGAGTTATCGATGGGTCAGGCGATAAGGCATTGTTGTGCCCATTAACAGAAGATAGTCCAGAGGGGGGAGGCAGGGAGCACCGCCCCACCTGGTCTCAACAGCTCCTGAAGATGGTAATAGAATAATTTTTTTTCCTTTTGGCACATTTTACACTGTAACCTACCTAGGACAGTGATGTAACTATCATTTGTGTGTTCTAATGTAACATTAAATTTCAAAAGTGGAATTTTAAGCTTCAGCCAGTGGCATGCAAACTGTAAGTATCCTGCTCTGTTACCAAACAAGTTAGAGGAATGTATATGAAATGGAGTTTCCCATCAACTTAATCCATCATGAAGAAAAATGAAAGGAAAAAGCTGCTTGTTTCCATATGTAGATGAAAACTTTCTTGTGAATTGAAATAACTTGTTCTGAAACTTTGTGTGCCTGCAATTAAAGTATTATTTAAGAAAAAGATTGAAAAAATTTTGACTTGTACTATGTTTACATAAAATGAGTCATCATTTTTGCAAATTTGCTGTATGCTGTCTGTTTTCGTATGGCTCTTGCACTAAAATATTGTGGTAATAACATGACTCTAGTAGATATGCAGGCCTTGAGAGCAAAGTCCATCTCATAAGAACTCAGAGATGTCTTGCATTTCTGTCAGTATTTAATGTGAGAGACTTCTGAACAGTAACTGAAAGAATATTTTTCATGGTGTCACTTGAAACCTTAATGACTGCACAACTTATTTTTACAGTTGTGCTGTGTTGATCGACCTGAAGAGGGAGGCTTGTCACCTTATGTGTTCGCTTTAATGGTTATTTTCTTTCTACAACAAAGGAAAGAGCCTTTTCTACCTGTCTATTTGGGATCATGGGTACGTATATTAGTACACTGAATAGTATGAATGAGAGGACCAATCACTTGTGGTGGTATGTAACCTGTCAGCTTCTTGCTATTCTTAGCAAGCTACAAGCCAGGCGTTTCTGCAGGAATTCAGAAAGAATGTGAATTCAGCCAGACGACACCTCACTTTTGTGTGCTTGGCTGTAAGGACACAATTCACAATCCTAATCATTGAATTAAGTGTTTTGTTGCCGCTTTTGTGAGTAAGGAGAGCTGAGCATTGGATAATGCACTTCATAACTGTCTACTTCCTCACTTCTTCAGCCTTTCTTCCAGACCCTTGAGAACTCTGAATTCACATAGCTACATCCCAAAACAGTGTCTTGGATTTTGACAGTTCTTCAAAAGGTAGACCTTTTGGTTAGGAGCAGTTAGGGAGCACACACTGGTGTTCTGTCTGCCCAAGGGGTCAGACTAGGGGTTTAGAGCATGTATTTCTTGCATTTACAAGCTGAAATGTATCTTAATATCAGGAGTTGTATCTGGACACAAATCCAGAATCCCATTCTCCAGGACACCATCCAGGTGTAATACTCATGGCACCCATTTTTGTTCTTATAGTCACCTGTTATATTTAGTGTGCATGTCCCAGTTTCCATAAACAATTACCTGGGCCTTGCAGTTAACAGTTCCCTTCAGTACACAACTGATTCATTCCCAAAGCCTCTCCGCTATCTGTACTCAATGGGAGAAATGTCCTAGATTATATGGCCATATAAATAAAAAAATACGTATTTATGCTTGTGTAATGTGCAAAGACCAAGTTTATATCACACAGGGATACCATGCCAAAAGCACTGAACTCTTGAGAGCTTTTCGTAAAGAAGTGTAATGAGAAGAGAGAAGCAGATTGGGGCATGTTCTGGTCTGGAACAGCTATTTTTAAACTTCGTTCTGTTTTAATTTGGCTTACTACTATGGCAGGGGTAAGGTTTAAAGTTCACATCATGTTTAGCTGTATGTTTCTTTTTTCTGTTTTGTTTAGATTGAAGGATTCTCATTAAACAAATTAACTAATTTTCATCTGAAAGAAGTTGACAATGATGCTGTGGTTTGGGAGCATAACTCCATTGATGATTCTGATTTGCCACAAGAAACTTCCCATAGAAGGGGCAAGGTCTGAACTATTTAATGTACTTCTGTAATAGTGTAGCAGTCATTGCTGTTCTCAAAAAAAGAACCATTTTCTATTTCTGTTTTGTGTTTATGTTGCAAAACAATGAGCTGAACTAAGAGATTACATGACTGCTTGATACAAGTCTTACTATGTTTACCTCTTGGTGCAAAGAAGCTAGCAGGAAGCTAGGTGTTATTTCAAACTCTTTTGATAAGATCCTGGGTTTTACTTGGTCGGGGGAGAATAGAGTTTATAGAGTTGAAGCAATTTTATCTTAGAATTAGATTAAGCATATGGAAAATATTTCCTCTTAACTTTGAACTGTTCTTACAAATGCAAGAAACAGTATCACTATATGATAGCATGTTATGACAACTAAGAATAAAGCTTAGGCTTTGCTAAAAAGCTAGCTATGTAATCCATTCTGTCCAATTAGATTAGATGTGATATTTTCTTAGAAATTCATAAATTATGGCATAAACACTTAAGCAATTGTTACTAATCATTGATGCTGTTCTTTACCATTACTGCAGTCTTTCGTTTTGAAGTTTTATAATCTGAGTTTATACTATCTTTTCCAATTTTTTAATTGCAGTTTTTCTTGCAATTGCAGGAGCATAGAATCAACTATAAATTTTGCAATACTACATTACAGATTAAATACAAAGAAGTGTAACAGCTAAACATCTATGCATTAAATGTTATTTAAACTTTTCTTCTGTAATTGACAGGTTCCCTTAGTATTTGATTCAGGACAGCAGTGTTCAGCACTTGCTGGCCAGCTTTGGGTAGAACTACTTCGTTTCTATGCCTTGGAGTTCAATATGGCTGATTTGGTTATTAGCATTCGACTCAAAGAAACAGTGTCTCGTGAATCAAAGGACTGGCCTAAAAAGCGCATTGCTGTGGAAGGTATATATATATATATGTATCTCAGTATCAACAAACTGGTACTTTAATGTTCTAGGGTACTGTCTTGGCTATTGACATTGTGTGTAGTAACTCAGAATTCTTCAAATTTGGACTGTGATTCCCAATAATATGCTAGAATATGTTTTGAAAAAAATTCAGTAGTATTTCTCTTGGGTATTTTTTCCAACTTTCTCAAAAGTAATTAAGTGGACTTTAAAATTGTCTTCAGCACAATTCATAGGTCCTATGTCCCTACATAGTGTTTTAGAGTAACTACAGTAGTATATTCAAATATTGTAAGGTTATAAGTTTATTCTTTTTTAAAAAAGTTAACTCCTTCACTGCTGGCTCACTTCTTCTTTCTACTAGACCCGTATTCAGTCAAAAGGAATGTGGCAAGAACTCTGAACAGCCAGCTGGTGTATGAATATATTCTTCACTGCCTGAGAGCAACTTACAAGTATTTTGCCTTGCCTCACAAAAAAAGTGCAAAATTGAGCAAAAAATCCTCTCCAAATGCCAATGAAGAGAAATCCCAAATACTGGACCATGGAAAAGATGCTATAACACATGAAAACTCTGAGTTGCAAAACTTGGGTGGTAGAACAAACACAGCAGTAGTGGAAGATTGTATAACAGAGACTACAGGTGTGCCACAGGTGCATGGAATTGATCCTTCAAAACTGTGTGATGGCTCAGAAAGCTTCACAGAAGAAGAACTGGCTGATATAAGTCATTTTGAAATTGCCCATGAAGATTCAGACTGTATAATTGAGGAAGTTATTTCTGGAGATAATGAGGATTTTAAACCAAGTTGTGTAGAGACAGAGAGTGGAAATGAAGAGGAAGAAGAGGAGGAAGAGGAAGAACATGAACAACAAAAAAGAAGATGGAATAATATCTTGACTACTGAGCAGGGAATAGATGAAGACACTGACAGTGGAGATCTCCCTGTTACAGTGAATGAGCATGATAGAGACACATGTAGTACTTCAGACTTAGAAGGTTTTCCAAATGCTGCACTTACAGAGAGTGATGAGTTTGTCTTAGAGTGCAGTGGTGTGATGTATGACAAGATTGACATTGATGAGGAGAGCACTGAAGGTACCGATGAACTGGGTGGATCTCCAAAACAATTCATATGTTCAGCACAGAGTCAGATACCCCAAATGATTAACTCAGATGATGAGGAGGAAGAGGAGGAAGAAACAAGTCTTCTAAACCGAAGAGAGTGTGGTGTTATAAGAGCTGGACATGAACTAGATACCACATACACCGGCTCTGGAGATGACGATGCACTGTCAGAGGAAGAAGATTTTTCACTCCCACATAAATATGAGAACAAACACTTTGAAGAAAATGTGGATGGACCCCTGAGGATCAGTTTGAGTCAAGAGGATCTTACTGAGAAGGGAAGCCTTTTTGAAGAGAACACAGCAATAGAACAGTGTTTAGAATCTGAACTTTTTTATGAATTCAGTAAATCAGCTTTTACAAAGGGCAAGGTAAGCAAGCTGTATCAGAACGTAAACATACTGCTTATGTTCTATTACCAGTTATATGAAAGTGTTGCTCAAATTCATTAAAGTATTAATAGTTTTTAAAGTGGATCTTGCTTTCTGTTCATGCAGGCTCCTACAGTAGTATGTAGCGTGTGCAAACGGGAAGGTCATTTAAAGAGGGATTGTCCAGAAGACTTCAAGAAAATTGAACTTGACCCACTGCCCGTGCTGACACCCCAATTTTCGGTTATTCTAGATCAAGTTTGTGTCCAGTGTTATCGTAAGTTTTTTCCTTTGAATGTTGTGGTGTGTAGAAAAGGAATTGCAAAAAATAATGAAATAACCACAGGCTAACGATGTTATAAAGGGGGGCCAGTTTGTTTGCTACACTGCATCCAGCTCTCTTAGATACAATTCTAAGATTTGTAAGTGTTTTAATAGGACTACAGAGTAATTTGTATCTAGAGAAATACAGAATGTTTAGGTTTGTTTTCCGCGCACTCATTTAGACATCTTAATATAATTTCTAAGAGTTTAATTTTGTGTGTTTCTTTGACTGATGCTTTTACATTTCTATCTACTTTGAATTTCATTACTGTTCCCTAACTTGTGGTTTTTTACTAAACAAAGACTTCACTATTCTTGAAAAAATGGGGTCAAAATACTGTTTGGTAACACTTCTTCACTTTTGTTCTTTTCAGAGTGACACAACTTTTCTTTCTCTCTCGCCATTTCTGACCAGAAAAAATCATTATTTGTCTAATTAATGTTTTTCTTTGAACAGGTATTTCTCTTCTACTTCATCCTTGCTTTCTTTCCTTCACATGTGAATCTTCTCTTGCTTTTTTCTCTCTCCCCTCTCTGCTGTAAACCCCTCACTTTTTTCATTTGAATCTTTGCTGTTGACTCTTTCTACAGATCAGTTTGCCTAAATTGTTGTCTTTTTTTTTTTTTTAAGATGACTTTGCTCCAAATATTGTAGAGGTTCTGGCTCGGGAACATATAAGACAAAACTTGGAAAACTTCATTAGACGGGATTTCCCAGGTAATTAGGCAGTTCTAGCTTTATATTTATACTTTATTGTGTTCGTACTTGAGTGCTTTCCAACAAAACCTGTCATATCAGCATCATAAACAATTTAGTTTTGAAAATGTAACCTATATTCATAGAATCATAGAATGGTTTGGGTTGGAAGGGACCTTTAAAGATCACCCAGTTCCAACCCCCCTGCCATGGGCAGGGACACCTTCCACTAAACTAGGTTTCTCCAAGCCCCATCCAGCCTGGCCTTGAACACCGCCAGGGAGGGGGTAGCTACATCTTCTCACTCGAACAGGTTGTCCAGTGTCTCACCACCCTCACCATACAGAATTTCTTCCTAATATTGAATCTAAACCTACCCTCTTTCTGTTTGAAACTGTTAACCTTTGTCCTATTACTACAGTCCCTGATAAACAGTCCCTTCATGTCTTTCCGGTAGGCTCCCTTCATTAATTTCTGTTTTAAGTCTTCTAAGGTTTTGGTTTAAGCCTTTTTTGACTGAGTCATGTATACAACACATTAGTAAGAAGGAACAATGGCAAGCTAAGGAGAAATCAATCAAAGCAGTAGAGGAATAGTTTTATAATTGTTATTTTAGCCTTATTCATTAGCAAGACTTCTTCTTGTGGTATCTGCTGTTACAAACAACAAGCTTTTTGTAGTCCTTCCTACTGAAACGTACTGGTTTTGAAATATTTTAAAATAGGGGCACATCTGACCTATCTGCAGAACTTAGCTATTTGATTTTTTTCATTGGTTTCTGGAGTTCTTACTTGTAACACCTGGACTTCAGTTCATGGCCTTTTAAAATGAGCAAAAGATTTTTTTGTCTGGAGCCTGGTGTGTGGACAGATAAGTCCCTTATCCTGAAAATCTCTGTAGAGAGAAGTGTAACTTTTTTAATCAGATTTCAGCTCGGAACTGCATGCTGATGATTTAATTAGTGGAAAACTTAACTTGTTTCTGGATATGTCAGCCTGCTCGTTTGAACCAATAAAAGTAGAGATTCTTTCCTCATCAGCAAGTTGATAGGAGAATAAGTTTTGATGTACCCTAGAAAGATAGTAATGTTTTCATGCCTGTATTAAAAGACATGCAGTGGTTTGAAGCTAAATACAATTTGAGATTCTGTGTTGATATGTGGTTATAACTTATCACATCTCTTACAGGAACCAAGTTGAATTTGTTTGGCTCCTCAAAAAATGGCTTTGGCTTCAAACAAAGTGACCTCGATATCTGTATGATGATGGATGGGCTGGAAACTGCTGAGGTAGTTTGAAAACTCAGAATGTTATGGTTATATTGTGTATATGGTGTAACAAATGTATTCTTTTATAGGAGCTTTTCAGGCTAGAAGGAAACACAAATAGATGCCAAAAAAGGCAGATAGTTTTAGCAGGTTTGCTGTTCGTCTAGGCATGAGTTTAAGAACTACTCTCAGTAGTCATTTTTCTTCTGAATTTTGCACTACCATTACTTCTGGCGTTAGCTGTGCAGACAAATAGCATGTTTTGTAGCATAAACAACTAGAAATGGAAGACAGTGGAAAAGGACATCAATCTCCTTTTATGCCTAATATAAACTTTTTAAAAGCCTATGTTAAGGTACTGTCTAGTGTTGATTTTACAAGTGCTATTTTGAAACAATTTCTGATATTCACGTAATTCTGTATAATATGAAATTCTCAAGTATACAGCTTTAAGCTTAATGGCAATTAATAAAAGGTTTGCCTAAAATATTTGTAGCAGATACAACTTTCAACTTTTTTTCTTAATGTCTTAGGGACTTGATTGCATTGGAATCATTGAAGATTTAGCGAAAGTTCTCAAGAAACAGTCAGGTAACTTTCTTGAAAATTACAATAAGCAGTTCTGTTTATGTGACCTCAGTTGCTGTAGTGAGGATGTTCTGGGGCACTGTAGCTTAAAATCATGAAGATAAAACTATATCAAAGAGCTTAATGTTAGTAAGAGTGAGGTTATATGTTGGGAACATGTGGGTTTATTTTTGTTTCCATATGTAGATCTATGAGGTGATAATGATATAGGACCACATCTGAATCAGACAGTATATTTGTAACTTATATGCATAAGAACAAACCTTAAGTTAAAGCCTGAGGCTTCAAGTTAGTAGTTATGTTGTACTAGGCAATGAACATACAGCTACATTAATAGGAAAAAGGTAGGCTGATGCAAGTTTGCAATGGGAATGATTTTATAGTTCTTGGTGTATCTCACAGGAATTTAATATGTGAACTACCAATTATCTCTTATGCTTATTTTTTATAACATTTAGACTGATCTTTGTTTTATTGGGGGGGCTAAGTGTATATTTGTATATATTATATTTGGCAAATTAATCATATTTGACAAATGCCTAAATATTGAAATATAACCAAAATACAATTTTGATACCAACTAAGATTTTATTTTGTAGCATTTTTACTACAGTTTGGAGTTATTTGTAGAGCATTTGATACTGTTACGACTGTATTACAGTCATTCAGTAATTAAACATTTCATCCTAGGTTTAAGAAATGTCTTGCCTATAACAACTGCTAAAGTCCCAATTGTCAAATTTTTACATGTCAGAAGTGGTCTTGAAGTAGACATCAGTTTATATAATACTCTGGTAAGGTTATCTCTTCTTTTTTTTGTTTTTAAGAAAAATGTGGGTCTGCTTCTTGGGATTGAAGTGATTATTTTGTTGGTGTTTAATAATCAACTGTTTCAAATTACATATTGCAGTTTTAGATTTCTGAACAACTTTTTTGTTGACTATGAGTGGAGTCACTTGCACAGTTTCAACTTGAGAGTTGTCCCTTCCCTAAGAAAATATATTAGTTTTTCAGTAATAGCTTTAGGTGTTTAAGTCTTTCTGTAAACAAGAAAGACAAAATAATATAACTTTAGCTTTTCTACACTCCACTTCCTGTCATGGCTTCTGCTTAGCTTTGAGACACGGAATACTGATTTTGAATCCAGCTCCCCTGAACAGGAACATGTGTTAAAATTTACAGAAAACAAGTTCTTGGCCAAATATGTTTAAAATGTTTTGGGGTTTTTTTTCAATATCTCTGAACTTCAAAAGCCAGTTCCTGGAAACATCAAAGACAAGTAAGTTTTAGATCCAAGTATTAAACTTCTGAAGTTTTTATGAGATCAAGGGGAGTCTTGAGGAAGACACCTCAACCACTAAGTAAGTCTGAAAGGTTGTTTTTTTTTTCTTGAAGTTATGCATCCATATAGAGTTTATAGCTCTTACATATCTGGGCTGAAACCTCTTAGTTCAAAAACTTAACCTTCTACCAAATATTTTGAAAATGCGGTAGTAGATTAATGCTTCCCTTTCTGAAGTACCATTCTGTGAATGCTGCTTTGCACCGCTTCTATGCAGATTAAGGATGTTGATCAGCTTTTTAACAGAGCAGGTGATAACATCATTATTGAATGCTTCCTTTCTCAATATACATTCTACTATGCGGGGCTTCACATCTGCATTTCTTGAGCATACAACGTGGAGTTTTTGGTTTTCAGCTTATTCTTTTGTTTATTCAGAGCTTCTGTATTTTCTATATGACTTTTTAATTTTTATAGGCCTTGCATAACACAAGACTCCTGTCATCATATGCAGCCATTGATCCTAGAGTAAAATATCTGTGTTACACAATGAAAGTCTTTACAAAGGTAACTATATTTAAGACATTCTAGAAGCAGTAGTGCCTGCAGCAAGAGACAATAACCGTAAAAGATACCAATTGTGTTTCTTTTTCTAGATATGTGACATTGGAGATGCATCTCGAGGTAGTCTTTCTTCTTATGCATATACTCTTATGGTGCTTTATTTTCTTCAGCAGAGAAATCCACCTGTCATTCCTGTTCTTCAAGAGGTACAGTATATCAAGAAAGAAACACGTATCTGTGCACAGTATTGACCAGAAGAACGTCAGTGCTGAATCTGAAGGGCTCTTCTAATGAGTTTAATATTATGCTTTCAGATCTACAAAGAACCAAAAAAGCCTGAAATTTTAGTTGATGGCTGGAATGTTTATTTCTTTGATAAGATAGAGGAGTTGGTGAGTAAACCAGGTTAATTTGAAATGATGTTATGTGTAGCTTTGCAGATGTAAAAGAGTTCCTTTTAAAAAAGGAATTGTCCTCAGATATGTTGGTTGAATGTAGAAATCAAAGCTATTGCTTTGAAAATCCCAATCCCATGCTGTAAAGCTTTAAGAATGTGGTTGATTGTAATTCGTTAGAGAAAAAAAAAAAAAGAAAAATCTGAAAAAAATAGATTAAAAAATTATTTTAAGGTGTTAATCATGATTAATTGCTTGGTGTGTCACATTACTGGGTGGACATAACTCCTACAAATACCACCTGCATATCTAGTCATAACTGGATAATTCTGTTGAATAATTCTGTGTTAAATGAGCACATAAAATGAATTAAATTCTTTTCTGTAACAGGCAAAACCTAATGATAGAAGTTTCATTATTTTTTAAAAAAAAATATTAATACCAATTGTAAAAGGAAGTGTTCTGGTGTAACTCAATTGTGTTTCTGTATAAAATAAGACTTAAACTGAGTTTCCAAGTTAGGAAAATTATTCCACTTAATGTAATTACCAGAAGTAAAAATACTTCTGTTACTTTCAGTCAGTTGTCTGGCCAGACTGTGGCAAAAACACTGAATCTGTTGGGCAACTGTGGCTGGGACTTCTCCGTTTCTACACAGAAGAATTTGATTTTAAAGAGCATGTCATCTGCATTAGGAGAAAAAATCTACTTACAACTTTCAAGAAGCAGTGGACCTCCAGATACATTGTAATTGAAGGTAAAGGCACATGAACACGAATATGTGGAATTTCTTTAGTGCCCACACAAAAATTTGGTCTTTCCACAAGGCTTTTTTATTTTTCTATTACTAGAGTGTAAGTTGTTGTTTACTCATGTTTTGAAATCATCACAAAATTCCCATTGAGTTTCAGTAGTGCTAAAAATTACTCTTAGTATTTCTCTGCTGAAAAGGAGCTGCAAAGCAGCCTTCATACTTTAGATGATGACAGAAACTGACAGAAAAATAGATTTAACCAAATCCTTTGGAAATCAGCTGTAATGCAATTGAGGTTTTCTCACAAGTACTAAGTTTAGCTGAGTCTGTATTTACATGACCGATTTAACCCTGTGTATGATTACACTAATAAGTAATACCATGCTTTCTATGAAGAAAATGCAGTGACACATTTTAGAAATGTTCCCTAAACCATTTTCTGACCAATATGACTTTCATGGAAAGAATTTCTATGCTCTTGCCCACACATTCAATGCACTCTTTTACAATACTTCAGTTCAGAGCTGGACGGCTCTTATCCTTTGTCCATGGAGTTAATTTATTTTCAGTAAATTTGCAGACAGTTCAATTTCAGTATATTAATTCTGCATCAGGTATAGCTGCCTTGAGTTGTTCATGTGTGTGTATACATTGCTGATCTTGCTGTGGACTTGTCTAATGCCTGTAATGCTTTTTGTACAGACCCCTTTGATTTGAACCACAATCTTGGAGCTGGATTGTCAAGAAAAAGTAAGCCTCCTGGTACAAATTTGGGTACAAATTGAAGATCTTGTCTAAAATCTTATTTTACTGGCTTGTTTGATGTTTGATATTTGGATGATGTTTTCTTCCTTTTTTTTTTTTTCCTTCCCCAGTGACAAATTTTATAATGAAGGCTTTTATCAATGGCAGAAGAGTATTTGGTACCCCTATAAAAACACTTCCTAAAGAATATCAATCAAAAATGGTAAGTTGCTTCTAAGACCAGTATGAGCGTGCTCTTGGGTGTATAACCTGCCACTTGCAGGATTATGGTTACACCCTCTTTAAGCTCTTCTCTCTTAAATTTCAACAGTACTCTCAAAATCTTTATGGGAGTTATTACTGAGTACTCTTTCTGTGTTTTTTGCATGTCAAATGTGTTGGCATGCAGAATACTAGTCAAGTCAGAGCTTCATTGTACAGGCTTACATATCTTAGTCCCTAACAAAACCAGCTTACTCTTTCTTAAAACTGCAGTTTGAAAGAAGAGCTTGCAGACCTGATGGTCAGCAGGCTGCCTGTAAAGAACAGGCTGGTGGTCGGTTAATCTCGTCAGGTCTTTCAGGAGTTCAGCCACACACACCAAGTTTATTCTCTGTAACTCTTAACTGCTGTTTAACACTTATTTATCTGTCTTGATTCCCAAGTGTATGGATTTTCATTTTAAATGCATGACTTCTTTTTCAGGAGTACTTTTTTGATCCAGAGGTACTAACAGAAGGAGAATTGGCACCAAATGATAGATGTTGCAGAATTTGTGGTAAAATTGGCCATTTCATGAGAGATTGTCCCATGAAAAGAAAGTGAGTATAGTTTTGGCATCTGTGTGGAGCATTTCCTTAAGTTTGTTTAGAAGAAAGATTAGGATAGAATGTCAAAGCAAAACTTGTACATGCTGCAGAATATTTCCTTTACTGTTGAAATGAAAATGTATCCATACCAGTTTTGGCAATGGTGGTTGGTGGTGGTTTTGTTTTGTTTTGTTTTAAATTTTTCATCTGCGTTGAGTCACTACTTAACTTTTGCCATCATCTGTAGTGGTTTTTAACAGAATATTTTCGTAGAGGGGTGAAAAACTACTTAGCTTAAGGTAGTAATACTAACTGTGTGCTTCATTATATAGGAAAGCAGTAGTCAAAGAGAATCTGAATGCAGGGCTGTATGCTGTGAAAAACAAGACAAGAATGTCACAGCTTTATTTTTGTTAAGCACATACGTATGAGAACAATGTCCTATTTTACATCCAAGAGAAGGTTTCCTGATCCTGAGTAACCAGATGTCCAAAATTCAGCAGCTATCTTTGGTGTAACAAAAGAATGTTAAACTGATCGTCCTGCTCTTCATATTATGAACTGTCTAAACTTAAAACTGATCTACTGATTTTTTTTTCCTAGTTAAGACAAAGCTCTTTAAAGACTTTCACTGTAATATAGTGAAAATCAGCAAATAAAACTTCAAGAGGACAAAATCTTGAAAGCCTTTGTGCTCACCTGTAAGGTGAATGGAAAGATCTAATCTTTTTTTAGAGTCTGTCTATGTTAAAAGCTGTAATTAAACATAACCTGCACTTCTATGTAAGTAGCTAAAAGCCACTTACTCAGATCAGGTGGAGTAGGCTTTGTGCTACACAATAGAGAATTGTGAACTTGTTGTTGAGACTGTTAATCTGGGAATTTATTCAACTTCAGCAAATGCGAGTACAGTAGCTGATGAGAGTTTGAAAATAGTGGTGTGGAAATCTGATTAGTGTCTAAACTGCTGTCTCAGATGCAATGGATTTTTAATCTTACATTCTGGAGTGAAACCCCAGTTCATTGCGTGTACGCAGCTATGTTTTATACAACATTAGAGCAAAAGTCAATGGGATTTTGCATCTAAGAACATAAACGCTTTACAGGGTAAGACCACTGATACATTTGAGTCCTCTGTCCAGCCATTGCAATAGGAGGTAGCTGGCTGTTTACTGTAATCTCATCTTATGCATTCCCCCAGCATCTGCAGTTGCTGTGTAAGAGATGTTAGAGCATATACATCCCCTGGGCTGGCTGTACTCATTTGTGGACTGGAGTTGCTTATGATTTTGTCCTTTTTGTTTGGTTGCTTTTTCTGAACCTGATTCTCCTGTTTTCCTAAGTCTTCTATGGTGACTAGTTCTATAAGTATGCTACCTGATGTGTGAAGTATACTTTCTTTCATCTGTTTAAAGCCAATCTCATTTTAGTTTTGTAAGCATTCCATAGGCGTAGCCTTGTGGGGTTTAGTTAGTAAGGATACTGCCTTGATGATTTTGTAAGCCATGATTGTGTTCACTCCCTAGCTTCTTTCCAAGTTGGAGAGTGTTGGGCTTTTTACTATCTCTTCCTTAAACACTTGCACTCTTCATCACTTTAGCTGCCTTTCTCTGTACCCTTTCTAACTCTACTTCCTTCTTAAAATGTTGAGACCAGACCAACATGCATTACTCAGATGTAGGCACACTGTGGCCTAATGTAGCATCAAAATGATGCCTTCTGTTGTTCTTAGTGTTTTATCCATCCTATCACTACACTCCCTGATAAGAGTCCCTCCCCAACTTTCCTGTAGGCCCCCTTTAGGCACTGGAGGGCTCCTATAAGGTCTCCCCGGAGCCTTCTCTTCTCCAGGCTGAACAAACTCAACTCTCTCAGCCTGTCCTCACAGGGGAGGTGCTCCAGCCCCCTGATCATCTTTGTGGCCTCTTCTGGACCTGCTCAAGCAGGTCCCTGTCTTTCTTGTGCTGGGGGCCCCAGAGCTGGACACAGCACTCCAGGTGGGGTCTCACCAGAGCAGAGCAGAGGGGCAGAATCACCTCCCTTGACCTGCTGGCCACACTTCTTTTGATCCAGCCCAGAATGTGGTTGGCCACCTGGGCTGTGAGCAGACATTGCTGGCTCGTATTCAGTTTTTCACCCACCAGCACCCCCAAGTCCTTTTCTGCAGGGCTGCTCTTGATCTACTCATTGCTCAACATGTTTGAGATTTGCCCCGACCCAGGTGCAGTAACTTGCACTTGGCCCTGTTGAACTTCATGAGGTTCATAAAATTCACCAGGTTCACCTGGGCCCTGCTGTCCAGCCTGTCAAGGTCCCTCTAGATGGCCTCCTTTCCCTCTAGAGTATCAACCACACCACTCTGCTTGGTGTCATCTGCGAACTTGCTGAGGGTGCACTTGACCCCACTGTCCCTGTCCCCAGCAAAGATGTTAAATAATACTGGTCCCAATATGGACCCTTGAGGGACCCCACTTGTCACTGGACTCCACATGGACATCAAGCCATTGACTGCAGCTCTTTAAGTGTGACCATCCAGCCAATTCCTTATCCCACTGAGTGCTGCACCTGTCAAATACGTGTCTCTCCATTTTAGAGATGAGGATGTTGTGTGGGACACTATCAAATGCTTTGCCAAGTCCAGGTAGATGATGTCAGTTGCTCTTGTCTTATCCACCAATGCTGTGACCCTGTCATAGAAGGCCACCAAATGTGTCAGGCACATTTCTGCCCTTAGTGAAGCCATGTTGGCTGTCACCAATCACCTGACTGTTTTCCATGTGCCTTAGCAGAGTATCCAGGAGGAACTGCTCCATGATCTTGTTGGTTAGAGGTCATACTGACTGGCCTGTAGTTCCTCGAGTATTTTTTTTTACCTTTTTTTAAAAAGGGAAGCTGACCTTGAAGCTCCTCTGCCATTCTTTTCCCCATTCATTGAGTTTTGTGAGGTATTTTCAAGTTGCTTGCCATTAGCACTGCATCTGACTGACTGAAAAGGCCTAGTGTCCTCTTCAGATTTGGATGTTTCACTGTTGCCTCCTTCTCTAGATCATGTATAAAGATCTTAGATAAAACCAGTCTGGTAGGGGTAGCTGTTTCCCCACTACTAGATCTTTGTCACACAGAATGTTAGAAGAACTAACTTCTACTTCTCCCAGTAGAAGAGACTTTTAGAGATACTGTGAATATACACAGTTTCGGAAGGAAGGAAGTTCTGATTGAATTGTACAAGTAGAAAAAAAAATAGAACTATAGCCCTATTTTTTTATACTTCGTTAGCATTTTCCTCAGTGTTCCTTTTCTTCTATTGCCTAGCAATAGAACTCTAGCACCCAGATTTTCTGTTGTGTTTATATTTTTGAGCTACAATTATTAGAATTTAAGGCTGTATTGTAATTCAATTTTAAAGTTGAATTATTAAATATATGTTACATCAGTGTAGCACTGTTTGATAGGTGAGTCAAAGGGACAGGTACATTAATTCCCTTTATTTAACTCACTGAAGAAATACATTAAATACTCCTATTCTCTCTAGACAGCACTTGATTTTGGTTTTGGGGTTTTTTTTTTTACTCTGTGCTTGTATGTAAGACCTATGAACTCTGCAGCATTTTTCTGCTCCTGCAGACTAAGACGGCGTGATTACGAAGACAGCAAAAACCAGAGGTACACAGAAAGCAAGGAGAAAAGAAGCACAGAGGACAAACAAACAACAGAAAAGGAAAGCTTAATCAAGGAGGGAAAGTTGAATCTATGTATACCTCAGAAGAGGAAAGCAGCAAGGGTAATAGTGGAAACTGGAAGAGAAAAGACTCCCAGGCAATCGACAGAGAAGTGGAAGCACCTGGAAGACAGAGACTTAAGAGAAAAACGTTGTTTTATCTGTGGAAGAGAAGGTCATATTAAAAAGGAATGCCCACAGTATAAAGGAGCTGCAGGTATGAAACTGATCAAGCTAAGTAGTTTAAACAAAGGTTTTTACAGTTTTTGGTATTTTTAACAGGGTTGACTAATGGGTAAGGTTTTTGCTCTGAATGGCATTATGTAAATGCTATATTTTTTTTTAAATGTAGTCACATTTAGTTAGTTTTCCTTTCATCCTCACCTACCTTTCAGAACTTTGTTGTATCCCAAGAGATTTGATATGGTTTCTGTTAGCAAGTAAGATATTACACACTCATACGCTTTCTATTACAAATATGTTGAAATTGCTTCCATTGCCCTCACTATATAAGAGTTTGCTAACATTTCAAATTACAGCTCATCTTCCAGTCCATAATTGCAACAAAAGCTAGCTTTATAGCTCTTCACATCCCCTAAACCAGAATTATTCCATAAGACCCTAAAGTCACTATGTGTAATGGGTCTGCGTGGCAAGGTTTTGGTAGCGGGGGGTGGGGTTACAGGAGTGGCTTCTGTGAGAAGTTGCTAGAAGTTTCCCCCGTGCCTGATACAGCCAATGCCAGCTGGCTTTAAGATGGACCTGCCGCTGGCCAAGGCCGAGCCAATCAGCAATGGTGGTAGCTCCTCTGGGATAACATGTTTAAGAGAGGAAAAAAAAGTTGTTGCGCAGCAGTAATTGCAGTGAGAGAGGAGTGAGAATATGTGAGAGGAACATTCTGCAGACACCAAGGTCAGAGAGAGAGAGAGAGAGAGAGAGAGTCACCAGATAGCTACCACGGATCTTCAGCGTCCTGTCGATCCGAAGAGTCTTTAGGGTCTTTGATGTCTGGTGGCAAAGGGGTCTGTTGACAGCAAAAGATGAGAGAGCCAGCCAGCCCCAGTTCTTCACAGCTTCTGTCTTTTATAGTGGTGTCTTGCTCCATATTTGGAATTAGTTTACATGTCCACACCTCGCACCTGCTGGTGGGGAGCATGCCCAGTACTGTCCTGGAATTTTCCAGAGGGTCTGAGCCTCCAATCCTGGGCCTGGGTTGTGGTCTACATGCTTGGAGTCAGGCATGATGTGCACCTGTTGTTGTCTGTTCTTCTTGGGGCAGGCAGAGGCCTGTTGCCATGGTAGCAAAGTCTTGCAGTTAGAAGGGGCTGTCACCAATGTGGAGGGATACATATAGACAAATTGATTTTTCTTTTTAGTGTCTTACAGATGTGGTTTATCTTGATTTCAGTAAAGCGTTTGACACAGTCTCCCACAGCATCCTCGCAGCTAAACTGAGGAAGTGTGGTCTGGATGATTGGGTAGTGAGGTGGATTGTGAATTGGTTGAAGGAAAGAAGTCAGAGAGTTGTGGTCAATGGGACAGAGTCTAGTTGGAGGCCTCTATCTAGTGGAGTCCCTCAAGGCTCGGAACTGGGACCAGTACTATTCAATATATTCATCATTGACATGAACAAGGGAACAGAGTGCACTGTCAGCAAGTTTGATGATGACACAGAACTGGGAGGAGTGGCTGACACACCAGAAGGCTGTGCTGCCATTCAGAGAGACCTGGACAGGCTGGAGAGCTGGGCGGGGAGACATTTAACGAAATACAACAAGGGCAAGGGTAGAGTCTTGCATCTGGGAAAGAACAACCCCATGTAGCAGTTGGGGTTGGGGACTGAGCTGTTAGAGAGTAGCCTAGGGGAAAGGGACCTGGGGGTCCTGGTGGACAGCAGGATGACCATGAGCCAGCAATGTGCCCTCGTGGCCAAGAAGGCCAATGGCCTCCTGAGGTGTATTAGAAGGGGTGTGGTCAGTAGGTCAAGAGAGGTTCTCCTCCCCCTCTGCTCTGCCTTGGTGAGACCACATCTGGAATAGTGTGTCCAGTTCTGGGCCCCTCAGTTCAAGGACAGGGAACTGCTTGAAAGAGTCCAGGGCAGAGCCACAAAGATGATGAAGGGGGTGGAACATCTCTGTTACGATGAAAGGCTGAGGGAGCTGGGTCTCTTGAGCTTGGAGAAGAGGAGACTGAGGGGTGACCTCATTAATGTTTATAAATACATAAAGGGCGAGTGTCAGGAGGATGGAGCCGGGCTCTTCTCAGTGATGGCCAATGACAGGACAAGGGGCAATGGGTGCAAGCTGGAGCAGAGGAGGTTCCACATTAACCTGAGGAAAAACTTTTCACTGTGAGGGTGACAGAGCACTGGAACAGGCTGCCCAGAGAGGTTGTGGAGTCTCCTTCTCTGGAGACATTCAAAACCCACCTGGACGTGTTCCTGTGTGATCTACCCTAGGGGGTCCTGCTCTGGCAGGGGGGTTGGACTAGATGATCTTTTGAGGTCCCTTCCAACCCCGAACATTCTGTGATTCTGTGATTTGGGGAATTACTATATTTGAATTTGAAGAAGATTGCTGTAGGATGGACTTGGTCTTTTTTTGCTTGATTAGTCCCCAAAGTGTTCTCTCTAGTTGAATAGAGGACTATAAACAAAACTTTGTTCTTTGCTGTGCCTCCTTTTGTAAGACGATGGACGATTCGCATATCGCTATATCTTTGTTCGTTCTCTGAAGTTTCTTGTCTCCCTCTGATTCTGGAGGACAGTACAGAGCTTAATTTATTGTTAATAAAGTAATAATTTATATAAACAATATATTTTTAATATATTATAAAATTTATTGTTAAAAATTATTAACTTATTCCTAAAATAAATGCTTAACTCATGAGTGAGATGCATCTCACCTCATTGTGCCAGTTTGCCACATTATAAAATTTAGAAAAATTATAATGTCCTACCTTCTACATACTGTGAAGGTAGATTGCAACTATTTTGGTATTTTTATCTTACGATAACTGAAATAGAAACTAGATTCAAATCAGCAAATCTTTGTTATATCGTCATCTTTTCAGGTGGCTCAAAACCAGAAGTGTTGTGTGGATCCCCTTCTTTACCGAGTGCTGCCAAACATGCTGGTAGATTAAATCAGGTAAACACCAAGAGTCCGTTTCGTTTGATCTTTTTTCTCTTTAAACGTCCATATAAAAGTATATAAATGTCCGTATAAAAGTAGTTTTACTTAAGTTTTCAGGGAGAAGAGTTGTGGGGATTTTTTTGTGGAATGACATAATTAAATTTTGTTGGTTCATCAATGTGTATATGTTGTTTACAGGGAGTGCTTATATATGAGGAAAAAAAGAAACAAAAAGGAAAAGTATTTTTCAGTCCCCAGACAGGTTTGTGTATCTTCATTTCAATTCAGAAGTTATGCGTAAAAGCGTGTATTTTTAACTTGCTTTCTCTGTCAGTCCTTATGGGAATTCTGCCTCATTTGCTGAGCACAGCAGCAGTCTGGACAGGTTGCTAGATAATTCTGAAGTGAAGCCACATTTTTTTAGTGGAAAAGCGTGCGATTTTTCAGATTTGTTTTGGAAGCAAAACTTAGGCATGTCAGGTCTGTGGATTTTTTCTTTAACCCCAGTAGATGTATTTTGCAGAAGGGTATGGTAGGTCTTTATCAATCTCTGTCCTGTCTCCTGTTTTGGCATATATGGCGTTCTGTGTTTCTTCAGGGACAACGTGTAGAGCACTTTCTTGTGAGGCTTCTTCAGAGTAATTGTCTAGAATTAGACATGATCAACTAACTTAGGAGAGACTATCAAAGCACATCCTTGATCTGAGCTGCCAAAATGCAAGGAAGTTAAAATTGCACTTACAAGTAGCAGTAGCAGTCGGATGGTAATATAAAGGCCCTTATATACTCTCTCTGGATTGGAGATGTTACTTTTGTGTTAGATGCATGGTTACAAATGCAGCTTCCTTACAGTAATTTCACACAGTTATGAACAGGTTCAATGAAAATTTTAAAGCAACTGCTTTTTTTTTTTTTAATTACTTTGAGTTTCTAGTGCAACTCTGCAAACCTTTTAGCAGCTTGGGTTTTTTCAATAAAATATATAAATCTCTTCTAGGGCATCTGAAAGGGAACCTAAGTAGTCTTTACAAACTTTGGAAAACTAAACTGCAATTAAGTATCTCGAATTCTCAGTTTTGGGAAGACACAGTATTTCCTGTTTTCACTGCAAGGCTTTTTCAAATACAAGTTGGGGGGATTTTAAATACAAAGTGATTTGTCATTAGGTGTTTAGTTAAAAAATGCTAGTTTTCAATTTTGCAGTTTAATATTTCCTACTGTCCTCCAGCAGGTAATGATCTGTATGTGCTTTCATTAGAGTTTGACTTAAGAGTAATTTTCTCCTGTTTCAGTTGTTTTATGTCTTTTTTCTTTTTTTTTTTTTTAACCTTTAAAGTGTGATGTTTTCTTCTTTCCAATTTTAGGCAGCCTTTCCAGTAAATACATGACTCAGGGAAAAGCCTCACAAAAGAGGACCCAACAAGAATCGTAAGGAATATTAAGCACTGCTCAATTGCAATACAGGCCCTTCATCCATGTTAAAAATTTACTTTGGCTAAAGCATCTGGATTCACAGGACAGCAGCATAGACAACCTTCAGCTTAAGATTAATGAAATATGGGTGGTTTATTTTAGACTGCTAGCGCAAGCAACTGTGGATTCTAATGCAGACGCCTGCTCTTAAATAGATTGTTTGAATATTTCAATAGGAAGCCATGTTGTTTTGTATTTGTTTACTAGGTAAATCATGTAAGAAAGGGCAGGTACTAAAAATGGGCTATTTTCAAGGTTTTGTTGTTCCACCTGGCCATTTTAAAATGCACTAAAATTGTGTGCAAGCCAAATACATTATATTTTCTTCAAAAATGGATTTTTTTTTAAGGAGCAAGTAATATTTATGAATGTTGATTGTTTACTGAATCTTTGTGTAAAAGTGTTTGAAATGTTTGTAGACTGCTACGTTATTTCTTTTCCTGTAGGGAACTGAAAAGAGATACTAGTAAACATACATAAAACAATCTCTGCACAAGCAGTGCCATTGAGATTTCTTGGTTTTTTTTCTGTTCTGTGACTTTATAGGAGTTCATTTGCTGCTGTACTTGTGTACAAGAAGAAGGACTAAGAAACAGGTCAGTCCTGTTTGATGCTGCTAAGAATCTTATTCAAGGCCTTGGGGATATAGACAAAAATGCTTTAAGGGATAGAGATATTATATTTGGCAACTGAGGAAAACACATGTCCATTTTAATAAAATGTGAAGAGGATCCTTGTACCAGCCAAGAATTTAATTAGTAGTATGTACTTGAGCTTTACTTGAAGTCCTTCTAGAGCTGGTAATGTACCGTCTTCTCTTGTTCATGAAAGAATTAGTTACATGGTAAAATTGAAAGGACTGTTATTTATGATTTTGAAATAAAATTTTAAAAATCTTAAAAATCAGCTTCTGTATTTCTTCTTAAGTTGTAGTTTTCAGTATTCCTCACTTAAATGTAGAAGTAATGATAACTTACTAGAATTATCTAGTTTTAGAAATGTCATGTTTAATTTTTTTCATTACCCATCTATTTTTATTAATAGTGAAAGCTAGAATTGCCAAAGTGGTCTTAGGGAGCTGGGATCCTAACTCCTGGCTTGGTTTTCATCCATCTGTAGCCAGCTAGTTGTAAACTTGTAGATGTGTGACTTTTGCAAATAATTTCTTTTGTAGTCTTTCCTCAACATATTTTCAAGCAAAATACTAGCCAGCAATAAACAGAAAGTAATTCCAACTTTGTCTTCTATAGCATATGTCATCATATGAAATTGTCAGGTTTTTCCTCAAAAATAGGTTCATTCTTGTAGTTTTTCATTCGTATCCCAAAAAAAAAAAAAAGCTGACATTCCTTCTGTATGCTTTATTTAGCTCTCTGTTCACAGTTACTTTTGGTTTTGCTGACGGGAATGAAGCGTGTAAGCCTTTAAGGGACTCTGGCATAATCTCAAAGATAGAAGTTATTTTTAAATAAATAAATAAATAAAAAATACCCAGATCAGGTTTATGCATACTTGCCCTTTTCTGTTTGTGATACTTTGTAGTTTAGCAGTGAAGTTTTTCAACTGTGAAATTTCTAAACTCACATCTGAGTAAAAACTCATTCTGCATATCCACCAGTCTTCTTACTTTGAAGATGCTGCTTCCTCATGCAACTACAAATTCTATATAGTTACTAATCTCATGGCCCTAAAATAAATGCCCCAAACTTAAGACCGTTAAACCAGTAACTAATAAATCCTTTGTTTGCTAAAAGAGTGGTTAAAGACCACAGTCAACTTACAGAATGATAGGTGACACAGAATAAACACAGTGGAGAAGGCGTGTATATCTGCTGGATTATGTCATTTTAAAATTTAGGAAATAGATTTAAAATTAGAATTGAAGTTGTTCATAACTGTTCTTGATATCCAAGATCATACTTGCCTTAGGGAAGTGTATTCTCAAGGGAGCAACTTTCCACATACAAAGAAAAACCCTGAAAGGGTGCATTGCATTAATAAAAAGTTTCTAGAAAAAGAATGGTATAAAAAATAATAGCAATGAACTAAAATAATAGTTTGCAACTAAATTCATACTAATAAAATGTAATAATAAATACTAAAAAACTACTAGTTTAATACTAATACTACTCGTTTAAAAGGCTTCTTCTTCTGAGCCATCTGTATATGCAGTCCCACTAATGATATGGAGGGACACGGAGTTTGTGCTGCTTTTTTTATTTTAAAAAAAAAAAATGCTATTGTCACATTTCACAGGAATTCACATGGTTTTGATGACCCTGTTTCTAAATTTGAAAATGTCTTGTGCTCAAAAAAGGTGAAGGACAAAATTCTGGCGTGCAACACAGTTAACAGTCTGTCTTAAACAGGCAATTTAATCTCAGTGATGTAACTACTAGATTAACACATATCTATCTACCCTAATGTAATTGTTCTGTCGAGATTTGTTTCATAGCTATATTTAAAACCAGTTTCTCATTCATTTTTAATGTATTTCATTGTTTAATGCACAATTATTTCTTTTATAAACTTTGTCACATTTTTATAAGAACTGCAGACGCTGCATCAAAAGTAGTCCTTGCTAGTAACATTCCTTGTTATTCACTTGAACCATTTAGATTTTAATACTGACTTTTTCTTCTATCTTCTTTTGGTAATGTACTAAAGATGAAAAGCACCTTAGAAAAAAAGGCCGTTGTTACAGCCCATGCTCAGTCTTACATGCTGAGATTCATTCAGCAGACAGGTGACTGAAGAGCGACAATTGGGAGCACCCAAAGGAGGAACAAGAAGGGAAAGCTCTTCGTGCCTGTATGGGAAGCTGCGAACGACGAAGGGATCAGTTGCGCAGGGAGCTGCCGGGAGGAGCAGCCGGGCTCCGAGCGCCCCACAGCCCTCGCCCGACCGCTGCGGGCGGGGAAGGGGGCGTGCGGGGGGCGGCGGCTGGGGCCGGAGCTGGGTGCCTCCGCCCGTGGGTTTTGCCCGCGGTGCCCTCGCTTCCTGTTGAACAGCCTTGTGCGGGGCTGTTTTAAACCACTTGTCGGTGCGACCGTCACTACACATTCGCGTTCTTTGCCCGTATGTCTCGTAGATGAGGGCTCCGTACTTCCGGGCCTCTGTTCCCACAGACCGCGGCCTCCCTGCCGCCTCCCCGGGCAGCAGGCGGGGCCTGAAGGGAAGGGCCCCCCAGCTACCGCCAGGCCTGCTGCTTATCTCTGCGCACAGCGTCCCAGCTGACCGCACCCCGCGCCCGGGGCCACCGCCGTCCTCCTAACGCACGCGGCCGATAGCGCAGCTCCGGCCGCTCGGCGCTGGAAAGGGGCGGAACCGCCGCTGCCTGCCCGTCACAGCCCGCTGCCCAATAGAGGCGGCCGCCGGAAGCACGCCGTGCGCCTTGGCGTCACGGCGTGACGTCGGCGGTGCCCATGGCAGAGGGTAGAGGACGGGGCTGAGGGGGGCGATGGCCTCGTCGGTGGTGAGGGCCACGGTGCGCGCCGTCAGCAAGCGGAAGATCCAGGCCACGCGCGCCGCCCTCACCCTGGTCAGTGCCCAGCCGCCGCGGGCGGGGAGCGTTCGGCCCGCCGGTGCCAGGGCCCCCGCGGCCTGCGCCTCCCCCCCGCCTGCGAGAGCTGCGCCACGGGCCGGGCTGGGCCGGGCCGGACGGTTGGGTGTCCGACGGCCCTCCCGCCCGCCCTCGGGCTGCGGGTGACAGCGGGGCGGGACGAGGACGGGCCGCCCAGCCTGTCTGCGCCGTCGGCCGCGCTGCCCGCTGCGAGCGGGCGAGGCGCCGCTGCGTCGGGCCGTGCTGGGGGCGGCGGGGGTGGGGCTCGCCCCGGGCAGCGCCGCGCCCGGGTGCCAGCGCTGTTGACGCTTGGCGCCTGACAGCGGTGCGCTGCGGCTGGGCTTTGCGCGGTGGGAAAGGGCCACGGGGAGGCTGAAGGGGTCCCTTCCTCCTCGTGGGTTTCCTGAAGGGGAGCTGCTGCCCTTACTAGTCCCGCGGGGAGGGGGCCCTGCGCCGTGCGCGGGCAGCCTTTGCAGAAAGCGGGACCAGGGGGGAGGAGGAGCGTAAGTGCGGTCCCTTCATGCGGGGAGCCTTTTTGCACAGTCACCAGAGAAACTGTATTTATTTTTTTAAAAAAAAAAAAAAAAGGGGCTATTGAAATGGACTACCTACGGAAGCTGGCGAGCGAGTTGTCTCCAAGGGAGCTTTGTGTCCGTTTGTTAAGCGAGGCAGTGCATGTGCTAGTCGCGGCAATGTGGGGAGGCTGTGCTGTGGAGGGGGATTACTGCAGAGGAAAGCACAGTCAGTTCCCTGCAGGAACAGGGTCAGATTAAGTGCATATAGTTCAGTCGTTTGTCAGAACCGGTAATGCCTGCTCAGTAGTGATTCTGTTACGAATGAAGGTTAATAGCGGTAGTCAAGTCTACTTGTCGTTTGCTTTGAGTGTTTTAATTTGCTCGTGGCAAGAACTTCACCTTACTAATGCCTTTTCTTTTCACAGTGTCCTAGAAACTTGTAAGCATGTAATGTACATTTTTATGTTTGTGCTGTGTTCTCACATTTCTGCAACATCTCAGTCTGCACGAACAGTGAACTTATCTGCTGTAAAGTCACAGTTCCCCTCTAGGTTAGTGGGAAGAGAGAAGCAGGCCATAAACGCTTCTGTGCCCCATAGATTTTTGACTGTTAATGTGTGTGCGATAAAAACTTTCACAAGAGCAGAACAACTTAATTGAATTGTAGTAGTGTTTTTCTGTGTGTGTGTGAAACCCAAACATCCTAATATTAAGTGCTACAGTTCTTGAGCTATCTGCTGACAGCGTGGATGAGAAGTTTAGAGGTATTGTGTTCTGTGTGGATTAGATTCAGTAACCTCCTGCTTTACAGCAGAATGCTTATCTCCAGATCAGACATTCAATTTCAAGTAGGACACAAGCTAGTCAGTACTGGCAGGTGGCTGATGCTGAAGGTGGGCTTTGCTGATAGGAGACAAGTGTAAACTAAGAAAATTTGAGTGCACAGAGCTGGAACAGGAATTTTTTTATAGTACAACAAAGTACCTTGCACACTTTGATATGTGCAAGCACTCACTGCGACTAAACCAAAAAAACCCATTTCAGATTGCTATATATGTTTTTGTTTTTCAGACCCCATCAGCTGTTCAGAAGATAAAACAGCTTCTTAAAGATAAACCTGAGCATGTAAGTATGAAGAGTGCTATGGTGTTAGTACAGCTGATGGTCACAAAGCATTTCTGGCTGACTTACAAGTTTGAAATAGACACTGAGGTGTTTATTAGAGATGTTGTGTCTTTTCTTGGAGGGGAACGTGTAAGCTTGTTTTTATGTCAAGCTTGCTTTCTTTATCAAATGAAATTCAGGAAGTAACTGACTGTTACTACATTTCACTATAAATTTGCTTTTGAGATGAAAAAATTTTAAGCTTCAAAATATTTTTGAGCTGTATTTTAATAAAGCCTTTTGGTGTGGCATAGTGGTGCCTTCTGGTAGGGAAAGAGATCTTCCAGCTGTTGATATTAAGACGTTATTAGTTAAGTTCTTCCAGAAATTCTCATTGTGAAGTTTATAATAAGAAAAGTTAGATTCATACCCATTGGAAAACATCTGATTCTTAGGAAACTTGCCAAACAGTGTTTGGGGTTGTTTTTTTTTTTTTAAGTAATCAGCCTTTCTCCAAATAACTGATTGAGCTTGTCATCTTTTTTCCTTGGGGAGTAACACCCAGAATTTTGCTTTCTAACCATTGTAAAAACAAGCGTTAGATTTTTTTTTCTTCACAGTAAGTATTATTTCAAGAGGAATATTCCTCTTTTTACTTTCATACAAGGCCCGTTGTTTCCTTTGCTTCCTGCACATCTGCAGCTAACTAGACTCTTTGTTCTAGTGTTTTGAACCATCCTTAGGAGGCCCTGAGCCTACAGCTTAGCTGGTCAGTCATTCCCTTGTTATAAATAGTGTTGCGCTTTCCAGCCCATTATTTGTAGCAGTTCCTGCTGAGAAAGGTATTTAGTCTGAAAAGCTGAAACGCTGTTTGTCTGAGATCCCACTTCATGGCAAGTGATATGTTTTGATAACATTTTTAACATAACATTGATTATGGAGATGGGCGATATAATTTTCCTCTTCAGTTATGAAGCACTGATGTCGAAAGATTGTTGTGCACAAATAGTTCCCTGTTTCTTTAAAATCTTTTCTCAGTTCTGTACTTACACAAATGCTCTTTTCGTCAGACTTTTTGGATACTGTGAATGTTACAAAACAAACTGACTAGGTTGGCTTTTGAGGCCAATTAAGACAGTAAGCAAGCTAACAAATTAACATACTTTAAGGAGGGGATTGGTTTTTAAGTGAGACTAGCAAAAGAGGTAATGAGGAAATCAAAGTACATTTTTACAAACTTCGGTTTGCAGTACGTTTTCTGATGGTGTCGTTACAAGTGTTCTGTGGCAATCTAGAAACTGCCCTTGTCTTGGCCTCGCAACTTCATAATTATGTTAGGTCAATAATCCTAACATAGTGCCTGAATTAGCATCTGAATAAACTTTAATTTGAAGTCACAAAAATGTGTCTTTAAAATTTGCCTGTCTTTATGAGACCAGGAACTTACAAGAGTGACAATAGTTTATTACTTCAAAACTTTAATGTACTTTAGGGCTTGATCCATGATAGCAAACATCTGTTTGCTTTTACTTTGGCGTTCAATTTTGTAAAAGGAAAACAATGTTACCTCTTAATCCATTAAGGTGATTCGCTTCTGCTTTGAGGCAGAGGAGAGTAATAAATGTCAGCATTCTGTTGTTCTGCATACTTTTCATCTGAGTGTTCCAGAATCGATTCTTAAAAAGTCATGAATGTGGTGTTGGTTTTGGTTTTTGGTTGGTTTTTTTTTTAGGTAGGTGTGAAAGTAGGTGTTCGTACGAGAGGATGCAATGGACTTTCTTACACATTAGAATATACAAAATCAAAGGGAGACTCCGATGAAGAAGTAGTCCAAGATGGTGAGTTTCTGATGCAGCAAAGCAAACTTCTGTGGTGGTGGGATAGAATAACCTATTACAGGTTTGCCAAGGTTCAGTTTAGAACTTACTTGAAGTAACGAGTTACAGCAAGAGGTCCTGCTGTCCTGTCATAGGAATTGTTGTCACCTTAGTTTCTGTTTTGAAGTAACCAGTTAAAATCTGCAGCTTTGCAGTCCCTGTATCAGAGACAACTCCACCAGAGTAGTCTGCTGTTCATGTCTTTGGAGGTGGCTAATAGCAGATATCTAGAGAATAATAACACAGCAATGCATATATAAAGGAATACATTATCAGCATACCTAAACCAAGGCTTGGCAAAGTAAAGATTTTATTTGCAAGGCATTTTCCCAATTATCTTCTCTAACTAGTCTTATTCTTTATTGATTTGGCTTTAGCCTCTTAATGCTTTTGGCCTTTACATTGCTTTGTTACAATGGGTTCTATCATTTTAATTTAAGAGTATTTTAAAAATTGTTTTCGTATGCTAGTATTAAAGCTTTCTGCCTGATAATTTCAAGGAGCATCCCATGATGGGTCTGTTGCTAAAGTTCCTGTCATGCTTTAATCCTGGCCATCAGCTCAGCCCCACAGAGCCTCCCACTCTGGGGTGGTGGCAAGAATCCATGGGTTACAATAAAGATGGTTTGGTAGGCAAAGCAAAAGCCACATGCACAAGCAAAACAAAAGAAGGAATTCATGCAGCACTTCCCGTCGGCAGGCAGGAGTTCAGCCAGGACAGCAAGGCTCCATCATGCTTAACGGTGACCTGGGAAGACAAAATGCCCTAATTCCAAACGTGTCCCCCCCTTCGTCCTCCTTCCCCAACTCTTCATATGGCATGGGATATCCCTTTGGTGGGCTGGGGCCAGCTGTCTTGTCTGGGTCCCCTCCCAGCTCCTTGCCCACTTGCTGGCTGGGCAATGTGAGAAGCAGAACAGCCCTTCACGCTGTGCGAGCACTGCCCAGCGGTGACGAAAACATCGCTGTGTTATCAACTCTGTTTCCAGCACAAATCCAAAACGTAGCCCCTTAGCAGCTGTTCTGGAGAAAATTAACTCTAGCCCTGTCAAAACCAGCACAGTTCTGTATATTTTTCCGGTTTTTATAAAAGTTTCTGTCAGTAGTCTTTTTATCAAATACGGATTTTTACAGAAGCATAACAGTGTTTTTCATTTCTGTTCTTTTTCTGCTTCATAGATCAGGTCCATAAATGCTTTCATTACATTTAGCCTTCACTGTCAGTTACTGTCCAAATTGACCCCAAATTCCACACAGTTGCCCGCAGACTTGAGTTGTGTTAGTAATATGTTTTGTCTCAGTGCCTCCTGTGATGAAACATTTCCAGCAATCTCTTAGAATGAGCTCTGGTTGCTGTTTACTGATACAATTTTACATTTTTATTTTTATGATTTGTAGTCTCTGGACAGTTAAACAGTCCGTTCACACTTTTGTACCAGAGTTGCAGTTTTAAAGTTCAGTATCTTTCCAGAGACGTAGATACTTTGTACACTTTAGAATAGGGAGCTCTTTCTAGTTCCTGAAATGAGCTACTAATTTTTAGTTCTTAAAGGTTGTGGTATCCTGTAAGTTCACACATTTGCCTTATTGTAGGATTCAGTATTGCTGATAGTTAATACAGACCTGATATTTTTGGCAGAGCAAACAATAATTATTTTGAGAGAGGATCATTTGGGTTTTAAAGTTTTTTGGGCATCTTGTTGGATGCACAGATTTTAAGAATGGTAGGAAATGGGTTACTGACTGTAATGTCATGGGAATTAATTATTGGAACAGAGATTCATTACCAGGTTCTACAGCTTATTTCCCTGAGTATCGTGTTTTTAAATCCCCCCCTCTAAAAAATACTTTCATGTGTGCACACCAGTAACAGTTCTAGTCTGTTGCTAGGCTTTTATAGGCAGAGTAAAAACAGAGATGAAAGTGCCGCATGTTAGGCCAGGGAAACCCAAGTTAATACTGGTAGCCTTCATAGTTAGCTTCCATTTTTTTATCACTGGTTGAGAGAGAATTTCAAATCAAAGTGAGTGATGATTTTGCTGTGATTTCCCCCCCCCCCCCCCCCCCTTTGTTGTCTTCAAGGGGTTAGAGTGTTTATTGAGAAGAAGGCACAGCTGACACTTCTGGGAACTGAAATGGACTATGTAGAAGACAAACTGTCCAGTGAATTTGTCTTCAATAATCCAAACATCAAAGGAACATGTGGCTGTGGAGAAAGCTTTAACATCTGAAATCTCAGGACTACTTCTTTGACTTTGAACACCCCAAAACATTTACTAGTACGGCTTTCGGAAGCAAATGCATTTTCTTCAGGTTCGTAGGCTGCATAAAGTGTGTCTGTCATTAAGAAAAATAAATAATTTTGAAAATGTAAATTGTGTGTTAAATTTCACCACTGATGTAGTTATGCAGTAATTTGTGATGAGTTTGGATCCGGAAGGTAAGAACAGTTAAGCATTGTACTAACTTCTCTGTACTTTCACGTGCCAAGGAAATAAAATGTCACTGTTATTTTCCTTTGTCATTTTCTTTGTCCACTCTACTCACGCTTCCCCATCCAAAACCCCTTTGAAAGCATATATTGCCTATGTGTTCTGCCTTGATTGAGGGGAAAACCAAAACAAAACCCCAACAAACCAAAAAAAAAAAAAAACAGGGCAACCATTTGTATGTGTTTGTTTATGAAGATTTATATACACAGGCACACAGTCCTCAGCTTCAGAGTTCACTATGATTATGTAGATGCTCACTTTTTTTTTGTAGCTTTCTGATGCTTTCATCTTCTGTGTGGGTTTTCTGGTGGTTTATGTTCCCATAAATTTGGGGAAGACCAAAAAGAAAGAAGTTCATGTATTAATATAGTGGTAGGCTACCATAGCACTGCTTGTAGAAATACTTCAGAATGGGCTTACCCAATTTTAATTACGTTCCTTTCCTTATTGAAGGCATAGTCTCTGTTGGACTTAAGAGGTCAGTTTCAAGACCATGAAATATATTCAGGCACTGGAATACTAAAGCAGGTTACACACAGGCCTTCTTTCTCACATTTCTGTTACTTTATCTTTCTCGGCTTGGATTGCAAAGTTGGTAAAACGTCCTCTGCCTTCTGATTCCCCATGTTCACAGAATGTGCTGTCTGTGTACCAAAAGCTGTGAACACTTTTGAGAGAGAAATCTTACAATTATTTTATTTTTAGTCATGTTTGCTACTAATTTTATTACAGCTTGAACTCTGTAGGTGCTAGGGTTTTTCATCAAAGCTTACGGTAACTTCTGTTTAACTCCTGTCTTGAAGTTGACTTGATAAAAGGAGAAAAATCATTTATAATTTAAAATCCCCTACTGTTTCATAACTGTTTTAAATTAGTCTAGACAGTAATGAAAATACTATGTAGGAGAGACCGTTTTTTTCTTTGGAATTTAAGCTTGCTATCTCCTAATCAGTATTTTGTTTTCATAAGCCATTGCTTTTCAAGCTTGTGAAGTCTTCAGCACTTGTTCACTGGTGCTCGGGCAGAAGTGTTAATTTCTCTCCAGGCCTTCCCAAAAGCTGGTATGAGAGAAATATTTTTTATGTCCATGTTGCCCTGATTGTCCAAAGATAACATTGTGCAGCTAAGCTGATCACTTGCTACCTGGGCAACTAAATTTAAAAAAAAAAAGAAAAAAAAAAAAAGTGCAAATGAAAAATAGGGTACAACAGGGTGTGGGATCTTACAGTCAAGGACAGAAGGTGTTTAGATGGGAGTGGACAGAGAGCATTAGGGCTGCATGTTGAAAATCCAGCGGTCACGTTGATCCAGACAGTTGTACCCACATGCTTGTCAACAACTTTGGAATAGTAATGTGCTGAAGAGAGGTTTGCAGCTACACTTTTCCAAAGTGTAGAGGGAAGAATGAAAATGAAAAAATAATTCTTGTTCTGTCTTACATAATGCACAGGTGTAGGTGGTCAGCATTTTCACACCTGTAATTTTAATAGTAGTTACTTGAATTGTGGTTGTATGCTATACTACCTTTTGATGTAAAATCACTAATTCCTTCAACAATCAACTGTGTACACAGTTACTTTACTTTGCATAGTTATTCATGAATTACTGGTAATACACTGGCTGTGTAGTGTTTATAGTGTCATAAATATTTCAGTCTTGCCAAACAAAAAAATGCAGGTAATGTGATACAGCTGCATTACTATGTCTAAAACTGCAAGCTGAGGGTGTTTTTTCAGATTGTTTCTCTGCTTCTTGCTAGAGGATAAAACTTTGAATGTGGTAGCTCTGGTGGTTGCTCAGAGTGCTAGTACTTGTTGATTTAACTTGTTTTGGGGCGGAGGGGATTGGTTTGGGTTTTTTTTTCAGACCTGTGGCACATGTAGCTATCCTTTTCATGTGTTTTGTGTATATGCCTTGAATGAAAGTTTGCATTTCCATACTCCCATGAAATAATCTTCTAAATTGTCACTTCAGTAAGACACTTAACGCACAACGTGTTAAACTTCTGTTAAAGTGCTATTTACAGTTGCATAGGTACATGGTTTTGTTGATAGGTCTGTTACTATTTTGTGCAACACTGTATATAGAGTTCTCAGTCATAATAATAAATATTGCCTGTTGGTAAGCATTAAATACTCCAATCTTGAATTATTCTGTTTACAGTAATAAACAAGCATGGGCGGGAGAGAATAGGTTTATATGCTGGGATTACAAAGTAGATACAATATTACTGTTACCTGAGTTAATATTTCCCAGAAATATTAAACATTTACAAATATTAACAGCATTGGAATGGCATAGAAACACATGGCAAAAAAAATTAATTAGCTATGTACGGAAAGGTATGTACACATACCGGAAGGGTGGGCTGGTAATGCATGGACTTCTATTAAGCTTTGTGACACACTGTGTTCAGGGTAAAAATTCTTAGGCAAGATGCTTATTTTGAAGGCTTCTACATGCCAAAAAGTCATTATGGTATGTTTTAATGCAGGATAATGATTTTGATCAAGTTAACTGTTGACATAAAAGGTTTTTAATTGGCTAGGCAATTGGAGAGTGAGAGTCAAATGGCATTCCTGGCCATTCCACTTCAGTGCTGTATAATGGCACTAAATGCCATAGTGTACTATGTTCATGACACATTTTGGGTTTTCTCTTAGATGCAGACTTTCCACCTCTAAAGCTAAGTTGCCTTTTCCTCTTATGTGAAGATTCCAAACCACAGGGTGTGAAGTCATAACTTTTGGAAAAATGCTAGAGATTGTTAATACAGTTGCGTATTCAGGATACTGGAGAGAGATAATCAAATCTTTCTTGCAGTCAGGAGCCTGGAAATGCAACAGTTACCTTTCTGTCGGATTTCTTACAGAATTTGTGGGGGAAAAAAAAAAAAAAACAACAACCAAAAAACATTTGCTTGTGCCAGTGAGTCAGTATTCCTGATCCAGCCCTTTTTGATAGCTTTGGCTCAAGAAGAACAACTTCCTTAGGAAAACATTGAACTGTTCAATATGCAACTCATCCTGACAATAGTTGATAGGGCTGAACTCCAAAATAGTAAGATGTGGGTAATGGGACTGTGAAATCTAATGTTGAGGAAACACACATCTTTTTTTAGTTAAATCCTATCTGCCATAGGTATCGTTTGGTTTTCTGTTGTAGTTATTATTCTCCCCATTTATTTAAATCAGCGCCTTCAGTAGCGGAAAAATTCTCCAGCTGTACCACTGTTGTGCTTATGGCAGCTGCCTGGCTGTTTATTAGATCAATTTTTTTATGATGCAAACATTTTGCAGTCTCTTCTGACAGAAGAATTCTGGAGTTGTGTGGCGTGGCAGAGCCTGCACCCCTGTGCTCGTCTCAAAAAGACTCCTCGTTCGAGCAATGCTCCCCGAGCTCCTCACGCGGTGGAGCCCAGGGGTCCCAGACCATGCCTGCCTAGGGACAGGGTCCTAACCCCTGCTCCTCTTCACTCGAAGGGGTCGTTCGTGGGAACAGACGCCTACTGCCACTGGGTGGCAGCAAGCCTCCGGCCCACGCGTTTCAAAAGGCCAGTCACCCATTTCCCGACACCCGCGTTCGGTTTCCTATCGCATCTCCTGAATACGGGAGTACTTCTGCTTACACTGGTGAAAGCTATTGTTCGGCTCTGCTGTTTGTCCTTCTTGTATTCTGGTCTGTGCTTTTTACCTGGAGCGGAGAACAGCTTTCTGACCTGCTGTGGATACTGAAGAGTTGCTTTTTTCACCGTTCCTCCCCTTGCTAGTAGTGTGCTAATGTACCTCATTAACATCGTGTCCAGCTTCAAGTTAGTGCAGATTTGTTTCTGACAGTTAGCTTCAACCTCTAGGGTAACAGAAGTTCCCTGCTGGGTTGGTACAGTCCAGTGGGACAAAGAATTTCACAAAACAGTACAGTCTCCACTCACCGCAGAAATACTCTCATCCCCTACCCTTACTTATCTGGGTTTGCATAATGATTTTATCTCATATGATTTTAATGAAAAATGCCTTCTGTAGCTTACTGAAGCTAAGTCCAGACAGCAGGAGTAAGTTCCCCTTACCAGCTAATGAAACGAGACAGCCTCCAGAAAGTTGAAATAACCTGAATAGCAGAATTCAGTTCATACAGAGGATTTGCAGCCAGCTACTTCCTTTTTCAACCACGTTTTAATCTTTAATTTGTTCATGGTGAGAGATTCACATAGACTTTTCATTTCTAATCACAGTAGACCTTCTGATTAAATACCAAATAGTTGTATGGAGTTTGGCAAAACTGTGTTTAAATTAGATTGCTTTCCTGTAAATTATATTATTTCCTTCCTTGTGCTTGTTTCATGTAAGAAGCTTAAATGCAAGTGAGTATTCAAATAAGGAGAAAACACAAGGTGCTAATGAATGTAACGTTGTGGGATCTTATGAAGCACATAGGTGGTAGGGAACAGGAACCAGTCCCTCCTGTCAACCTTCATTTTCACAAGAGATTTGCAGAGTGCAGTCCTCCCATTTGCAAATGAGAGCTAGCTGAAGTGTATAGTCAACATTCATTTCGAATGAATATCTAGTTAATAGTCCTCCAAAATAAATAAACAGAAAATCCAATACTTGGGTAAAAAGAGATAATGTAAAATTACTGTTTGGAAACTTTGTTAGGAAAAGAAATCATGTTTCTTCTCCTTGAGACATGCCTTCAGAATTTCTGCCTTTACTCTTCAAGCTATGAACCGAGATTCAATAAACAAACATTGGCAAATCTTGCTGAAGTGGTTTTAGGAAGATCCTGTGTACTTGTCCTCTCTGTTTGAGGCTGCCACTCCTACAGTGAAACAAGTGCCTGAGCCTCAACAACCATTGAAGGGGAGCTTACATTCATGTGTCGTGCCGTGCATTTAGTTGCTCCAAGAAAGGAACCTGTTTACTCTTGCTGAAATGTGGGAAAACCCCAGCGAAGCGGTAAATAGTTACACAGTGAGTGTAGTTTACTTAAACTACCCTATCAAGAACAACTAGAGATCATCTGCCCATGTCTTAGGGAGCCTGAAATACCTGCTGCAAGGATGTTTTATGTTGCTTCCCACAACATTCTTTTCATGAAGAACCTCTGGTTCCCACAAACTATTCAGAAAATTGAGATACTCTTGCAACCCTTAAACCCAAAACTTGTTAAACATGTAATATGGATGTTTGCCATTCCCATTTGATGGACATGGCCCACTGAGGAACTGTGAAGCAATTTAGAAAGATTCAGAAAAATGGTTTTGAACTCCAGGTTTGGTTGCTTTCCAAGAAAACTATTCACGTTAGATCTACGTATTTGCCATCCTGTGTCTTACTAGAATTTGTGGTGCCAGGGCTGTACTTACACTGGTTAAAAGAGCCCTGCATTATAATTAGGCCCATATGTTGCAGTAAAGAGGCTTTTGCATGTGCGCACTTCTAAAAATGGAAGCCTTGGTCTATTATGAATTGGAAAAATATTTCCTGGAAAACAGAACTCTGGTGGGAAACCACCAGCACTCAGTTTTGCACAGGGGATGCAAAGTGGCTTTTCTTCTGCTCTGCTTGATACCTCTGGCCCTGCCAGCTCGAGAAGCTTCCCTCGTAGTCACTCGCTGTTTAAAGCAGGTCTGCCACAGCCCATGGTACTTTTAGTTCAAGAAAGCGGCCTTTCAGGCAGGAGGTGTGAGGAGAATGAAAACAAGCGGAAAACCAGGAATTTTTCACCCTGGGTAAAATATTTGGTAAAATATTTAGCCAAATAATTTAAAAATCACCAAGGATTGCACCTGTCCTCGTGCCAACCTGAGCTGCCATTTTCCGATGCTTGTTTCCACGGCCCAGAGGCCCCAGGGGTCACCCTGTGACTGACACCAGCCTTCCCCTCCAGCTGTACCCACTAGAGCAGAGCTAAGGACTGCAGCCTCACAATACGGGGTTTCCCCTCCCTTTTGGGCTCGAGCAAAAGACCAAGCCTCCCCCTTCCCTCCTGCTGGGGAGCCACACTGGGAAAACAAGGTTCAGCTCAGCCAAGGCCCTGCCAGCAGCAGCCATCTTCTCCAACCCCAGCTGCCCTGTGCCTCCCCAGCGCCCCCTGGCACTCCCTGAACGCGGCGTCCTGAGCCGCTGTTGGCTAATGCAAGCTCTGGCCCCGCCCCACCCTCCAAGCACACCAATCATGTTCTACCTGGTCACTGTCCCGCCCCTTCAGCGAGGCTGCCGAGGCCGGGCGGTGGCCATTGGCATTCCTCGCAGCCGCTCCCTGGCAGGCCCCGGGGCCCTCGAGGGGCCAGCGGGTGTTCTGTGCAGCCCTCGTTTTCCTCCTTCCTTCACGAACTTCATCTCACCAGGTGCGCCGTGTGTGGTGGGGCCTGCCAGGGGCAGGGCCCATGGCGAGCGGGGTGGGCCCAGGTTGTCACCAGGATGACAACTCATGGGCGTCCCCCTGAGCAGGAACCCCTGGGGGTCTCCTCTGCTCCCCTCTGCCTTCCTGGGGCACAGAAGATTAATTTGGGGGAGAGTGTAGCAACAGCAGGAAGGCTGCTAGGGAAACCCACAAAGTGAGTTTAGAAGGCACCAGGGTGCTTTGGCAAAATGTAAGCAAAGGAGAGAAAAAGGCTCGTCCACCAGGATGCGCAGGCAGCAAGTCAGCAGGGGCTTTGTCTGTGGCTGGAAAAGGGCAACCAGAGGAAAAAAGAATGGCACTAATTGAGGACAATGTGGTATTTTAGGATGAACTTGCTCCTGCAATCTCTTGGCCTGGGAGTCATCTCACAAGGAAAGGGAGAAATCCTGTCATCTTTGAGAAGGTTTTAAACTCTGATGGGCAAAGTACTGTGACACATAATACAGATGCACCATGGTTAGCTCACTGGACACTGGGGAATAAGGGATTGACTCCTTGGGCTTTTGTATTTTTCCTGTTATCTTTTCTCCTTTTGATCCTGTTTCTCTACAATTTTCATGTCTTTTGATTACTAATTAATTTGCTTTTCTTTTTTTTTTTCAGCGCACTGAATGCACAATGGATCAAAATGGGAAAGATATACTGCCAGAAGATACAAACCAGAAGGAATAGTCATTTTCTCTTGGTTTCAAAGTGAGTATTAGAACAGTGTAAAAGTTCCTGTGTCATCCGCTTTCTTTTATGCTTGTTTTTTATGGGAATGATAGGCTACATAGTTCTACAGCACCAAATTTTTATTTCTTAAAAATCCTCTTTGGTGTATATAGTGGAACTGTCAGAGTACGAAGATATTCTAGGCTAAGAGTCACTAATACATTTGTAGTGAATTTTTGTAGTGAAGAAAGAATTGCTACCGGAATTTATAGCAGTTTAACTTTTCAGGTTCTGTATTTATGAGCATAGAATTTCAGTTACTATTATTTGCCCCTATTCCGGGGGAAAAAAAAAAAAAAAAAAAAAAAGTATTTGTCTATCTTCATAGCATAAATCAAAATATTATTTTGTTTCTCAGTCACGCTGTATGTATCAGTAGCACACTTGGTCAGAAGATCAGTAAGAGTCGGGCATCTGATTATGCTTTGTCCCTTGGATTGTGTGGCCTTAAATAGCCATTTATGTTGATTAGAACAGCTCACTTGCTCTCTTTCATAAACTTTGAGTTCTCTTTGAGTGAACCAAAGAGCCACTGCAATCCCAACAACAGGCATTCTGCCTGGACTAGTTTCTAGTCTAAGCAATGCTGCTTACATCTATACAGAAATGGTCCGTTTCTCATGAGTTCTCAGTAAAGTAATTTTTGTTGCATAATTAGATCCAGTACTTAATAGTATAGGAGAGCAGACAAATAGCACATCCTTCTCATTGTTTGATGCATCTTCACAACTTCATTGCAAGAGATTAGCCAGCTGGCACTGAGTGCTGGATACAAGCTAAACAGGGGTATACACTATGTTACCGCTTCCTTAGATTCACTTTCTCCCTCCTAGTGATCCGTTTTATACATGTATCTTTACACATCGTTCCAGACAAATTACATTTTTAAACTAATTTTGGAAAAATTTATTGATCAAGGCATGACGTGGAAAATTAGAGATTTTTTCACGGAGAAGTTGACATCTGCAGTCCGTTATGAACTTTATAAAAGGTTTGCATAACGTTACAAATCAGTCCAAATGAGTCCCATATTCTCAAACGAATGACACTGTGTTATTTTAACTACATCTGTTCTGAGGTGTTTTAACAGGCTTTTTTATGGACCTGCTACAGCTAATGGCTCGCATGCGCTGTGGCCGTTCTGTGTGGAGAGCCTACCACACCAGAGCACCTTTGATCCCACTTGAACAGCAGAGTGGAGAACCTGTGCCAAAGCAACGCTTTTCATATTTCTCCCCTCCTCCTCATCTTCATGGCTTCAAAATACTTTAGGGCTTCCCATCAATTTTTCATATGTTACTCTCTGTGCATATTTGTGTGAGTGTGCACATGCACGTCTAAAAAACCTCACCAGTTAGTGGCTCTGAGTGGCCTTCCTGTGTAACCTGGGAAAAAATAAACCAATCTTTTTATCTTCTGGGTTCTCAGATATAACCTCAAATCTCCAAGGAACAATTTGATGGAGGCTGTATGTTTTCCACCATTACAATACTTTTGGGTAGATGAGTCTGCACCTGAAGACTGCCATAGCATCCGCTTCCTTACATCCCTCAAGAAGCTGACAACTATTCAGGCAGCTAGTTTCAGTTGGTTCTCACACTGTCTCTGCCAAGATGTTCCTCAGAGGCCAACAGTGACAAAATTCATGCCTAGATGACCAATGAGGCTTTAACATGGAGACAAAATGAAACGAGCTGAAGTAAGGTCTGTTTTTTATTTCAAATACCAGGTGCAACACAGACAGCATCAGTACAAACCTGTCTTCCCTGACCTGCCAGCAACCTACATCTATGAGAGGATGCAGTTGTTAAGTCTTGCCATCTAGTCATTTTTGGCATAGTGACCAAGACTGGCAATATGAGTGCCAAACCATGATAATGACATGTAATTATTTTTCCTCTTCCCTTTGTAATCAGTAAAAGTCTCTCTACTTCTCTCAGTGGAAGTAGGACTGGGCCTGTTTTGGTTTTTTCCTAAAAAACAACAACAAACAATGTAGGCATTTATCAGTGTGGATACCTCACTGCAAGAGTTAGGTCCTGAACATCACTTTAAACTGTAACATGCAGAAGACAGTGTTCTGCCTTGTTACAGTGTACACTCACTTATTTTAGAGAAACAGTTGTATTATATGTAATATAATAATTATACATAATAATATATTATTACATATATTGTTATAATATATAATAATTATTATTATATATAACACATATATTGTATATATGCGTTAGCATAATACATAATTTTTGCCAGGGTCAGAAATACTGTGTGTGATCTTCCACAATTTGAGGGGCCTGCAATGGAAATTATATAAAGACACTGTGAAGGGGAAAGAGTCATTCCAAAATTTTTTGAGAGAAGCAAATTACAGGCCTTTCAAGATACTAGAGGGAACAACTCAGAAGACGCAGTGTCCTCCCTTTGATTTTTAAGGATTTGATAATTTTCTCTGTTTATGCCGCATATCCAGTTCTGCATCACAAATTTAAGTGGGAATGACTTCAGTTTAGCAAAGAAAGCAAATAAAACTGTTAAGTGCTGTAGGCAATAAAAAAAAAAATCCTTATTTTTAATTATTCTTCAGACTGTAGTAGTAGCTTGAAATTGAGCCTGGAGCATGACCTTCTCCTGCTGTACAAACACAGCAGAACAAAATGACTCTTTCTCCCAAATGTTTTGCTGTTGCTCAGATGTGGAGCAGCTGGAGGGAAACATAAGCCTTCAGTCAAAGAAAGTACATGTATTTCTTTGTCTCTGCAGGAGCACAGTAAGTCACTGTTTATATAACAAGTAGTATGTCTTTTTCTGTTCAATGTAATTCCCAGCCTAGAGAGCTTGGCTCAGTTAACTGCTGTCTGAGATATCCCTGGGTCAGATGTCGTCCTCAGAGCAGGCATGTCCTAGGTTAATCAGCCCACTTACCTAACCAGGTTGTGCCCTGCCTGGTCTAAAGAACTCAAGTTTATTCTTCCTCCTCTCACATCCTTTTATTTCTCTCTCTCCTTGTTTTTGCATATCCTTCTCTCTATATGTATTTCCTCTATACAGTGTCCTCTACCCTCTTTCCAAAAAAATGCTTTGGGTTTTTTTAATCACCTTTTTTCTCAGAGCCTGCTCTTGTCAGTCATGAAGCAGTCTTTGCTTTCAAATGCCCAGGGAACAGCCCCTCTTTCAGTTTGCTTTGTTTGAGGGATAAATTTCCCAGTTGTACTCCTCCCTCCTCTTCCATTCTCCTTTGACCCATCAGACTCAGTTTCCCTCAGTCCTGATTACAAAGGAGATCTCTCTGCCAGACCTACAACCCTGTCTCCAAGCGCTAGCAACATTATTGGCTTGCCTGGTTGTCACTGCTAATCAGTTAGCCCAGTGCTGTTGACTCCCTTCTTTCCAGGTGCCCAGAACAGCCACAACCACTCTTTTCAAACTACTCAGAGGTCTCCACTGCTGGTAGCTGCCTGGTAACTGTGCTATTTTTTCCATCTTCACCATGCAAATAAGCTATTCCGTGGAGGCACATGTGACTGTTAAATGCACCAGATGAAAACAGTCATTTCTTCAAGGATGGAATACCAAGCATAGGTGCAGTCCTGCTGTACCAGATGCTGTTCATGAAGATACCCGAGAAAAGAGTGCCGAAGTTGACTTAGCTACCCACTACTAGTCATTCTCTCGGAAATCCCACTATGTAAGAGCTATGTAAGAATTTCAGATTTACTCTACAGCTGTAAAGTATTCTCAGATGCATAAGGGGTGTGTGAAAGAGCTGAGTGAAAAACTCAGCTGGGTTCTGCTTTGCTTGGCTTTAATTTTATCCCCACCCAGGGGCTGGCAGCTAGATGGTGAAGTACTAGTTTGTGGTTTGGTTTGGGGTTTTTTTCAATTATCTGATCTGAAACCCTTCAAAGTTAATGAAAAGCCCCAGGCTTCAGTGAACTTTGGATTAAGACCACAAAGCATGAAATGGATTTCTTCTGACGTAAGAAAGATAACTATTCAGTGAGTATCCTGGCTATTTTCTGATAATAGCTGTCCTTGCTTTAGAATTTATTTTGAAAGGACATGTAGCTTTATTCCCCAGACATGTACTTTTGGGAGAAAGAATGGCCTCTGAAAAACAGAGTACAAAAGGGTTCTAGCTGAAGGAGGATAATATAATTTTGCTGTAGAAATTATTTCTTTTAAAAAAATGAGGTGTTTTAATGCTGCCCAAAGGCAAGACTATGCCATAGCTCCTGGAGACTCTTGCATCACAGCCTGATGGTGGTATGACACTGGAGAGTGTCCTTCCCTCGCAAACTGATCTACAGAATGATAAAGCAGACTCTGTACCTCTGGTTCCTTGTGCACGTAGAAACACACTCAAAATGTGACTGTTACCTCTATTTAGATTAATTCATACTGCTGGAGTAGAATATGTAACATCAATTAAAGCTTGTGTAGACCTTAGAACAAGTGTCTATAAACCAAAAGGAAACTAGTGCTTGTGTTTCAGTTGTAGCACTACCATAATCATTCACTGTCTATAATTTGTGGAAAGACAGATTTTGTAGAATAAAAGAAAGACTGCATAATGTCCAGGAGGTCAGCTTAGGCTGTCTTTATTTATGATGCTTAAAATTCAGGGACAAGTTAAAACAAGTAAAACTGCTTAAGAGTCTTTGGAGAAATCTGTGGAGCAAAAGAAAATAAGAATGAACAAGGTACTCTAACCTGTGTTATCTATCAGTGTTGTTATTAATGTAGTAGTTTTTAAGTTAAGAATTTAATATGAATTATTCTAACATCATTGCTGAAACTGAGTAACCAAGAGCTGTGTAGGAGAAATATAACCTATTTTTCCAAGCTTTCAGTATCTGCTATGCCTTTTGAGGAGTAATTGGAGCTATTACCCCTCATCTGTAGTTACCTTTATTAAAAGATGTGAGAGTCTAACTTTCAGTGATGGTTGTGATATTGGATGTTTAATTCTGAAGTGCTTTGTTCCACACAGGGTGATGGAGCTGGCTCATTTCACTCTGCCTGTGCTCTGCAGGGCAAGTCTCGCTGTCTGATGTAGGTCTTTGCATTCTATTATGCACCATCATGATTAGAAGTTACATCTTTAAAGCTGATCTTAAATCTCTCCCCTCTCTTTCCTATTTCCCCCTAAGTCACTCTAGTCAAGTTTTCTTTAGCTCTCTGACATTTCAGGCTTACAAACATGATGTGGGTTCTCATGCAACAAATGAAATACATAAAACAAAAAGGTTTTTTTTTCCTTTTAAGGCTACTTCTCACTCAGCTCTAACACTGCAGCAACGCCCGTTTTCTTTGCTCTGTGATCAATACTGTAACAGCTTGCATATTTAGGAATGGCTGTGTATCAGTGGATTGTTTTTTTCTCACATCTGAAGTACAGCTTCACCATAAAATTATACCATAAAGGGAAAAGAAGACCAGGCTCTTTTGTGTAAAACACGAAGAACAGAGACACACAAACACAGACACAGAATATTAGGGGCTGGAAGGCACCTCGAAAGACCATCTAATCCAACCCCCCTGCCAGAGTGGGACCACCTAGAGTAGGTCACTCGGGAACATGTCCAGGCGGGTTTTGGACGTCTCCAGAGACGGAGACTCCACAACCTCTCTGGGCAGCCTGTTCCAGTGCTCTGTCACCCTCACAGTGAAAAAGTTTTTCCTTATGTTAATGTGGAACTTTCTCTGCTCCATGGTTCATCCCCACCAGAACTTTATAGTCTTCACTAAAATCTTGCTTTACCATTATGTTTTAAGAGTAACGTGCAGTGGTGGCATGTTGCAGCAGAAGTTTCCTTCCATTATGCAGTGGAGTAACTATTTGCCTTGTACAGATTTGCTGTGATACCTAACGAGTTACAATATGCAATGATTTGTTCTAACTTGTTACAACAAGTTTCCACTTTTTGTTAGTTTGTGTGATTGATTCTTTTTTAAGTAATGCTTGACAGTGATAGTGTATTCATGCACCCTCTTAGAAATCTCAGTGGGGATTTCAGTGGCTGTCCCCAAGCTCTCAGAAATGGGCACTTGGTGACTCAAGCTGTGAACATGAACAGGACAGTGTAAGAGAAAGTTTCAGAAACCTTTGCAACATAATATCCTTTTTTGTTGTTGTTTTCCCAGTGTACAAGTAAATATTCCTGTCTTGTTAGTTTTAGCTTGTTAATGTGCTCGGGTTTTTGTATGATGCTGTAGCTTAACATTTCTGTTGTGTTGTACGCATGGTGAGCATACACACACTGAACAACTACTGATCTCACCAGCAAAAAAGCATTAGAGCCAGTATAAGGAACAAACACATGCAGGGAAACTTAAATATAGAGCCTGCTCTCCCAAGGTCACACAAAGTATCACAGATGGAAATAATATTCAAGATCTATTGTCTTTAGTCTCTTTTATTATGCCTTGTAAATCATGCACTGCCCCAAAGCAGATATAAATAATGCTTCTCTTGATTGCAGAAGTCCCTGTGCATTGCCAGAGTAGCATGAACAGGGCTACATGTAAATGATTGTCTCAGCTAACAGTTTTAAATTCTACGTAATGCAGGTGCAAGGCCTTGTCTGTGGTTTCTTGAGGGACTGCAGAGAACAGAGTAAGAGTCTGCAGGTTTTTGAAAAAAAAAAAAAATGCTAGAGCCTGAAGCATGGCAAGAGTTGGAGATGTTACACAAATCACAGCAGACACACTGAGTTTCACAAAGGGACAGCTGCTCTGCTCTTCCAATTACTTCATGGGGCTGCCTTCTGTACAGAGAAGGGGGAAGATTAAATTTCAATGGAGACACCTCAAGACAGCCTGAATCCTCTTTCCTGCCTGAAATGGCAATCACTTAGAAAGCAGACATAGGAAAGTATTATGGGTCTAGCCAGGAAATCCCTGTTTTCTTTAATGTTTGGAGGGTTCGGTATTTTTTTTCCTGCTAAGGTTGTTTTGTTATAAAAGAAGATTTAAAAAAGTTCCTTCTTTGTGAGATGGGAGAGTAACGTCAGCAGGGTGAGTGGCACATGAATCGTGCCCAACAGTAGGCAGTAGGTCTGCAAACTTGGAGTACTGCTGAGCAGCCCCTCAGCAGTAAAAAAAAAAAAAAAAAAAAAAAAAAAAAAGGCAAGAATGTGTTTGCACTCTCCCTGGAGTATTCTGGTGCAGGCACAAGTCTGTTGGCAGTGATAGCTTGAGAAATGGTTCTCAGGTGTGTAATTGCTTGTATTTGCAGCTGATCCCAGGCTCTCGAAAATCATGTTCATACAGTCAGGGAAAAGAAATGATCAGTGCAATTAGTCCCCACTTACTGTTCCTTAGGCACCAAGAGAGACAGTCTGTGCTGAGCTATGCTCCAGTGGGCTTTCCCACTCTTCCTTTGAGTATATTATTTCAAATGCCTTCTTTCTAGAGCCTTCAAGTCTATAAAGCCCCATGGATGTTGGATCAGGGCCAGCTCTGACTGCACTTCTAAAAGTGGTGGCCACAAAAGGCTATTCAGGGTACTGCAGTGGATGACATGCAGATCTAATGAGCTCCTGGACTATTTTGGGACAGCTGTGCTTTTCTGTGCAGCAGGGCAGCTAGCTCATGAAAGGTGCTTATGCGCAGTCTGTTGTTGGACCTAAGGCAGTCCATGGCTGTGTACAGGAGTATGAATTGACTTCAGGAGTTAGTCTTAGCATGCCATAAGCAGGCAAAAGGTAGCAAAGACCCTACACATAGTTGTGTTTCAACTGTTGTGCGGCTGCCTCTTCCAAGATACAGCAGCAGGATCACATCTCTGTGCCATGCATCATATATGCATCACTGCTGCTTCAAATAGTCTTTTGCCAGCAGTTTCCTATACAAATTCATTTACAGGATTATCACTGCTAGCATTATACTTTCCACCACTGCTTCTGTCTTTATCAGTACTCCCCATGAAATCGTCTAATCTTCTACAGGAAAGATGGAACATAATACTAAGGAATAGCTCTCTTCAGTGGGAACTGTAGCCACTGGCAAAAAGAGAAGACGACAGGTGCAGATATGCCTTGATTTCTGTCATGACAAAGAAGGTGGTAGAAGCAGGAGTGATGGATTATCTATAATGAAGTCCAAAGCTTTCCAACTTCCACTACTGCGATCATTGGGCAGAAAACAACAAAGCAATCCAGACAGAGCATTATTTAATCACAGAATCATAGAATGGGTTGGGTTGGAAGGGACCTTAAACACCATCTAGTTCCAATCCCCCTGCCATGGGCAAGGACAGCTTACCAGAGTGGGGGCAGCCACAGCTTCTCTGGGCAACCTGTTCCAGTGTCTCACCACCCTCACAGTGAAGAATTTCTTCCTAATATCTAATTTAAATCTCCCCTCTTTCCATTTGAAACTGTTACCCCTCATCCTATCACTACCCTCCCTGATAAAGAGTCCCTCCCCAACTTTCCTGTAGGCCCCCTTCAGGTACTGGAAGGCCACTGTAAGGTCTCCCCGGAGCCTTCTCTTCTCCAGCCTGAACAACCCCAACTCTCTCAGCCTGTCCTCACAGGGGAGGTATTCCAGCCCCCAATCATCTTGGTAGCCCTCCTCTGGACCTGCTCCAACAGGTCTTGTCTTTCTTGTGCTGGGGGCCCCAGAGCTGGACGCAGCACTGCAGGTGGGGTCTCACCAGAGCAGAGCAGAGGGGCAGAATCACCTCCCTCGACCTGCTGCCCACACTGCTTTTGGTGCGGCCCAGGGTGCGGTTGGCTTTCTGGGCTGCGAGCGCACACTGCTGGGTCATGTCCAGCTTTTCATCCACCAGCACCCCCAAGTCCTTCTCAGCAGGGCTGCTCTCAAGCCACTCATTGCCCAGCCTGTATTTGGGGTTGGGATTGCCCCGACCCAGGTGCAGGACCTTGCACTTGGCCTTGTTGAACTTCATGAGGTTTGCACAGGCCCACCTCTCCAGCCTGTCCAGGTCCCTCTGGATGGCCTCCCTTCCCTCCAGCGTGTCCACCGCATCACACAGCTTGGTGTCGTTGGCAAACTTGCTGAGGGTGCACACTATCCCGCTATCTGTGTCGCCAACAAAGATGTTAAACAGCACCAGTCCCAGTACCAACCTCTGAGGAACACCACTTGACACAGGTCTCCACTTGGACATTGAGCTGTTGACCATAATTCTTTGAGTGCCACAATCTAGCCAATTCCTGATCCACCAAGTGGTCTGTGGAGGTTCTGGTGGGATCTTGTCATGGAGGATGTGTATTTTCACAACAGCTCTACCAGCTGCCACTACAGTATCAAAGGAAGAAGTAGAGATGAGACACAAAAGAGCATAAGGACCAAGAACTTGGAGACAGACAATTTACAGCAATTTACCCCTAAGTAGAAACAAACCTGTTGTTTTTACATATTTTAAAAGCAAAGGATTCAAAATTATCTCATGATTCGGATTCAAAATTATCTCATGATTCTGATTCAAAATGTCAATCTTTCAGAAGCACAGGTCACTTTGCAAGCAAAGTAGCATTGCCATCCTTTGTGCAGAGCTCAAAAGAGATGTTGTGAACCCTTCAAAATCGAGCATATTCTTTCCTGTCATAGCTCAGCTCTTGAGCCAGGAAGCTCTAGAAACAAAGCAACATTCTTAGGGTGGTGGTGGCATAGGATTCGAGTGCTGGCAAGCCTCTTTGGGTTGGGTTTTTTTTTGCCACCTGACAGTGATAACACATGCAGATGTAAGATTTTGCACTTCACCCAGAAACAAAGGGAAGGAAGCTCCCAGAAGGCCTGATGCACTCTCCCTTGTACACACGCTCAGTTTTGGAAAGCCTTGTTTCCTAAATGTTACATTGTTCCGATGTCTGGAAAGATTGTGACTATGGAAGCCTGATGCAGTCCTTGAGCTGTGTAAATCAGGGTCAGCAGAAATACAGCAAACTACAGTATTTGATTAGGAATTCTCTATTTATTTTTCTATGGGACAGGGTGGATATTTATGTTTGCCTAGAACAGTCTGGAGGCCAGGGTCTCACTATTGCTTTGGTGAGCAGATGGTATTAGCGCAGAGCAGTGAATGAACATCCTGAAAAAGGTCCTTCCACTGAACACTGTTCACTTTTACAACCTTTATGCAGAAGCTATCAGCAAGCATCAGAGGCTTCTTGGCTTTAGATCGGGAATCAAATCTGACAATGCAGCAACCAGCTTGAAGACTACTGTCAAGCATATTGCTGACTTTTGTGAACATCCTAATTTTGTATCACCTGTTTGTCAGAAGGAACATAAAGGATGAGTTCTGCTAACAGGAGCAAAGTGACCATGGAGGACGTTTCTCATTGGTGTTTTTTGATGTAGGAGAGTTTGAGCAGTTGTTCACAACTGATGTAGTATTTTTAAAGATCAGCCTGCCAAGCTCACATGTGTGAACACATGCGTGAGTGTTCACAGTTTCAAGAAATCCAGTACAATTGAGAAAATTGAACTGATATCCATACTATGTGGTTGCTACCATCTGGTGGCTATCTCCATGCACCGCATTTTTATTTGCTAATAATTTCTGTCCCTTCAATTAACAGTGATGCAAAATTAATGGATTTTTTAAAAAACGTCCATGTTGTGCAGTAATATTTCTTGCAGGTTTGCAGAAGCAAGAGACTGTCACAGGGGCTGTGTCTAACCTGAACCTTCAGATTTTGCTGAGGTATCCATATTTTTACAGTGCAAAAGTTGGAAATGCTGTTGACATGACACATTCCAAAGATGATGCATCCTTATTCCTGCTGCTATATCAGGAGTGTAGAAACATCATTTGCTCAATTTCAGAGGCATCCTGTACACACCATTTTCAAAATGCTGATGGCAAAAGGAGCTTTGGCTCATGTAGCCAATGAGTTAATGTTGGCAGCAGTCTCAGCCCAAGTGTGGACAATTAGCTAGCAGCCCTAGTGAAAATGCTTTGCTTTGTCTCAGTGCTAAATCACTGGTATGGCTGTCATTCTCTACTAGCTCCCTGTTGCGACCCATGAGACGGTAAATCAGGTTCACACATAGGCGCTTGTACCTCACAGGTACCAGTCCCAGAAAACACAGCATTGCCTTCACGTAAACAAAAAACCACTGGATGAAACTTGTGCTTTGAACCTCTGTAAATTCAACAAAAAATACCCCTTCTTTTGTCACTATTCCTGAATTTAGAGACTGTCTTGCTGGATAATCCTTAGTTTCCCACCTGCAGTTCCAAAGTACTCCTAGCAGTTCCCATGTGACCTCTATCATTGTTTCCGGTTTTGCCCCATACTTGCATATGCAGTACATGTATGATGTACAAGGTAGTGCAGAATTCATGTAAAGAGGTGTAAATAGTCTGCGCTCTATAGAGACCAGACCTCTGTACCAAGATGCACCATCAGAGCTAAATACTATGTCTGATGGGTAATTACACAGACAGTGTATGATGTATTACCCTATCCCTCTACTTAGTGTGAACCCTGGCATGAAGAAGTGTTAAAGTGTTCCTTATAAGTTCTGACTTCCTATAAGCAGAAGTGAGGCAAGTTAGCCAAACCTGTAATTAGTTACTGCCCTTCCCTGCAGAGTTGCAGCTTCATGTCACTGACAGTTTTCTAAAAAATATGGATCAAGGCCATTGTTACATGGTTGGAGAGCTTTTGTAACCTTTACCCTGTTTAAGGTACTTATATTTGACTAGCCATGTGCTGTCCCTAATAAATTAAGCCTCTCAGTGCCCTCATTAGGTGGAAAAAGCATTATTGTTCTGACTTATTGAGGAATAGAGAAGACTGACTTGTACTTCAACTGTGCACAGCGAAGGTCAGGCTAGAACCTGCGCTTTCTGAATTTCAGTCAAATAGGCCTAAGTTTTGCAAATGATATGTGCATATGACTGTATACATATGCATAAGGTTGCAGCAAATACTTGCAAATCTGGCATCCCTTATTGCATATGCAATTGGTATCACAGAAATCTGTCCATCAGCATAACTTCCATTAAAAAGAACGTGTTGCATTCCTTTTACTGGCTTACACATATGGAAGATAAAAAAGTTGAAAATAAGGGATTCTGTCTTTTATATATTGTTTTGGAAGAGAAAAGAATTACTTAATTCTGGGTACATAGGTATCCAGGGTGAACCATCAAGAGTGAATACAGCCATTGCCTGCAGGTACTGATTTTCATGAGAAAATTGCAACAACCAATTCTGAAGAGTGATATTAACCAATGAACCGTCTGAAGTAACCTTCAGAGATATACTATGAATGAAAAGCTATGCCCCAGAGCAGGACCAGGGAGCTGACAACATACCAAAGACACAGAAGTAAGGTGAACAGAAAGAAGTCGTGCAGTGAAGCTGACAGATCATCTAGCTGACAGATCACCTGGTAAGGATCCTAGACAGACATGCTGCTCTCCAAGCCAACAAGTTCTTTGCTAAGGCAGCATTTTACTGCCTTTTCAGATGATAAATAGTTATTTGTTTTGTTCTAGCAAGATCAGCCTGCCTAAGTGTACTTCTTACAGTTAGCCTGTATTTCCCATGAAGCTGTATGTTCTCCTATGAGAGCATATTGGGCATTTTCTCTAACTGAGGCTGTGCTATTATGCAAGAGAGCTGATATTCTGAGGCCACCTCTGTGGAGCTGAAGAAGCCAGAATAATGCTGCCATTTTCAGAAGCTATGCCCAGGGCCAGCATCCAGCATTACTCAGGGATTGCACACAAAAGCTGATCAAGACAAAGAAAACCCCTTATTGATCTGTGGCAACATGTCCGTGCTTCCGTAATGTGAGACTGCAGTCGTATTTCAGCTGACAGTCCTTCTGAGAACCATTGTAGAGGCAAATGACAGTTCCACGTTCCTATTTATGGCTTGGTTTTTTTTTGTGAATGCCTTGTTTCAATTTAACATGATAAAGTGTTTACCTAAATAGAAGGTTTCTATCTCTGCAAACATACAGATGAGTTGGAATCCAGAGGAAGCTCTCAGAAGGATTTAGTTCAAAATGGAAGTAGGAAAAACCACCTAATACTAATTCCTATATAAGCACATAATTCCTCCAATTTCCAGTCATCAGCTGAATTCCAGCTCATTACAAAGCACTGTACATAAATCCAGTTCTGAAAAGTAAGAGAATTAAACATGCGTAACACTAGGCATGCTGCCTGACCTAATTAGTGAACAGTAATGTCAATTTTTGCAGTATATATACTAAAAAATTCTCACTTCATAAGTGAATTTCCAAGCTTATGTAGATTCATTGGTTTGTGAAAGGGTTAGGTTTTATTTGATGTTTCACTCTACACCCATTTTAGCTGAAGATTCATTGGATATGTATTTTCAAGGCCAAATGACACCATTAAGGTGTACATCCTGTAAAATGCAGGCCATAGAATGGCATCCGGTTACTGGATAGCCTGCAAGCTTTTTTGATGAAGTGTCAGATCCTGAATGTGACCTAAGACAGTATGCACTTACAAAAAAATATATGCACATGTATTGTGCAGAAGGAAAGACATGGTTCACGTTACTTTTTGTCTGCTATTGAGAAATGTGTTGCAAATGTGGTCTTTCGTGTCCTATAGTATGCTCAGCACCTCTGAAGCACATAATGTGGATTTAAGATGCACTCCCTGGAGAGCAGAAGGCAGTGGAGATCACCTATTTCCCAGCAGCTGTCTTCAGCATCCCAGCCCTCTACTGGTGTACAGCCCTGACCTAATGAAATTTAAAAAAATGAGACCATATTGTGCTTTCACATTAAGTCTTTTTGGTAATTTTATAAACCATTTGGATGCTTAGACTACAAAACTTAATTTCTTCAGGTTAGATCAGATGTTGAAGAGGATCACACCTTCCAACGTAGGATCCTCAAACTCTACCATGCACGACATTGCATGGATGAGACTTGTGAGGAGTAGAGAGACATGTCTGGCAGTTTAAGTTAATGGTTTATGGAAAACAGGGAATGTGTTAAAGGTTTTAACTTCATTGGATGCTATGGGGAGTTAAGACTCCTATCCCTTGGGATCTTTAGGAGTAATAGTATAGTAATGAAGTTTGCCTTACTCTCACCAACACATGGCTAATGCCTTTCTCAAGTATTTCAAATTTTTGTGCCTCTGCTGGCTGATAATTGTATTCTGATATTATTTTAGCTATGAGTGTCTAGAAGGTGATCTCATAACTGGTTTGACACTTTTGTTTTACCAGAAAGCGTTCAGGAAGCAGAATGACATTTTGGATTTTTCTGATTTGATTATGTTTTGTTTTAGTGAAAGGGTAATGAGTGTTGAATTGTTTTAGCTTATCACTTAGCAGAAAGAGCTTGTTAGAAAATAGAAAATGGTTCAAGGTAATCTATTACCTTGAATTACCTTAATTAAGATACACATGAACCACATGGTAGAAAGGGAAATAGTTACCATGGTATGTAAGCATTTGATTTTTAATTTAATTTTTTAAATATGCAGGGGTACTAGTAATATATCTATAAAAAGTGAAAAGTGATTGCGAAAACTCACTCTACACCAGCTCTGTATCATTTTCCTGGCTATGAGACAGACACTCGTTTTCAAACCTAAGATTTTAGAGGACTTGCCCGGGTCTGAGTGGAAACCAATGTCAGGGATGAGATTCAACTCAAAGTTCTTAAAATCTGTTCTCTCTCTGCTAGGCCAATGCTTTCTTGCCTGCCCAATGTGGCTAGAACAAAACTTTTAATATCTTCTAAAGATGAAGCTGCAGTGTTTCTGCAGTATTGGGGAGGTGACAAGAGAGGTGAAGCTCACATCTAACAATTTGCAGGAGTGTATGTGTTCAAATAGGAATGCTGTAACATACATGGGGAAATTTCATCACAGCAGTTATGCATTACCTGTGCATTTGTACGTAGGTACAAAGGCCCATAGAGAAGGTCAAGAATAAAAAAAACATCAATTTGTGAGTGAATGCCTCAGGATGAAGAGTATTAAACTGCTAGTTTTGCAAGTAATAGTAAGACATGTTTTTCTCTTCTGACTGCAAGGAAGTGTGACTTAAAAAATGCACTTCCTCACGAGTAGGCAGAAGGCTATGGAATTTGAAGTAAAGGCTACATCCACATCTCTCACACATGTGTTTAAACAGTGCAGATCAAAGAACAGACCGGCTGCTTGTGTGATCAACAGATCTTACAATTACAGTTACAATCCATTTTACAGACACTCAGGAATTCAGGTAACATACAAGATCACACAGAACCATGGAAAAGAAAACATTTTTTAGTGTTTGAGACATGCTTTACATCCAAGCCACTGAGATAGTACACCCTAATTAATCAATGAACTTTCAGAAGGGCCTGAGATAATCAAGCAGGGCTTATTCAGCAGGGCTTTATCTATCCCTTCTTAATAGTCACAACCTGACACTAGAAAATGCTATAGCTTTTCCCCCATATGTTAGAAAGCTAAATAATTAGCAACCTTGTACTTCAGTTAATGAAAAAAGCACAATGCAAAATCAGAAGACATTTTTCTGAAATAGACAAGAGAAAGACGTTCTAGCATTAGTTTTATTAATTCAGGGAGATATCAGAAACACCGCATAAAGAACAGACACTTTAAATTACACTAGATTGTACATGTCCAGCAATCACATGTCAGTCACCCCCTGGAAACATAGCACACCCACACTTCAGAACAATCCTTCACATGAATTAACTCTCCTGATTTATTTGTCCAGGAGTTCAAGCAAAAGCAGATGTACTATTTATAGCATCAACTGCAAAGTACCTCAGGTGTTTTCTTTTTAGGCGTCTTTTAACATCTATCGAAACCTACTGCTCATAATGGAGTTTCTGAGAAGAGTCCTAGCAACATGACAGAGCTCTTATGATAAAGGCATCTGCTAAATACTGTTCTCTTTCATGGGGTAACTGAATGTTAAAAAATGTGCACCACCATCAGTTTCAATGTTTCTGACATAGATAAAACAACATTTATTCTTTTACCATTGATTAATTTGCTGACTTTCAATTTTTTCACGTGAATGCATCCTGGTTTCATTGCTATGCCAGCTATATATATGTATACATCAATGATCATACACCTACTGCTGTGTTTCCAGTTAATCTCACAATAAAAATCCATTATTATACAGATTTGGGTGCTTTTAATCCCTCTTTCTCAAAGCACATCTGATTTTCTTACTTCAGTTTAAACAGTAGTTTTGATTTTTAAAAGTACCTCTGGAACAGATACAAATTATGCAGGCAATCCACCTCCAGCAGCCTTCTGCAAATTGCTGTACTTCCAGACCGTGCTCTTCAGACACAGTATTTCGGCAGCAGTAAGTCTCAGTCCTAGTATGTAGTGTTTCCAAGTACAAATCTGGCTTCCTTCTCAAGGACACACCTGTTCTGGGTTGGGGTCTTGTGAAGCCCATATAAATAATCCCTTATCAAGTGTATTGCTTCTAGTACTGGCCCCAAGAGATCTTCCTGAGATCCTCAACTTTTCTGCAGTTTAATGTATGTAGATGTGTGTTCCCATTGGCTTCAAAGCAGCGTTAGAAATATAGTTCTGAAATACCATTGTAGGATCGAGAATATATAGCAAAGAGGAAGCCATGCGGAGTGGTCTGCCTGCTATATGCCACCCATTTTGTTCTTCTAAACCAAAATTAATGCTTTTCAAGAATTCTTTGCTTTACCATGTTTTTGTTTAATGACAAAACTTGTGTTTTTGTTAGTTCTCTGTTAAAATACATGGCTATTAACTTTTTAAATAAAGGTACATTTTTATTAATGTTTCATGTTCTACTAATTTTTGTGCAAGATTGGTTATAGTTTAAATTATTAATTAATAGGGAAAGAAATGAAGGCTATGAAGACTAAATAGAGCAGATGAGGGGTTTTTTTTACACAAGAACCATTGCTCTGCAGCATTTGGGTTTTTCACAAAGTCCTCTCTGCCAGTATCAGTTACCAATATTTTCTGGAACACTGGGTAAGTGATGACTGCTAATAAACATTTTGAACCAGTTCTGTCATTGTCAATGTGTTTAAATGTTCTTCGAACAACTTTTTGCAAACTGCATAGTGCTGTATTTTTCTAACTCCATTAAGTTAATTTCTTCTCATTGGATCCATACTGCAGACAGTGCTGGACTTAATAAAACCTTCACTCTCCCTGTTAAAGACAGGCTTCATTGTCAATAAGGTTCTGAGACTTGTCCGTCATTTCTATACCTAAATGATTCCTCCCCCTGCTGCCCTGATCTTCTGGACAGAACTGCCTCTCTTCAAGACAACTTCATGAGACAGTGAAAATGACAGCGTTATGTCTCCAGAATTTTTAGCTGCCTGTATGCAAGCAGGGCGAAATTAGTCAATCAGTGGTCCGAGCCGCAGACTGTCCTCATTTTTTTTCTGCTTGCACAGTTATTCCTAATTATTATTTGTTTTTATTTTTTTTAGTGTCTTCTTGTCCTACTGACAAAGAGGCATGAGCTGTTTCTTGAATCTCATAGTGTTTTTATCAATCTTAACAAACCATTCAGTTCCCTAAACATTTGAAACCCTGGTTTTAGTCAAATAATACCTCCAGACTTTGGCTGAGCTGGGCTGCTAAAGAAGAACTTTTCCTTAAAAATTGAAAAAGAAGGGGAAAAAACATCCCACTTGGGAAATCAGGTATCTCCCTAACGAGAGGTATGTGATCCAACATGGCTTTGAACCTGTAAGAAAAATTTTTGTTTCTGAGCTAGACAAAGCTATTGTAGGCACTATTAAAAAAACCCAAATCTGTTCTCTCCCATGAAGAAGCTAAAATGCAGGTCTTCCACTGATCAATTTTTAAATGGTCTTCATGGTCTGGAAGGCTCATATTCGGCATTGTTTTCTGACATGTGGAAGATATTTTTTGCTCTTTGTTGAGTTAGAATTTTTTTGTTGTTGTTAAATCTACCGTGTCATTAAAGAAGTTGATCTTGAAATTTTAACTTCTACCAGAGATTAATCAATTCTACTGTCTACAACTGCTGTTGCGGCAGTTTTTGTACTCCACTTTCACTCTGATTGTTGATCTTCCACTTGCAAAAACTAACACGCAGAAACAACGTGCGGTTCTAGTTGCTGGAGGATGTCCGGATGACTTAATAACCACGGAAGAAACACGTCGACTATTTTTTTTTTTTTTTTTTTGCTTGGAAATTGTTGAACGGAGCGAACACCCGCTTCATCCATTTGGCTGTCAAAAATAAATACTAAAACAGCCTTCCTGAGTTTTATTTCACCCGTCTCTGATTTCGGACACTCAAGTTTTCCCGTGCGTGGCTTTCCGGAAAACCAAGCGCCTGCGGTCAGGACTGAAAATCTGGACCTCGGCTGAAGCGCTGGCGAAGGGCTCCGCCGGAACTACTGGGGCGGAAAAAGCCGGCTGGAGTGGAGGACGGGGCTGCTGATGCCCGGCGGTTTGCCGCAGGCAGCCGTGTACGCGCGGCTCTGCTGCAGCCCGGACCCCACTGCGGAGCCCGGGCGCTCCTCGGGCGGAGGCGGCGGTGGAACGGCGCGCGGGCGGCAGCAGCCGCCACCGGGAGGTCCCCTCCCGACCCGCGGGGCGACCCCGGTCCCGGGATGCCTCAAGCGGGGGACGCCGGCGGGCCGCTGCGGGCCAGGGCGGGGGCTTCCCAGCGCGCTCGCTGCCCCTGCGCCCGCCAGACTTCCTCCGCGCCCGCACTTCCTGCCCTGCCCGTGGTGCCTCCTGCGGCCGGGGGCTGCGGGAGGGGCGGCGCCAGTCGCCACCGGCCACCGCCTTCCTGCCCTGCCCGCGGTGCCTCCCGCCGCCGCCAGTGGCACGGCACGGTGAGGTGAGCTGAGCGGCCGCGGCCCCCGCCGCTGCCCGCGGGGCTGGGGGCTGGTGTGGCCGGGCCTGCCGGCAGTCCCGTCCCTCCGCACGGCGGCCTCTGCGGCGGCCGAGGTAGACGGCCGGCGGAGGCGGGCCAGGCGGGGGTGGGTGGCGCGGCGTGAGGGACCCCGGGCCGCGGCCTGCCGCCGCCTGGCTGGCTCTGCCCCGCCGGACTCGTCTCGGCTGGCTCCGCAGCCCGTGGCCGGCGGGGGGAGGCGAGCGGCGTCTCCGGTGCGGGGTGTGTGAGGAGGGGCGGCAGCCACCGGTCTCGGCGGGAGGCGGGCGGCGAGGCCGGCGGAGCCGGTGGCAAGGTCCGGTCCCGGGCGGGCTGCAGCCCCCCACCCCGGGCGGGCTGCGACCTCCCGGAACTTCCCACTTGCCGCGGGTAGATGCTAGCGGAGTTACCGGGGCGGTTCGTCTGGCTTAGCTTGCGTGTGTGCCTGACACTAACAGCGTTTTATGATATTACTTTTTAGTTTTTCTTCAGTCAGTCTTCCCTCCCTGGGTCTTTGGCACAGAGAGAAGCGTACTGAGCCCAAAACAGCTGTGGATATTCACAGCTCAGGTAGAAAGAATCATAACAAGGCAGGGTGTGAGGTGACCTCCTACAGGCTCCTCTTCCCGGGTTGGACCAGGTGGTCTTTCAAGGTCCTTTCCAACCAGGGCTTCCAACAAGGTCCCTTCCAACCTTAAACTGTTCACCCTCTTCTTTCTTTCTGAGCCAGTCCCGCTTCAGCCTGCTCGCTGCTTTCCCTCCTTGTGGGCAGACTGCGATGAGGAGGTCTCTCTCTTCTTACCCCCACTGGGATGGCTGATGGCTTTTCACAAGTTCATGCCTCCAGAGGCCTTCCCGCTTATGCTTGGAAAACTGTTTCCCCCACCTCCTCAGAAGTTTTTGGTTCAGCTGTTGGGTATGCAGTAATACTGGGTTTGTTTCCTGCACCGAAGCGGTTTACCTTGTTTCGCTTTACTGGATTCCTTTGTTGGCTTGAAGATGGGAGTAGTTGATCAGGTTTTTGATTAACCTTGCTCCTGGGTTGAGTCTTTTTAAAGGGCCCTTCATCTTACATCTTAACAGCTCTTTGCTCATGAAGAACTATTTGCAATGTTGGTTTTTATTTTTTTTCCCCTAGGGATAGGTTTGCATGTTTTACAGCGAAACCATACGTGTAGTGTTACAGGGATGGGGGGATGGTGGCCATTTTATAATTTTCTCACCACATACCTAAACTTACTGTACTCTGTTTCCCAATGTGGCTTTTTTTTTTTTAAGATCAAGTGGCTGTCCTATTATTGTGATCCTAAAAAGGTAGTTCCAGTCGTATGGAAAAAATACCGACAACAGAATATTTTCTGAAAAATAAATGAACAGTCTGTTGAGATCATTCTGGTGTGTAAGGTTGCTTGTTTAATTTTGTTTTCATACACAGAATTTTCAGGTGGTAGTAACGTTGTCTACAAGTACACCTAGACAGCATGCCTGGAAACTTTGTGAGGGTATTTTAGAAGATTTTGTCAAGTTATCTTTGATTATCTAACTTCTTTCACCAGAACAGATACCTACCTGAAACCTCTAGCATTTGTTTAGCTACATACCTGTTGGGATTTCTGTTTCATCAGATAAAGGGCAGGACGTTGTGGGGGATTGGTTATTAGCTTCTTGTAAAGTAGTCATTTGAAAGAAGAGTTACTTCCCAAGTTGAAAAATAATTAGTGGACGAGAGGTAACAGTCACCCTCCCCCTGAACAGATAACACTTTTTCAGTATTTCCATACTCTTCTGATATGCTACTTGTAGTTTAAAATGCATTAGAAAAGGAAGACCTAAGAGCTGAGTATCATATCATGTATATTCCTGAGAAGGGTAAGAGTGGAGTTGCTGAATGTTTTGTGCTGTAAAGGTTTTGCCCCTTCCCATGCCTCTTAAAAGTGTAACTTGGTAACTTAGGCACATAGTGACTCAATGACATCCTGCAGCATCTGTGTTTGAATTCTTTTTTTTTTTTTTTTGAGTGGTTGCCACTTTGAAGTGAGCCAGTTGTCCAAAGTACAGAAGTTTGAAACGTGGCTGTTGCTGAATGTTTCAGGAGATTTTTGTTGTTTTGCTTGTGCTTTTTTTTTTCTTCAGCCTACAGTTTGTGGGTTTGTGTGAAAGGTATTTAGAAAGTTTGAGGTCTGCAGGCTCGAGTTCATTGTTCGAGTTTTAAATCTTCATTGGAAAAAAATTTTTTTGATGTCTTTTGACTTGCAAACTTGAAAAAACCCACCCCCAAACAGTGTTGTTGCAGAGGTTGGTAAGAAATATGTGTTTCATGACACTGTATTAGGCCCAGTTTTTGACCCCTATAGGCAGTTGGTGCGCCCTTCAAAGCATAAAGGTTGCTGCTGGCTGTAACTGGTTCTTGCCCTGCGGCTGTGAATGATGGTACTTGTGGGTGACATCCAGCTGTGAAGTGAGGACTAACAATTGGATCTTTCTTTCAAGGGTGACCACTACTGTATGTTAACCATATGTAAAACTAAAAATTATAGGTTTTCACTGATTTTTGTCACCTCTCCATTTCTACCTGACCCCAGACCATCACCTTTTTTTGGAAGACTGGGCACAGAAATGTTTGCTCTCTGATTAACTTAAGAATTACTTTTTAAAAAGTTTTGGTGTTTTTTTTTTTTCAAATAAAATGCAGTTTCTACTACCTTTTAGTCTGATTTAGTCATGTCTGAGTATAACTAACTAGCATGTCAGTGGAAGAGGTTTTGATTAGCTTGCTTGTTTAAGCTGTTATATTTTTATTCAAGCAGTCAGACATAGGAGTTTCATGGCAATATCTGAAAAAACAGGTAAATTCTCCCAGAATCTCACTGAGAAATTGGCGAGGAATCTGCAAAAGGTGTGGATAGCACCATTGTCTGCAGGGGTCCCTCAATGGGAGGAGGTTTCCCCAGCCTGGACAGAGCAGTCTCCTGTTGGCTGATCTGGGCGGGATGGGGTTGTGTGTCCTCTCAGCACTGTCTGGTAGCCCTTGGGTCCTTGATGGCTTTTTTCCTCCTTTTTTTCTCTGGTTATGGCCCTGCCTTTCCAAAGAGCCTTTTCCTAAGGCTCTGTCCTTATGCAGAGGTGCAGACCTCCAAGAAAGATGCGCCTTCACTTTTTAGTGGCTGCTCCAGCTGTACATTGTTCTTCACGAGCTGCTTCAGCTGACGCTGGCTTTGTACCGTGTGATGGCTGGGTGGTGCAGCAGGTGGTGGGTAGGCAGGTAGGGGTGTAAGGGATCCCTTTTGCTCCTCCCCTGGCTGTGCATTGCATTTATTCAATTCTTCATTTGTTCTGCTTGTTCCTGCTCAGCAGGTCTGTTGCGAATGCATAGAGCTGGACCTTCTGAGCAGAGAGACTGGCTTTTTTTCAGGCTGTCTGAAGTGTGCAAATTGTTTTGCCTGTAATATCTTAGTCTTGAGACTTAGTTGGTGCGGTTGTTAATTATTTGTCGTGGAAGATTGCTGGATATCAGCTATCTTACTTCAGTACAGGACAGTAAAAGAAGGAATTGCTCAGAGTGATTAGTATATTAATATGGGAAATAAAAGTATGCTATATGTTAATTTGCTTGAGTGCCTCAGAGTCTAAAACATCTCCCTCTTGATGAAGCACTGCTAAGTTGGCAAAGCAGAAGGATGAACTGTGCTGCTCAGAAGTCAGGAATGTTATGCTTTACTAAATATAGATGCACGTGATACACCATCTGATTCTCACATCTGTAGTAAACATTCGTGAAAGATGGATTCCTTCATGTTTGGTAAAATCACTTTCTCACACATAAAATCAGAAACTTATTTTCAACTCAAGTAACTGAGCAAATCAGATGTTTCCTAGAAAACAGCATGTACAAATACATTTCCATGCAAATGTACTTACTGAGGTGATTTGCTTATCTCTCCTACAAAACACGTGTGTGTGTGTGTGTGTACCCATGATAGAAAGTTAAAGAGTTTTTATTTTTAAACTGATCAGTGAGAGAATATCAATATTGCAACTGAGGTGGTGATTGGGGTCTGTACTATTGGGGTGGAAGATCCTCCTGTGTGTTTCATCTCTTTCATAGAATCATTCAGGTTGGAAAAGACTGTTCAGATCATCAAGTCCAACCATCAACCCCACTCCACCAAGTACACCCCTAAACCGTATCTCCAAGCACCACATCTAAACGGACTTTAAACACATTAAGGGATGGTGACTCAACCACCTCCCTGGGCAGCCTATTCCAGTGCCTGACAACCCTTTCAGTGAAAGTATTTTTCCTAATGTCTAGCCTAAACCTACCCTGGTGCAGCTTGAGTCCGTTCCCTCTTGTTTCATCATTAATTACCCGTGAGAAGAAACCAGCACCTGCCTCTCTACTGTGTCCTCTCAGGTAGTTGTAGAGAGCGATAAGGTCTCCCCTCAGCCTCCTCCAGACAACAACTCCAGTTCCCTCAGCCTCTCCTCATAAGACCTATTCTCCAGGCCCTTCACCAGCTTTGTTGCCCTTCTCTGCACTCTCTCCAGCACCTCAATGTCTTTCTTGTGTTGAGGTGCTCAAAACCGCACACAGCACTCGAGGTGCAGCCTCACCAGTGCCAAGTACAGGGGCACGATCACCTCCCTACTCCTGCTGGCCACACTCTTTCTAATACAGGCCAGGGAGCCATCTGCTTTTTTGGCCACCTGGGCACACTGCTGGCTCATATTCAGCTGCTTGTCAATCAGTACCCCACAGTCTTTTCCGCCAGGCAGCTTTCCAGCCACTCATCCCCAAGCCTGTAGCGCTGCATGTGCAGGACCCAGCACTTGGCCTCCTGAAGCTCATGCAGTTGACCTCAGCCTGTTGATCCAGCCTGTCCAGATCCCTCTGCAGAGCCTTCCTACCCTCAAGCAGATCAACACTCCCACCTCACTTGGTGTCATCTGCAAACTTACTGAGGGTGCATTCTATCCCTTCGTCAAGATGATTGATAAATAAACAGGAGCATCCCTAGTGCTGACCCCTGCAGAACACCACTTGTGACCGGCCGCCAGCTGGATTTAACCCCACTGATCACCACTCTCTAGGCCCGGCCGTCCAGCCAGTGTTTTACCCAGCAAAGCGTATGCTCATCCAAGCCATGAGCAGTCCTTTTCTTCACTAGAATTCTGTGGGAAACAGTGTCGAAGGCTTTATGGAGGTCGAGGTAAACAATATAGCCTTTCCCTCGTCCATCAGGGGGGTCATTTGTCATAGAAGGAGATCAGGTTCGTTAAGCAGGACCTGCCTTTCATAAACCCGTGCTGACTGGGCCTGATCACCTGGTTGTTCTGTAAATGACTCATAATGGCACAAAAGAAGTTGATCTCAGTTTATAAGAGAGCAGTCTATTACAAACTGTGCCCTAGATTCCCAATGGAGTTTGAGGATTCATTGAACTAGGTGCTATTACACTTAGTAAGACCAGATTTTATCATGTTACAGGATGAATATGACCTATTTCAAACAGAATTGCAACTGCCCTTTGCCCCCACTTTTCTGTTAAGATGGGCTGTTCCACAGAAACAACCCAAGTCTCACTAGCAACCAGTAGTACCCTTGGTACTGCTCATTCGTTAAAGCAAGGTTATTTATTTTCTGTTACGAGCAGAGGAAGCAGCTGAGGATCAAAACAAACACCACATAAGACAATTTATCATTGAAATCAACAGAGTAAGTAATTTGGTTCAATCTGACTTATTTATTTATTTACAAGCTTGGAACCAAAGAGTTAAAATAGTATTATCAGAGGGAGTAAGTTGTAACCACCCAAGTGTGGGAAGCAAAGTGCAAATTACTCCTGAAACAGTAAGACTAAGTTTATTTTCTGACTAAAAGAGATTACAAGGAATCTATCCTCAACCTGTAGAGCAGTGTTCCCTAATTAACTTTTTGGATGGAATATATGGTAAAGGGATGACTGGTTTGTTCAGTTTATTGCGGATTTTCATTATATTATTAGGAATATTCAAAACTTCCCCCTCAAGTCCCTGTGAAGCTTTATGTACAAGCTAATAGTACAAGATGGCTTTTCATTGTCCTTCTAGTGGGAATATCTAGACAGCGTGCCTCCCTTGCTGGGTATAGTCCCTTCAGCTGACAGCTGTTGTGTTATTGCAGTAAAAGTTTTGTTGTGTGTATAAAATAGCTGTAGCTGAGGATGCAGCATAACGTGTGTGTTTTAATTTGCAGGTTTCCATACTGTTGTGGTTCTTTGGGTTTGTTTTGTTCTTGAAATGGTAGGGCTGGGAAACAGCTGCCGAGGGATGAAGTCTCCACCTCTCCTTGTGGCGGCGCTCGTGGCGTGCATCATTGTTTTGGGTTTCAATTACTGGATTGCAAGTTCTCGCAGCGTGGATCTGCAGGTAACTTTCCTATTGCTCTGCACATCATCATGTACTTGTCTGGTTAATAAACATAGTCCACAAGAAGGATGCTTCCCCTGCACATGGTGGGCCATGAGCTTTGCCTTGTAATATTTGTGAGAATTCCTTCAGTTGTTGGTTATTAGTAGTGGGCGATGGGGGGAATGCCTATTTCTAGGTGAGGGGGACCCAAAACTTGAAGACCTGCATGTATGGTACTTGTTACTTCTGCTAACACAAAGCATTCAGCTGTGTTGTGCTGTTTCAGTTTACAGATGTGTCATCCTCTGTTTTTCTTCCTAACTGTACATTGAGACTGGCACTCCTGCGATTTGATGATCTCCCTAGATTTTTTTTCTTACATAACCCATGAGAACATATACACGCTTTCCCACCAAGTTCAAGGAAACCTAGCTTGTTCAGAAACAGTGTCTAAAAGTCTGAATTTGTGTTTCTTAGAAACCTTTCCTGAAGAGGGCCCACAACTCACATGGAATAGTTATCTTGTCTGCTATTTTTCTTATGCCGTGTTGTCTGTGACTGTTGGGCTGGCATTTTAATCCTTTCTGGAGCATGTGTTCTGAAGTTGAGGAGCATGTGAATAAAGTTTCTGTTTTGTGACAATGTTTTTTCTTTCAGTTTTAACAAGCAAACCTAAAAAGTAACAACCTGGTGATTAAACATGGCTCATGAGAGCTCCTCCGAAGTTTTTCCACTGAATTTGTATCCTCTTTGTGATTGAGCCAGATTTTAGTAATGAATTGACAGCTGTAGGAACTGAACTCCTGTTTCACCTCAGAGCGGGCACTATTTGAACAAGACACGTGTCTCTAGCCATGTGGTTAAGGGTACGTCTTAGCTTTCTCTTGGTGGAGGGTATGATGGCCTGTCTTCTGGGACTCTGGTCATCCCTTGTTTTCCCTTCAGTCAGTGGCCTCAGGATTGTGGCTACCAGCAGATAGTAACTGTGTCAGTACGGCTGAAGCTTTGCGGCATGGCCTGGAGGCAGCTGATAGTGAGGAAAATAAGCTACCGTGCTAGCTTATTCTTGATCTCAATAAATAACCCAGAGACATAAGGTCCTCCTTACCGTTCCATATCATCTTGTACATTTCTCCCAAAGTTAGCTTGAAAATTGTTTCACTTCTGCGTAGTCGTGCACTCTGAATGAAATAAAAGCACAGCTGAAGGCACGGATGTAGCTTCTAAAGCACTCTCTCAACCCATTTGTTTGTTGGCAAGACTTTGCAGCTATTATGACTGAAATAGAGTAAGTGCTTTTCTTTGCTTTTCCAGCTAAACGTCAAGTCTTTTTCCTGGCTGCCCCCCACCCCCTGCCGCCTCCTCTCCATTCTCTTACTTTCCGTGGCAGAGGAACAGAGTAGGCAGGCAGTAATATGCAGCATACTGTGGTGTAAGGAAATTTGCTCTGTTTTCTTGGAGTCTTGGATGATGCATAGTTTTTATTATATCTGTTTTTTTAATCCACCTGGAATCCACAGGTCTTTCTACCTGGGTTAATTCTATTGATATTCTCACACACATCCTCGTGTGTCTTTGTACTCTTCCTTGCTGCTCGAGAGTGATTTTAACACAAAATATTTAGAAATAATGTAAAAAAACCCCGTGATAGCAACAACCTTGATTCCTTACCTTATGTCTCTGTGTTTGTATGTGCAGTATGTGATGGCATTGAATTTTCCTGATTGTCATTGCTCTTTGAACAATCAAGAATAATGATGATGTTCTGCTTATAAATGAGTTTTTCTCATACATGTCTTTGTGCAAGTCATATGTCAGCTATTTGTGTAAAAGTTGGGCAGTGTTGTCTCCCTCTGCTCATTCCCGGGTCTTCCAGGAAAACGTATTGATTTGAGAGATGGACTTTCCCTCTGAGTTAGTTTAGGATCAACACTGGGACGTGCAGTGATGTCAGAATTGTCTGGGTTAAATTTAAAGAATTATTTGGCCCTGTAGTTCAGAAAGATTGCAGCCTGCAATCTCTTTGGGTTTTTTTCTTTTGGTGGGGATGTTTTGGCTTTTTTTTAAGCTCAAGTACTGAGGCAGCTTTGCATTTCTCTTTAACTGAAATTTTGATGGTCTTTACGGAATATGCGGTACTGTTAATTTATGTAAAACTGGTGTGTGTGTGCGTGGCAGGTATCCCTGAACGACACAATACTTTGATGAAATTAGCGTGGTTAGTTCTGTGAAATTTGGTATTCCTTGAATGTGTTGGAGAAGAGTCCGGCAAGGGGGAAGCATTTCTGTTCACTTTGGTCAATTTGCTCTTCCTCAGGGTCGGATCATAGATCTGGAAGGCAAAGTCCGCAGGGCGGCTGCAGAGAGGGGCGCTGTGGAGCTCAAAAAGAATGAATTCCAAGGGGAGCTAGAGAAGCAGCGACAGCAGATCAACAAAATCCAGTCCTTGCACAGCTTTCAGATGGAAAATACCAACAGAGTACATCAGGAAGAGAAGGTGGGGCCTTTTCTAGCCACAGTTTTCTGTGAGGCTGTGGTTTACCAAGACACTTTCAACAGCATAAGGTTACCCCAAGTGTTCCAGCTGGTGGGCGTACAGTCAGTGTTGGTGTGGCAAAACATTTAATTTATGTGTCATTGTATAATAATTAGAAAACGGACATTGAGTATGCATTATAGCATTCATTGTATAACACATGAAATATTAGAAGCTGGAAGTAACAGCACTTCTGAATAAAACCTCTACCCCCTCTGTAGATGATTGTTACCAACCTTGGGTTGGCCTCTGGCTTTCTTTCCTGTATGCTAACGTTTTAAAACTTAAGGAAAAGAAAAAGCTGCACCAACAGATATATTTGTATTGTCAAATACATTTGTATACATTTGTAGGATTAAAGGATTGACATTTGTTTCTAAATGCATTACAAACTTTGTGGCACCTTGGCGTTATGCCTCCAAAACCCAATGGCACTGGCAGACATCAGGTTAGATTGGCCTTTCATGGCAGTGGTCCTGACAGCGCAGCATTTCCAGAGGGGTGGAAGTGCTTTATGAACAACGTGAACAGGCCTACTGAAATAGCAGAGTGTACGATTACTGCTGTGTGTTGTCTTGCAAACTGTTTTGTTGTGTGTTTTCCTCATGTTGCTGATACCACCTTGGATGCGGCTGTTAGTCATTAATACCACTTTTTTTGCTGTTGCCAGAAGTATTTAGCTGAGAGAGTTCATTCAGGTTTTATTGCTTCTACTGTAGAGTCTCTTGACTGAAGTTTATAGCAGCTTTCCAGGACTATGATTTTAAGCAGACTGCACATACACAACTGATGTATATAGGTACTCTTCAGGTAAAGGGTTCACCATTAGGTGATGGTTCACTGCTCAAAACTTGCGGTGCATGAATGAAATATCACCAGAATAATCTCTGAAGGACTTAAAGGAAGAAAAACTGAATAAAAATGGAAAGTGGAATTGTTTCATTAATACACATTTGAGTTGCATATATTTTTAATTTTTTTTGAAGTCATTTTTATCCAAGACCTTCCAAGAAATAGTAACCAATTGTTTTCACCTTTATGAGACAAACATGTTTCTTTGACATTTTCTCTTTGGGTTCAGTCTTTATGTATACTTTAAAAAAGGTGAGGTATAGTTTGTCTCTTTATTTATTTTTTTTAATGTATGTATTTACTCAAAAGATACCCCAGGATAGTTAGACAACATTCAAGTGGGTAATCAATCTTGTTTGTAACACCAGGTGTGAACGTATTCTTTAGCCTCCCTCATCCTTGTCACTGATTCTTTCAGAAGGAAACTGCAAGAGACTTCAGAAGCAAGATTTCCTGCCTCCAAGCAGTGGTCGTTGCTACTGAGTGCTGTAGGAATTGTTTAAATTTACTATCCTTTGGCAAGGTACCCCAGTTTACATGTTGGTGAAACCTATCATTCTATTTTGGCATCTTTTTGCATCCCAGTTCAGTCCTGCAATGAATGAAACCACATGCATGAGTTTAAAAAAAAAAAATTAAGAAAACAGCAAAGAGAACTGAGTATTTCCTTAATGTTCTGTACACTCTTTTTTACAAGGGAAATACATTTTATGCTTCCTTTTCATAAGTGGATTTTCCTTTAGCTGGAATTATTAAAAGTCACTGGAACTGGAAGTGCTGGGCACAGAGTTTACAGCACAGGCTGGCATATGGGTGTATGTTGAGACTTGGTGACGGGAGCTCACCCAGGAGTTTTAAGGGAGGTCAATGGATGAAATGTTGCTTCTGCCAAGCATGGTGTGCAGCCTTTCTGCTTCAAATTACTGTGGTACCAGACAAATTTGGCTGCCACCACACAATCCACCTTTCTTCTTGTGATGGTGTTTTGAGTCTAGAGGACATGTAGGAGCTGTTGTCCGTTAAATCTGGCATCTGTGCCAGGAAAAGTGATGGGAAGTATTGGACATGTCCTGATACTGTTGAACACTTGGACATGGGTGTGAATGTGGTGGTCTGGGGAGGTCTTTGACAAAGCTGCTTCTGGAAAAGGAAATCTTGCTTCTGAAGTCTCTTGCAGTTTCCTTCTGAAAGAATCAGTGACAAGGATGAGGGAGGCTAAAGAACACGTTCACACCTGGCGTTACAAAAGGCTACACACAGCATGACTTGTAGAAAAATTGTGCAGCTATGTGGTTAGACAGTGTTGTCACAGGGATGAACGATAAGATGAAAGTTACAAAGCAGCTTAGAAATAAATCAGGTTAGTTGTACTGTGGGGAGGTCACTGGTGGGGTTTTGGAGTGCTGGGAAAGGCATGCAGAGGAGAACAGCAAGGACAACTAAAGCTGTGAGTAGTTTCTTTACAGGAATCCACAGCGTAGATTACAGGCTGGACAAGAGCCAGCTGAGGAGAGCCATCGCAGGCACCTCCAGGATCCCAAATGGTGCAGAAAGTGCTCGTGGCTGTGAGAGACAAGGCATGGTTGATGGTCTTCAAATGCAGTTGTGGTTCAGACTGGGCAGAAGTGCTCTTTGTGCAATAGATGGTGAAGGTGCAAGTGTGTGACATCCATAATGCCCAGTTGCAGGGGGTCTGTGTGGGTTAAAAAGCAACTGGATAACCTCAAACAAACACCTACCCCACCACCCAATACAAAGGTGTGCATTCTGGCTCCAAGTGTTCCTCAGCCAGCAGTAGCTGCTGCTTGGAAAATGCCGTGCTTTATGGCTGCCTTGGTGTTCATTTGGCATCCAGTGTTACAGACAGGATGCCGGGGAAGGTGGATTTTGGGGCCAATCTAATATAGCTGAGGAAGCTCTTAAGTGCTTTTACCTTCATCATCCTAAAACACAGTTGTTCGGTAATGGAATGAAGCTTGCTGTTGAAAACCCAGGAGCTGATTCTGTAGGAAGCATTAGATAAGTGGTGCAATGGACTCATTTCATGTCTTTTGATTTTTGTGACTAGAGAAGAGCATATCTCAGGAGCCTGAAGTGGTAGGATGAGTGTGTATGTGCCTGTGCACCTCTTTGGTAAATTCAAAATTTACTCTTGTTGCGACACATAAGCAAATATCCTGCACAGCTGTTGTTTGTGTTCCAACTCTATAGTTTAAGAGTAGGGAAGGTTCTTTTACTGGGAACCTGTGTATTTGTCGAAAGATACCATCAGACAACTTGACATGGATTCATCCATTCTAATTTAGGAGTGCCCTTGATATGTTGGCAGGGAAGAGAGGGAGAGCTTAGTTTTCGTCACTAAGGACCTTGAGCTGAAGAAGCTGTCCAGGACCAGGGGTTATTCCACAGAGGAATGTGGAATATAAGAAAAGGCTGTTTCTGAGTGCTCTTTTTTTGTATGTGTACCTATATCCATGTATAAGCGGGTGTTGTATATTCATACATGCATACGTATTTGCACACATACAGAGGCACATGGAGCCTTGTTTTTCAGCTCCATGGATTCCAGTGGAATCTGGGATTCCTGGAAGGCAAGTAATGAATTCACCCCTTCTGGTTATGGGAAACTTCATCTTTGAACTGAACTTTATTTACCCCATGGAGCTTAGCAGCAAGTATTTACGTAGTCCAGCAAGGATGAATGTAAATCCAAATCCAAAGTCTCTCAACTCACTTTACAAGTAACACAAACTGTCTAACTAACTAGACAGAGCTTTGAGTGATAAATGGGATTTTGTTTAGTTTTCTTGTTCTTAAAGAGAAATGAAAATGCTTTCAGCTGATGTGTAGGAGTGAATGGTCTGTCTCGAAAACCCCTCTTTTTCAGGGAGGAATTACGGTTCTTCTGGTTGTAGAAGAAATCTACATGGGAACAAACTTTCATGATCTAAACTCCTTACCAAAACCAACTCTTAAATAACATCTGAGACCGGTCTTAATTGCAGTTCATCTTTTCTCACTGTGTCTTACTACTCTGCTGATAAAATACACAATAATTATGCCACTGATTTAGTTTTATACCAGACTAATACACCAATGAGATACTTGCCCCGTTAAAGTCATCGTCAGTGGCAGTGTAGTAACCGCTTTGAGTTAAATCTGTCTTCTTTTCTGGTAGAACTGTCTCTGTGCTATTTAAAGGGCAAAGGCATAGAAGGTAGGAGGTAGTCAGAGCCTGAAATATACACTGTGAGCTCACCATTCACTGAGGCAATGTAATCCTGGGAAATTGCTGCTGTAATTATTTTCTTAGGTCTGAGTATGTATAAAAGACTTCTGTCACCAGTCTGCTTTTAAAAAATCTGCTTGAATTTTTAAGGATTAATGTAGATTTAGCAAATGGCTTCTGGAAATCTGTACAGAAATAGGCCGAAGAGATGGAGCTTACAGGAGCTTTTAGTAACAACAGGAATCAGGAGTGCAAAAGGGCTGTTTCTAATCTGTTAGACATTTTCTAAAGAACAATATTCTGTATGGTTGTTATTCAGGACTCGTGGCTGCTGGGATGTACACAGCCACGATAGTCTTTTTGAAGAGTGCAACAGGAGAACAATACATGTAATCTCTTACTTTTAACAGCTAGAACATGCTTTTGCAGTGTGTAATTTTCTTTGGATTTATGTAATTCTTCCCCAGCCCACATCTTGTTTTACTGAGGAGAGGGGCCAAGCTTTGTACATTATATGTGAAGCACGACACTGTCCTGTTGCTCAGTGTCTTTTAACACTGGCCACAGCTGCTCTCGGATCCCCTCCTTCTGGGAAAATTTCAATTCCCAGCACAGCATTCTGAGACAAAGTACTTATCGGTATGCGGAAAGTCAGCTCCGCTTAGAAGTGGAGAGAGAGAAGAAAGCCTACTGTGAAAAGGAAAAGATGACTAGGTGTGTTTTGTTTTTCTTTTTTAAACCAAACAGTGTGGCATCTTCTAGTTTTGAAAAGGGTTTAAGGAAAAGCAAGCACTGCCTCATGCCCTACTCTACTTGCCATAGCATGATGTTACTAAATTAGCAAGCGAAATCAATCTGCTTACTCATAACTGCTGCAGCAGAGGTCTAGAAGACTACCTCTGTTTAAAATAGATTTTCACATGGTGGAGAAAAAAAAAAAGGATGGTCTGGGACTAGCTGAACTGTAGGCACCCTAAGAGTGGAGATTTAGAGTATATGTACCTTAAGAGTTATCTATGAAACAAGATTGAGTCCCTGATCTTTACCAGGATCACTCTTTGGGAATAGAGCTGAGTTTTTTGGTTTTGTTTTGGAGGTGTTTTTTGTTTGGTCGATTGGGGTTTTTTCTGTTTATTAAGGATGCGGAAAAGTCTGTAATTTCTGAATGGAATTCAGTTCAGTGAGAAATAGATTTAAATGACCAATGTATTCTCCATTTTGGGCTTGAAGTTTGTTTTAGACTTGCTTCAACTGGTGCTTCTCCACGCTAGTATACCTAAGTGTGCAGCACACAGACCAACCTAAAAGAGAAATTATTTTTTTAGGGATCTTATTTATGAATTTTCTCCCTACTTACTAATATGTAGTTAGTCATTAATCTCATGTCCTAGAATGAAAAAGCCTTTTTGTGGCTAGTATAAATGGTTTCTTTATTCCTGAAGGTTATTTTGAAGTGATGAAGAAGAGTACAAAGAGAGGAAAGAATTGATGATGCGCGTTACTAGCAAAGTGTGTGTGCGGGAAGGTGTGTTTGCAAAAATAGAAAAGGGGGGTGGGAATTTCCAGATGTAGTTAAGAAGTGAACAGATAATCCAAATATGGCTTGTTCTCTGCTGCCAGCATGGTGGTGGTGGGGAGCAGTAGGAGCATGCAAGGCAGAACTGCACCTTTTTTTTTGTGGTAAGGTCTTAGATCAATTTGAGTTAATCTTGAAATAGGTGGCCCTCCTTCTCAGTGATTAATTATAAATGTTTGTTTCTGCTGTTTTCTGGATGTATAAATCTTACCCTCACAGGTTGCTTTGTTCCCGGTTGGTTTTTTTTCTTAGCAGCTGATGTACTGATGCTGTGGTGCATCTTTTTCTCCTTGTCAGAGCTATATTTGTGAATGCAAAGCCCCTTTTTTCTTAGGTTTTAGTTGTGAAACCAGTGTTCCCTCTCATGATGTTCTTTGCCATCTTATTCCTTTTTCCTTTTGCAATATCTCATTGTGCTTTTACGTCAGTGTTAGAAAGCACATACGTCAGTTCAGTGTGCTTGGGTTAGCTTGATTAATAATGGTAGCAAATGCTGAAGCTGTTATTTTAGTAATGCCTCCAAGGAATATGTTTATGGAGACTCCTGTGCAAAGCATTAATCAGTTCAAATGCACGTACATAGTTCAGAGTATGTGATCAAAACATATTCTTTGAAATCATTCCTGTCAAAGCTTCCTCACAGGTATTTCTGTGTTATGTTTTGTTTTTTTGGTTTAAACAATAACTTTAATTTTTGTGTTTCTTAAGTGGAGTGTGACTTATATAGACATATTCTGTGGTGAATAAACAAAAATAAATCTCTGGCAAGTGTCATTAAAAAATTGCTGTCCAGCTGGAGCAAGATCTTTCCATCACTGCTGGTGGTACTGTGGCTTTTGATCTTTGGTTTCTGAAGACTTGCTGTCCACAGCACTGACTCTGATTACAAGATTGACCTTTCCTCTGTGATAGTCACAAGTAGTTCAGTGCAAGACATGTTTGCAAATATAACGAGCTGGTTCTATGTTAAAGGAGTTACTCTGTCATAGAAGATGAGATTTTGATATGGTCTTATAGTGAGTTTCTAAAAGCTGGATTCTTACTCCTAGGGATCACAAGTTTTGTTTTGTGGGCTGAATGAGATTTAAAATGTTAGTTTTTTCCTAGAACTGACTTTTGGCATGTGTTTGCTGAGTGCTACCCAGCAGTTTGGATTCTTAACCTGCATAAAACTGCAAAAGGAAATAACATCTGCCTAATTCACAGCCATGAGGTGAAGAGTAGTTAACACTTGGATGACAGGAGGAGGAAGAACGGAAAGCTTGATGTATTGATACAGTCAGATTGAAAGCTGGTGGTTGGAGCACTGCCCTGTAAATTATTAAACAGGATTTCCTGTGCAAGTTAAACAGCTAACTAGATTTTCATGCTTTTTTTTTTTTCCTGGACTCTTACCTACAAATTCAGGGAGGTAGGTGTGGCATTGCCAAAAGGAAGTTTTATATGCATCCAGAAAGACCACGGCATGCTTTTTTTCTTTCCCTGTAGTGATTTAAGGAGCCCTTTCCCATGGCAAATAATTTTATTCACTTAAGCTAATCATGGTTATTGTCCTAACGTACAAAGCACTTAATACTTGTCTGTTTTACTGTCAAATAAATTTAGGAGTTTCATTTTAAGAAACACCCCCCGCCATAACAGAACAAACTGTAGGAACATAAAATTGTCATGACTGTCATATTGATTTTTCTAGTCCATTGACAGTTCCTGGTAATGCCCAGTGCTAGAAACCCTGGAGGTGATAATAATGAAACAACCTTATTACATTGCTCATGCATTAGCAGAACTTGGCATTTTTATCAAAACATTAACTTCCTTTCCCTGATAAACCACTGACAACAAATCTGGAGCCTTTTTTTAAACCTGTCACATGAGAAAGGAGAGGGAGAAGTATTAAACAATCCTGAGTATATGTTGGTATTCATGTTGTTGTTATTTTTTCCTTTTTAACAAAGGATCAAGGCCTTTGTTCTTGAGGTGTTCATGGGCCAGCTGTATGCATAGAATAGTGTAGGAATATTTCTTTTATTGGGCTGAAAACGGCTGCCTCTTTATCAACATGTGAATGACTGCCTCTTTGAACTGGGACTCTTTAAAGGGTCAACAGAAGGCAAATCTACTGCTCTGCTATGTGCTATCCCACTCATTGACTGAATGCTTTGCTTTTCCTAACCAACTGTCAGTAGTCTTCGTGAAAAAGGGCACTGACAGCGTTGTCAGTGTTTCAGGGTGACTTGGGTGGACAGAATGGATGCAGTTATTTCTTTGCATTAAAGTGGTGTGGACATACGTACACAATAGTACCTGAGCAGAAACTTTGGGAAGCTGGGGACTTGATGTATACTGATCTGGGACCCTTGTAGAATGCTGGGGTTTCCTGGGAGAAGGATAACAAGGAAATTGGCAGTGAAGTGTAAGAAATATGGTCCTAAGACTGAACTGGATTGTTTCTGAAGGGTTAGTGGATCTCATCTTTTGTAGTCTTAAGAGGTCTTTTCTGCACCAGACTTTCTAAATGTTAAATATGAATCTGAGTTTTCCTGACATTTGGCTAACAGAAAAAAATTAATTTAGGCTTGCCTTAGTTCTGTCAATACCCAGGTGTTTTGGGGCATGTATATATATGGGTTGGTAGAGGGGGATTGATGGAAGAATGGACAAAACATGTTCCTATGTTGACTGCCTCCTCAGAATGAGAGAGAGTGCAATGTGGGGGAATGGAAGATGGTCACTCCAGCACTTTGATAAGAAACTGAAGGAAAGGATAGTTAGAAAAGTGGTGCAATGCAAAGGCTTCATTTTGTTTTCGTAGAGTCCCTTAATGCTCTATGACTAATGCTTTCATAGCTCATGCTTGCATGCCTGAATGCAGGTGTATTGATTCCCTGGTGACAGGGTACTTGGTAGCGAGCTGTGCTAGGCTGTATTCTTCCTTCAAGGGGTAAATACAGTAAATCTGGCTGTGACTTGCAATCGTGAGATTACACCAGAATAAAGCAGCAAGCAATTTTAGTAATGGACTCTTTAAATTCCTCCTCTTTTTATTTAAGTGCAGTGATATCTTCCCTTCCCCCCACCCCCCCAGCCCCATTTACTGGGAAATCTGGGTTAGAACAAATGTTCGTTGTTTGTAATAGTAAATCTCTAAGAGCAACTAAAAGTTTTTGTGTTTGGTTGTAACCCAGCACTTCACGAAGAAAAGATCTTGTTACAAGAGTTTTAATTTGTGTTTGTCATATTCAGGGTAACACAGGTCCTTTGCAATTAAAACATTGTTTTCTGTTTGCTCCTTCCAGGCAGTGCTGATGAGTAACATTACAGTAAATGAACGATTGATCCAGAGTCTACGAGGTATGTTGTAATACCCCTCTGCATCTCTCTTGTATTGGTTTTTGGGCCCCTGTTTTTAAGACTTGCATTTTTCTAGTGTCTTCTGAGAATGCTGCCTTTCTTCAAGTCATGGGGACAGTGCTGGAGCGGTGGTGACTTAGATCCTGCGTCTGCTAGTTACAGTTCAGTGCAATGTCAGACTAATCTGCCTTCAATGGGAGGATTTGTCCATGTAGTGCTCAATGTAGGACTCCTTACCCTTATAAAATAATACAAAATAAAACTAGCTTCTGTCTGTATTCTCAATATATTTATTAACATAATATTTATTATTACCATTTGCAGTGTATTCTTGCATTCCTCCCTGAGGTGTTTGCGTCATGCATTTTAGCACCAGAGGAATTCACAAACCCCTATATTAAATAAGAAAACTTGGTCTAATTAATTTCTATACATGTTTGTGCTTCAAAGTTGTTGCTAGCAATTTATTCCTCAGGAAGCATGGGGAACAGATCCTAAGTTCTATAAACATGTAAATATGTTGTGGTGGGCTCTTCTGGCGCCCTCACACAGAGCTTTCTGTCAGGAAGAAAACTCTAAATCGTAGATGCCCTGTTTTTGGGGACGTAACTGTAAGTTGCGTATTATTCAGGGAAGCATTGTAAGCTTGTCTTTAGATGGCTAATAAGCATGAATGCTGTTTCATACTACGTTCTGATTAGTATTTCATAGACCTAAAGATTTCCTGGGCTGATACATAGCAGAGCAAGCATTTGCAAACAAGTATTCTGTATGAAGAAAAAGAGGTCAAAAATCTGTGTTACACTCTTTTTGTTAATATGTTGGGCTGAAAGGCTATTCTTCTCCAGTCCTGTGTATCTGTGATGAATAAATTCAATAATTATAGATACATTTGTATACAAAATGTAGTAAGCATGACGGATGGAATTAGCGTGTTTACTGTTGATCTGTTGTTTGATACTTCTGTTGTAATGTATGTAGGTATATATGTATGTGTGTATTTTAATGTCTATTTTAATCCTGATTTGGTCAGAAAACTTGAAAGAGTTACAGATAGAATATGGAAAGCTACAGCTGGATGTTTACTGGTTTCAGAAGAACCAGACTAATCTTCAGAGGAAGTTTTCATATGACCTGTAAGTATGTTCTTTCTAAAAGATGGCTTCCAGAGTTGTAGGTGACTTGGTTATAACCCAGAGTATTTTTGTGATAGCTATAGCACTGTTAGTAAATGTACATTTTTAAGGAGAAAGTAACATCTGACACACGTTCTAAAATTGCTCGCAGTTGATCTTGGAGAAGAGCGTAGACCTTGCAATGCTTGGATCTCAGTATCCACAGACTTCTCACACACTTCTTGGTGTTCCTTCCACTGCAGGAGGAGAAAGGTAGCAATAGTCTTCTTTAAGACTTGGGGCAAAAATTGACACATGAAGAGGCTAAACTCTGAAGAAGTTTAAGAACTAAGATACGGGAATACTCATTGAGAAGCTGTACTTCATTGAGCTGCCAGAGATCTCAGAAGATTTTTGGTACCATTATGGTCAGAGCTATGTGTTCAGTATTACAGTTCATACCTAGTCATGTTTTTTGTTGAGATTTCCCACAGAATTATAAGGCATGGATAGCTGAACACAAGTGCTTACCTGTATCCTTATGCTAAATACACATTTCTGGTATTTCTTGGAATTTCTCCTGGGTTCTTTCTGTTCAATGATGTTCTTGTTCTCCCTACCTGTCTTCACGTCCTAATGTGTCTTCCATCTGGTGCATAGATATAGAAAACCATCAGAATTTGCTGTTTGCATGTTCTCATAATGACTGTCCATCAAGAATACAATTGCTCTAGTGATAGGTATTTTTCCAGCATCATTGATTAGCCAGATTTTGTAGGAATTACAACTAATGGCAATCACAGAACTTGAATTCTGCAGGACAAATTTGAAATGCCTTTTTTCATTTTTTTCCACTGCTTAAGAACTAAGGATTAGTATTATTGGTTTTGGGATACTTACTGATTACCAGTTGGTTGCATACCCTTTTTCTAGGCATTAATTTAGGCTCATCTAATAATGATGACCCAGATGTATTGTTTTAGTGGTGTTCTAATAATTTAGGACTTCTAACAGAGAAGTAGAAGGAAGTTGGAGACTTAAGTTTGTACCAGCCTTTTATTAAGCCACGTTGCACTTACATGTCTATTAAGGTACTTCTTTCCAAGTTTGTTGTGTGCCACGGTCATTAAGCACCACCTTTTCGCTGTTTAGTTAATGAGAGAGCTGGGGCTTCTGGACCTCTGTTGATAGTTCTTTGCTAGTCAGCGAATCTGTTTGCCAGCATCTTCGTTGTAAGGCTGAGATCAGCAAGAATATATAGATCTGTTGGTGTATCTGTGCTGTACGGTCAAGCTCCACATGAGAGGCACGTCCTTGAAGCACTGGGTTGATGAACAGGTGCAGGGAAGTGGTACCATGCAAATGTAATGAGTCTGGTTTCTGAAAACTCAGGTTTATTGCCTGTGTCTGGTGAAATGTTTTCAAGTACAGCTCCGTTGAGGAAATCACTGACAGAGCATCCGTGCTCATGGGAGTGTACTGTAAAGAATTCTTCTTCGTTTAACAGAAGAAGGTTGGATTCAGAGGGTACAGCTCCAGGGACAAGACTGGCTCAAGGTGAAAAGCTAAACAAGTTAGTGGAGATGGGTTTGCTTGCATCAGGGTGGATGTAGAGACAGGCGTGATAGTTCAGCCATGTGTTAGCTGAACAGCAACTAAGCTAGCTGGTCCACCTCCAGTTGGTCCTGAGGCAGATGCGCTATTTCCCGCAGTGTCTCTGTGGGAGTCCATAAAAGCTGTTATCTTAGTCAAGGAGCTATGTATTCTTCACTAGCTTTGCTGAATAACACTCAAGTGTTCATTTTCTGTTTCTGGATTTTTTTTTTGTGGCTATGAAAGTGAGGAAAACAAACTTTGCACTCAAATTTTCATGGAATAGTGTATAGCTTGGGCACTGTGTAACTTTCACACAATTCTAACAGGAACATATATAAATGTATTTTTTAAATGTTGTTTGTTGTATACCTTTAGGGGGGATGTTTGAATTTTTCACTGTTGTAGTAAGTTACATTGCTAAGTTTGCATTGTGTTCTGGTGGTTGTAGAAACAGACATCTGATTGTACTTGGTTACCTGTAGTCCTTTTTGCTGTTACCAAATGCTTACAACCTTTTCCCAATGGGATTATGGGCCTAGAAAAATTAAAAATGTCACTTTTAATCTGTCTTCCTTCCTCCCCTCAGTATCAGGAGTAAACTAACCATGGCAACCATTTTGGCTCTGTGTTCATCTTTAGCAAGCCTTGGCAGGAGGGGGCATTAGATCTGCTTTTGTGCTATGCCCATGTTTCTTCGTTTGACTTGGAGTTGTATGGATGAAGGTTTTGCACCTTATGTATCAAGTACACTTTGCCCAGTGGAAAAAAGAAGAGAGTGTATTACTGTATAATCGAAAGTATTATAAAAAGATGACAGAAGTCAAATGCCTTTTTTAACTGTACACATTGTAAATCACTCCTTCTGAACAATCAGATATTGCAGTGCAGAAGACAGTGAGGAAATTGGTTGTGCATGTGGAATGCGTAGGAACAAAATTTGTTAACTTAGAAGGCACAAAAATAATTGTTTTTTCTCATGCCCCATGAAGTTCCATTTCAGAATTATTTTTTTTTTTGAGCAAACTTAGTGTTTTGCATATAGAAGCCAGCAGGAGTTAATGTGAGCTTACTGGTATTGTGTGCAAAAGGAGTGCACGCTCCTCAGCAATCAGTTTACTGAGATACCCTTGGTGCACACGGTGCCTAGTGCTGTCTGCTCTTGGTACAGCTTGTTTGGCAAAGACTGGCAGCACTGACCCTTCTCTCCTGCAGCAACCAGAGAGAAATGGACTGATCTTCTGAAGACATTTTAATATTCAGATGCATTTTGATTTCTAGGAGCTTTGTTTGTTATGCAGCTGCTGCTTTGGAAATTTTGCTACGTGTAAAAATCTGGTAATTAATTTGGTATTTGCAGCCTTGACAAGCATAAGGGGGTGAGTGCACGAGTAATCTTTTTTGGCAGGGATGAGAGGAGCTGAAGATACATGCTTCTGGAGGAAAAAGGTACTCTGTTTCTCATGGTGGGGACAGCAGCAGCAAATCCAGCAGCCCAGGAGGGGAGAGGCTGCACATGCGTTACTGTGCACGCAGAGCATGCCTGCACATGGCCAGGTACGCAGGATAACGTGGGCACACGAAGCACTCACACAGGCACGAACACCACCAGTAGCCTCATCCCGCTCCCCTGAGGGTGGGGGTCTGCTAGTGCAAAACATGCTCGCGTACATACATACTGGCTGGCACACTGAGTGCATCACCCACAGGCAGCCCTCCCACCCCAGTCTGACTCCAGCTGCTGCGGTCACACCCCAGTACACACACATAAACACACTGAACAGAGAGTCCCTCACCCAGGAAAGAGTTAAAAAGGCATTTAATAAAAGATGGGACAGACTGCTGATCAGATGCAGGACAAGGACAGACAAGCACACCAACCAGCAACATGTTTGCATGTGACCGACTGTTTGTCCCCTTATCTCTCTGTTTTCTCGTGCTTGTTCCTGCCAGAGATCCATCCCTTTCCCTGTGTTTGATCCATTAAAAAGTCTTGTGCAATCTTGACATGTTCTGCACCTGAGTCCAATAATGTGTTCCCCACCCGAGGCAGGAAACACCTTGGTCCTGTTGACTCATCTTGATGGAGTTTGGGCCTGGACATAGGAGCTGAGGCTGATGTGAGACAGCTCTGGGGCTGTGGGTGATCTGGACAGGGTGTCCTTTCTTCTGACTCTGTAATTTAGGCTCCCAACTGCCCTTGTGCCTCTGTGCTCCTTTGGGCTCATGGAGGTGGGCCTTGGATGGGCTAATGGCTCCTGTGATAGGCCTGGGAGCACCTGGGGAGGATATTACTTGGGCTCTTTTGTGTGTGCGCAGATGGGCTCTTTATCACAGAAACTAATTCCATTTAATGTTGTGAGAGAGAAAACACCACAGAGACAGAATTTAGGAGCACTGGTTTTGCATATTTGAAGTATGTTGTGTCAATGGGATGAGGTGGAGAAACTAGTGCTGTTCTTGTGCTTCAGAAGTTGTTGTGTGCATGAGTATTCAAATCTCCAGATACTCCTTTTACAAGAAGGGAATTAGTTCACAGATAGTAAATTAAAAATGATGAGGATTTGGCAGAGATGATAAATGAACTCTTTTTTTTCATGTGCAGTGTGGGATGGAAGAGCATTTGCAAAAGTTTACTCTATCTCCAACTGCAGGTTGACTGTATACTGCATCTTTCTTCAGCTTGCAAACAGGTGCAGGCAATTCTGGGGTCCTTTTATTTCCTAGAAATTAGTGAATGTGTGCATAACTCAAGCCTATGTTGCTTTATTGTCTCTAATGTTCACTGACTTAGGGAGCACTAATTTTGATGACTCTTCTGTGTATTAGCATTAGCAAAATTAGACTTCAGAATAATATCTAGTCAAGAAGAAATGGTAATAAGGGTAATTAATTTGCCAGTTCATAGCATATCTGTCTGCTGCTTTTCTTCCTTTCTGGATGTGAACTACAGAACAGATTTTTTTTGCATTTAAAAAGAGGGGGTGGAGAAGGATGAAAATGCAATAAAAACGAATGACTTAGTGTTACAGAGGGCATGTGCCCTGAGAATGCCTCTGGATTAGGTAGTAGCTTATTTGCAGTTTGGGAAACTGGAAATGCTCATCTAAACCAGCTGCTGTTGCACTGGGTGTATTAACACTGGCTCAGAAGAAATTCATCTGCCTTCTGTCTTAGTGAGGGGAAAGTAAAACTTGCAGTATGTTGACCGTGTTGTTGTGCAAAGGATGCTGAGAGCGGTTTCAGTGCAGAAAGATGTGTTTGCAGGGTCTGTAGCTGATGGTATATACATTGAACTCGGTTACCTCAGAGTGGAAAAAAAAAACAAAAGAGAGAGAGAGAAAGGAAAAAAGGGTTAAAAACACCTCAAGAAATTCGTTTGCTGCTGGGGCCAGCAGGGAAGAGAGACAGTGTGGTCCCCAGCCAAGCCTCTTCCTTGGACATGCTCTCCAGGGCAGTGGGTGCTGACAACGACTATGATTTTTCACCACATTTTCCTCTAGCATGATGTGCTTCTCATTGGGATCCACTCAAACCCACTATTGCTTGTTCTGTTTGCCGTGGGATCAAAATATACTTGGGATCGCATGATGACTGGTTTCTAAGCCTCCTCACATGTGTTCCAGGGTAATGCCTGTTGGCTTTGTTATTCACTAGGTCTCGTTCCTCCTCTAATACAACCTGCAAGGTACAAAACAGGTTATGAAGAGAGCTGGGGAGAAAGGGTGGTCTTGCTCTGGTGGCAGTCACTTTCCCTGAGAAACCCAGCTTGACAACGCTTCTGGGGTTTGCGCAGGATCCTCAGCACAGCCACAAAAGGGGAAGACGCTGCCCTGGCAGCTTCAGGAAAAACACTGCTGCTACAGCCTAGGGTTTAGCTGGATGTTACAGAGCTGTGAGGGAAAGGCAGGCTACAAAACTGCAAACAGGAGACCCTCGGTGTCGTGAAGGTTAAGGCACTAATGGCACTGTGTAACTAGTAAAAGTATATAAAAGACAGACCTTTTGGAACTTATAATAGCTAGTGATGAACTCAGTTTCTGTAACATGTTTTGTTACGTCTTGCAGCACTGCACTTTGGTGAAATACTGAGAAATGGTGTTCAGTTTGCTAGCAGTAGCTTACACGTGGTTTTTTTTGTTTTAACTAGTACCTTGCTGTTTCCTCTTCCTAGCTAAAACCCAAATATGCATTTCTGTTATTGTACTAGAAAGGCTTCGAGGATCAAAATTGATTTTGACTTAATGGAAATTAACTGGTTAGCGGAAGACAAGAAAATTCATGTAGCTTGTTGAGCTGGTCTAACAAAAGCAGTTTAGATTAATTTCTTCCAGTAAACCTTGGACTGCCTGCACCACAAGTTTGTCCTTAGGACTTAGGTTAACACCCTATTTTTTCCTAATGAGTTCTTAAATGTAAGCACAGATAATAGAACTAAGAAAATAATAATAATAACAAAGGAATCAATCATTTTAGAAAAGAGCGTTTTAGAAGTTAACAACTGGTCACTTGTTCATGTTTTCTCCAGGTCCCAGTGCATCAACCAGATGAAAGAATTAAAAGAACAATGTGAAGAAAGAATAGATGAGCTTGCAAAAAAGGGTAGTGATGTACCACAAATCAAAGAAAACAATGATTTCTCAGAAGATTCAAAAAAAAATAGCCAGGTATGGTTTGGGTCATTTCTTATAAATCTTTTTTTTTTTTTTTTTAAATTCTTAAGGCTTTTTCCACCTTTCTGCTATCTCCAAGTAACATTAGCCCATCTCATTCAAGTTTTTCACTGCTTTTCTTCACATTTGTGGAAAGTTTCTGATCTGTGGAAATGGAGTGATTGATATTGTAGTCCGAGGGTCTTTGAGGTCCATTGGCTATGAATTTTTGTAGAAAACCTAATATCAGCCTTTTACTGTGGGAGTGAGGGGCAGATCAAATGTTTTTGCTGTTTGCTTTTGGATATTCTGAGTCAGAGAACCACAAAAGGCATTGCTGTACGTGCCATGAGAAGGCTTGCTAGGATACGGCAAGCTTGCCGCGTAGGGTGGCTGCGTGCCAGCGGAGTCTTTCTTCCTGGGGTACAGAGAGGGCAGGAGGAAATCCTGAGAAAAGGAAATTTCGGATCATCCTGTTGTCCTGGCATGTGAATTATTAATGCTTCTTCAGTGAAGCAGGATTTGGTCAGGGGTAGGACTTGCTTGGTTTAAGCTCTATACAAATAGCCCTGGAAACACACCATGAAGCTCCTGGGTGAGAAGGCAACTAATTTATTTCTGTGTACTGAAGTAGTCCTGTGTTCAGGACTACAAGCACCAGTTACAGAAGTTACATTTTTTACATGTGATTGCAATGGGGCCTTTCCCCCATACCTGGGTGGCCAGCTTGCATTGCAGAGGCAGTGGGGGTTTTCTCTTTGGCTAGGGAAGGGCTACTAGAAGAAACAATTTGATGACTTCAGCATTGGAAAGGGTTAAGCAATGAGATCTTGTAAATAGCTGGAAATAGGTGGGAGAAAATGCCTGAAACCTGCCCAGAGACCCCTAAGTGTTCAGGTAATGGTTCCAGTCTGTGTCCAGTCCTTTATGTAAAACGGTGGGAGAGAGAACTGCTAAAGTTTGTGACCTTTTATCCTGGGAACTTGCATTGCTTGAGAGCTGCAAGATGAGTGAAGCATTAGAAATGCTTCAGGAAATGATAGCCAGTTATCCCTTTAAAAAAAAAAACAAACAGTGAAAGGTTTGTCAGTAATTTTTATCAAATGTCAAATAAGTAAGTAAAAAGTAATAATAGTAATAGTAAATACATAGTAATAAGTAAATAAAAAGCCCATTATTTGGAGATGATACATTTGTTTGATGTCAAGATATAAAATACTAACTATGGGGAAAGTTGGTGTGGGGAAGACTGTACTAGAGAGGTGGTCAACTTAATTTCTAGTGTGGTTTTGCAGCAGATTTTTATTACAACTACTTGCACCAGATGTTTTTTTTGGTTGGTTGGTTTGGTTTGCAATTTGGGGTGGTTTTGTTTACCATTTCCAGTTTGGTAGGGCAATAATCCTAGAAGGCATCTGAGGAATTTGGCTGAAGCCCCTCTGCAGGACAGATTCAATCTCCTGCAACAAATCCCATAGCTGGAGGCAATCTTTAATCAAAGCAGGCAGTAGATTAGGAAGGACATGTTACCTGTAGTGCTTTTAATCTATAGACGGGATAGTCCCAGATGAGATAAGTACTAATGTAGCTAATAATATATCTAAATAAATTCTGTCTGCTTGTGTTCCCTAGTATCTGTGACAGTGTTTCTTACATCAAGCTGTAACTTTCTCAGTTGTTTATTTGCCCAAGGATTGCAACTTTTTGCTTGTACAAAAGCTGAGTTACCACAAGGGGAACCTCAGTCCATCCCACTCCTACCAGTCTGATGCCAGTGCAAGCAATAGATGGCCAGAACCTGAAAAGGCATCTCAGGTCAGCAGGAGAGCACCTGAAAGGCAACACAAAGGAATTCCAGGCAGTAAGTCAGCTTAATTGGGAGCCCAATTTAAATGCCTATGCAAATGCTGGGGGGGGGGGGGGGGGGGGGGGGATGTGGAAACAAGAGGGATTAAGAGACATGGGCACACCTGCAGGGCTATGATCTTGTTGACTTCATGGAGACCTGGTGGGATGGCTTCTATGACTGGAGTGTTGGAATGGAAGGGTGTAGGCTCTTGAGGAAGGACAGGCAGGGGAGGCAAGGAGGGGGTCATGTCAACCCTCTATGTCAGTGACCAGCTGGAGTGCATGGAGCACTGCCTGGGGATGGATGAGGAGCCAACTGGGAGCTTATGAGTCAGGGTTAGAGGGAGGGCAGAGACCAGTGGCATTATAGTGGGGGTCTGCTACAGGCCACCTGACCAGGAAGACTGAGTGGATGAGGCTTTCTATAGACAGACAGGAGCAGCCTCACATTCACAAGCCCTCGTCCTCATGGGGGACTTCAGCCACCCCGATATCTATTGGAGGGACAACACAGCAGGGCACAAGCAATCCAGGAGGTTCCTGGAATGCTTTGATGATAACTTCCTTCTGCAAGTGGTAGAGCAGCCAACAAGGAGAGGAGCTGTGCTGGACCTTGTTCTCTCCAACAAGGAGGGCTGGTGGGGAATGTGAAGCTCGAGGGCAGCCTTGGCTGCGGTGGCCATGAGATGGTAGAGTTCAAGATCCTAAGGGCAGTGAGGAGGGTGCGCAGCAAGCTCGTTAGCCTGGGCTTCAAGAGAGCTGACTTTGGTCTCTTCAGGGACCTCCTTGGCAGAGTACCATGGGATACAGCCCTGGAGGGAAGAGGGGCCCAAGAAAGCTGTTCAATGGATCACCTCCTCCAAGCTCAGGAGCGATGCATCCCAACAAAGAGGGAGTCAGGCAAAAATGCCAGGAGGCCCATGTGAATTAACAAGCTGCTCCTGGTCAAACTCATACAAAAACCAGAAGTCTACAGTGGGTGGAAGCAAGGACAGGTAGCCTGGGAGGAATACAGAGAAAGTGTTTGAGCAGCCAGGCATCTAGTTAGGAAAGCCAAGGCCCTGATAGAATTAAATCTGTCAGGGCAGTAAGAAAAGCTTCTATAGGTATGTCAGTGACGAAAGGAAGACTAGGGATAATGTGGGCCCTCTCTGGAATGCAACAGGAGACCTGGTTAACTGGGATATGGAGAAGGCTGAGGTGCTCAACAACTTCTTTGCCTCAGTTTTAAATGGCAAGTGCTCCAGCCACACCACCCAGGTCGCAGAAGGCAAAGGCAGGGGCTGGCAGAATGAAGAACCGCCCACTGTGGGAGAGGACCAGGTTTGAGACCATCTAAGGAACCTGAAGGTGGACAAGTCCATGGGACTTCATGAGATGCATCACTGAGTCCTGAGGGAACTGGTGGATGAAGTGGGTAAGCCACTGTCCATCGTATTTGGGAAGTTGTGGCAGTCTGGTGAAGTTCCTGCCAAGTGGAAGAGAGGAATCATAACCCCCATATTTAAAAAGGAAAAAAGGAAGGCCTGGGAAATTGCAGTCAATCTCACCTCTGTGCCTGGTAGGATCACGGAGCGGATCTTCTTGCAAACTCTGCTAGGGCATGTGGAAAATAAGGAGGTGACTGGTGACAGCCAACATGGTTTCACCAGGTGCAAATCGTGCTTGACAAATTTGGTGGCCTTCTATGACAGGGTTACAGCGATGGTGGATAAGGGAAAAGCAGCCAACGTCATCTACCTGGACTTGTGCAAAGCATTCAGTACTGTCTTGAATGACATCCTTGTCTCTAAACTGGAGAGACATGGATTTGATGGATGGACTGCTTGGTGGATCAGGAGTTGGCTGGACAGTGGCACTCAAAGAGTTGTGGTGAACGGCTCGATGTCCAAGTGGAGACCTGTGACAAGTGGTGTTCCTCAGGGGT